>NC_047102.1:34300765-34981871 GCF_902459505.1 Geotrypetes seraphini
GAAAGAATATTCTCTTCCTGTGGACTCATTCATTCCACACTGAGAAATCATTCGGGACCCAATAAAGTAGGAAAGCTTGCTTTTTCTTTTCCAGATTATGAACAAGATGATGAAGGTGAGCGAGCTACAGAAGTCAGTATATTAACTTTTTTATGTGTGATCTGGCTGATAGTCAATATATTTTTTAACGTATTTCTTTTAACCACATTAGTTAACATAGGTGTTTATACAAATACAAGAATACATATGCTATAATGGTATTGTTTTGGTTAAATAAATCTATTTAATAGTAGTAGTAGTAAATTGTTATTAAGGTAATTTTTCTCCTTTCAATAAAGTACAACAGAAAAATTGTCTAAATATGAATGATTAACCTATCAAACTAGAGGCAGTATGGGACAGACTTAAAGATCAGAAAAGGCAGGATAGGGGAGATATGATAGAGAGGTTTATAGATTGTAGGTAAGCAAGTAATGGGTCTGTAACATTCGAGGACATTACTTGAAGCTCTCTTTGGAAGAAAAGTGTTCTTCCTGTTATTATCCATTATATGTTACATTTGGCTGCCTGAAAAATTGATTATGGCAGTGTACCAAGTGTTCGTGGAATGCTATTAAGTGAGCCAAAAATTGATAAGAACATAAGAATTGCTGCTGTTGGGTCAGACTAGTGGTCCATCGTGCCTAGCAGTCCGCTCACGCGGCGGCCCTTAGGTCAAAGACCAGTTGTCTGGCATCTCTCGCCTCTCCTCTTCTTCCCTTCCCTCTCTCACACCTCCATCAGCATCAGCCCCCTTTTTTTCCCTCCAACCCAATTCCCCAGTATCCTTTCGCCTTTTATGCTTCCGGTCCTCTTCCTGCAGAAGGATTTCCGCTGCAACCAAAGCATTGAGCTCTTCCATTGTCCAAAGAGGTGCAGGCCACTACCACCTGCCAGAGAAAGCAGAGCTCATTAGAGTCTAAACAGGCCCCAGCCAGGCAGTCACCCAACACCCCCTCCGCTCCCCGGGATTAAGCCAGATGGTGAAACAGAGCACTCATTCCGGTGCAGCTCCTGCCCCGCGATAGAAACCACAGTGAATGAGGAAGATGAAATGGATGGAAGATAAAGAGCTGGTGATGCTGATAGGAGGTAAGTGGGATGAGAGAGGGGCTTTTGCAGAGGTCAATGAAACATGGGGAAACAAACGGCAGTGAGAAAATAAGTAGGGAGGTTGAGGTAGAAATGGTCAGAGGGAGGGGTACACCCATGAAATTACACATTCTTCCGTTACCTGTACAGAGAACAGCACACACTCAGGAACAGCTTAGACGTTGTGGAAGTAGGTCTAAGTGAAAATGCCACTTAGAACGCAAAGAGCAAACTGATTTAGTTTTGGTTATCGTATGTTTGGTTTGTACGTTTCTGGCCTAAACCCGCCCTCGGAACGCCCCCGGAACACCTCCATTTTGTACGACTTACGTTGGTCGTATTACGGTGCAGGACCTACTGTTGGGCGACTTTTGATTATTGCAACTTGTACGTTTTGCCAGGTAAAACGTCCAAACTCCGGTTTCTGCGGTTTTTTGGACATCTTTCGTTTTTGATTATGAGCCCCATATTGTTTAGAGCAGTGGTTCCCAACCCTGTCCTGGAGGACCACCAGGCCAATCGGGTTTTCAGGCTAGCCCTAATGAATATGCATGAGAGAGATAATGGAAGTGGCAGGCATGCAAATCCACTCCATGCATATTCATTAGAGCTAGCCTGAAAATCCGATTGGCCTTGTGGTCCTCCAGAACAGGGTTGGGAACCACTGGTTTCGAGCACTAAATTTTGAAGGTTCAAAACAGTGATTCCCAAACCTGTCCTGGGGGACCCCCAACCAGTCAGGTTTTCAAGATATCCCTAATGAATATGCATGAGAGAGATTTGCATACCTATCACTTCCATTATATGCAAATCTCTCTCATGCACATTCATTAGAGATATCTTGAAAACCTGACTTCCTGGGGGTCCCCCAGGACAGGTTTGGGAACCACTGGTTCAAAACACCAGTAGCCAAAGGTGAGTCTTCTCTTCTACGTTCTCTACCTAGTCCTTGGGACACACTTAGGCAGTCAGGTTTTTAGGGCAAGTATAATGACTATGCATGAGAAAGATTTACATACACTGGAGGTAGTGCATGCAAATTTATCATAATCATATTCACTGTGGATATTCACTGGTTGGACGTGCCCCGAGGACTGGGTTGAGAACCCCCGTTTGAGAGACACAATAGGTACTCAGTTTCCCATCCCTCTTTCTCATTCTTCAGTCCTGCCTGTTGGGGGATCTACTGTTAGGACTGGCCCCAGAAGCAACTCAAGCATGTTGGAAAAAGCAAGAAAAATGATCAAACAGCTCAGATCTTTGAAGTTATTATCACAGATCAAAATATGCCATTTTTTTTGCTAGGTAACAATTTTCTTGGTTTACTGAAACCAGTGTACATAGTTCAATAATCTTGTCCAGTAATGAGTTCTGTTATAGGCAAAAGACAGGAATGCAAATGTAGTGAAGACGACCCAGAATGAAAAATTAATCACGGAGGCTTTGCTTCAGGGGAAAAAAAAAACATACCAACCAAGATGCCCAAAATAAATCGAGATAAATAAACCTCCTACTCAGTAAACAAGACATACTTTATAATACCAGCTGAAATGTCTGATACGCATTTATTATTTAGGAATAAAACAGCGGTGTAAATTAGAAAGGCTCACCATAATATATAAGGTAGATCAGATACCTTTTAAAAAATCTTTTCTTTAGCCTATATATAAAATCTATTTATTTTGTGCAGTCATCAGATCAATGCTGCAGTTAATGTGTTAAAAAAAAAATCTTTATCTGTGGTGGATAAGACAGGAAAGTGTTGGGAACACCTTAACAGTTAATGTAGTGATTATTGTGCCGTAATATAGGCTATTCATATGCATTTACTTCAAATTTAATCTTATTATGCTTTGTGCAGACCAGAACTGATTTTTTTAGGTGGAGGCAGAGTGTCACAGATCCTGGTTATGAAATGAGAAGTTTCATGGTCATCACCTTAACACATGGAAGTTATTCTGGGGCTATGCTTCTCTGCATACTGAGAAGAAGGCTTCAAGCATTTCCCTGTCTGTAACGACAGCTTATGACTGTGTACACTGACATGCAGTCACTCTGTGATAAATTATGACCAAAAAATAGGCATAACATCAATCCATATCAATTCCTAAGGGGGCCATTTTAAACTATCACCAGTGACACTGCCCACAAAATTTCCGAGACTAGTTTAATAATGCATGGCATACACTCTCATTTCAGAAGTGGGGGAAGGAGGCTAAAGCTTGTAGAACACTATGAGGAATCTCTTACGAGGTATCTCAGCAGCAACGGCATATCATTTAAAGGCCAGAGAGAAAGTGGAATGACACCGCTTCCCTCTCATCTCAGTTAACCACATGGCATCTGTATCAGCAGCTCCCGAGACACATGACAACACAGTTAATAAACTGGGACAACAGTTCCAAAGTACATTAAGTGACTGACGCAGGGCTTAAAATGCACAAACAGAGCAGGAATCTTCCAAGCTCCCTGGGCACCATCCATTCTAGACAGCTTGCGCTCACTTATCCAAACAGCATTAACCTACACAGTACCTAGGACAACAATGAGAAATAGGGGCTGCCACTAATAAACACCATCATCTTTGCCAATTCCCCCGGCAATAAGACTTTGCAATATTCTCCTTCATTAAAAGAACATTGCCTCTGCTTGCACTGTGTGCCTTCCTATGCTTCAACAGCATTACTATCCTTTGTATCAAGTCAAATGAGCACAAAAAGGGCTAATGCAGACCAGGGCTGATGGGTCCGTGACTCACTGACCCATGATAAAATTCTATTTATTTACCTGCTTCCTTGAACTTGCCTTGCTCTCTGGAGGTTAGTGGCTCTGATAATCGCTGAAGTGTGTGCTTGTGGCTTGGCGCTCCTATAAAGCCCATTGGGCCACGGTAAGAGAGTGGAGTGCTGCCGCTACTGCTGGAGGCCTGAGCTCTGATGCCTGCTGCTGAATGTAGCTGCCAGTATAAGAGACTATGGACTCTTCCTCCAGGAAATTGGGAAAACTTTTCTTAAAACCAGCTACGCTATCCGCTCTTACCACAACCTCCGGCAACGCGTTCCAGAACTTAACTATTTTCTGAGTGAAAAAAATATTTCCTCCTATTGATTTGAAAAGTATTTCCCTGTAACTTCATCCAGTGTCTCCTAGTCTTTGAAATTTTTGACGGAGAGAAAAATCGATCCACTTGTACCCACTCAGGATTTTGTAGACTTCAATCATATCTTCCCCTCAGCCATCTCTTTTCCAAGCTGAAGAGCCCTAACCTTTTTAGTCTTTCCTCATCTTGGCCGCTTTTCTACCTATCAGTGCCTATGCTACTTTTTTCTTTCCCTGCTTCTCTATCAAATTCTCATTCCTTTTGCAGTACCTCCCTAAGCATTTCTTCCCCAAAGGCGGGCACTACAATGCTACAAGCCTATTGCTCAGCCAGCCAATAGCTTCAGGGAGAGGCAGAACCAGCAGCTTAGGAGACATCAACCTTCTGTCCTGCTTTCCCCTGCAGCCTATTGGCTGACCAAGGGTGGTCTGACCAATAGTGTTTCCTAAGCCACTGATCCTGCCTCCTTTGCAGCTTATTGGCTGGCTAGGAATGTCTGATTAGTACAGGGGTCTCAAAGTCCCTCCTTGAGGGCCGAAATCCAATCGGGTTTTCAGGATTTCCCCAATGAATATGCATGAGATCTACGTGTTTGCACTGCTTTCAATGCATATTCATTGGGGAAATCCTGAAAACCCGACTGGATTGCAGCCCTCAAGGAGGGACTTTGAGACCCCTGGATTATTAGTAGGCTGCAGGAGGAGGCGAGAGCAGTAGCTGAGGAGACACAACCTTACTTCCTGCTTTCTCCTGCAGCTTTATAATCGGGAAGATCTCAGCTCTGATATCTGGGCAGTGCTGCAAAAATTATTGGGGGTGCTCTAGCACCCAGAGAAACCTCACAGTTGGCATTTATGGGTCTGGGCAGTTCAACATTATGTGTAAGAGTAGTGAAGTATCAGTTAAGATGTCTAAGAATGACTGTAAACATCTCAACTGTAAACATCGGACAGTTTGTATAATGGAATTTGAAATGGTTCTGTTCTGAAAGAAAATGCAGATGGCAAAGCTGAATTCAGATCGGTTGAAACCACAAACGGTGAACAGAATTTTGGCTGGGTGGCCTGCGTGAATTGTTTGAGTAGTCTACTGTTTAAGTCAAGATCAGACGAAGGATTGATGAAATAAACAGTATGGGACAAAAAATATGACAGATCATATGAAGTCATGTGCTGTTGCCAGACTAGGCAGGCAAATGCTGATTGATTAGTTTGGAATAAAGGTTCCTGGTACAAATATTTCACCAGGGTATAGAGCTGCTGTGAAAAGTACTGAACTGCGTCTAGTTGTTGAGGCTGAATTATCATCCTCTGTTATTGAGAGTTTGGGTTGGAAATCATTTGCCCAGCACAAAAGATGACTTACTGGAAAGGAACATCAAGGCTGATAAAAAAGAAGGTTCAGAAAAGAATACTGGAAGGAAGACTGAGGTAGAGATGGAGAGATGCAGGGCTGGATTAATGGGTAGGCCCAGGGCCCAAAATAGTCAGGGGGGCCCGCTGAAGGGTGACATACCTTGCCGATCTTTTTTTATTTTTTCAAATGGCGATGCCCTCCCCCAGCAATGGCAATGGGCCCCCCGGCATCGACAAAACAACACTGGACAAACTTACTGCACTTCTTCGAAGGAGTAAATGGGCAGATAGACAAGGGTGACCCGGTCAACATCATATATCTAGATTTTCAGAAGGCGTTTGACAAGGTCCCGCATGAACGTCTACTTCGAAAAATTGTGAGCCATGGAATCGAGGATGATATACTAACGTGAATTAAAAACTGGTTGGCGGATAGGAAACAGAGAGTTGGGGTAAATGGACAATAATTGGACTGGAAAACGTCATGAGTGGAGTGCCGCAGGGTTCAGTGCTCGGGCCTGGGCTCTTCAAAATATTTATGAACGACCTAGAAATTGGCACAATGAGTGATGTGATTAAATTTGTGGATGATACAAAGTTATTCAGAGTAGTAAGGACACAGAAGGATTGCTAAGACATAAATACACTCGAGGAATGGATCACAAAATGGCAAATGAGGTTCAACGTGGATAAGTGCAAGGTGATGCATGTCGGTAACAAAAATCATATGCACAAATACAGGATGTCCGGTGCTATACTTGGAGAGAACCCACAGGAAAGAGACTTGGGAGTACTTGTAGACAAATCAATGACACCGTCCGCGCAATGTACGGTAACGGCAAAAAGGGCAAACAGAATGCTAGGAATGATTAAGAAGAGGATCACAAACAGATCTGAAAAGGTTTTCGTGCCATTATACTGGGCCATGGTATGCTCCCACCTGGAATACTGCATCCAACACTGGATGGCAAAGCGGCCTCCCCCCAGCATCAATGGCAACGCAACCAACTCTGCTCCAGACTGTGTCTGCTGGTCCAGCCCCCTCCGATGTTACTTACCTGTTCTGGCAGATGCAGTCACCGCAGGAACTTCCTGGAGCAGAGCCAGCTGCGTTGCCATTGATGCCAGGGGAGGCCACACTGCCGTCTGTTGATGCTGGGGGGAAGGCTGGTGTTATTGTTGTCATCGATGCCAGGGGACTGTTGCTGTTGCTGTGGGGAGGTGGGGCGTCATCATTGCTATTTGGGAAGGGTGGTGGAGGAAGAGAAAGGGGGAAGTTAATGATGGAATTGGTGTGCAGGGAAAGGTGAGAGACACATAAGGGGGAAGGATACTGGATGGAATTGGATTGGAGGGAAAGAAAAGGGGCAGATGTAGATGGAATTGGTGTGCAGGAAAAGGGGATAGAGACATAAGTCTCTAGAGGGTCTAAGAGGGTCTTTAGACCTTGCTCTTGCTTCCTTGACCGGACGGAGCAGCAGTACCTGGAGCTATACTGCTTCGATAAGGCCACCATCCAGGATCTCTGCCTGCAATTGCACCCCCTGCTACAGGCCTGTTCTCAGCGCAATAACCTAATCCCAGTGCATTTAAAAGTAACAGTAGCCCTCACTTTCCTGGCAACTGGGAGCTTCCACTCGGTCCTGGCAGCCAACAGTGGGCTCGCTCTGCCTGCCATCTAAAACTGCCTCACCCAATTTCTTTGTGCCTTCCTGACCCACACCCATGACTACAACTCTCTCCCCAGGCCTACAGAGCAGTATGAGGCAGTTCTACAATGTGGCCCAATTCACCTCTGTCATCGGAATGCACCCATATTGCCCTCAGACTCCCTTGGGAAGATGAGGCCAGTTACAGGAATAGAAAAGCCTACAACTCAGTGGACATGCATGTGGTGTGCAATGCACAGGGAGCGATCTTAGATGTGTGTGCCAGATACCCAGGCTCTGCACATGATGCTTACATCCTGCAACATTCTGGCCTCCACAGGAGAGCAACCCAAGGTGAATTCAATGGTGGTTGGCTTCTTAGGGTAGATGTGTCCCTGAGGTGCTTACCGTTTCCCCTCATCCCAACACTCTCTTTCTGCACCTGCAAATCACTGCCACTCATCATTGTTCCCTCTCTGTTTTTCTATCTGTCATGGGTGACAGGGGGTATTCTCACAAGTGTGGCTCATGGCCCCAATTGTCCACCCTCACACTCCAGCTGGGAAAGAATACAATCGCCGTCAAAGAGCCTTAGGGTGCATTGTTGAGTGGACCTGTGGGCAGTTGAAAAACCGATTTCGATGTCTGGATCGATCGGGGGGCCAGCTGCTGTACAACCCGGAGAAGGTGGCTCAGATCTTCATGGCACGCTGCCTGTTACATAACCTTGCAATACGCAAAAGCCAGCCACTGCCCAATCTCCCACAACAACACCTTCAGCAGCCACCTGATGCTGAGCCTCCCCCGTACCCCCACAGCACAGAGCCAAGCAGAGTGCCTTTCAGGAAGGGGTCAGCACCAGGCACTGTTTAATATAGACCCACTTCCTGTGCAATGGACACTTTACATTATAGCAGTTCAGTGCCACTTGACTGTACTGCAAAAACTGCACACACTATTGTGAGCTTCAGTGCCATTGAACTGAGGCTTTAAAACCCCACCCACCTGTACGTCAGTTCAGTGCTATTTAACTGGACTGCACAAACAGTACTTACAATTGTCGGCTTCAGTGTAGATAAACTGAAGCTGGTACACAGCACTGACAATTGTCAGCTTCAGTGTAGATAAACTGAAGCTGGTACACAGCACTGACAATTGTCAGCTTCAGTGTAGATAAACTGAAGCTTGTAAACAATAGGTTCAGTGAAACAAACACCTTTATTTTCCAATAGTGTGTGCACAACACCACCCCCAGCCAAATAGCTCCTACCCACTCCCAACCCTTACCTCCTTCCCCTTCCCTCACCTCTGTGGTCTCCCACGGCCCCTGACAGCCCTCCTCTAGATAGAGTTGGAGCAACTGGGTCACATCAGTGTCTGAATTGACCATGTTACTGGACTGGAGGAAGGCAGGCGTGGACCAGGCCCCAAGATATGGGCATGGTGTCTTCTCTGTGGCTTTGCCTTCTCTTGCCACTGAGGCAGTGCTGGAGGGTGGTGCAGGCTCCTGATGAGGGTGCTGGCCTGTGGTGGGAGGACGGCTCCTAGCTCTCAGCTCACTCTGGAGGCCTTCCAGCTTTGCAGCGATGACAGTGTTGGCGTGCAAATGCTGCCTCTGAAGTTCATTGCTCTCCCGTTGCGTCTCCAATGACACCCTGTCTCAGCAGCTGGAGCTTCTGCTGCCGATATTCCTCCAGGCTCAGATTGTGCCCCAGTAGCTTCTGGGCCAGCCTAAGTAGGTGGCGACGCTGGTGACTGGGGATTAAGACAAGTACATACCAGAAGGCTGTGCAGGTGCGGCAGCTGATGTGTCCTGTGTGCCCACACCATAGGTGGAGGTTGGTGACATAAAGGTGAGCACCAGCTGCTCCATGGGGCTGAGGTCTGCCATGTCAGCATCTGGAGGCCGGTTGACCACCTTAGCTCGGACCTCCATTTTTTCTTGCAGTCCTCCACATCTCGATTATGGTGTTGGACTGCACGTAGGCCCTCAGCTATTCCCGCCCAGACTTTGCTGCTGGTGGTGTGTGTGTGTGCACCTCCTGCACCAGCATTTCTGTCTCGGCCTGGGAAAAGTTTGGCTTTCGGGACAGAGGTTTGACTGGTTTGGGAGCCATGGTGTCAAAGTACCTACACATTTGATAATATGAGGTTAGACGTTTTTTATTGGCAATTAAGCACGTCGGAGAAGTCGCTCACTGGACAACTTTGCGTAAGACGTCCATGTGGTTGATTATGGACAAATCAGAAAGAAGTCTAACCATTTTTCTGCCGTCTAAGTTAGATATATGTTCATTTATTGGTACGTTTAAACCCAGTGCTCTAAATGAGTCCAGCCTCACCTGTGTACGTCCCAGTTTAGCAGGAACTTGTCCATCTTAGTCTTGAAACCCTGGAAGATGTTTTCCCCTACAACAGACTCCGGAAGAGCGTTCCAGCTCTCCACCACTCTCTTTGTACGGAATCTATCCCCTTTCAATAGAGAGTGCCCTCTCGTTCTCCCTACCTTGGAGAGTGTGAACAGTCTGTCTTTATCTACTAAGTCTACTCCCTTCAGTATTTTGAATGTTTCGATCATCCTCCTATAAGATCTGTAGTAGTAACCTCAGAAACTCCCAAAAGAGCAAGCATTTTTAATATTTGAAAAAGCCTAGAGGAATAATGTGCCCTAGTAATCAATCTGCTTTTGCTTGCGTCACAGCACTTTTATAAGTTTTTGTAAAAGATCTATATATCTGGTATTAAATGAAAGTTTTAAAGTTCCTCCAACATCTTTTAAGAAGATGCAGTAGCATCACAAAAAGATGAAGGCTAAGATTATACCAGCAGTCTGTTGTCTTTACTCGTATTTGTATGCTCTAAAGGAGCTATTCTGTTCGGTGTGGAACTCAGCTTGTTCAGCAACTGAGCATGCAAAGAATTTATCTGATGATTGTAATTGCTGGATAATGCCAGTCTCTTCTAAATAGTAAATCGCATTGAACTCTTTCTGAGATATATTAGCAATCATAAATATTTATGCAAAATAAGGTAATAAAGTCAGTGCATCCAGCAATGATTCCGAGATTATCAATGGCAAATTCCTAATAATATTTGGACACAGATGATTAACCTAATGTAAAGGGACAAAGAGTTCCATAAAGTCAAATTCTGTCATATTGCAAAGATGCTCCTATTTGCCCAGTCCTATTAGATCAGTGTTCTCAAACTCCAACCCTTTGCAGGGCCACATTTTGGATTTGTAGGTTCTTGGAGGGCCTCAGAAAAAAATAGTTAATGTCTCATTAAAGAAATGACAATTTTGCATGAGGTAAAACTCTTTATAGTTTATAAATCTTTCCTTTTGGCTAAGTCTTAATAATAATATTGTCATTTATAGCTAAAGAGACATATGATCAAGAAACTGTTTTATTTTACTTTTGTGATTATGATAAACATACCGAGGGCCTCAAAATAGGACCTGGCGGGCCACGAGTTTGAGACCACTGTTCATTCTCAAAAAAAAAAGTCCAAATGAGGTTTTTTTGAGAATGGCCTACCTCTACGTTCAGCAGTTTAATCGCCCAGACCATCACAACGTCTAACATTAAAACACATTCCCAACCCAAAAATTGCCCAAGTCCCAAACGCTCAAAACAAGACCTTTTAAGCGAAGGAGGGGCCAGTCTTTCGCCTAAAAACTGAATTCTGTAACAGGGGTCTGTCAAAAACAACTCTGGTTACAGAATTCCCCCCTCCCCCCCCCGTAACGATCGCAGCAGGAGAGATGTCTAATCTCTCCTGCCAGGGTGCACTCCCGACACCCCCCTCACGAATACCAGCAGGAGAGATGCCCAATCTCTCCTGCAAGGCTCACCTCCAACCTCCCCCCCCCGAATACTGGCAGGAGAGATGCCCAATCTCTCCTGCCAAGATGCACACCTGACACCCCCCCTCGAATACCGGCAGGAGGGATCCCAGGCTCTCCTGTCAGGGTGCACCAATGGAAACCACCCCCCTCCCCCCCCCGACAACACCGGCAGGAGGAATCCCAGGCCCTCCTGCTGAAGATGGGCCCCCCGAACAACCCCACCACCCTGGACCCCCCCCCCCACACACTAACCTTTAACGTGGGATGCATGGATGGGTTATCGGTCTAGCTGACCGGCAGGCCCGCCATCCTTGAAATGGCAGGCCTGCCCCTTCCTGTTGCATTGTGGGATGCACCGGGGAGAGGCCTAGGGCATGACTGGCCCAGTCTCCTAACCGTCCAACCAGAATTGGGTGGGCCTTAGGCAACTGGGCCAATCAGGCTCTAGGCCCCTCCCCGGTGCATCCCACAATGCAACGGGAAGGGGCAGGCCTGCCATTTCAAGGATGGTGGGCCTGCCGGTCAGCTGGACCGAGAACCCATCCATCCATCCCACGTTAAAGGTTTTGGTTTTACTTGCTGTACAACTAAGTCTAGGTCGGCCCACCTCCCGCCCTTTCCCCTCCTCCTCCTCCTCCAAAATTGCCTCTCTTCGCTTTAGGCGTTCAGAGACAGGGGAAAGGCTTAAGCTAGTTTTAGATACGTCTAAAACCAGCTTTGATTATTGGTACTTGGATGATCTGTCTTTTTGATCGTCTAAGGACCGATCTAGGCCACTTTTTGATGTTGTTGTTTTTTTTGGGGGGGGGAGATTATAAGCCCCCATACTGTATAGTAACACTTAGAAATATTCAATTTGTTTTTATGAACTAAGTCAATAACCCCCTCCTTTACAAAGTCGCGTTAGCACCAGCTGTGGCGGTAACAGCTCGTGTGCTCATAGGAATTCTGTTGATGTAGTTAGGTAATGTTGAAAGCATGTTGTGAAATAGTCAGCCTATTCATTTTTGGGCAAGTCACTTAATCCCACCATTGCCCCAGGTACATTAGACAGATTGTGAGCCCGCCGGGACAGACAGGGAAGAACGCTTGAGTACCTGAATAAATTAATGTAAACTGTTCTGAGCTTTCCCGGGAGAATGGTATTGAAAATTGAATGAATAGAATAGACCTTAGCATCAAGTAACTATGATCTGAATTATTCAGAATGATGGTATGTCAAATGCATTACCCTTATCAGACTTCTCTTGTGTTCTGTAATCCACATTTTGAAAGCTCTTTTAGTCTTAAACTATGTAAAGAACGTTACATGGACAAATAGCCATGTAAACAGCATTTTGCATTTCCAAATGGCTCCTGCAACACAGCCACCCTCAGTCAAAAAAACAAAATGTCATGAACCACCAAGCTGAACTGAAATTGTAAGTCCTCCGGGGACAGGAAAATGCCAGCGTAGTTCTTATTTAGTGGTTCATGACATTTTGCTGTTTTGATTGAGTATGGCTGGTATTGCAGCAGCCATTTTTAAATGGTTTAAGGGTCGATGATGGCGGTTACCCGGCTGAAACATCTAAAACTCTAAGGATGATGATATTGATGACTGATGGAAATGAAATCAAGTCCTTCCTGATTTTTGTTCTATTAAGCATATTATATCTTATTTCTTTTTTATTTCTTTTGTTTAATTTTCATTTAAAATTTTCTCAGAATTCTATTGTTTAACTGTCTCTCATTCCATTCTATTCATATGCCATCATTTACCTTTTTCTTTTTTCATCACTTCTAATGTTTATTTTCTCTAAATATTTCTATATTTGATTAATTCTAAAAAGTATTTTCTATTTAATTAGTTTCTTTATAATACTTTATTATTTTGGAATATTCGTTTTATTTTTAACAGTATGTTATTGAGAGTTCTATGTATGCTTGTTAGGATGCTTTATATCTCATTTCCGCTATCTTTATTTTCCTATCTACTATTTGCTAATTTATTTGTCTTTGGTACTTTAGTTAGATTGTGAGCCTTCAGGACAGTAAGGGAATTTCAAAGTACCCATTCTTTATTTATTTTATTGTATCCTCAAATGTATATTTCTATGTAAACCGCTTAGAACTTAACGGATTTAGCGGTATATAAGAAATAAATAACATAACATAACATTTAAAGAGCAGGATATTTCAAGTCATTTTGGCAAAAGAAACCCAGCTATCCACACTATGGTACATGACACACAGATCACCCCTACCCTCGATTTTATTTTTGATGCTTTTAAGCCTATCATGATTGATTTTAGATAGGGCTGCATTTCAGTTAAAATTTTAATCATAATTAAGGGGGAATTCATCAAAGGATGCACTAACACGATTGCATTGTTCTAATACGCTTAGTACCCTTTGATAAAGTCCCCCCCCCCTAATTGATCGTTTAAAGGGATTTTTTTTTCCCCAGTGCAGCTGCTTGTGACTGAGCAATGGAGGGTTAAGTGAGTCAAAGGGAGCTGCAGTAGGAAATAAATAAATAACATACCCTTTAATTGCGTGATTAATCGTGATTACAAATTTTAATAAAAAAATGAAAGAATAAAAAGTAATGAAAAGATAAGAAATACAAAATATACATTTAAAAAATTACAAATTAAAGAATGTAAATCAACATGCAGAATAGCTATAAACTATAAACTTAGGGCTCCTTTTACAAAGGCGCGCTGGCGGTTTAACGCGCGTAATATCGTGTGCTAAACCGCCGGCCGCGCTGGCCGCTACTGCCTCCTCTTGAGCAGGTGGTAGTTTTTAGGCCAGCGCAGGGTTAATGCGTGATGAAAAGTCGCACGCGTTAACCCCGCTAGCGTGGCTTGATAAAAGGAGCCCTTAGTTTTCAGAGCCTACTTTAGAAAAGAAATTTTATCCATTTTTATGAACTTGTGTGCTAAAACATTGGATTAATAGTGTGTACTGAATAGGAGGAGGGGGGTGGGGAGCAGCAAAAATTAAAAATTGCAAGGAGACAGAAGACAGACGGTGATAGGGGAGCGAGTGTGTATGTGTTAAATTTATCTAGAAGTATTAAAGAATCATCTTTACCTCAGGCTGCAATCAAGTGTTCATAGAAGAACAGCAAACTACTCAATCTCACTAAAATTATTTCCCATTTATCAAAGCATTCTGCTGGGCTTAATGATCCCTTCCCATTGACGTGGCCAGAAGCTGCTGTATGGATTGATGATATAGCCAATGATATAGCCAATGATACTCTGCTTCAGTGGTGCTGAAATAGAATCATCCTCCTTAGTTTGCCACTGCTAGGGTAGTGATACTTTCTTTTATCGTACTGCAAACCAGGAGCACCAGGTAGGAAAGACAGTGCTTGGACACATAGGGACAGGCATGTGGATCAGGCAAAACAGCACAAACAGCCTTCATTGTTCTGAAAGGGGTCATCTGTTGCTCAAAGCTTTAATTTCTTGCAGTTTCTGAAACACCTGCCTCGTGCTTTGGGAGGAAGAGGTATAAGTTAGAATAATAATTTAAGAAACTGAGAAATTTGGAGGAGGTAGGAGTCCCAACTAGTATGGAAGGGTTTAAGATTCATAAAGATGAATCAAGAACCAATTCTTGGTTTTCTTCATATTTTTTTCGTAATTGAATGGTGGCATGTCTTCCCATTTATTGTGGGCTTTGAAAGGAATTTTGTTTGTATGTATAAATACTGTTAAATTATGTTTAATGATCCTTTTTTCCTTGTATCATCTGATATTGTAACTATTAAACTTGCATTAAAAAAAAAGAAGAAGAAGAATTTAAAAAATGACAAAATCCACAGAAAAATTGTGCATTCAGAAACAGGTCCAGGTTCTCTCGGCAAACCACCTCTAGTTTGTATCCCCTAGGACAAAATTCTGTTATGCAGGGGTCTGAGTCAGAGGTTAGCCAGGTTTTGGAAAGGAACAGGCATCCTATATGCTCTTTCACTATCCAGTCCTTTATTAGGTCCACCTTTGGGCCAATCGCTCTGATGTTCATGTATGTACAGGCTATTGAAGGCTTTGTGTGTGAGTTGGTGGTACTTTTTGGGTAGAGGATGTTGTTTGGTTGGGGATAGGGGTTGTGAGGTGTCTTCCTTGTTGTGGGAGGTAGTCTTCTTTCCCATGTAGGGGGATGCTTTTGTGGATGTAAGATGAGCAATCTATCAGATTTCTGTCTGTGTGGTCTTTCCTCAATAGTTGGTGAGGTCTTTAGGTTTCTGCCACAACTGGGATTGGACATATGTAATTCCCTGCTGCTTTCCAATTTGTTAAGAGCAAGGAGAACAGCAGGAGGAGGTACATGAGTTTTGTTGTGGGGGGTGTCATTGTGTTATGTTTTTATTTGAGGGGGAATCCTGTGACAGCCTAAGAGCTAGGCCGTTAGCTGCAGGATGGAGGTGCTCCGGGTAGGGGATGCTTAGTAGGGGTGGTTGAGGGGTTCGAGAGTTGTTAGGAGGGGGTTGGAGGTTCCTGAAGTGTTAATGCCTTGGTTATCGGTTATGAAGGGCTGATAGGCCCGGTTCGGCTCAAGGGCCGCTCACGGACTCTTCGAAGGACTGAAAAGTCAGATGATGGAGTTGAAGGGGTGGCGGCTGGAGCAGGGGGCAGAGCCAGGGTCCCTATGCGGCTTCTGGCAGCTGATTCTTGGAGGGCAAGGAGGTAAGATGGTGGCTCCCTTCCTCTCAACCCTGCCAGACGAGGAACTCCAGCGGTACTCTCTCGGAGGCCCTTTAAAGGGCTGAAGAATCAGCTGCTGGTGCAGGGGCGGAGCCAGGGTCCAGCTACTGCTTCTGGCGGCTGAGTCTGGTAAGGCAAGAAGGAAAGATGGCAGCTCCCTTCCTCTCAACCCTGTCAGACGAGGAACTGCAGCAGTGCTCCCTCATAGGCCCTTTAAAGGGCTGAAGAATTGGCTGCTGGAGTAGGGGGGCAGAGCCAGGGTCCCGATGCGGCTTCTGGTGGCTGAGTCTGGTAGGGCAAGGAGGGAAGATGGCGGCTCCCTTCATCTCAATCCTGCCAGACGAGGAACTGCAGCAGTGCTCCCTCAGAGGCCCTTTAAAGGACTGAAGAATCGGCTGCTGGAACAGGGGGCGGAGCCAGGGTCCCGATGCATCTTCTGGTGGCTGAGTATGGTAGGGCAAGGAGGGAAGATGACAACTCCCATCCTCTCAACCCTGTCAGATGAGGAACTGTATGTGATAGCAGATAGGGAGCCAGTGAAGTGACTTAATGAGAGGGTTGACATGAGCGTAGCGAGTTTGGTAGAAGATGAGTCACGCAGCAGAGTTTTGTACAGATTGCAAAGGGGAGAGGTGACATTGAGGGATACCAGTTAGGAGTAGATTGCAGTAATCTAAGCGTGAGGTTACAAGAGCTTGGACAAGGGTCCAGGTAGTGTGCTCTAAGAGGAAGGGGCAAATTTTGGTCTTAGCAGCTTGTTGGATATACGTAGAAAATGAGAGATCAGAATCGAAGACGACTCCAAGGTTGCGAGCAGAGGAGACTGGAACAATGACAGTATTATTTACAGAGATGGAGAAATGAAGATGAGCAGAGGGTTTAGGAGGAAAGAGGAGCAGCTCAGTCTTGGACATATTTAGTTTCAGATGACGGCAGGACATTCAGGCAGCAATGTCAGCCAAACAAGCAGAGACTTTTTCTTGGACTTTAGATGAAATTTCAGGTGTAGAGAGGTAGATCTGGGAGTCATCAGCATATAGGTGATACTGGAAGCCATGGGAGGAGATCAGGGCACTGAGGGAAGAGGTGTAGAAAGAGAAGATGTCCTAAGACATAACCCTGGGGTACACCAACTGTGAGCGGGGTAGCAGCAGAAGAGGATCCACCAACACATACACTAAAGGTGCTTTGGGAAAGGTAGGAGGCAAACCAGGAGAGGATAGAATCACGGAATCCAAATGAGGACAGCATATCAAGGAGTAAGCTGTGTAATCATTGCTATACCTTATTATTGTCTTGCATGAACATCCACAATCTACCTCTTGTTTCAATGTATAATGATGTTTCATTGCTTGTTCTGTTATTTCAACTGAAAATAATAAAAATTATTTAACTTAAAAAAAAAAAGAACTTGATATCAAAATATATTCTAAAAGTAAAACATAGCCTGAAACTGATAGGTTAATCAAATTATTATCTGTGAAATAAGAAATTTAAGCATTGCATACAATTTAAGTCTATTTGAAGTTGAAGTCAGCATGTTTTTACCGACTCCGATTTCACAGCCCCAAAATTGCTGCCAACTTTGACTTGACTCCACTGCCCAAATTTTGCTTCTGACTTGGACTCCACAACTCTGACCCCCAACTCCACAGCCCTGGTAGTAAGGTGTAATATACCCAATCTTGGATATTATTTTTAATCAAGCTGGTGACACACAACACAAATGGAACAATTTGTGTATCTTCCTGTCATATTTTCTCCGAGTCTGAATACATTTCTTGGTACTTGAGGGTCTTCTCTTGCTAACATCTTTATTAATGGTGCTGTTCTGCTTTTCTCCTTTTCCACACTATCTGGTTTTCTTGCAGTATTTATCTAAGAAAATAGCAGTGCTCCGGGTGATCACAACGCCTTCGTTTGCTACAGTTCTGTCAGCGGTGTGATCCCAATGTTTTTCTAGCACAGCAATATTACCCTGTTTATATAGCTTTCATGAATGAGACACATTATTTTATTAGGCTGCTCTTTCTTTGGGAATTCAGACAGCAGCACTTCATACCCAGCGATGAGCTGTATGACCTTTTCCAGATTAGTGTCGTGCAGTCTGCATGTCTGTTTTACTATATTTTCTATAGTAATTATGAATCATCTTTCTTTTTAATCTGTTATCCTGAGTGGAAATGACTGATGTCTACTGGGTAAGTTTCGTTTCAGGTCTTGCATTGTTTTAGTAGCTGCCTCCTCTCTGAGTCCTTATGAAATTAAGTTTCCATTTTATTTAAAATTGTATATACCACTTAAAATGTATTTATTCCAACTTGAAGCATTATACAAACCTGGATTGGCCACTGTGGAAACAGGATGCTGGGTAGAAGGACCGTTGGTTTAACCCAGTTGTTGGCAAACCGCAACTCGCAAGCCGCATATGGCTCATTAGCCACTTGAGTGCGGCTCTGCCAGTAGCCAAAATTTTCCTGCACAGAAAGGCCCCGACATAGCAGTTGTTCTCACAAGCTGCCGGCGGCTGCCCTGAAGTTTTCTCTCTGCCGCAACTTCCCGTTTCTGACAGGGCAGATCGCCGCAGAGGGAAAGCATCGGGGCAGCCACTGGCAGTTTGTGAGAATGGCTCGATCAGAGCCAGATTAAAAGATAGGGGCCAAAATGGTCAGGGGGGGCCTGCCAGTGTGGTGCTTTAGGGCCATTTGGGCATCTCCCTACTGGATTCACAGCAGAGTCATTGCCCAGCCCCCCCTAGCGTCATTGTGCTGGGGGCCCCCCCAGCATCATCGTCCCGGGCCCTCCCCGTCGACCTTCCCACCGCGAGAAGACTGGAGGGAGGTTTGTCGGTCATCTCGGGGTGGGTCGGTGGGGTTTGCATGGGAGGGAGAGCTAAATGTTCCTTTTCAGTGGGGCCCCGGCTACAGGGAGAGAAGCGGTCTGCCCTGGGTGCTCCAAGGCCTGGCATCTTTAACTTTTTCGGGCAGCAACACCGTTTACAATTAGCTGCTGTTGCCAGTTTTGGGCCTTCCTCTCTGCTGAGTCCTACCTACTTCCTGTTTCCTTGAAGGCAGGACCCAACAGAGAAGAATGCCGAAGCCGGCAACAGCAGTAAATTGTGAATCCTGCTGCTGCCTGAAGAAGTTCATGATGCCAGGTCTTGGAGCACTCGTTTAGGGGCTGCACTACCGACCGGGGATGGGGTGACAGAAGGAGGAAAGGGAGCAGAGGGGGAGATGAAAAGAAAGAAGAGAGATGCCAGGGAATCATAAGAACATAAGCATTACCCCTGCCGGGTCAGACCAGGGGGTCCATCGCGCCCAGCAGTCCGCTCCCGCGGCAGCCCCCTGGTCCATGACCTGTAAGTTCTCCTTACCTAAGATGTTTATACCCTATTTATTTAATATCCTGAAAGTAACCCTCTATCTGTACCCTGCTATCCCCTTCTCTTTCAGGAAGTCATCCAGTCTCTTTTTGAACCCCAATAATGTACTCTGTCCTATCACCTCTCCTGGAAGTGCATTCCAGGTGTCTACCACCCTCTGAGTGAAGAAGAACTTCCTAGCATTTGTTTTGAATCTGTCTCCTCTCAATTTTTCTGGATGACCTCTTGGAAGGGAAGGAGACAGATGCCAGACCGTGGGGTGGGAAGGAAAGGAGAAGAGAGAGATACCAGAGCATAGGGGAGGGGATAGTGACAGAGAAAAATGGAGAGGTGGCAGAGCTGAAATGAATCGTGTACAAGGGAGAGAAGGGGCACAAGATAGACAGTTTATGGAAGGAGCATAGAAAGAAGGAAGATGCCATATGGAACGCGGAGAGTGCGGACAGTGGATGGCAGGGGCAGAGAGAGAGGGCAGACATGGAAGCGGCTGATGCTGCATGGAAGACAGAGAGAGGACAGATGCTGGCTAGAAAGAAGTGAGTGAAGACAAGATGATTAAAGCAGAAACGACAAAAGGTAGAAAATAATTTTTTGTCAATAAATAAGATTATTATTATGATATCTGGGTTTATTTAATGTTAATAGCTAGTTTAAACCGACTACTAAAAACAATGGTTCTTGAAAAGAAATTTGGCTCTCAAAAGAAATCTTAATTGTTGTACTGCTGATCTTTGGCTCTTTTGACTAATGAGTTTGCCTACCACTGGTCTAACCTAGTATGGCTAGACTTATGTTCTTACGTTATGTCCTCTTAAATGTTGTACTGGTAGCAAGAATGCACAGGATCCCTCATGCAAGTTTTGACAGTTTTGGCTACTTCATTATGTGTTTTTCCAAAATAATAAAAACATTGTTCTCTGCGTCACTCAAATATAAATAACTGTCTTCAAAGGAAGGATTGTTTGATAAAAGCTGTTCATAAAACTGTTAACATCCATTTTCATTCTTTTGGAAGGGGCTCTTCCACAAAAGTGATGTCTGGGAAATATAGATTGTTGAGGTTCTTGAGTTGTTGTGGATGGACTTGAGCTTTCCATTTTGATCCGGTATTGATACATTTTCAATGATACAACATTTTCAAAGATCCGGTTGCCTGTGTTCGGTGGCATAGTATGGAGAGGGGCATAAGGGCGGGGGGGGGGGGGGGGGCGGACGTACAGATGCAAGAAAGCTCTTGCGTGAGGTTACAGCAGTGAGGCAGGCAACGTTCCAGAACGCAACCACCAGACACAACCGCCGGATACTTAAGGCACAAGTTTTCCATAAAGAATCATTCTTTATAATACCAAGGGCCTTAAAATAGTACCTGGCGGGCCACAAGTTTGAGACCACTGAGTTAGAGGTACGTGTGAAGGGAAGGGGCACACATGCGAAGCGGAGGGAGGGACACTACCTCCCCAGGCACCTCCCACCCTCACTATGCCACTACCTGTGTTTTTACATCATCTGGGAATATAATTGGATTGTCCTTCAGATGTGGATGTAGAAGAGAACCAACATTGTAGTGGATGAACAGGAAAATAAGTGTTGGAAATGCTCCTTGACGCTAGCAATATGGTTAAATCTGTTGCAGTAACAGAAGTAAACTGTGGTGAGATAAAACAATTCTCTCAGCATAAGTACACCAATAAATATGTAATAAAATATGATATATAGGTGATTAAGTAAATAATAATAAACAATCATATATAAAAGAGTATGGCTTTTACCCAGCCGATAAGTGACATGCAACGTATAACAAAACTGCAATAAAATTGATTGAAACAGCTCTGAATTGAAAGATGATAACAGACAAAGAAAAACCACATTGAAAACGTGTTTTCAGTTCTGGGTTTGTTTGTTTTTTGCCTCTGAGAAGCTGAAAGCTAGGCCATCCGTGGTTTCACTACCAGCAGGGCCTCCCAAGGCAGACAGGTTTCAGCGGAGATGCCAGACTAACGATGTACCACCCATCTGGGAAACAGCAGAGAATCGCGTTTGATGCGACAACGGCGACAACATCGAATTTGTACTGTGCAGAAGAAAGACCCGGCTATTCTGCCACGAGAACTTGATGATGCTCATCAAGTCGCTAGGACTTAAACACGAGTCGATAACACCTAACATATCACATTTTCAATGTGTTTTTTGTTTGTGAACATCACTTCAAACAGCCATTAGGCGGCCTAATGTAATTCCTGCTACGTGACATGTCTTTTTTGCCTGAATTTGTTCTTCTTTTACATCAGGCATTTCTCTTAAAGAGAGTCAGCAGGTTTCTGACCTGGTTGCATGTTTTCTTTTTCAAGCTGAGAGGCAAGTTTTTTTTGGGGGGTGGTTTAAAAAAAAAAAAAAAAGGAAGTTAGGCACTTTTAAAGATTTGGAATACTTATCTCCTCCATGATTCTGAAGAGATTTTGATTGTCGGTTCTGGCCATTTGGTTGCTGCTCCGTTAACTGAGGAGGACCTTCCTGGTGCTAAAGGGGATGATCCTTCTGCTGCTAGGCTCTTTATGAGAGATTAATTTCCTCTCCTTATTTTTAAGGCTTTGCCAAGCAAGAAACTTCTACCACGCCTTCCATGATGTCTGGCACTTAGAGGGCCTCTAAGTCTTTTCATATTCATGAAGCCATTTGGGAGCTCAGTGGGAGTCTCCTGACTCTGGCCTTAAGAGCTCTATCCTTTACTTTCCACTGATTTTGAGAAGCTGTCACTTCCTAAGGTTGATGCTCTTATTGCAGCAGTTACAAAAAAGACCACAATTCCTGTTGAATTATGTACAGTGCTAAAGGATGTGCATGACTGTAAAAGTCTGCATTAAAGCTTTCATTTCAGGTAGTAGCACTCAGTCTTCAGGCAACAGTTTGGGATAGGCACATGGGATCTCTCGGAGAGAGAAAGAGATAATGGTTAATGCAGATGGGCAGACTAGATGGGCCATTTGACCTTTATCTGCCGTCATGTTTCTATCCTGGGTTCAGCAAATATCTTCCTCCTCTTCTCCTGATGGACTCTCTTCTCTTGAAGCAGCATTGTCTTATATAATGGATGCGCTATAGACTAAATTTTGGGCCTTGACTAAGCAAATGGCTTTCACTATTTCTGCTAGAAGATGGCTATGATTGAGACAGCGAGAGGCTGATGGAGCTTTCAAATCCCGTCTTGCCAAACTTTAATTCAGAGGGAAGTTATTATTGGGAGAAGACCTAGAAAAGTTAGTTAAAGACCTGGGAGATTCTAAGGCTCAGCATCTACCAGAGGATAAACCTAAGGTTCAATTTAGATATTCTAAATCTCACCTTAGAGGTGCGAAGCATTATAAGCCAAGAAAGGCTTCTAGTCAAAAGTTTCATTTTCCTTAAGGTCAATCTTCCTTTCAGGGCATGTGTCAGATAATGCAAAAACCCTTTTCCTTCAGTTGCCTCACAATGATATGTTTGAGGTTCATTCCTCACCTGCCTTTATAGGATCCTCTTTTACAAGGGATGGACCAATATAACTTCAGACCAATGGGTCCAGTTGATCTGTTCTCAAACAGTAAATCTCTATTCATGTATCTGGCTCTCGTGTATGCTGCTTTCACTGTGACCTCAGGATAACCCTTATCCAGCAACTGATGCCACAGCCGCTTAGCTTGTTTCTTGTAGGTTTCCATTGTTGAACAGCCACCGAGCTTTCTATAAGATTAGTTCTGGTTGCATATGTTTTTGGTTTGAGCAGTTACTTTAATGTTAATTAATGTTTGTTACAGAGCAGAACAGAATTGTATCAGGGATTTTTCCCCGTTTCCCTCCTTCCACTTATGTCTGTCATTACATTGCTACTTGATTGCTTTTGTACAAACTGAGGGGCAGGAGCAGCTCCCTGGGAAGTAGGCAGAGCTCAAAAGATGATTGACAGTATTCTGCAAGCATCTTGCAGGTTCAGATGCATAACCCTGGTGTTCAGGACCACTAGACACACCTACAAGGAAGAAGGTTATCAAGGTAAGAACCTATGAACATTAGAAAACATATATTTATTTCAGAAACACTTTGTTGACGATCAAAGTCTGTTACAACTTTTATCTGCATTGGCTTGCTATTATGTTGTTATATTATGTTTGAAACTGTATGATGTATATGATTGGATATATGTTATGACTGGTCCTATTAGGATTTAGTGGTTTATAAATGCTAGAGAGAAGAATAGAATATTTATTTGGGATATTCTGAAAACCTGGCCTGTTGGCAGTTCTTGAGTACTGGGAGTGAAGTGTGCATACATTAAATGCAGAGTCTTCCTAAAACACTAGTTTTTGTGCAGAATTGGCTTTTAAAATTGCCCTCATAAAGAAATATAGCCCCCCATCTCTAGGTTAGAGCCAATAGGAATTATACATTTGAATCATCCTAGGGGTGTATCAAGGTCTGAAAGTAGTACGAGATTGTCAGTGGATAAAGTAGTTGGGATACGTCAATGAAAGATAAGTAGTTCAATGTTTTCGTTAGTTGGGTTAAAATTTTGGAATGCGCTTGTGTGAGGGAAGAGCAACATTTAAAAAAACTATTAAAGACACATTTGTTTGTGTTTTTATGTGAGGGCTGACGACCAGGGCAGGCTCCCTCCCTTTGGAGTGTGGTTCCTGTCGCTGGGTGGATGCTTTGCTGCTCCTCTGATTTTGGCTGCATTGGATCATGTCCGTCAACTCCCCTTCTGTGGTTTTGGGGTTTTTGCCACTTCTTCTCTGCTGCTGGTGACTGCTCCTCAGGTGCAAAGCATCAGATGATGTCTTCCTTGGGCCATCGTGCTCCATGTCTGCTGGTGCGTGTTGGATATGCTGCAGCCCAGAGTGGTGAGAGAGGAGACTACGGCATGAGATCCCATCGAGCCAGAGGGATCAAGTGCTGGAGTTGGCTGGTGAGATGTTGGAGAGGCTGTGGAGGGAGAGCCCGTAAATGTTGTGCGCTTCTCCCTTGTGGATCCAGAGATCATCTTGGCCATTGGATCCATTCGACTTCTATTCTGTCTTGCTTGGACTGCTTTGGCACTTTCAGGGTTATTTGTTTACTTTAATTTTATTCTTTTTATTTTTTATTGTTTGAATTGTTATATCTTTACTATTTAATAATTGTTTTCTCAGCTACTTCAGCTAGATTGTGAGCCTTCGGGACAGTTAAGGAAGTTTTAAGTACCTAATTTTATTTTATTGGAACCTGTTCTGGACTCCTGGGGAGGACGGGCTATAAAAATGAACAAATAAATTTTTAAAAATATTAAGTTGTGTATGTAATGTTTTTTTTTATACAGAACTGTGAATGTTGATTGGAAATCACCAAGGTACTTTAGATGGGGTATAAATTTTTAAATAAATAAATTTCCCATCTGTTCCTCCCTTAGATTTCAGTTTTCAATTTTTAAGGTATATATTCTGTAAAATGTTTCCTGTTTCCCTCCTCCTGTAGAGGTGGTGTGTTCACAGTGTCCCCTTTTGTCTTGTAGGTCACCACATTATGCCTGTCCTGAAGTGATCCGGGTAAGTTAAATGAGAGCTTTCATCTGTGCATAGAATGCTAAATATACAGATATATCCACACACTTAATAAAAACATGATTACAGGGGAGCTAATTCACTTAGATACAGTTTGCACAGACACACAAACAAAAGAATTGCCATCTCCGGATCAGACCCTGGGTCCGTCAAGTCCGGTGATCCGCACACGCGGAGGCCCCACCAGGTGTACCCTGGCCTAGTTTTAGTCCCCATAGCACTGTATGCTTCTCAAGGGAGATGTGCATCTAATTTACCCTTACCCGTATCACTCTATGCCACTCTTAAGGAGATGTGCATCTAATTTACCTTACCCGTATCACTCTATGCCACTCTTAAGGAGATGTGCATCTAATTTACCCTTACCCGTATCACTCTATGCCACTCTTAAGGAGATGTGCATCTAGTTTACCCTTACCTTATCACTCTATGCCACTCTTAAGGAGATGTGCATCTAGTTTACTCTTACCCGTATCACTCTATGCCACTCTTAAGGAGATGTGCATCTAGTTTACTCTTACCCGTATCACTCTATGCCACTCTTAAGGAGATGTGCATCTAATTTACCCTTACCCGTATCATTCTATGCCACTCTTAAGGAGATGTGCATCTAGTTTACCCTTACCTTATCACTCTATGCCACTCTTAAGGAGATGTGCATCTAATTTACCCTTACCCGTATCACTCTATGCCACTCTTAAGGAGATGTGCATCTAGTTTACTCTTACCCGTATCACTCTATGCCACTCTTAAGGAGATGTGCATCTAATTTACCCTTACCCGTATCATTCTATGCCACTCTTAAGGAGATGTGCATCTAGTTTACCCTTACCTTATCACTCTATGCCACTCTTAAGGAGATGTGCATCTAATTTACCCTTACCCGTATCACTCTATGCCACTCTTAAGGAGATGTGCATCTAGTTTACTCTTACCTGTATCACTCTATGCCACTCTTAAGGAGATGTGCATCTAATTTACCCTTACCCGTATCATTCTATGCCACTCTTAAGGAGATGTGCATCTAGTTTACCCTTAAATCCTAGAACGGTGGATTCTGCAATTACAGATAAACATCTGTCTGGGATGCTTTAGGTATGCCGGCTCTTCCAATCTTTCTTTGATGTGTTTAGTGTGCCGTGGCTTTGCAAAGTTTACAAGACACTGGTATATGTCAAGAGAGGCAGAGCCCGGACTGGTGCAGTCCTCTCGCTGATTACTTTCATCCATTCTTTTAGGGCTCCTTTTACTAAGGTGCGCTAGCGTTTTTTTGCGCACACAGGAAATTACCGTGCGCTATGCTTCTAGAACTAACGCCAGCTCAATGCTGGCATTAAGGTCTAGCGCACACGGCAATGCAGCGCACGTTATTCCGTGCGTTAAAGCCCTAACGCGGCTTAGTAAAAGGAGCCCTTAATGTTTGCTTTGCTTGCAATTGCAACTAGTTACCAGAGTGTCACACACTAGCAAATACAGTACCGCCTCCAAATCCACGGTTCCAGTACCCGCAGATTAGGTTTTTCGCAAGTTATTTATTTATTTTTTAAAGAAACGCTGCATCCTCGACCTTCCCCAGACCTTATCTGGTGGTCTGGCGGCGATGCGGGGCAGGATCAATCGTCCTATGCTCCTGCTCCGTGCAGAGCCGTCATCAAAATGCCTCAAGACTACAACGGGAACTCACGGCAGCCATTTTGATGACGGCCCTGCACGGGGCAGGAGCGTAGGACGATTGATCCTGCCCCGCGTCGCCGCTAGACCACCAGGTAAGGTCTGGGAAAGGTCTGGGACGTGGGGGTGGGTTAGAGCCGGCCCTGAAAGTTAGCCGCAATCTTTCAATATTCGTTGGCTGGCTCTGCCCCTAACCCCAGCGAATATTGAGGGTCTGCTGTACTTGTTCGGTGTTCTGACACTGTCGTCTCTCCTCATGTCAAACAGGGAGAGAAATACGATGGAAGGAAAGCTGATGTCTGGAGCTGCGGAGTTATTTTATTTGCATTGTTAGTGGTGAGTCCTTTATATGTTGACATCTTTAAAGTTTGTTTTTAAACAATTTGAAATTCCTCACTTTTTAAATCTCCGCTGAATAGTGCGAATAGATTTCTCCATACAGAAGCTAACAGAATGTTGCTCCCCACCCTTTGTCTCAGTCTGTCCATCCCACGCAAGAAGTAGAGTATTCCCCATACGGAATCATCCTGTCTTTTCTCTATCACCAAGTGACTCCAGATGACATGGGATTTTCTCTCTCTTTATCTCCTGGATCTCTTTCTGTGTCACACTGGGAAGGCTACTGCTGCCTGCTCTTCTACCTCTCCAAGCCTCGGTTATCTTTCACCAAGAAGGGCTCTCTAAATCTTGCTGTGCTTCAGAGTTCTGTTCATATGGGTCACTGAAGAATCTTTGACATAAACGCAATCTAGTTCAGTGTTTTTCAACCTTTTTACACCTATGGACCGGCAGAAATAAAAGAATTATTCTGTGGACCGGCATCGGTCCGTGGACAGGCAGTTGAAGAACACTGGGCTAAGTCGTGGGCCAGACCCCGCCCATCTCCACCCCAGACCCGGCCCCATAATAGTACTAATTGCACCTTGCACGTCCCGTGCCTCATCTGGATGCCTTCCCTCTGATATTGCAACGTCAGAGAGAAGGCTTCCGGTTCAGGCGCAGGATGCTCGTAGGAGCCACTGCCCGTGGCTTTGTGCACTGAATCAGGAAGAGGGAGCTGGCTCGAAGATAACGCCGCATCGATCGCACCATAGACCGGCGGTCGAAGAACACTGTTTTGGGCCTGATGCACGTGTTGGCCCTGTGGACCGGCAGGAAATTTCTGTGGACCGGCACTGGTCCATGGACCGGTGGTTGAAGAACACTGATCTAGTTGAATCTGTCCTGCAAAACGAGTGAATTTCATTCCTCTTTACTCTTAGCTAGAGAATGACACGGAGCCACATTTTTCCCTGTCCCCACGGGAACTCATTTTTCCATTCCATCCCCCCAAGTTCTTTTCCTGTCCCTGCCCCATTCCTGCAAGCCCATCCTCATAAGTGTTTGAGGCTTGTGTGGTTAAGGCAGAGCTTACAGGAATGGGACAGGGACAGAACTTTTAGCGACATATGCTGGTCACTTACTCAAAAGTATGCTCTTTCACACAGAACAAGGACTTTTGAATTTTGATGTATGTAATAATATTGTACAGTTTATCATTTGCTTGCCCTTGCTGTAATTTGTTTACTAAGAGGTCTGTTTTTCCTGTGACCATATTTCCTGTTTGTGTGTTTCATTGCTCTCTTCTTTTTCTTCATCTCCTTGCTTGGATGCTCCATTTCTTATTTTCCCTATTCTACCATCTTTCATGCTGTTTTCATCTATACCCCACCTTGTCCCTTTGGGTTGCTGCCTTTCTATCTTGTTTCCTCTCTTCCCTTCTTTATCTCCCCCTTCCCCCCCTTGCTCCATCCCTCCTCTTTTCTTATATGAAGGGTGCTCTCCCATTTGATGATGATAACTTGAGGCAACTACTAGAAAAAGTGAAACGTGGCGTGTTCCACATGCCCCACTTCATCCCACCAGACTGCCAGAATCTCTTGCGAGGGATGATTGAAGTGGAAGCACCGAAAAGACTCACGGTAAGAACTGAGCCATAGATGTTGATGTCCACACCTGACATCTCTAGATTTCTCTTTTCATATTTTCTTCTCTTGCTGCTTTAGTAAATAATATGCTTCATGCTAGAGCTTCCTATATGGGGAGTATGTGGTGCAGTGGTTAGAGCTACAGCCCTAGCATCCTGGGGTTGTGGGTTCAAATCCCACACTGCTCCTTGTGACCCCAGGTACATTAGATAGAGTGGGAGCCCAATGGGGCAGATAGAGAAAAATGCTTGAGTGCCTGAATAATTTGTAATCCACATAGAATTGTAGGATATGCAGAATATAAATACAGTGGTACCTTGGTTTATGGGAATAATTTGTTCTCGTGCGCTGCTGTTGTTAGAAAGAAGCCTGCCGCCGGTTTTCTGCTGGGCCTAGAGCATCTATGCATGCTCAAGGCCTTCTGGATTTCACCCTCTCCGAGATTCTCATGAGATCATGAGAATCTCGGAGAAGGTGAGATCCAGAAGGCATTGAGCATGTGCAAATGCTTGCAGCCCAGCAGAAAACCGGCGGCAGGCTTCTTTCTAACACCGGCGGCACATGGGTAAGGACAGAGCCAGTCAGTGGTGGAGGGGGAGGAGGCGATCGTGAAGGAAGGGAATAGCGCCGTTGGCCTCGGGGGGAGCAATACTGCCAGTTCCAGGGGTCGGGTCGGGTGGGGGCTCGCAAACCGAGGTTTGACTGTAATTAAATACATACAATACTTATGCAGAATTCATATTCATTTGTAAATGATGATAAAGAAATAGGAACCAATGGACACTTCATAAGAGAGCAGTAGACGGGTAATCTGCTGTGGAGTAAAGCTTCAAGTCAGAGGTACTTATACCTGTCCTGGGGGACCCCCCCAGCCAGTCAGATTTTCAAGATATCTCTAATGAAAATTCATTACAAAATGCATGGGACCACTTGCTTCTAAATTCTGGCTTCAATTAATTATATCAATGGTAAACAAAGAAGCCACTAAAAATAACATCAATATTTTATCGTTTTATTAATTAAATACTTGCTTCACTATAAATAATCAATTTCAACACCACATTTAATCACATTTAAAGCCCTTCTCTTCCCCCATACCATCAACAAGCATTTACATAAAACATTGTCATATATTTTTCTAAACCACCAGCCTACGGCTTTTCTCAAAACTCTTCCAATGTTCATGCACAATGGCTCTATCATCCTCATAACAGTTTATCAAATGCTACGCTCATGCAAGAGAGTCCCTCTTTTGTTAAGTTCATACACAACAGATCTCCAGTAGTGACGCCCGACACAGGACTGTGTTTCGCTAAGGTATGGGGGAAGGGCTTTCAATGTGATTAAATGTGGTGTTGAAATTGATTATTTATAGTGAAGCAATTATTTACAAGTATTTAATTAATAAAACGATAAAATATTGATGTTATTTTTAGTAGCTTCTTTGTTTATAATTAATGAACATGCATGAGGCAGGTTTGCATGCCTGTCACCTCTATTATATGCAAATCTGCCTCATGCATATTTATTAGGGATATCTTGAAAACCCCTCAGGACAAATATAAGAACCACTGATTTAAGTGATGAAGTTGGATGGAAAAAACTGAGTCGAACATAGGATGTTTAAATCAGTTTATCACCATATCATCAATATAAAAGTCAGAGGGTGGTGCAGAATTGGTGAAAAGTACAACACAGAGAACAATATTCTAGAGAATGAAGACCTTTTCAATGGTAAGATAATGAAAAGCATCTCAAAAGTTACAGTAGTTGACCTTGGAATAGTTTCATGGCTTGTGGCATACAATATATCATATGTTCTTGAAAGCTCATTTATATAGGGAATAAGATAAATGCCAGGTTTAATTTAGAAATTATAAATCATACGAGGGTCATTTCCTAAATAATGCACACTATTTTTTTTTTAAATTTACATGTTTTATTTTTTTTTTTCAAGTATTTCATTACAATCCTTCAATATAGTCTCCCTGCTTTGCAATGACCAAGTCCCAAAGTCCAGGAAGCTTCATTATTCCATTCAAGATACCATTTTTGTTCAGTTGCCGAATGGTTCGGGTACCGGCGGAAGAAAGCTCTTCTAGAGATGCAAAACGATGTCCACGCATAGGTTGTTTCAACTTTGGAAAAAGGTCAAAGTCTGGTAGACTCATGTCTGGACTGTAGGGAGCATGAGGTAACACCTTCCAGCCGTATTTGCGTAGTTTTTCCAATGATGACATTCCCTATGTGCGAGCGAGTGTTGTTGTGAAGAATGAATGGCCCAGCCAAGAGCAACTAAGGTTGGGTTTTGTGCATTTTTCTGTGCATTTTTTGCAAAACATCATGATAATACACTGCCGTGACACTTCTTCCACATGGAACTTTGTCTGTGATGATGATGTCTTCTTGATCATAAGCAAAAATCATCATTTGTTTGTCTTTTGATTGAGCTCATTGAAATTTTTTTGGTCATGGGGAAGATGGAGCTAATGCCCTTGTATTACTCTATGATACAACTGCACCTTGAATACCATGTGTAATTCTGGTTGCCATATCTCAAAAAGATGTAGCAGAATTAGAAAAGGTACAGAGAAGGGCAGCAAAAATGATGATAAAAGGGATGGGATGACTTCCCTGTGAGGAAAGGCTAAAGTGGCTAGGGAGAAGAGATGGCTCAGAGGTGATATGACAGAGGCCTATAAAATACTGAGTGGAGTGGAAAGGGTAGATGTGAATCGCTTGGTCACTCTTTCCAAAAATACTAGGACTAGGGGGCATGCGATGAAGCTACTAAGTAGTAGATTTAAAACAAACTGGAGAAAATATTTCTTCACACCACGTGTAATTAAACTCTGGAATTTGTTGCTGGAGAATGTGGTGAAATCAGTTAGCTTAGGGGGGGTTAAACTCCCAGGCGTTGGCTGATAACAGCTAAGCATACAAGCTAAGTACACTCACTATACTAAAATTGCAAATAATTTAAAAAAAATATTTAAAAGTATTTAAATGAATAGTAGTATACCAAATATGGTTATGAGCAGCCAATGATGAAGTGCCACATAATTCTCTCCGCAGTCAAGAGATAGCACAGCGGTGGAGTGGTGGGGCTGAGGCATACTCATACTTATTGAAACAACTGATTCCAAGACATACCGGTTTCTGGTTATTATTATATGATTCACTGACATCTGATCCCGGTAAAATAATAATCATTATTTCCTGGAGGCTAACAACAGCAACAATGTCAGCGGAAGCCTCAAACACTGGCTATGGCCAAACCTGCACAGCCTTTTTGACCATCTCAGCCAGAGCATAACATGCCTCTGTCTCCTCCTCTTCCCATCGGAGGTCGTCTACACCATTTTTATCAACGATGGGAATTGATCACTTCCGACCTCTGGGTGCTCTCCATCATCAAGGAGGGTTATTATCTTCATTTCCTTCAGATTCCATCAGATCACCATCCAGGAGAGTTTCCTTACAATTTGTCGCAGACCCCTCTTCTTCTTCAGGAAGTACAAGCTCTGCTAGCTCTAAAAATCATCGCGAGAGTTCCTCTGGACCAGCAGAACGTGGAATTTTACTCCCGTCACTTCCTTGTTCCAAAGAAGATGGGAGGTCTTCGACCAATATTGGATCTCAGAGCTCTCAACAAATTTCTTGTCAAAGAAAAGTCTCTGGCAATCTTGTATCCCCTTCTCGATCTCAATGATTGGTTATGCTCTATGGATCTCAAGGAGGCTTACACTCACATTTCCATTCATCCAGCCTCTCGCAAGTTCCTCAGATTTCAGGTGGGAAATCAGCATTACCTTTCGGCCTGGCATCATCTCCCAGTGTTTTCACCAAGTGCCTGGTGGTAGTAGCAGCAGCCTTACGAAGTCACGGACTCCAGGTTTTCCCATATCTGGACGACTGGCTCATAAAAGACCCTACGTCTCAGGGGGTTACTGTAGTGACACACAGAGTCATGGTTCTCTTCTTCATCCTAACCTGCAGTCTCTACATCTGACAGCTTGGTACCTCTCAACATAACTTCAAACCTGCAGTTTTCTCAATCTGTCAAAGACTTCTTAGATGCTTCCAGAAAACCTGCCACCAGGCAATGTTACAGAGGTTTTCTGCTTGGTGCAATCTTCATCACCAGGAGCCTCAGTCTACTTCCTTGCCTTCAGTTTTGGATTACCTATTTTATTTATCTCAATCTGGCCTCAAACAACCTCCATTAGAGTCCATCTCAGCGCAATTGCCTGTGAGGCTGTCTGCATTGGGGCTTCATGGATGACGCCACCCATATGTGAGAATATCTGCCTGTTGTCCCTGGATAACACCTGTTACGGTAAGTAACTGTGCTTTCTCTGATAACCATTTTAAGCCTTGCTTGGGTTCCTGATTCTCTGGCTCTGATGCTGCCATATCTGGAGGTGCTGCTGAGAGAGAAAGAATGACAAGGTGGTAGGCTGCTTTGGGAAACCTGTTTGTAGCAGAGATAATGAGCTTTCTTCCTGCAGTCAGAAGTGCAAGGAGCACTGAAATAAGACAGAATGAGGATAGCCCATGCATTCTCCCCCCCCCCCCCACCAAGCTCCCATCAGCTATATAATAAACACTGTGCTCTTTTCTTTGTTAAAACTAATTGCCAGTCTATAACCTATAACCCCACCTTTGACTTCAGGGAAACTGGATGGCAGAGAAGCCAAATTAATTGCCTTGGCGGGGAAAGCCCTGTGAAAATATCGGCATTTAACATTCATATTTGCAAGGTTGACAGACTGACTTCATAACAGTAATGAGCTGAAGGCAATTAGATTTTCCTTGGTGTATAGTATAGCAATAGGATTCGGCATTTCACTGACCTGCTTTTCCTCCCCCAGTATTATCACCTAAATAGTTTATGTTCAACATATCCCCCTAGTCACCTCCTCTTTTTATAAAGAGCAGTTTGATTTGATTAGTGCAGGGTAAGCTTATGCGGCATGCTGGAATACGAAGTGAAAAGCTGCATCTTTAATGAGCCTGCTTCAGGAATTTCTGCCTGTGTTACTGCAGTTCCTGCTTCAGCCTTTCCCGGCTCCTGACTGATTTCTCTGTGCTGCTATAGTTATCCCTTCTGCCTCTTCCAGTTTTGACTGCTCTGTCCTCCGCTTTGCTCTCTATGTGGCAGCTGTCCCTTGCCATTGCTGCAGTCACTTCTGCTCTGGCTGTTCTCCCTGCGCAGCCTCAGCCACCCTCCTCAGATTCTTCTATTCCTTGTGGCCACAATAAGCCCTAATGGTTGATCTGCTCGATTGTCCAGAGAAAGTGCTGTGGACTGGACTTTTTTTTTAAGAAAAATTCTACTACAGCATTAAATAACATGAGCTGTCCCGAGTCATTTGGCCTATAAGCAACAGTACAAGTCTAACGGTGATATAGATCAATAATTCAGCACACGTGCTTAAGGAGTTTTAAAGCTAGCTATAGAAAAGCTCGCCTTAAATAGCAAAGAAAGGCAGAGAGTTCCTCAATAATATATGCTCTGGTACAGGGGGAGAATGTGGCACAGTGGTTAAAGCTACAGCCTTAGCACCCTAGGGTTGTGGGTTCAAACCCACACTGCTCCTTGTGACCCTGGGCAAGTCAGTTAATCCCCCCCCCCATTGCCCCTGGTACATTAGATAGATTGTGAGCCCAGGGAAAAATGCTTGAGTACCTGAATAAATTCTGAGCTCCTCTGGGAGAATAAGAAGGTAAGATTTGCCACTGCTGAGTCAGACCAATGGTCTATTGTGCCCAGCAGTCCGCTCACACAGAGGCCCTTAGGTCAAAGGTTCTATTCCAGTAGGAACTTATCCAACCTTTTCTTGAATCCCTGAAGGGTGTTTTCCCCTTTAACAGCCTCCGGAAGAGCGTTCCAATTTTCTACCACTCTCTGGGTGAAGAAGAACTTCCTTACGTTTGTACAGAATCTATTCCCTTTTAACTTTAACGAGTGCCCTTTCGTTCTCCCTACCTTGGAGAGGGTGAACAATCTCTCTTTCTCTACTAAGTCAATTCCCTTCAATATCTTGAATGTTTCTCTAGCCTCTCATTGTATGGCAACTTCTCCAGCCCCTTAACCATTTTTGTCACTCTTCTCTGGACCCTTTTGAGTAGTGCTATGTCCTTTTTCTTGTATGGCGACCAGTGTTGGATGCAGTATTCCAGGTGGGGGCGTACCATGGCTCGGTACAACTGCATAGAAAATTTTAAAAATAAAGAAAGAGCTCTCTCCTGTTTGTACATAAGAATATATCAACCTCATCAACACTATACTACTCATATAACAAAAATATGAAAATTTGTGTCAAATTAATTTTGTACACAGTGGAAGAATCCTTACTTAAACTTAAACTCCTGTAATAAGGCCAACACACAACTCAAAGGTGACCTCAGCTCAATACATAGAGATGAAGACTTAGTTTTTCAAGTGCCCAAGGTCAACAGCCAGAACTAATCTTGTTTGTTGAACCATTAGCTGAGCTATCATCGAATACAGTTTTATTTTCTCTGAGAACCTTTTGTGTTCCTATTGTATATGTAACATATTATAGACTGTTGCTCATATTATAATACGTTATTGAGGCGCTGGTTATATTGCTGTAAGAGCGTGGTACTTAGCTCGGGTAGACAAACGCCCGGCGAAATTCCCACGCCTGAACTACTAGTCTAGCTTCACTCTCTGGAAGCTTCAGTCCATTAGAGCATATTTTGATGTGTCATCATTCAGAATTCTGGTACAATCCCTCATAAAGAGTCAACTTAATTACTGTAATATCGCCTACTTGGCAGTTTCCCAGAAGAATATGCGGCGACTACAACTAGTGCAAAATACAGCGATCAGACTGATCTTCAGGTTGAAGAAGTTTGATCATGTAACACCTTCCTACCGACTTCTGCATTGGCTGCCGACGGAGGCACGTGTGAAGTTTAAGTTTGGTTGTTTCTGTTTTAAGGTACTATTCGGTTTAGCCCCTAAATACATAACGGACCTTTTCTCTTTCTCAGCCAACAGACATAAGAGAAGCTCACACTTAAATTTTGTTTCCCCTCCGGTTAGAGGATGTAAATTTAAAAGACATCATCAACATAAATTTATCTAGTACAGTTTCTTCTCTGATATATCCAGGCAACGAGTTCCATAGTTCTTAGGTGGCTACTGAAAATAATTCTGCTCGCCTCGTGTCGATGACATTTAGCAATGGTACGGAGAAACAGTTTTGCTCAGATAACCAAAGGTTTCTGGACGGAGTGTATGGAATCAGAAGTCTGTCTAGGAAAGTAGGAAGGTTAATCTGGTGGATCTTAAATAACAGTAATGCAATTTTAATTGAGATACTATGGGCATTTTTTAGAAGTGGGGGTTACATGGTCATACTTTGTAACATTTGTTAAGATTTTAATTGCAGTGATTTGGATGAATTGAAGGCTCCTTATTTGTTTTTGAGTGCTTTGAATAATGTGAGGGGGGAAAGAGGCATATGATCAGCAACCCAGTGCAGAGGAAGATATGTGTAGGGGAGAGTAATGTAAGCTAAGTTTATTACAGAGTGCACTTCTCCCTTTTCTCCCTTAGAAATCCAGCCTGTCCCCCCTTTCCCCCCACCCCCAGCCAAACTTACACTGGTCATTGGCCAGCAAGGAGTGCCTCAGTGGCAAAATCCTTCCTTCTCTCTTCTGGCCAGCTGTCCCCCAACAGAAGGCCTTTCAACCTGGATTCTCTCATAAGACCATCTTCCATTGCCTGAATTCATATAGTTGTGGCTCTAACAAGTAGTCATAATGCTGCCAGTGAAAACTATTCCTCAGTTCTACAGAAAGCCAACCAGGGCAATTGTCCTCCCCCCTCTCCATATCATTGGGGCCCCAGACATGCCTGAAATTGAAGAAATCACTTCAGGCAGGCATTGAGGCTTCTTTCTCATTTTTTGCCTTTGGCTTCAGTATATCTAACACCAGTCTTGGTCTCCAGTCAAATTTTTATTTCTTAGTTCAGTCACATTTTTATTCAAATAATGCTTTTTGCTTCCTTTATTTCTGCTTTGTATTAACTCCTGATTCTCTCTTTCCTTGTAGCTAGAACACATTCAGAAACATATATGGTATATGTAAGTACTGTGTTTTCTATATCATTTACTGTGTCCCTCTTGTGCAGTTCCAGAAGTATTGTTTGCTTATGTCAGTGGTTCCCAAACTTTTTAGGTTCAAGGCATCTTAGTGTGTCAATAATTTTTTTTCATGGCGCCCCTAAGTCAAAAGAATTACCTAACAGTTACCCCCCACCACACACACAAAATCTGGCATCTCTCTCCTTTCCTTCCCCCCAATCTGGTATCTCTCTCTTCGTCTTCCATTCGCTCCCCATTGTCTGCCATTTCTGTCTCTTCCCTTCCCTGGCCTGGCATCTGTTTCCTTCCTTCTTCCCCCCACCTTCCCAATTTGGCAGTTTTCTCACTTACTCCTCCCAATAGGAAGTGGCATTTTTTTCCCCGTGGATTCTGGTATCTCTTTCTCTCTTCCTCATGCTGCAGTTTGTGATCTTCAGGCTGCCAGCAGCTTAAATACACTGCTTTCAGTGGCCCAGGAATCTTTCCCCTCTGCTTTAACTTCCTGTCCCCACAGAGGCAGGACCTGCAGTAGAGCGAAAGCTTCCAGGTCTTCGAAGGCAGTGCGTTTAAAATGTTGGCGGCCAAAAATTGTAAGCTGCAGTGTGGGGATAGGAAAGAGGTTTGCCGCTGGGGGAAGAGAAGTGGGTGCTGGACTGGGAGTCGTTTACATCTTCTCTGGGGCAACCCTATGAGTTTGCCACAGTGCCCTGCAAACAGTTTGGGAAACACTGACTTATGTTATTACAGATTGACCAGCAATTGACTTAGCAAACAACTGCATAAGGAATTTCCTGGTTGGGTTTGCCTTTTTTTTTACCTATTGCTTGTTCAGATGCAGCTCCCTCCTGGTCATCCTCTAGAGGTTAAAGTGACAAAATTAGCGGTAGAAGTTCCCTCTTTCTGTAAAATCAAACAATTTACCATAGTTATATACATGGGTGATGGCATCCTGAAAGCATTGGCACTGACTTGTCTTCTTGAACTTCCCTGGAAATTCTTAGTGAGAATTCACTCTTTATTCTCTCCCTGTCACTCTTCCCTCCTGCCATATTCATGCTTTCCTTCACCTTGTGCTACACTTTCCTCTCTCTCCCCTCTTATTTCCTTCTTTAATCTCTCCCTTTCAAGCTTTTCCCTTCCCAGTTTTCTGTTTTTAATTTCTCTGCTTTCCCTTTTTCTTCTTTGGTTTTTAAGGTTTCTCTTTTCCTCTCAATCTTTGTTTACCTTTCTTGGGAACTTCAGTGCAGAGGGAGGCTTGAACCTTTGGACACAGTGACCTTGCAGATTTTATTGTAAAAAGCTATGATAGTAATTGCCTTTGGCAGTATATCACAAGTAAATAAAATTTGAAACTAGTTTCCTCATTCATAGGTACTGCACTCTCTTCCAAATAGTGAGGGACAGGACCTTGTATCTGTTGTCACTACCTGGGCAAGGAACAAAAAGTGACTAGCAGCTCTTCACTGGTGCTGTCCAATTTTACTTTTTCTGACACCATATAATATATACAAGTTTTTATGCATATTTCAAAGAGCACTTCACTGAACCGAAGGCACGTATACTAGTGCTGCCCAATTCGCGATTCAAATTGATTCACTGATTCAGTTCGGGTGAATCGATTTGTTTTTGCAAAAAATCAAACTCACAGATTCATCGGCCCCCTTGCTAGAGACCTATTCAGGCTTTCCCTCTGCCACCGAAATCCTTCCATCTAATGTAACTTCTGGTTTTGCGAAACCTGAAGTTACAACAGAAGCAAGGACTCCGGTGGCAGAGGGAAAGCCGAGCGGATCTCTGTGTGCAGATCGGTGGCAGCAAAGTGATTTTTAATTGGTTGGCTGGCAGCAGATGCCTGCGCCTCATCTTCCCGCATGTACGCTCATGCTTCCCCCAGAGCCCGGCAAATGCCTCCGATCTGCCACCTGCATGCACTGCTCTTGCTGCTGTGCTCAGTGGCGTGCGCCTGCTCTCCTGGGCCCTGCCAGTGGCTGGCCTTTCATTGGCTGCCACGTGACGGCCAGAGTCCCACGCACTTGCGAGCACCGGCAATGTGGCATGTGGGGGCTCTCGAGGAGCGGCGCAAGCACATTGGAAGTGCTGCAGAAATGCTTCTCGCTTGGCTTTTGCAAGGCCGTGTCTTTTGCAGCTCACGGGAAAAGTGTTTGTCTGCTGTGTGAAGCGCCCAGAGTTCTTGGTAGGTGCCACAATGCATGAGTGTTGCCCTCTGCCAGCCAAATACTGGGCTTCTGTGTTGGGAATCAGAGCTCGGGGGAGATGGGAGATGGACTTGTTGGAGTTGGTGGACTGGAGAAGAAGAGATGGGCAGAAGATGGATAGGAGAGAGGAACTTGGTGGAGGTGGGAAGATGGATGGTGGAGGGGGAGATGGACTTGGGGGAGATCATGGAGAGAGAAGATGGACTTGGGGGAGTTGGTGGACTGGAGATGTAGAGATGGGGAGAAGATGGATGGGAGAGATGAATTTGGTGGAGGGGGAGCATTGGTGGAGGAGGGATAGACTTGGAGGAGATCATGGAGAGGGGAGATGGACTTGGGGAAGGGAGAGATGAACTTGGGGGAGATCATGAATAGGGGTGATGGGGGAGAGGGGAGATGGGGGAGGGAGAGGGTAGATGGGGGGAGGGATGAAGAAATAATGGATCTAAAAACAGGAGAGGGAGAAAGATGGTGGACAATGGGATTTAGGGAGGGAAGGAACAGAAAGAGAGAGAAGTTGTACACAAGGGATGATGTAGAGGGGGGGATAGAGATACTGGATAGGAGGGTAGTTTGGAAGAGAAAGGGAGAGCTGGTGGAACCTGGGGTGGTGGGGAAGGAGGGAGAGATGCTTGATGAAAGAGTAATTGAGAAAAGGAGAGATGGTGGATCTGGGGATGGTGGGGGTCCATCGCTGCATAGAGACAAAAGAAAGGAAAGATGCCAGACCTCCAGGGGAGGGGAGGGAAGGGAAATGGAAGGGGAGGAGAGAGATGGAAGATGGATGGTTACCACAGAGAAAGAAGAAAATGACAAATGGGCAAGAGACCCTGGCAAGCGAGTTATCAGAATACGTTTGTCGCAGAGCCTGAGACCAACATGATTTGAATAATGACCGGACAACAAAAGGTAGAAAAAATAATTTTATTTTCTGTTTTGTGATTACAATATGTCAGATTTGAAATGTATCCTGCCAGAGCTGGTGTTAGACCGCAAACGTGAGCTAAGATTTAACAGAGAAAGGAAAAGTCTTTTTTGTTTGTTTATTTTGTTTACACCACAGCGCTAGTGTGGGTAGAAGAGAGCAAAGGGGGTGAAGAGGCTATAAAATAAACCTATCAGGATGTTTGGGAAAAAAACACCCAATTGGGCAGGAAAATCGAATCGAATCGAAAAATCGATTCAACAGGCTGAATCGAATCAAAATATTTTTTTCCTGAATCGGGCAGCACTAGCATATACCACATAACTCAAGCTTGGTGAGGTGGCTAAAGATGTATTCTTGGTGTCCATTTGAGCCAGTTCAGGTTTTTTAGGGCTGTGACATTGCTGAAGGCCCTCACTATTGTTGCTCATTAATGACATTATTGCATCCAGTGTGTGAATATAAGGTGATCCTAAAATGCTACTGCTGTTTCTGTGCATTAGAGACCTTGCCAGATTTCTTACTGCAGAAAGGAGGTCTATCAGCAATGCAGCTAGAAGTTCCAGTCACACGAATGCTATAATACAGTATGCACTCAGAGTCACCAAGGTGTGAGCAGTAACCTAGACAGGTTGGCTCTTAGCATAAGTGATGTGTTCTAACCATGTACTTGTTCTTCCTTGCAGAGGGGGTAAGAATGAGCCCGAGCCCGAGCAGCCAGTCCCTCGTAAAGTACAGATCCGCTCCCTTCCATCCCTAGAAGACATTGACCCAGATGTGCTGGATAGCATGCACTCGCTGGGCTGCTTCCGGGACCGAAACAAACTCTTACAGGATTTGTTGTCGGAAGAGTAAGCTCTCATTCCTTTCTTAAAGCAAACTCATTAAGACCAACTCCTGTTTATTTGTAGCCTCGATAAGTGAATACCTCCTGCTGGTGAACTTGGGCATTACATAATTTACTAGGGCAGGGCCTGTGTACTGATTGAGGGCTCTTTCTATTTAAAAATCATGACCCATTATCCCAGTTTGATGATGAATATGACCATCAAGATTAATTAGCGATAACGATACATTGGATTATTCGATCCAATTCTATTTCTAAATGCATCTGCTTGGTTTTCTCTACCAAACAGAAAACACGAATCAGTTTTCACTTGCTTAACAAGCAGTATCCAAAATATCCATGAGCAAGCTTGTTTTGGCCTGATATTTTCTTTTTTTGGTGTGGTTAGAAGTGGTCAGAGGTTCAAGAAATATTCATCAACTTGTTTAGAGCAGGGCTGAAATATAAAGTTAATTTGACACTGGTCCTCATTTATTTTCTGAGTAATCTTACTTGCAAAGACAAATTTCATTTCAGTTTTTAAACTGCCAACCCACAAATTATATAATTTATTGAAATTCAGTTGAAAAAAATTATTATTATTTTTTTTTTTAGTTCAAGAAATTTTATTGATTTTAGGAAATACAATATGAGAAAAAACCAACAATATGAGTGTTCCAAAAGCATACCCCCCACCTATAAATAGCACAGTAAATGTGGGCAGATAAAGCCATTTATGGTCCATCCAGCCTGCCTAACAAGGCAATCTATTCAGGTTACACCCCTCTATGTCCTGTTTAAAGTGTGAAGGCTATTAAAATTTTGCATTGATTCCATCCTTTTTCTGTTCAGGGATCCTCTTGTGTTTATACCATGTGTCTTTGAATGCGGTCATGTTTTGTGTCCACTCAACCTCAACTGGGAAGGCATTTCAGGCATCCAACACACACTCCATGAAAATGTATTTTCTACTATTACTCTTAGGTCTTCCACCCGGTTCCGTAACTAAAGCACGCCGGACGTTGCCGACAAAGATGCGCTGACAATTGCGCGTAAGGCGTATGCATGCCGCCTGTTCCGCCAGTTTAAACCGGTAACGTTACCGCTGTGAGGGGGTAGGGGAGGAGCCCCCCCAGTACATGTAGAAGTCCTTGCGCTCCCGTTGGGGGGTGGTTTGGAGGGATGAACCCCCCAAGTACACTTAAAACTTCTGTTTTCCGTTAAGTTGTCAGAGTTCAGGAGTTTTTCAGGTTTTTGGGAGTGCAAGGACTCGTACATGTAGTGGGAGTTTCCCCCCCCCCCCACCCCCTCACAGCGCTAACAAAATGGGTTTAAAGCGGCCGGACCGGTGGAGCACGTATGTTTTGTGCGTGATTGTCGGCGCATCTTTGTCAGAGCACTTTTGTCCTGCGCTCCATTGACGGGTCACCCTACAGCCTCAAGTCATGTCCTCTCATTTTCTCGCTTCCTTATCTCTGAACAAGATCGTTTTCTATATTAACACCTTTCCAATATTTACATGTCTTTATCATCTAATCTAATCTAATCTAAATCTTGGGTTTATATACCGCATCATCTCCGCAGATGGAGCTCGACACGGTTTACATGGTTAGGGAAGGAACGGAACTCCAGTGGAATTATATAAGTATGAGAGAAGAGAGGTTGGTGTGAGAGTGCCAGGAGCGGGACGGGGTTACGTTCTGGAGAGGAGCCAGGTCTTCAGATGCTTACGGAATGGTAGAAGGGGGCTCAAATTGCGGAGAGGGGAAGGGAGACTGTTCCAGAGCTGAGTGATTCTGAAAGGGAGGGAAGAGCCAAGTTGACCAACAAGGGAGATGCCTTTTAAGGAGGGGTAGGATAGTTTTAATTTTTGAGTGGATCTAGTGGAGGTTGGATTTGAGGAATTCCAGGATAGAGGGATAAAAGGAGGAAGGATACCGTGGAGGATCTTGAAGGTTAGGCATAAATAGAGATATCTTTAAAAAAAAGCTCTTGAAGAAACAATTATTTGTTGACGTGTTTATGTGAACGGATTGAGTATTACGTATCAGCAGTTATGTAAGATCAGTGATATCTTTAGAATTTTGAGGAGATAATTTAATTGTTGATGGAATTATGTGTATAATTATGAATATGGTCACAGTGGGGGTAGCAGCAGCTTTTTTTTTTAGATGTAAGATGTATTGTTTTCAAAATACTTTGTATGTTGATTGTATACCGCCTAGATTTTTAGGCGGTATATACATTTTTAAATAAATAAATAAAGGCGGTGCGGGATATATATATACCAGTATCTCCTTTCTTATAGGGTATACACTGGTATTATATAACTCAGTCTGGACACCCAGATGCTATCTTAGAATAGACAGTGGCACCAAAAAGAAAGTACCCGCATTTAGAATTGCCCCCTAAATGAAGCAGCTTAATTTAGGACAGCTTTTTCTCAGGTCTAGCTTAAACCATGTAATGTATACTCTTGCTTGAGAGGCTTTTAGAAGGGAATTCGAAGACTTCTGTGTTCAGCAGTGGCCATTAAACATACAAGTCCTTTTAAATACTGGACCATTTCATGTTTTTCCAAGACAAAGGGCTCCTTTTAACAAAGGCGTGCTGGCGGTTTGAGCGCGCCCGCTAGCCACTACCACCTCCTCTTGAGCAGGCAGTAGTTTTTCAGGTAGCGCGCGCTAGTCCTGTGTATACGCTCAAAACGCTAGCGTGCCTTTGGAAAAGGGGCCCAAAATTCAAACACAGCTGGTCTCCTAAATTTGTGTCCTAGTTTCAGCTAAACGTAGGAACCTACATTTTTAGCAAAGAATTGGCCTTAATTTAGGAGCTTAAAATTTAATCTTCTAAATTTAGGCCTGCCATTCATTTGCTTAGATGGATGAGCCTAAATTGAGTATAGTGCTGAAAATGAGTACTAAGGTCCAAATTCTTGAAAGTGCGCCGTAAGTTTGGCGCTGGTAGGTGCTCTATGGTTGCCTAACTGTCTTTAAGCAGTGTGGTAACTGATGCATCATTTAAAAACAAAAAGTAATTATTTAATAAAATGTAGGCACCCGTCAGCCCCTCCAAAAACAGTGCCATGATCGCATCTATGGAGCCGTCTAAGGTTAATGCCAGAAACGACCTTAGGCGATTCACGTCAGATATAGGTGCCAGAAATGTAGGCCTTCAAAACCCTGGCAGAGATTTTCGGCACCTGTGTTTGATGGTGGCTGCGATTCTATGATCGGCACCATTGCGTGATAGACGCTCGACCAGTGCCGTTTTTTGAGCCACCGGCTGATAATGCTGTTGTTTATAGAATCCAGCCCAAAGTATTTTTCCCCTTCCTACATCCTCCCCTATTGCCATCTACTTTTTATGCTCTTAAATTTCTGTTCATGAAATTTTAATTATAAACGTAGACAATTTTCTGAGAGACCAATTTAGGAACATACAATTTAGGAAAATTATAAGCATAAATCCTTTGAATACTGGATCCTAAATGTACAGTATAACTACATAAGACTTAGAATATAAAATCAAGGACGTATAGAAGTAAAGTCTTTGTGAGAATCAGCGAAGAAAGAGGTCTGTTGGTATTTTGAAGAATCCAGCTGTTCATCTGCCACCACCCATGTGATCATTTTGGTTTGGTATAAAATTTTAACCCTGAATTCTTCAGTTAGAATTTTCCTTTTTCTCTTTTCATTCCTTTCCCCTTCTTTGCCAGAGAAAACCAAGAGAAAATGATTTATTTCCTTCTGCTGGATCGGAAAGAGAGGTATCCTAGCCATGAAGACGAGGATCTACCACCCAGGAATGAGATAGGTATCATATCCTCGAACACTCTGCAAGACGTGGGTATATGTTCTATGGGTATATAATTATCTGTATGTGTTGTGGGTGTGGTTGTAGACAAAACATTTGTCTCTATAACGTGTACATTCAGAATGATAGGGCTACAAAAATTGATACATCTGTTGTATATTGATGTATACAAGTAATATACCCAAAAGTCAGACACAGATGTATTTACTAATGCTGTTACACACACATAAATAAAATATTTATGTGCAGGATGCTACCATATATGTACTCTTGTGTACCATAGAGGGACTTGCATACAAACATGAACTGACATATCCATATGTTTGAGAGTGTCCACTACATTCATTTGTAAGGAAAGTACTGCCTGTGGTTAACTCTTCCTCAGTACAGAGCTCCCAGGTTCCAGGCCAGTCTTTGAATCCATCTTTCCTTTCAATCTTCTCTGTATCATCTTTCTTGGAGGGAATTTATTTTTTTTATTATGTTTATTGATAAAATGATTTCTCTTGATCCAAAGACTACGCGACTTGACCTCTCCACTGTGCCTACTTACTAGATTTAGTTAACATGTTTGTATAGGGTAGATCCAGTTAATGTGAATTTGCAAATATCGCAAGCTTTTGGGTATTAATTTTACCCTTTCAATCAGCTATGCTAATGAGTTTCATAGTTATTGTTTCATAGTTTATTTGAATTTGGATTAACCGCTTCTCCGATGGTACAAAGCGTTGAGTTGTATTGCCCTAAAAGATATACAAAGCAGTTCATCATCAGTGCTATCAGTAGCTAGCTTGCAAGAAAACTTACATACATCTGTCTTTTGTAGTTAATTTTTCCGCAGCAGTATCACCAGACTAATATTGCGGCCAGTGTTCCTAAATGTTATTGAATAGGGGCACGAGGCCCTGTAGGGTTTATGTCAAAGCCTCAAGTACTCTTCTCTCACCCTTGCCAGAATTATTATTATTTTTTTTTTAAATAGCCATGCTTAAGTCAAACCTCTATCCTATAAACCCATGTCCTTTGCAAAAATCTGGATGCCTCCCCTTGATGAGCACTCCCCCCCCCCCCCCATGCCCCTTGGATTTCTTCCATTTACCTGAAAAGGCTGGCGTGTCTAGAGCAGGGGTGTCAAAGTCCCTCCTCAAGGGCCGCAATCCTGTCGGGTTTTCAGGATTTCCACAATGAATATGCATGAGATCTATTTGCATGCACTGCTTTCATTGTATGCTAATAGATCTCATTGGGAAAATCCTAAAAATCCAACTGGATTATGGCCCTCGAGGAGGGACTTTGACCTCCATGGTCTAGAAGAAACAAGAGCAGCTTCCTCCTCTGCTCCCTCTTGCAGAGTGGCAGTAGTTGCTATCAAGCAATCCCAAGATGCTGTTTTATTCTTGCTTACTGTAATTAATGGAGCCCTGTACGAGGAGTGTTCACTTTCAGACTTTCTAGTTCAGCAACAGATCTAGTTTCTGGACTGTCATCAAAGAATAGTCATCATAGATATTTGTAATGATTAGTTGTGGAGCCCACTTAGTTTCCAGTCTTCTGACTATAAAACCCCCCCAGACTTGGACATCCTGAATTAATAGCCACTCTGCTGGCTCATATTGTCACATGTGTGTGTCCTTCCTAAGGAATTGGATGTCCTAATAGAATTGTGTCAATGGAAACAACATACTGTTATCCACCCAGGATCAGTTTTTGTTCTGAGCCTTCCACCTGTGCAGGGAAAACCTCTCCTGCTAGATGTGAGAAACAGGTCCAAGTTCATGGCCAGCGTTAAGGGTGGGCAAAACAGGGTAATTGTTCATGATCTCCAACCTGCCTGAAACTGAAAGGGCAACCTGCAAGCAAGCTTTGGGGCCTCCTCCCTAGTGTCAGCTCTAGGCTCCATCATATCTAGCACCAGCCCTGTCCAGGTCACAGCACAAAGCCGTACATGAAGAAGGACACTGTATTACTCGAAAGGGTCCAAAGAAGAGCGATTGAAATGGTTAGGGGGTGGAGGAGTTGCCGTACAGTGAGAGATTAGAGAAACTGGGACTCTTCGCCCTTCAAAAGAGGAGACTGAGAGGGGACATGATCAAAACATTCAAGATAATGAAGGGAATAGACTTAGTAGATGAAGACAGGTTGTTCACCCTCTCCAAGGTAGAGCGAATGAGAGGGCACTCTCTAAAGTTGAAAGGGGATAGATTCTATACAAACGTAAGGAAGTTCTTCTTCACCCAGAGAGTGGTAGAAAACTGGAACGCTGTTCCGGACGCTGTTATAGGGGAAACACCCTCCAGGGATTCAAGACAAAGTTAGACAAGTTCCTGCTGAACCAGAACGTATGCAGGTATGGCTAGACTCAGGTCACTGGTCTTTGACCTAAGGGCCGCCGTGGGAGCAGATGGGCACGTGGACCACTGGTCTGACCCAACAGTGGCAATTCTTATGTTCTCCCTCCCCTTCCTCAATACCCTCTTAAGTGCTGTAATGCTAGTGTTTCCTTTTCAGTCCCCCTCTGCTTTCTGGAGAGTCTCGCCACCCTCTCTGTCCACTCCTGTAGTATATGGTGAAACAGCATTGTAGCATTTAATGAAAAGGAACCATTTCTCTGATGAGTGGATCAGTGGTAATTAGAAGAGCGTGGAGTCACTGCTGTGCAGGTGAGGGAAGAAATTAATGTCATAGAAATTGATTAAGAACATAAGAATTGCCATTCTAGGTCAGACCAAAGATCCATCAAGCCCAGTATCTCTTACTAACAGTGGTAAATTGAAGTCACAAGTACTTGGCAAGTCTTAATAAGAGTGGCTGGACTGAATCACATTCTTGTGAGAGAAATGTATTTCTCTTAACTTTTTGATGATATCAGTACTTTCTTTCGTTTCTCTCCACCTCTTTCTTTCTCTCTCTCTCTCGGCAGCAATGGCATGTGAATCATTCCCAAAACCAAAGCTGCTGTGACCTTCTGTCCATGGTACAGATGACCCCAGAAATTTGCCTTTAGTAAAACCTCAGGGAGGGAAGATCTTTTGTCTTACGCATTTCCATGATGACAGTCCTAATTAGTCTGCCTTCTCTATGCTTAAGATCCTCCCAGGAAACGTGTGGACTCGCCAATGCTGAACAGACATGGAAAACGGCGGCCAGAGAGAAAGTCCATGGAGGTCCTTAGCGTGACTGACGGGGGCTCCCCAGTCCCAGCTCGCAGAGCCATAGAAATGGCCCAGCATGGGCAGAGGTGGGTGACCCTCGGAGCCAGGCAAGGCTATCATTCCCAGTCTGGTCGAGGGAATCTGTGACACCTACACATTCCATGCTTGATAGGAGAGCAGTGGCAGTATACGTCCAGAGGCAGCCAGCATTCACTGGCTGCCTACTGGTACTTGCTGGTTTATGCCTTCAAGCGGCAAATCATGTCATATCATCCAGCTGTGTCTTTGCCAGTGCAGGTACCTCAATACTGACAAATTGTGCCGTGTACTCCAAAAAGTTCATTTTCTTTGCTTCAGCGGGGAAAGAGGAGAAAGGCAGGCACTAATTGACAGTTCAATGTGATACACAGTGTGGTAATTTTGTGGCACCTGGCATTAAATTGAGTTAAGTGGAAAGTAGTCTCATAGGGAGCAGTGACTTCTGGCCATGTTAAATCATATTATCCTGTAACAACCTGGTCACAAGATCTCAAAGCGAACTAGCAGGTAACAGATGCTGCTGCTGTAAGCAGGAGACACGACTGCAGAAGGCAGGGCTTTATTTCTTGCAGTTCAGCGGAAGCAAATAATCCAGGAACAGATGGTGTGCTGACAGCTTTCTGATTGGTTGCCTGGAATGCGATACTTTTCTGATTGGTTGATCTAGTACTTCAAATAGCAGCACGAAACAGGAAAGGTTGTTTTTTTAAAAGAAATGTTTGATAGATATGCTGTAAAGTGAAATGTATAGCACAACCCAGGAATGCACAATTCATGTGCTAATTAGACTTTGGTTACCTGTTTAATTACTGTAAAGTGCTACAAACAACCATTCTTTAAACTAGTCGTCTCAAAACACTGAGCTATTCAGCCATTGGTGCAAAATATTCCTGATATATCTTCAGATGCAGAAAAGAGTTGAATTGGCACCAACTTTGAAACTTGTGAACAGTAATGTCAGTTGTCAAGGCTGCAACTTTGACTAAGGGCTTTGCGACCCAATTTCCCTCCGACCCGATTCACTAACCTGTGTCCTGATCATCCTCCGAACCGCGCATGCAAATGAGGGGGAACAGCATTCAAATGATGGCAGGCAGCGATTCACTAACGAAAAACCTGCAACACCGACTGGGCTGGCCGATCACAAACAAGCGACTGCCGAGGACCAGTTGCTCAGGTCCTTCCCTACTGCCCTACCTTCTGCTGCCCTGTTATTTTGCTCTCTGCCCTGAACTCCTGCTCTCCAATCTCCTGCCTGCCCTGACTCTCCCACCTTTCCCCACAGTGCAAGCCCATGCGGGCTTGGGAAGAAAAAAAAAAAAAGAAATCTCCTGCTCTGCCGAGCACAGATGGTCTGCGCATGCTCAAGGAACACCGTTCAGCGATCCGATTCAGTCTGTTGGGGGCGTGATTCCGATTGCCCTCATTTGCATGAGGGCGATTCGTGAATCAGCCCGCCGGACACGGATCGGATCCCTCACGGATCTAGTGAATCTAACCCCAAGATCCAGTCATAATTCGACTCTCTTAAATTTTCAAACTATTATCTTAAGTAAATGTGCATCTTCCATTCACTCACCACCTATTTGGGTCAATCAGGTCTGGCCTTTTGTTTGCAAACTATTAACACATGCCTATAGGAAATGTAAACATCAATTTGAGAACATGTTTATAGGGGGGGGGGTGATAATCTAGGCAGGAGAGGAGGGTCTAGGAAGAGGCACGTTTTAAAATGAATAGTTTGGATTCAAATTCAGAGGTAACAAGATTCTTGTATTACCCATGGTCCTTTCATGATCTTCATAGTCATCTCATATATATATTTCAAAAGCTTGTTTAATTCTGTTTAGTCTTTTAGGATGTCTGATTTAATGAAGGGTTATTTGCTGGCATACTCAGTCAAGTGATGTTCTCAGTAGCCCAGGGGATCCATTTCCTTGGATCTGTTAAGAGAGTCTCCTCGCTATACACGCAAAACCCGCCTAAGGCCTCCTGAGCAACTTTTAATTAGCATATTGTTAGCAAAGTGAATCAGAACAGGATTCGCAGTTTTTCTGTATTTGCGGTTCTATTAATCCCCTATCACAGCGAATACGGAGGGAGAAGTGTATTCTGTTTTTTGTACCAGAAGTTAGTAACTGTATCTAATTCTATGCTTCTTCTCACAAATGAGCATCTATATCGAACTGTTCAGTATTCATGAGAAGGAATTCATGTCTTTCAAAACATTTAAGTTTTACTGTCCTGGGGAAGGGAGCCTGGCAATGCCTTGAGCCCTGAGGTCCCTGCTGCTCCTTATGCAAACCCTTTTGGCTGCAGCTACTACTGTCATTTGAATGGACTTATTCTGGTGCTCATAAGAACGAGGGCAGTCTGCGCAGGTTAATGATGTGGTGAAGACGCAAATATCCCCCTTGAGATGAGGAGACCCTGGAAGGTCTAGTCGAAGCCCTTTTAGAGTGCCTATAATTTATAACTCTGGGTCTCCAGCTCTAATGTGTACAGCCTTTCTGTGCAACCCCCTCCTGGAGTGAGAGAACATATTCTTAGCAGATCTCTTGCACTCTTACCGCATCTTTCAACCTGTGAATTTTTTTTTTTGGGGGGGGGAATGCAGCTTCACAGTAGTGTTCTCATATTTGACTCTTTGATTCCCCTTAGTAGGAATTCCTTTAGATCCTGCTATTCACAAATTAGCATTTCCTTCTCTGAAAGGTATTAAATGCACTGGGAAGCTTAGTAAATCTTTTACTTTCAAACTGGTGAGAATTTGGACTGGACTTCCAGATTCTCTAAGATTGGTAGATCAATTATTTCAATTTTGAAAAAGTTTAAAAACCTGGTTGTTTGCACAATAGTTAATTTGATTTCAGCTGTCGAATAGTAATTTTAAGCAATTCAACATACTTTTTTCTAACTTTTTCCATCCATCTAATCCAGTGGTTCCCAAAACTGTCCTGGGGGACCCCCAGCCAATCAGGTTTTCAAGATATCCCTAATGAATATGCATGAGAGAGATTTGCATATAATGGAAGTGACAGGTATGCAAATCTCTCTCATGCATATTCATTAGGGATATCTTGAAAACCTGACTAGCTGTGGGTCCCCCAGGACAGGTTTGGGAACCACTGATCTAATCTAACCAATTCCTGTTTTTATCCCACAGTTTTTACTTGTTATGTTTCATTTCTTAACGAACTGTAAACGAGTCAAGCTCCTTAGGGAGTAGATTCGGTCTATAAAATGAAGATTAGATTAGATATTAATGAGGGTATGCCATTGAGATGTGTTAAGATGAATAAAGGAAGACAGTTACCAGAATATGATTATGACCACCTTTGAGATGATGGTTTGGTCCATAATTTTGCTTAACAGTTTGGACTTACTGTAGAGATGGGCAAAGATCAACTGCACCTAGCCAGGCAGGTTCCTTCATACTTTGGTCAGGTGGATCAGAGTGGCAGGAAGTGGAGAGGGGAAATAGGGGTGGATGGGATGGGCCTTTTTCATGGCAATCTTGGTGTGAAAGTGCCTTTGTTCACAGAAGTAACCCTTGTTTTCTTACTCTCTTCCTGCCCATAGTAAGTCAATGTTCAGTAAAAGCCTGGATATCTCTGATGCCAGTCCCAAATTCAACAAAGAAGAAAGGTATAAAACACTGAAAGTCTAATGCTGTCCCCTCTTCCTCACTGCTAAGAGCTTAAAGATGCCGTACTTACCTTATCTGCGTCAGAGCAGGGAGGGTGGGGGATGGGAACTGCTGCTTTTGATACCTGGAGGGGTGAAATGGGCCTTTTTTTAAATGTACTTATTTTTATTTATCACATCTTAATAAGACATAGCAATGTTTAATTAAAGGAAGAAGTAATTTTCTCCTTTCTCTCCTTGCTCAAAATCTGAAGCTAAGATGACAGGGTAGATATGGAGGTCTATACCTGGAGGATTTTCTCAGCAGTGAGGAGAGAAGAGGAATGGGATTGGAGTAGGGCTAGGCTTTAGGGATTTTTTTTTTTTTTAGTATTGAAAGGAGAGGGAAGAGAGCTTGCGGGCTGTTCCTGAGACTAAGGGATGAGAAAGGCAAAATGAAAGGAGATGGAAGAAATGGGGGGTTATGCCTGCTAAAGGACCGATGCAGAAAAACATGGATGGCAGACTGGATGGTATCTCCCACCATATTTCTATAATTCTAAAGCTGGCTCAGTGCACTGGCTGCCGGGCTGTATGCAATGAATGCGCAAATTATTGCCACATTAAAAATGCAGCAGTATTCGCCTTTCTTGTCAGTGGCTCTACAGTGACTGGCTCAGTTACTGACAGCAACAGGCTGGCATGACTTTTTTTTAAATGCCACTTTATCACCTCCTCCATACCCTGACAAACCAATCCCCAACTTAAATGCATCCCTAGTGTACCCCCACCCTTTTCCTCCCCTAGACCCTGAAAAACAAACAAACCTTTCCTGGTGTCTAGTGCGCCCCCCCCCCCCTCCTTAAAGGAGAAAGACACAATACCCCTTTCTTCCTGCCTCTGGAGCCACCACCTTAGAATCAAAATCCACCCCCAATTTTTTTTCTGCATTGCCAAGGATATTTAATGACCACATTAGCATCTGTGCAACTATGTCTCACTTGGCCCCTTTTTGCATTGCTTGGCTAGTAACATCCCATGTTAACCATGCAGTTAGGATTGATGTAGCTTCTGCATCGGCCCTAATGTGCCTATTTCATTAGCCCCAGGGTTTGTTTATGTGTGGTGTCGGACACAGACTGAGCTGATACTAAAGTAGGCATTTCATCTCTTTTCTTTATTACACCACTTCTGATAACGTTAATACTGGGCTAGATGGACCCTTGGTCTGACCCAGTAGGGCAAATTTATATTATTATGGAAAATGTCTACCATTGCCACAAAACCATTAGCGGGGGTCTGCTGGCTGAAAACAGATATTAGTGGTTGTCTAAAACATGCCATGCATCTGGACTTTTAACCAGTTGCATCACTTGAAATAACAGCGGAGTGATTGCAAAATCCTTAATGCCCCAGTATCTGAGCCTGGCGCTCCGGTGCTCTGTAGTTCCTCCATCAATGAACGAGAGAGCAATACGGCGCACCATGTTTTCGGCTGCTCTTTTATTTACAGATGATTTCATTCTGAGAAGACGAATACGGCATCTTTAAGAGTCGGGTCCTTGTAGATGCACATAGTTGTTTTGGGAGCTGGGGCCAATGGCTCTTCTTTTTCTTATCCTAACTTCTGTCCTCCTGTTACTCATTATTTCTTCTTTGCTTCCCATGAGTTCAGTTTCTCCTTTTACACCATTCCCTCTCTTTCCTCTTGTCTTGTCTTTGCTCTTTTTAAAATATGCTTTCCTCTGCCTTTTCCAATGCTGCAGCTCCGTAGCTCCCTCTCTGCTTTGGTTTTAGTAAGGGAATGCACATTTTTGTGGTTTGGGGGCCCCTTTTGCTGGGAGTCGCTCTTATTTCCTTGTTTTACCGCTCCTCCCTGATCCCCTTACCACTCTTAAAACACAACTGTTTGTTAAATTGTGTGATGCCTTTATTTGCACATTGTATTTAAAGATTTGAGAGGTCTAGGGACATAGAGAATAGACAAGATGAGATGGAAAGTTCTGCTTTCTCTTTCAAAATGATCAAGCAAATAAAATATGGAGAATTATTTTGAATGCTGCCTCCTGTGCCTCTCTCGCTCGCTAAGCTAAGGTTAGAAATCCCAGGCCTGCAGGAAGAAGGCTGCACTCCGGCTAGAATTGCGCTGAAAACCAAACCTCCAAGAGTTCACAATATTGTAATCCAGTCCTGCTTTTCTAATCCTCCTTTGTGCATTCTGGTCTCCCAGGTTTCAAGCAGGTTAACGTGGACCAAGAATGCATTTTGATAGGACTGGAGAGTAGTGCTATCAGGAGTGGTAGATTTGCAATGTAAATTGCTGGTTTAAGGGAGGCAATTACCCCATTTAAGCTATACTATTAAAGCTATGTCATTTAGTAATTTATTAAAAAATTGATATACCACATACAATTATGCGGTTTCCATATCACATACATAAAAATTTTGTTTCCCTCTGATTATCACATATAACATAGACATGTCTAAACAACATCGTTAATCGTCATTATTTTACTATTAACCCCAATTATTAGTAATTAGGCCTCATTGTTTAAAATGGGACCTGTGCTAAAGCAGCATATCTTGATGGTAGTCAGCATTGATAATTATGCTCCTTAGAGGCCAGTTGACAAAAGCTTTACTCCCATGTTGTGTCAGTGGGGAAAATGCTTATCAAACATGGCTCTTAATTTCCCTTTTTGACTAACATGAGCAGGGGCAAAATCACAACATGCTCTTGGCTCAGTTCACTTGCCAGGTGTTTGTTTATGGAAGGGATAAACTGACATCGTTCTCCCAAACTCGAATCCTAACTATGGAAATTGAACCCTTATAACATTTCATTTCCTGCTGTCTCGAGCCAAGTATAAAGCATTTTCTTGGCTTCCCCACCCCATGTAAACAAGTGAAGAATGTATGCAGTCCATGTCTTATGGAATTTTTTCCAAATCCAGCAGGGATTGGGGGTAGAGCAGAAGGGGTCAAAGGGGAAGGAGGGGTGCAAGGATGCATGCTGGGGAAAGCATGCAGAGCATCTCTCATGTGATTTCCAACCCTTCGGCTTGTATGTGTGTTGGCTCTCTTTGTGTTTGTGAAAATGGTACAAAGGAGTAATTCCCAAATGACATTGTCTCTGCAACTCCTAGTCCAATCTGGCCCATTTTCGAACTCGATGTGCCTGTCCATCAGTTTTTCCCGACTCTAAATTTAGTCCCATTCCTTTAACTTTTCAGAGAGTTGTTTTGCCTCCAGACAAATGGATGGAGAGCCATTCTTGACCCTTTATATATGAGGGTTTTCAAAAAGTTTCCACGCTTTCATATTTTTGTGGGAGAAGTGGTAAGAGGGTGTTAGTAGGACGCTGGAAAAATGTATCACAAAACAGAGTGGTTATGTGGAAAGTAATATAATTTGTTTTTGAGATATTTAATAAATAGTGCTTAAAAAATAAAAGTGCAGAAAATTTTTTGAAGATCCCTTGCATAATTATAAAGTTTCCCTGCTTGGTGACAGAACTTGTCATATGATGCCATTTGAGTGATTTGATTGGCCAGTGCTTTTGCATGATGGATCGATTTGGTTCGTGTATTTTCTCTGAGCCTGAGAAAGGATGACCCTCTAGCAGTACTGTGCTTCTACAGGCTGGCTCCTAGGCTTGATTCCTATGTGCTAGCTCCCCAGTCAATGAGGACTGAGCTACTGCACAGATCCCATCACCTAAGATGGAGGATTTAATGTCATTTCATAGCAACATGCTGTGGGTTCTAGACTCTAGAACCGTGTTTTTCAATGCAAGATCTAGGACCAATGGTGGCCCTTGGAGACTTCTGGGGCAGCCCCCATTATCTTGCTGAGGATTTTGTTTATTTTTTCTTTACTATCTGCCTCTCTAACCAAGGGCCCAACAGAAAGTAGGAAGAATCACATGCTTGAAGAATGTGACATTTCTCAATAGGTAAAAGAGAATGCATTTGGAAATGCTCGCTTCCTTGAGGGATACCCTCATTGGAAAGTTTGAAGATGGGCTGGTGGAGATGGGTGTCATTGACATGCACGGAAAGAAATTTGGAGGATGATCTATAGCTCTTTTGGTAAATATGGTCCTGACTTAAAATTTAGTGAATACCACTGCTCTAGAGGGACCTGCACTAAAGGGCAAAAATCTAAGGACTGGGTAGATGTCATGCAGTCCTTTCCAGACAGAGTACATGCACATTAACTGTGCATACTTTGCACCAGTTCTTTCTGGGTAGCTTACAGCGGTAAAACAATGAGTGTGAATTCTCATATGCATGCTGCTTTTCTTCTCCACCTAAACCCCTGCCCCTTTCTCCCCCCCCCCCTCCTTTTTATGTAATGCAGCTAAAAGTATCTGACTAGTGAATGGTGAAGTGTGATGGGTACTTTCAGACAATGCAATCTTATCTGGTTAAATTCCCTTCAATAATCTCTTCTAAATCAAAGTTCTTTGCACCATGCCTAGCCAGTTGAGTTTTCAGGATTACTGCAGTGAATATTCATGAAGCAAATTTGCAGTATAAGCAAATTTCTCTCATGTATATTCATTCAAGTCACCCTGAAAACTCAACTGGCTACGTGTGCCTTAAGTTGAGTTTATAGCATCTTTGCTAGCAATTTTTATGCACGTATTTAATTGCATTGTCATGGAAACTGCACAGAGGAGAATATCCTTACAAGTATAATAGGCCCAATTTAGGACTGCCCATTTTCTGCCTGAAAATGTTCATTAGAACTCATAAACTGCACAAAACTGATTTTGTCATATGCTGTCTTTGTAGTGGCGGGGAGTCCCATGATACATTGGATGGAATTGAAAAAAAGAAATTAACATGGGCAGATTGCTAAAAAGAACCACTTGGTTTCTTTTGTGGCATGGATAGTAGAATATAGCATCTGTGGGCCTGATATTCAAAATAATTTAGGTTCCTGGCTATTTAAACTGCCTGTTGGGGACTAACTTGGCATTTTCAGTGACATGTAACTGGATAGTGCGTGGTTAGCACTCCAGCTGAAACCAGCTGTTTTGGGGATGTTCCAGGGGCAAAGTCAGCATTTAGCCAGTTAAGTGCTGATTTTTGACACCTAATGCATAAAAAGGTCCTTACAAAATCCAGTCCTATCCTCATGCAGTTCTTTATAGCCAGTTAAGTGATGAATATTGCACTTAACCATCTCTGTTTTCATCAGCTCCATACGCCTGGAAGTTCAGTGCCTGGAACTGAACCTGGCCTGGCAGTCAGCAAAATTTTGATTGCCTCCAGCTGAATAATCAGGCCCTACGATGCTAATGTATAAATTTTAAAAAAACTGTAAATTTGGGCCATTTTTAGGGCTTTTCGTGCAGGATTACGCTGTAGAACTCCATCGGGCCCATTAGTTGGGCATGTCAAGGTCAAATATCTGGTGATACAGCACACCGTATTGCCTCTAGTCATCAAAGCATTTGTAACCCTTGAAAGGGTGATGGTAGTGTTGAGAAATTAATAGTCTTTGTGCAATACCTCACTCAACTTTTCTATACTCTTCTTCCTGCTTGCCGCTGCCCCCTCTTCTTCTTCTGGTCTTCTCTTTCTCCCTTTCCCTCTCCCCTGAAGGATGGCAAGTGCTGAAACAATTGGGTAAGCTTGGATTCTTTCTGTTGTCAGAGCTGCACCATAGCTTTTGGGGGGAAAACCTTAGGGCTCCTTTTACTAAGCTGCGCTAGCATTTTTAGCGCACGCAGACAATTAATTCGCGTGAACCCCGCGCTATGTGGCTAAAACTAACGCCAGCTCTACGGTGGTGTTAGTGTCTAGCGCGCGTGGCAATTCTGCGTGTACTAAGCGTGCTAAAACCGTTATTGCAGCTTAGTAAAAGGAGCCCTTAGCATTGTAAATAATTATTTTTAATATTTCTTCATTGCTAACAGGTGATAGAGGCAATTTGATAGACTAGTGTTGCATTTGCATTTGAGTAACATTTCATACCTAACTATTTTTAACTCTAGTCTTTCAGGGTTATTGAGGGATTTGGCTTTCAGGATATTCACGCTGACATTTATCAGATATATTTGCATGCCACTGTTGTATTTTTTTTCAGTTTATATATTTAATTTATCTTAAAAGTAGCAAATGGAGTTTGAGACCTTCTTGACACTGCAGTGTATTGTGGAAAATACTTTTTCAGCTCAGTCCTATGTGAACAGTTTACACTTCATATAATTAAGTGAATCTTTTCCTGCTCTAGTTCCTTAGATTGGTCAACACTTGGAAGAATATAGGTGTATGAATGGTAAAACAAACTAGAGTTTGTTTTTATCTGTTACTAACATTCCCTGAATGAGACCAGTTTGTAGCATCTAATGGAAATATTCCTTCTAATGTCTCGTAAAGCAGGAATGAGTATTCTCTTCTTTAAGGGTAATATACAGGTCACAGAGGTCATTGTATACAAGGTGATATGGAAAGAAAGAAAGAAGGAAAAGATTGAAGTCAATATTCAAAGGGTTTGCTTAGTTAAATTTGTTGTACAAAAGCTGAGCCTCTTCCCTCGCTACCCCTCCCTCCAACCCAATGAGCATTTTTGTTCAGCCAACTCATCGGTGACTCAAAATTTAGACGAATGGAGGCAGAGTTAGAGGCAGTTGGAGGACATGATTATAGTTTAGCTGGACAGTGTTGATGTTCAGCTAAAATAAGCAGGACATGTCCAGTCATGGCAGACCACCATTCTGAAGCTATCAGAATAACTTTATAGATATATTCAGTGGCATACTTATCCATCTAAATCCACCTAAGTATCCATTTAGTTATACAGGTAACATTACCATTCACTAGATTATAGAAGAGTGGCCTCACCGTTTTTAATGGCCATGAATAGACATTGGATGTGTACTGCAGAGATGGAGTATTATTCTTGGTTAGATACAAGTTGGTCAATAGCAACTGTTGCATGTAGATATTTATTCATATTCAAATGTTTGCTATCCTGAATTCCAGTCCAAGATTAGGACTTGACAATACACAGTCTGGGAGCCCTTTCTCTTTCCACTGATTAGGCCCAAGGAAGACCGAGTTCCTCTGTAATAGAACAGTGCTATATATCTTGTTGAAATAAGAACATAAGAAGTTGCCTCCGCTGAGGCAGACCAGAGGTCCATCTCGCCCAGTGGTCCGCTCCTGCGGCGGCTCATCAGGCCCATTTGCCTGATCAGTGGTCCCGACTATTTCTATAAATTGCCTCTCACTCCTATCCCTATAATCTTCCTCTACTCCTATCTGTACCCCTCAATCCCTTTGTCCTCTAGGAACCTATCCAAACCTTCTTTGAAGCCCTGCAACGTGCTTCGGGCTATCACAGCCTCCGGAAGCGCGTTCCATGTATCCACCACTCTCTTATGTGAACCCTGGAAAATCTATAGATAATATGGAAGTCAGCAGATAAATACGGATCCCTTGGTCAGTCATTCTCTCTTATTCCATGTAATGATGTCCTCATGGGATTATCTTGTAAGCAAATCAGGTTGGATACTTGATTTTCAGCTAAGGAAGGATGGAGTCAGATTTCACAAAATCATCAGATTCTACTGCCAACAATTCATTTGTCCTAAGCAGCCTCTTGGTAAACCATCACATTAGCCTAACCATCAAACCTCTATAAAATTAGACTATTTCGCATTGTATTTTAGGTAAAGAACAAGTAACTTTGGTTTGTGTCAAAGCTTTGGAGTCGGTTCTACTGCTCGGTTGGGAGGGAGCTGTTCAGTGAACTCTTATTTTCAATCACTAGCTAAAAAGATGACATAAAGAAGAAACAGCTCATAAAAGTAGAAGGAGGTTTAGTCAGAGGAATTTTTTTTCCCTCACAAAACATAGAAATGAAGATCCTTAGGAGCAGCAATGTATTGGTCTTGTTGATAAGTTATCATCGGTTTAACTAGTTGTCATCTGATTATTTTTCTTTCTACAATTTCTTCCTGTCTTCTTGAGAACCTTATTGCCAATCCAGTCTTTCTCTGAAAAATGGGAAAGGGGATAGGATTTGATATACCACCTCTCTATGGTTACAATCAAAGTAGTTTACATATTATATACATACTAGTATTTAAGGCCGTTACATTAATAATAATAGTTTAGATACCGCAGGACCGTGAAGTTCTATGCGGTTTACAATGGTTAAAAATGTTAGTGATTAACAGCTCTAGAGATCAGTTATTTTGGGAAAGGTTGTGCAAATCAGCTACCTAAATACTTCAGGAACAGTTATGTTTTTAGGTGTCTCCTAAATTCCCCATAGATATTATTAAGCATAAGTAATTGTTCCAGATCTTTACCCCATAATGTTGTCTGATATGAGAAGAGATGTTGATGATGTCTTTTAAATTTACATCGTCTAACCGGTGGAGAAACAAAATTCAAGTGTGAGCTTCTCTTATGTCTACTGGTTGAGAAAGAGAAAAGGTCAGTTATGTATTTAGGGGCTAAACCGAATAGTACCTTAAAACAAAAACATCCAAACTTAAACTTCACACGTGCCTCCATCGGCAACCAAAGCAGGAGTCGGTAGGAAGGAGTTACATGGTCGATCTTCTTTAACCCCAAAATCAGCCTGACCGCCACATTTTGCACTAGTTGTAATCGCTGCATATTCTTCTGGGAAATTACCATTAACGGGTGCAAGAATAGAAGTGTAATGTAGAACACTGGCTTCTGGCACTGTGATGTTGGCACAGTAGAGCGGAGTAGTTGAAGTCTGTCCCAGTGGAATGCCGATGTCACCAACTTCCTTGCTGCTATGCCACTAAATATAAAGTATTTTATTGTGATTTCTTTTAGAATCCAGTTTGGAAATCACTGCCTTAAGCAATGGCTGCTAGAAACTGGACAGATATGACTGTCTGATATGGATAATTTCTATACATTTTATATTCTTTATACGCTTCCTCTAAGAATCTAATATTTGCCATTTTTGAAGGTCACATGCTGGGCTAGAGACCTTTGGTCTTATCCATTATGACAGTTCTTATATGTGTTTTATGGTCCTAGATCCTCTGTATTACAGCAAAGGAATGTGTACAATATCGGATGTGGAGATTTGGCCAACTTCATGTGGGAGGAGTATGTAGTAATACAGTCAGGTCTTTGATAGTTTTTATGATTGCAGACTTTGGTAGCTGAGGTTTATTGTGGTGTGCAGACTGTCAATTCGTTGATTGTTCCTTCTAGTGCAGAAGGAATAGATGTTTTACAGAATGATTTTATTTCACATAACCACGATTTAACTGCTGTCAAGAGGCAGCATATCTACAATTAAAAATACATGCATGTATCCTGAGCACTTGGTTGAATTAACATGTTTACAGACTTGTCATCTCTATCATCATTTTATGTGTCTCCGGCATTCAACTTAAAATGAGCCATTTGACTTAATCTGAAGTTCTTGGTCAGCATGTTCATTTTATTAAATTGCACTGCTCACCCAAAGGACTAGCAGAGGAATGGCTTGGATGGAGTAGAAGAGAGGGAATAAATATGGAGAAAAGTGCTGGAATGAGCTGAAAGCAGAAAGAAACAGTCCTATGCAAGAGACTACTTTGAGGAAGGAAGAATGAAGACAGAGAATGAGTTTTGCTAAAACCAGGGTCCCTTTGTTCAAAGATTGTAGTGGATGAAATGAGGTGTAGCATGGTAGTGCTTCTGCTAATAAGAAAAGCATCCTGTGTAGCTGGGGCAATGTTGGTTATTTAGGCAAGTTTTGCAGAAATTGGTCTATGGGAGCTCTCTAAACCTCATTGGCCTTGTCTACCTAACTGTGGCAGTGTGCTTCATATGCCCGGAGTTTTTGTAGTGTGGTGTAGACTAAGGCCCTTGTTTACTAAACTGGATTATGACAGTCCAGTGCCAGAAACATATCTTAATTTGAAAGAGGAGTTTGGGAAGGGGTGGGAAGGGTTGTAGTTTTTCTTTGCAAGTTAATTAGAAGCTGTGAAGCATGCAAAGCAGCTTATTATGTGAAATGATTAACGTACCTTGCATTAACCTGGCAAACTGTTTTAATCATTGATGGTTAATTACATCTCAATAACTTTCCACAGAGGAGCATTGGCTCCCTAATGTGCAAACTGATGTGCCTGAGGGTGGTTGTAAAGGGACTTGCAAGTTTAAAACAATTCTCCCTGTACCCTCAGACCTTAAAACATCTCTGGTTCCCCCTTGTTCCACCATCTCTGATCCAGTATTAAGTTAAAAAGGGTTCCCAGTGTCCAATCCCCTTCTCCCACTCTCTTATCCAACATTAAGCGAAGAAATCCCCCTTGCGCTTCCACACTCTGATACTCCTGACCTTAATTACTGTCTCCCTAGTGGGTAATAGGAAGCAGAAGTGGCCCTCAGCCTTCCTGTCTCAGTTGCTTCTCATCCTGATCCCGGATATTTATCGTTTTTAAGTATATCACTCTGCCTGTATAACTCTTCTAGACTGACCGTCGACCCTGTCAGTTTCCCATCTTCGTTTCCTGCATATTCCCTATTGGCTTCTGGTATATTGCATATATCCTTTTCGGTAAATACAGACACAAAAAATGTGTTCAGTTTGTCAGTGATGGCTTTGTCCTCCTTTAGTACTCCCTTTTTCCATGGTCATCTAACGTCCCCACTGCTTCCTTCACGGGTCGTTTCCCCTTAATATATCGAAAGAACATCTTAAAATTTTTTGCCTCCTTGGCTATTTTTCCCTCATAGTCTCTTTTGGCCCCTCTTTTCCAGAGAGAAGAGACCCAGCTTATCCAGCCTCTCGGCGTATGGGCAGTTTTCCAGCCCTCTTACCAGCTTCGTTGCTCTCCTTTGGACTCTCTCAAGTACCGCCATGTCCTTCTTGAGGAGCGGCGACCAATACTGAACGCAGTATTCCAGATGCGGGCGCACCATCGCCCGATACAGTGGCATGATGACTTCCCGCGTCCTGGTTGTGATAACCTTCTTTATGATGCCCAGCATCCTGTTGGCTTTTTTCGCTGCTGCTGCACACTGTGCGGATGGCTTCATTGATGCATCCACTAGCACACCCAAGTCTCTCTCAAGTCCGCTGTCTCCCAGCAGTGCCCCCCCCCCATTTTGTAGTTGAACAACGGGTTCTTATTTCCTATATGCATGACCTTGCATTTCTCAACGTTAAAGCGCATTTGCCATTTGTTTGCCCAGTCTTCCAGCTTGTACAGGTCCCTTTGCAGGTCCTCACACTCCTCCCTGGTCCTAACTCTGCCGCAGAGTTTGGTATCGTCCGCAAATTTTATAACCTCGCATTTTGCCTCCGTTTCCAGGTCATTGATAAATATGTTGAAGAGTAGCGGCCCCAGCACCGATCCCTGCGGCACACCGCTCGTGACTCCCCGCCAGTCAGAAAATTGGCCCTTCACTCCGACCCTCTGCAGTCTACCCGACAGCCAGTGCTTGATCCATCTGTGTTCATCCCCGCCCACCCCGTGGTTCCACAGCTTCTTAAGCAGCCTTTCATGTGGCACCTTGTCAAAAGCCTTTTGAAAATCGAGGTAAATGATGTCCATGGGTTCCCCTTTGTCCACCTGACTGCTTATTCCCTCAAAGAAGTACAGTAGGTTCGTAAGGCATGACCTTCCCTTACAGAATCCGTGCTGGCTTGTTCGCAGTAAGTCATTTTTCTCGATGTGTTCGCAAATGTTGTCCTTGATCATCGCTTCCACCATCTTCCCTATAACTGAAGTCAGGCTCACCGGCCTGTAGTTCCCGGGGTCACCCCTCGATCCCTTCTTAAAGATAGGTGTGACATTTGCCAGTTTCCAGTCCTCTGGCACCTCTCCTGTTCTCAGGGATAGGTTGCAAACATGGATTGTGCCCGCTATTTCCTGTCTTAGTTCCTTTAGAACCCTTGGGTGGATCCCGTCCGGTCCCGGTGATTTGCCACTTTTTAGCCTGTCTATCTGTTTGAGGACATCCTCCTGACTTACCTCTATATGCTCCAATTTTTCGGCCTGTTCCCCCCTCATGAGCTCCTCTGAGTCCAGTATATTGGATGTGTCTTCGCACGTGAAGACCGACGAGAAGAACGTGTTCAACCTCTCAGCTACCTCTTTGTCCTCCTTAATCACTCCTTTCCTATCCCCATCATCCAACGGCCCCACCTCCTCTCTCGCTGGTTGCTTCCCTTTTACGTAACTGAAGAATGCCTTGAAGTTTTTCGCCTCCCTGGCCAGCCCCTCCTCGTATTCCCTTTTTGCTTTTCTAACCTCTCGGTGACATTCCTTTTGACAATTCTTGTGCTTCTGGTGATTTTCCTCCGTTGGTTCCTTTTTCCATCTCCGGAAGGACACTTTCTTGTCACTTATTGCCCTCTTTACTTCAGTTGTCATCCAAACCGGGCTTTTTGACCGCTTGTTCTTACAGCCTTTCCTGAAACTGGGGATGTACAGGTTTTGTGCTTCCTGCAGGGTGTCCCTGAATAGGGTCCAGGCACTTCCTACAGTCTCCATCCTAAAGCTGTTCTTGAGCTTCCTCCCCACCATTTCCCTCATGGCAACATAGTTCCCTTTCCTGAAGTTGAGCGCAGTCGATGCGGTCCTCCTCACTATGGGTGTCCCTCTTTCTAATGTGAATCTGATTGCGTTGTGATCGCTGTTGCTTGTGGTCCTCCCACTTCTACCCCTCTTGCAGGCCCCCTTAATCCGTTAAGGATGAGGTCAAGAGTAGTTCCCCCTCGCGTCGGTTGCTTGACTAGTTGTTCCATGAAGCAGTCCCTCATAGCTTCTACGAATTCCGTTTCCCTGGCGCAGTTGGAGTGACCCGTACTCCAGTCTATCCCCGGGTAATTGAAGTCCCCCATCACTGTTACATTTCCAGTACTGCATTCCTGCTTCAGTTCCGCTTCTAAGTCTTGTCCAACTGCATCCGGCTTACCAGGTGGACGATAATACAGCCCCAGTTTTGGGGGCACCTTTGGTTCCCGGCAATTTGACCCATAGTGATTCCAGCCCCTCTGCCTTTGTCGCTGTATCCAACCTGACCGAGTAGATAGAGTCCTTTATGTATAGTGCTATGCCTCCCCCCTTCTTGTGGGTCCTGTCCCTCCTGTAGAGCTTGTACCCTGGCAGCGCCACATCCCATTGATTGTCCTCTGTCCACCAAGTTTCCGTAATTCCAATTACATCCAGGTCCTCCCCTTTGGCCATGACTTCCAGTTCACCCATCTTGGCCCTGAGGCTTCTTGCATTCGTGTATAAGCACTGTAGGTCCCGGCGTTTGTCACTCACCTCTGCTTTTACCTGGACCTCCTTCCCTTGAGTTTCGGGCTGTTCATCCGTTAACTGTGCCTCTGCTTTACCCTCATCCTTTACCCTCGCAAGTTTCTGCCTCCTCGTGTCCCCTCCACCCCCCTTCCCCGCTTTTCCTCGGAAATTTCCTGCCCCATTAAATACTTTTGCATATAATGAAAGCAGTGTATGCAAATCAAGTTTATGCATATTCATTGTGGATATACTGAAAATTTGACTGGCAAGGGGATACTCCAGGACTGAGTTGAGAAACACTGTATATAGTTCTCATAACCTAAGAAACCATGACATTTGTGTCTGAGAGTCTCCAATTCCAATGAGCTTTTGTACATTCTTTATATATACCAGTAGAGGAAAGTCCTACACAATCCAAAGCTGAGCACTATATGTAAGGAGACAATACCAGAGACCACCATTACTTATATAAAAGTCTATGAGATTGTTGACTAAGGATGATAAAGGGTTGTATTTTGACTACATATCTCTTTTAACTTTAATTGTTCAATAGTTGGTAACTTGCACCCTTTTTGAGGTTCTCATTCAGGAGCTGCTTATGACCTTCCATGTGTATACAGTAATAATGATATGAAATCTGTTCAGCACCCTCTGTGTATATCTAATATAATAAAACCCTAAGCCGTGTATGCGCACTCCCACCTGCGTTCTCCCGTTTTCCGTGCGCTGTAGGGCACCACAAGTAGGAGTGCGCATGCGGCTTAGCTGTGGCAGTGGCCAATTGACAGAGGCAGCAAACACGCCGCGACTCCCCCCTCCCGCACTCACTCACCCACCGTCAGAGAAACATCGCTATGGCTGACCGCATTGGACCGCAAGGAGGTCATTGGGAGTGCTGGCGGCAGATACGTGCACAGAATTGGCGCTCGGGGCAAGTAAAATGGGAGACGGGCCTTAAACCGTTGGCCTACCTGCTATCCACCTCGTGCAAACCTAAATCCAGGAAAAGCGGCACTACCAGTAGAAGTTTATTGTTAAGATTAAAGGTGCTGCGGCGGCTCCTCTCACGAGCCGCACCTGCGTTGGAGAAGGCCGCCACAGCACCTTTTATCTTAACAATAAACTTCTACTGGTAGTGCCGCTTTTCCTGGATTTAGGTTTGCACGAGGTGGATAGCAGGTAGGCCAACGGTTTAAGGCCCGTCTCCCATTTTACTCTTGATCTCCTTGACCACTGTGAGTGTGATGGTAGGCCACACCGCGGGAAGCAAAGGGGGGGGGTTGGGGGAAATGCTGCTGCACAGGGACCTGCTGCTCAGAGAAATGGACGCAGAAGGAAATACTGCTGCTGTTGCTGCACATGGAAGTGAGGTCGGGGGAGGGAAATGCTGCACAGGGAAATGAAGGGGGAGGGAATGTTACATATGGAGCAGGGAGAGAGACAGATAGAAATAAAGACAGACAGACAATGGGAGGGAGGGAGACAGAAAGAAAGAAAGGAAGAAAGACACAGGGGCAGGAAGTGGGACAGAAAGACAGACAGAGAAAGTGGGTCAGGGAGAGAGAAATACAGCAAGAGGTAGAGAGACAGAAAGCAAGAAAGACAGACAGACATCTATTCTAGCACCCGTTAATGTAACGGGCTTAAAGACTAGTCTATATATAAATAATATGCTTAGCCGGAGACTTGTCTCTGGGATGTGGTCTGAGTGGATTAAGCATGGCCATCGTGAGCCTCCTCTGTGCCATCAGACTCTGGGGATTTCAAAGCCATAGGCAACAGTTGTTCTACAGTATGGACAGCATAGCTCAACAGAGGCAGGGAGCCATTCGGCCCTAAGGGACAAAGTATGACAGACAGGCAGCTGATGGGGGTGGGTTGGGAAAGAATGCCGAGGCCTAGGGACAGGTGGAAAACACCTTCTGGTTAATTTCAGCAAGCATCGGCTAGTTATTTGTTTCTGTGGTCCTAAAAGTAGAAATGGTATACGGCCTACAGATGGGAAGCATAAGTGCTTTCTGTGCACACAGCTGAGATAAGAATGCTTCACTTCCATTCTTTTCTAGTCTTCAGTTTGATTCAGAGTAGGTTTTTCTGCATCCCACATTTGCCAAGAGGTGATCATGGATTTTAAATGGGGGAGAGGGGTTAGAGATTTTGAGGTATGTTGCTTTCCATCCTTGCTGTCCATTATTCATAGTTTGTTCTCATCTCAGGTTCTATGCAAACTTCTCAGGCCTGTATTTTCATTATTTTATCCACCCAGGTCCCGATCCATAAGCGGAGCTTCTTCAGGTCTGTCCACCAGCCCTCTCAGCAGTCCGCGGGTGAGTGATAATATATCCATATTCACATATCTAAACCACATTCAGTGCAGTAGTTTCAATCTTCCTGAGATGGGGCGGGAGGGGGGGCGGGTATCAGTTTCTCTTATTTTCACTCTTCAAAGTCCCTGCTCTCTCCATATCATCTTTATTTTCTCTCCATTTTCTGAGAGTACATTGCCCGAGGTGAGTAGGACTCCTTTATAGCAAATCCTCACATAAAGTGTTGCATTCATGTTTTTTCACTGAAATGTTAGCAGTTTGCTGTTGAAAACACCCAGACAGGTACTTCAGTGAAGGACTCCCTTCAAGGTGTTCTACATTATTGCAGCTGAGTTTCACTGCACACCAAGGAGCAAAGCCTGAAGCAGGGCAAAGATGAGAAAATCTGTCATGTGTCAGACAGGCTCTAATTCCACCAAAGGGGTCTGACAAAGTTCTGCCAGGTCTCTAACCTAGAAAGTTTTGTCACTAACCTAGAGCTCTTATGACCTTGCTTCCTTGTCTCTTTTGTGACTGGATTAGAGGGAGAGCCCTTTCCCCCACACTGCTCCTAACCCGATACCTTTTTTTTTTTTTTTTTTAAAGAAAATGACCACTTTCTGATAGTAAGGCATGGGAATCAAATGTGAATGATGTTGAGGCCCTGTAAGTTTAAAGAAAACAAGCACTATAATATAGAATGTGGAGTCTGTCTTCTCTGGTTATTGGGAAACATGTCTCCTGGAAAATACTGCAGTCCCAAATCCTCTGTATCTTGGTGCCTCCTTTTTGAAGAATCTAGCCTCCCATTCAAGGGGTCGTTCTCTCTCTAAAAAAATAATAATAAGCAGCATGGGGCTTGGAGGAGCACCTGTCAGCCATTTTGTGATTAATATTACTGCATCTTGGCATTTGTGTTTGCTCCAAAGCAGCTGCTGGAGCTGGCCCTATTGCAAGGCACGGACTATTTTCCACAGAGCATCATCCCATCGTGTATTAGGAGCTAGTAAGTAGCCCTGCACTGGAAGTTGACACATCCACCTGTATTTTAAAATCAACTTGTGCTCTAGCTTAACAAAATCTGGCAGGTGCTCCCTGGGCCCTATTCCATTATCTTTTTAAAAGAAAAGGGGAGTCAGACACTTAAGATTTACTTTGAATATGTCAATAGAGCTGAACATTTTAAGGCCTCAGCAGGCTCCAGCTATGAGTTATCCAACACATCAGCAGCAGGATTCTTTGAATGCTTATTTATTATTAAGCTGGTGTTTCATGAACTAAGTACTTAAAAGAATTATACATTTACCAATATTTGTAGCATGCCAGTATGATGGTTTAATCCCATAAAAAGACTCACTTGAATCCAGTCTGGTGCAGAAGTTCCATATGCAGCATAGTTTGATCTTACAGATGCCCTGAATATTAAGGAATCAGACTGTTCTTGTGACATCACAAGCACAGGACATCACCCATCTCTGCTTAGAAGACCTCTAAAGAGGTTTTTAAAATAATTTTTCAGAGGTGGGGTTAGTGTGACCTTACAGCAATGAGATCTGTTCTCAGGTAACTGGCAATGCTGGCTGCTTATGACCTTGCTTAAGGAAATGTGGTCTAACAGGCTTGAAAGGTGTGCTGCAAAAACAAAACTTCTTATGAATATATCTCTTTTTCCTATGAAAAATAAAAAAAGATATATTGAAGGGGAATCTCGGCCACCATTTTCTTCAAAGTTGGATGGAGCCTGCCGTGAAGCACTTCAGAGGTTCAGCTTGCTATGTGACTAATTATTTTGACTGGGTGACATAGTAGAGCAGGGTGTTTTCAGCAAAAGGTATGGAAACTTGGCTGAAACTCAGGCCCTTGTGCAACTCAGAGTAGAGATCCTCTACACTCCATGACAGCATTAGATTGATGTTTTAGAAGGATTAGGAGTGAATTCTGTTTTAAGGTCACATACTATATAAAATCCTTGCTATTTGTTGTCATAGAAACTGCTAAAGAATATGAAATGATGAAAAAAAAATTTTCTTCCGTTGTATGTATCTTATGAATTTGGGGTGTCTACTAAATTCCGAGATTCTTTGGAGAGAGACTGAGTACATGCACTTTGCACCTGCTTTCTGCTTTGTGTGTTGCGTGTGTGGCGATGTGCGCATACCTGCACGCTCCTAGGACACCAGCATGATCTTGCTCATCTGTTCACGGACATGCCCCCCCCCCCCCCTTTGCTTGTGCTTTACTCAGAGCCATGTGCATTGACCTGTGCAGGATAGCAATAGGACAGCAAGACTTAGAAAGTCATTTAACATTGCCCCGCTGGCTTCTGCTGTAAATGGGGATTAGAAAATAGATCAAACTGTTCATAAATTCTAAAGGTATGTAGCAATATCCAGCTATTTACAATCCTAGCCAATCAGGTCTATGATAACCTCCAGTCACTATGGGCCAGATATTCAACACTGTTAATTAGCATTTGACTGGCTAACTGTTAATATTCAGTGGGAAATGGATGGCTATCTTCACTGAATATTACATAAGAGCATAAGAATTGCCACTGTTGGATCAGACCAGTGGTCCATCGTGCCCAGCAGTCCGCTCATGTGATGGCCCTTAGGTCAAAGACCAGCGCCCTAACTGAGACTGCCCTTACCTGCGTACATTCTGGTTCAGCAGGAACTTGTCTAACCTTGTCTTGATTCCCTGGAGGGTGTTTTCCCCCATAACAGCCTCCGGAAGAGCGTTCCAGTTTTCTACCACTCTTTGGGTGAAGAAGAACTTCCTTACGTTTGTACGGAATCTATTCCCTTTTAACTTTAGAGAGTGTCTTCTCGTTCTCCCTACCTTGGAGAGGATGAACAGCCTGTCTTTATCTACTAAGTCTATTCCCTTCATTATCTTGAATGTTTCGATCATGTCCCCTCTCAATCTCCTCTTTTCAAGGGAGAAGAGGCCCAGTTTCTCTAATCTCTCACAGTACGGCAACTCCTCCATCCCCTTAACCATTTTAGTCGCTCTTCTCTGGACCCTTTCGAGTAGTACCGTGTTCTTCCTCCTGTACCAGTGCTGGACGAAGTACTCCAAGTGAGGACGCACCATGGCTCAGTACAGCGGCATGATAACCTTCTCCGATCTGTTCGTGTTGCACAGCACCTGCCTCCTTAGCAACCAGAGTGCCCAAGTACCTTTTTTTAAATCTGTAAGCCTCAAAAATTGATGCTAACAAGTCGCTAGGACTAGAACACGAGTCGATAGCACCTAACAAGTCACCTGGCCCCCGCATCCACTCTCAGGATCAATAATTAGCCTATTCCACTTACAAACACAATTTTCTTTCAGCTCACAGTTGTATTTTGGGATGCTTTTCAGATTATCTCGCTTTGTGGTTTCATCCGATTGATATGTTCTCACTTAATTTTAATCAAACTCCTGTCAGCGTTTCTCCACAGTGTGTGTTTTATTTTATTTTATTCATTTCATAGTGCTTCACCACCTCAGTTCATCTTATTTTATTTTATATTATTACATCCCACTTAGTTCACTTTATGTTCAATATACTTATATTTTATCTTGCTTACTTTAATACAATATCACCTGTTGATACTCATAATCCTGTCTTTGTACATACATTTCATTCTCACCTTAACCACTCATTATGTCTCGCCTTTCCATTATCATCATTATCACCCATAATTTACCTGCACACTTATGTTGCCAAATATCTCCATAGGTCCCTCGAAGAAGGTTGTCATTTCTGAAATACGGCCCATGCCAGATCACCACATATCTTTACTGTGATATATACTGATCTGCATCATTTTATTGTAAAGACTGTTAATCAACTTATAATCAATATATAGTTGCCCCCATAGAAACATGGAACACAAGAGCAGATCAATACGGTAAAGCCCATCGAGTTTGCCCATGCACACCTCCTGATCAGCTATAAAATCCCTTCCTCGCCCTCAGAAATCTCACCTGATGCCCGCAACTAATATCTAGGTCAAAACAAAGAATCGAAATCAAAGAAGGGCTCTTCCTTGTCTCTGACTCGTCATGATATTTGGGAAAATCATTATGCTTCTTTGGTTGCTGAATTTTTTATGAAGGCTATTTTTTTAGAGGGGGTGGTTTTAGGGGGTTCTTCTAGTGCAGAGGTGGGCAACCTCAGTCCCACTCGGGTTTTCAAGATATCTCCAGTAATTATGCATGAGACCTATTTGCAGTGCACGCAAATAAATCTCATGTATATTCATTGGGGAAATCTTGAAGACCCAACTCTGTGCAGCCATTGATGACCCAGGATACCCACCCCTAGTCTTGTGATAACTCATTTAGGAGATTATAATAGAATTAAGAAATAAGAGGTCCCATCTTCCTAGAGTAGCATGTGTGTTCTCTGCAAGTGTAGATGTGCTTCCTCCTCATCAGGCCTTGCTTCCAGCAACTGCTACCGAGAAGTCTCGATTTCTCTTTCATTTTAATTTGCTTTGTTTGATTATTGCTTTTTTTTTGTTTTGTTTTCTATAGTTGTAGTTTTGTGTCACTGATACCCATTTGTTTAATGAGATCCAGAGCTTGTTACATATGCCCAGGTTACGCTGTTGATGCTCTTGTTGCTCTGTTTGCTGCTGCTGATGAAACACACTGTGCTCCTGGCTAATTGCATGTCTTCTCTTGTTGTTGTTCTGTTTTTCTTTCTTTGCAAACCCCCGTTCCCACCCACCCTCATTGTTTGTGTGTACTTGTTCAATATTGATGCATCTTTGTCACCTAAATCGATATGGTTTCAAATTTCCCTCCTGCATTGGCCTGTGTTGTGTCTGAGAAACCCCCTAACCCTTACTCTTAATGTGCATGAACTCTCTCTCTCTCTCTTTCTGCATCTGTCTTGTAGCCTATTAGAAAGTTTTTCATTCCCCCTCAGAGCACCAACCTTCCTTTCTCCCCCTGCCCCCAAGTTACCCTGGATCCAGATGCTTGTAGGAATGTATCCAGGCCTGATCACACACTCCAGCCTAAGCCAGGCCAGCAACCTAACCCCAAGACGCAGACACTGCCATCCAAGACAAAACTGTCTGAGAAACCACTGCAATCAACCAAATCCAATCCACTGCCAACCAGCAACAACAGTGCATCCCCTTCCCGGCACTTTCCTGTTCAGAATGCCCAGGGACGTTCATCTGCCAATTCCACCTTTAACCCACAGCTGGCTGTTCCTTCCTTGCAAGTCACTACTATGTCTACTACTCCTGCTAGATTGCTCCCTTCTATTACTGAACCAAACACCAAATCTATCCCCATCATACAGGTTACCCCTCACCCCTCTCCAAGGGGAAGCCCCCTCCCTACCCCTAAGGGGACACCTGTCCATACGCCCAAGGAGAGCCCAGCAGGAACACCCAATCCAACACCGCCTTCCAGCCCCAGCATTGGAGGGATGCCCTGGAGGACACGCCTCAATTCAATCAAGAACAGCTTCCTGGGATCACCTCGGTTCCACCGCCGGAAATTACAAGGTGAGTCTGTACATGCCATATTCCTGTGTCTTACATGCATGATGGCTCTGTACCTGTTAGTTAGTTGGTTTAATTAATTAGTTATTTTTTTACTATTTATAATCCTCACTGTAGAGCAGGATCACAAACTTATCAGGTTAACACTAATGAATATGGATATGAGAAATTTGCATACCTGCTAACTCCACTGTATTTAAAACTCTTGCATATTCATTAGGGCTCTTGAGCTAGTTTGATGTCTAGAACTGACAGCTAAACTTTAATGCAAAAAGACAGGGTTGTGTATTCAGGTTGGGCATAATTTCTGTGCATGAAAATATAGTTGTTTCTGAGGATGATCATATGCGATGGTCTGAGGTGCCAAACGTACATAAGGAAAAAAATGATCGGCAGGAAAAAGGTAGCAATAGTCCCTCCATGTAAGTCTCAGGTGAGACGTCATTTCAAATGCATCAAAAGGATATCAACTGGATTGATCTAATGAAATGATCATTGGTCTTCATCCTAAAGCATATAGGGACAGATTTAAAAGTCTAAATATGTGGATGCCTGGAGGAAGAATGAGATGAGATACAAAATATGATTTTACAGGAGGAAAATCTTCAGAACAGCCAGGTGAAAAACTTGGTGCTGTGTAATCACAGCCATAAGACATACCGATATTGGTACCGATGAACAGTATAGACCAATCAATTCCACTGGACATTTTTGTGCCAACACAGGATTTCATCTGGTGGTTCTGAGGCTTTTCCTCCTGTAATTACGCTTGCTTAAAGTTCAGAAAGACTGTGAGATGTGTGGAATAGCCAGATAGTGGAGATAAAAGCAGTATCTGAATTCAAAGACGCTTGAGCCAAATGCAGATGATCTCTAAGGGAAGGTAGAGATTGTGAAACTGAGCAGTTGGTGTGGAGGGGGAGACTTGAAAAGCTGTACATTATATAGTCTTTAACTGTCATCATTATTGTGTCTGTTTCTGTATAGATTACATTACATTAGTGATTTCTATTCCGCCGTTACCTTGCGGATATTTTCAGATGTCTCTGTACCATTTTCCCTATTCCACCTTTTCTCCAGGATAGGCTTTTTTTTTAAATTTGTCCTTATATGCTTTGTGACAATGAGTTGATTATTTTCATAGCAGGCCTCTAGACAGACTAGACTTCATCCAGTTTATATACTGCTCTTTTGATGCATGAACAATATTTCACCTCTGATAACTCTACTGCTCCCTTGGGATTTTGCATGAGCCTGCATTTTTTAGTATTATATATTAACTACCAAACTAAGGCCCCCTTTTACAAAGCTGTGGTAGAAATTTCTACTGCAGGCCAGCGAGGTCAATGCTCCGACGCTCATAGGAATTCTACCTCTACCGCAGTTTTGTAAAAGCCAGTGTAAACCATTTCTAAACCACCTCATCTTTATGTACATCATTCAGGATGTCTACTTTGATATCATCTGCAAAAATGCAAGCTTTTCCCAATATCGCATTGAAATGTATTCATATATTAGGATTTATTTACTGCCTGTTTGACTGAATTCATTCAAGGTGGTGTTCAGCAAAAATAAGTCAAACAAAAGCAATATTCAAATAGTACAAATGTTCAAATTACAATACAAAATATGGCATAGTATGCTACATTTGAATGTCTTTTTTATTTATAATTTTTATTGATTTTATATAATAACTTATAGAAAGTGCAAGAAAATATCATAATGAAATCAAACAAACAGCACTTTCATACTACATCAAATTCGTAAAACAACCCAAACTTCCTCCCACCCAACCCCCCTTACTCCTTCCTGGATGTGTATAAAGAAAATGAATAATACAATAAATAATCTGAATAAAATAAAAGAAACCATCATATACCATCATGGTCTTTAGCAAACATATCCAATGGGCTCCAGATGTCATTAAATGCCCGGAACTGACCATTTTGCTCCGCTAACATTCGTTCATACCGATAATACAAACAGAGTGACTCCCACCAGAATGTGAAGTTTAGACGATCCCAATTTTTCCAGTTTCTTGTGCAACCCAACTCCAGACATTACCAAGAGAAGCTTATCTTTGTGAATATCAAGTGGACTCTCAGGCATAATTGAAGTTCCAAATAAAATGGTCCCATATGATAATGGAATAGGAACACCAAGAATTGAAGTAATTTTGCCTCATATGGATTTCCAAAAGGCCTTAATTAACGGGCAATGAAATAAATGATCTAATGTGCCTGGCTCAAGCTGACAATCAATCGGCAAAAATATGAGGGGAGGGGAACACCTCTGCTCATATATTAAAGAAAGAGGAAAAGAATATTAAAGATAAAAAATAATAATGAAGAATGAAAGTGGAAATGAAAAGTGTGAGAATGAAAAACAAGAAACTGTGAAAATAAAACCTATAAAGGAAAAAACTTTAGAGACTTCAGTATTGGGGAACTGTGCTAGAATGAGAAGTTTTATAACAGTATCTCCCGGGCAGAGCAATTTGTGATAGCTATTAAAGCTCAAATGGTTTCGCCTGATACATCATATTGTCTCTTAAGTGGTCAAAACGTGCTTCAAATGAAGTTAGAGGCTTATTTTGGGCATTTGGGACTTGGGTAATGTTTTGGTTGATAATGTGTTTTAAGGTTAGACATCGTGGTGGTCTGGACGATTAAACTGCTGAATGTAGAGGTAGGCCATTCTCAAAAAAAAACCCTAATTTTGGATGGATTTTTTGAGAATGGACATTTTAACTGCTGCTACTTTCAGCGTTTAGGGGCTTAGGCCAAAAGGGAACTTAGATGTTTTTTTTTATTATGCCCCTCAATGTGTTTTGGCTCAATTGTATGGAAGCAGGGCCCCTTTCTACAGATAATATAATAAAATTATGACTTCATGCAGAACATAGGAAAAGCAAAGGAGAAAAAAAAGACCTCACTTGATCTTCATGGGTCAAAAAATCTCCACTGTAAACAGTTCTCAGACATTTCCCATTTTCTTGAAAATACACAGTTCTCAAAACATTTCCCAGTTTCTTTAAATACTTGTCATTTCAAAACAATGTCCTTATTGATTCAATATCAACTAGTAAGCCAAAAGTTCTCTAATTGATGTCAAGACCACCATTTCCAAATACAAAAGATTTCAAATATCAGCAGTGATTACCATGCTAATTAACGTAGAACTTGAACTTAGCTGCACTTTTGGGTCCCCAGGGCTCCACTTCTTTCACAGCTGCCATCCGCTTTCACTACCGGTCCACTGCACTGCCGATTCACTGGGACTGCATATCTATACTTCATGTAGCCACTGCTCATAATCCCCGACAGGGAAATCCCTGTTTCACTGAACTGGCTGCGTCCAGGGGTTTGTTTCCATATTCAGTACACCACTGAGCCTCTACTCACTGCGATATAAAGTTTCAAAATGGCGCCAAGGAGCAGAAGATAGAGACAATCCCTTTTAGCCAAACGCCCCTCCCACTGTCCAGACGGAATCAGCTTGGCTAGTGGCTTGAGGTAGACATTGAACATGTGCAGAATAGGTGATGATATTGATCCTCATGGTACTTTATGGAGGGTTATGAGGTGTGCTAAACAATATGAACTGTTGTCTGTCTGATAGGTAGGATCTGAACCAAGCAACTACTATTCCATTGATACCCGTTTCTGCCATAAGAACATGCCTTACTGGGTCAGACCAAAGGTTCATCAAGCCTAGTAACCCGTTGTCATGGTGGCCAACCCAGGTCACTAGTACCTGGCCAAAACCCCAAAAGTTCCATGCTACCAATCCAGGGCAAGCAGTGGCTTCCCCCTTTTCTGTCTCAATAACAGCCTATGGACTGTTCTTCCAGGAAATTGTCCAAACCTTTCTTAAAACCAGCTTCGCAATCCGCTCTTACCACAACCTCTGGCAATGCATTCCAGAGCGTAACTATTCTCTGAGTGAAAAATTATTCTAATCCAATCCAGTATCTCTGAGTCAGACTATGCCTAAATATGTTCAAGGCGACTCTGTACAATACAATGAATTACAGATAATGTATGTGCTACATTATATTATTGCAGTTCAAGGAGGGCCGAATTATGAACGGAGTAATGGGAAAGGGAGGATTGAGGTGAGGTAGGAGTCCATGGCCCTGGCACAGCTATAAGTGAAACACCAGCTAGCTCACGTTGGCAAAAGTGGACCGGCAAAGACAGCAGGAGATTTATCATACCTGCAGCATATCATAGACCCTGCCTAAGCGAAGTTCTATAATTTGCTTTGTTTTTTTAAAAAGAGGCTGTATTCAGCACTTTTATATGAACATTATAAGTGTTTATATGTCAGCATTGAATTATTCCAATTAGGCAGGAGAGGGTGTGGTGCCGATGAAGTTTCTTCCCTTTCCAGTGCGGTAGTCCAGTTAACCCACAACGCACGGGGATCTGTGGCCCCTGCCCCTTTAAAATCAAATTAAGTAAAGTATATATTTGAGACAATTTCTGAGGGAAGAGCTTTCACCGCTGTCTCTTTAGAAAAATTACATAAAGAACCTTTGGGGAGAGGTATTTTGGTGGAATTAGAATTTATTCTCTCTTATGCTTTTTTTTTATCCTTTGAAGAGAAGGTCTTACTTTTGTATACTAGGGCGAGAGAGAGTGAGTAAATCACTTTCCTGATCTTTCATTACAAGGGCATAGTCTAGTGGTTAGAGCAGTGACTTCAGACAGACCCAGGGAAGTCAGGGTTCAGATCTCACATGTGCTCTTGAGAATGTCGGTTACCATGTGGCTCCAGAAAAAGGAGCATGGATTAAGACATCCAGGTTTTACTTCCATTGAAAGCAATGGAAGTAAAACCTGGATGTCTCAGTCTGTCCTCATTTTTCTGGAGTCATGACCTTCCTTTGTCTCGGGAACAGACTTAGATTGAGTGAAAGAAATATCTATTCTTCTCAACTGTAACTCCTCTTGAGCTACTATTGAGCTAAATCCCAAAATAGTTTTGTCGCATCATTTGTTGAACAGTGACGGGGAACATTAGGTTGAACATTTTCCATTTGTTTCTTTCTTCTGTCCCCTGTGAATACAGTACCTACGCCAGAGGAGATGTCTAACCTGACACCAGAATCTTCACCAGAGTAAGTAGTTCCCACCAGATCTACTTAATATGCATATAAAGTATTATAATACTTTCTTGGATACATAGAAAAAAAAGTATCATAAACCATTAGAGCTGTATTTTGTACTGCCATATCTATCTTGGGGCTCCCAATTAAAGCTCTTAGATGAATACTATCACCTATAGGACCACAGCCCTATAACTTCTGAGTCCCCAGGTAAATCAAATTGAGCGCCAGGCTCCAAGGGTCTCACACTGACTAGTTCTCAGAAAATGAAGAAAAAGTGTTTATTCTGCAACATAGAAAATTCTGTTTAGTATGTCTCTTTACAGTAAACTTCAGGACATGATGTGTTCCCTGTAAAATTGCAGAGGTCATCTTTGGGTGCTTTACTTTTCTATATCTATGTATGTGTCTAGGTCTTTACGATGTACGATAGCTATGCCTCCTCCTCTTCGGCCTAAACGATGGAGATAATGGTAGGAAAAATCAGGTGGACATATAAAATTTAAGTAGGCTTCTTTCCCTCAGAGAGCCATGTCTCAGTAATACAAAGTAAATCAAGGTTATTATTAGTGATTACATCATTTAGTAGGTGATACTTAGTTTTTATCGACCTTGAATTAATTAGTTCAAAATTAAGAGTAATAGTTTGAAATGTACTAGGAAGGATTGAGTTTATTTCTACATTTTGAATCTGGATGAGGTTTGATAAAAACGAACCAGGCTGACCAGATTGTTTAAAGGCGACCGGGCGTCTTCTTTAAACATTTTAGTCTTTCCTCATACGAGAGGAGTTCCATCCCCTTTACCATCTCGCTCGCTCTTCTTTGAACCTTTTCTAGCGCCACTATATCTTTCTTGACATAAGGAGACCAGAATTGAACGCAATCTTAGGGGTCCTTTTACAAAGGTGCGCTAAGCGTTTTAGTGTGCGCTAAATGCTAACGCATGCATGTTAGTCTATGGACGTGTTAGCGTTTAGCGCATGCGTAGATTTAGCACGCACTAAAATGCTTAGCACGCCTTTGTAAAAGGACCCCTTAGTCTTGTTGACCATCCCTTTTTGAATAATTCCTAGCATCCTGCTTTCTTTAACTGTGAGTCAGGTTATTCTTCCCAATGTGCATCACTTTGCATTTGTCCACATGAAATTTCATCTGCCAGGATTAATCTCTAGTCTATAGAGAAAATGGAGATCAGTCTTTGTGCTCCGTTTTTACCCCCTTAAAACTGAGTCTTTCTGTCTCCCATTCTTCTACCTCTCAGAACCTCACTTTTCATTTGAGCTCTATTTTTCTATTGTCAAACCTTGTAATTAAGAATTGTTAATATGCAAATTATTATTTAGATACTATATTTGTATAAGATGGTTGCTTCATGTGAAGTCCTTGCAAAGTTTTCTCTCCCCCCCCCCATCTTTGCCTAGCTTTTCTTTGACCTTGCTTTAATTTTCTCTCTAAATCTTTTCCCCTCTTTTTCTTGATCTCCCTGTTAAAATGGAATAAGTGCAGGATGGGCTGAGGAGAGGGGGGTAGAGAAAAAAAGACTTTTCTAGCTTTCGTTTTGGCATTAGAAGGTTCCTGGGGTTTTAAGATTCTCAGATTTAAGAGCTTAATTGGGTTGTGCCCCATGGTAAACTTAAAAATAACCATAAAAAATAATTGACTATTTTATTGAAGATTAGTTTATTCCCTTCATAATCTATTTTCTTCATTCCAACTGAACTATCTGTCTGATTTTTTAGTTTTTTTTCCATTTTTTCTACAGATAAATATATATATATATATATTTTTTTTTTTTTTGTTCTCTCCTGTTTTGGTAGCAGATAAATTTGGGCATGTGTTATTACATTGCCAGGGGAGTGTTCTTGTATCTTTGCTCCTTGCTTACTGTTTCTGGAGATGTGATATGTAGGGCACAGGACGTCATTCGTCTTCCACCTCCCACCATCTCTTGTTCCTTTGTTTTATTTGGATACGCTCTCTTCATCCACCAGTCACAGATCCTCTGCTTTCAGCCGCAGCAGCTTCTCAGCCACCTCTGTTTCCCATTTGTATGTTAGACCCCTCCCGAGCTACAGAGGGAGGATCCTAAAGCCCTGATTGGCTCAGATGCCTTAGGCATGAGAGAGATTTGCATATAATGGAAGTGACAGGTATGCAAATCTCTCTCATGCATATTCATTAGGGATATCCTGAAAACCCGAGTGGCTGGTGGTCCCTCAGGACAGGGTTGGGAACCACTGCTCTAGGTAAATGAATGTAAGAGACTGGTGTAGGACCATTTCCCCTAGTGCAGGAAGGTTGTTTCCTCTGGGCATTCGTTCTTTATTTCTTCCTTTCCTCTTCTGTCACTAGACTCTCTTACCTAGATTCTTAAATACCTGCATAATAACCTGCACACACCTCTGTAGCAGAATCGTAAAAATGCAGCTTGCATCAGGGAGAAGCTGCTTATTAACATTAGGAGCAGATGTAGAATGGGCCAGTCTCGGTTGCCTCAGCTATGATATACACTGGTTTATATGACACACATTTATCAGCAAGCCATTTCTTTTGGCAGCACTACCCTGCAACTCCTTTAATGATGCAGTAAATGGCGCCTGGAACCTTCTTCACTTAACGACTCCCTGTGCTCAGCACTCACTGGCTGGTACCATGCACAAGCTGATTAATATTTTAGGGAGTTTGTTTTCCAACTGGGGGCAGAAATGAATTCCAGAGTCATATGCATCCTCTCTCATTTTTTCTGCTTCAGAAATGAGATGGTTAGAAGGGAAGACTGACTAGTGGTCTTGATTAAATAATGACCCTATATTGGATAGTATTTTAACCATTTGTGACTGAGCTGCTCTTCCTTAGGCCAGATTAATCTTCTAATTACAGATTATATCCCAAGCCTTGCTTATCCTCCCCAGTCTCTTCAGGTCAGGAAGTGATGCTAGAAGAGCCTTTAGCATTGTTCAGTTAGAGATCCAGAGACTGAGAAGGGGACACTCCATGAGACAAAGGAGATCCAGAGACTGAGGAAGAGTGGGATGTAGAGGATAAGAGAAGAATACCTATAAGACAGCAGAGATCCAAAGGCCAAGGAACCAGGCAGAGTAGGTATGGAAGATGAGGGAATAGGGGATGAGACATCTGGAATGGAGCATTTGACCAGAAACTAGTAAGAGGGTGGTCCACCATGAATCAGATGAGAATTGTTAAGTGCATGGAGTTTAACAATTTTTTGACATCCAATTTCTTACACATGCACTAAGTCCTGGGTAGCTGAAGCACCAGTGAGCAAACAGAGAGACAAAGGGTTAATCCCCAAGAGAGCTGGATGGAAATATTCACAGAAATTGTGCACAAGAATATTTGCCAGCTAGATAAGGTTTGCGGGCCTTATTCTCCTTGAACTGTCTTATGAGTGTTTTAATCTGACTTCTGTTCTGCCTTTTTCCAATCATCATATTCTTTTAGTATAGGCCAGGGGTAGGTAATTCCAGTCCTCAAGAGGATAGCCACAATAAATATGCATGAGACAGATTTGCATCTCAAGGAGGCAGTACATGCAAATCCATCTCATACATATTCATTGTGGATATCCTGAAAACCTGACCAGCCTGTGGAGTGTAGGCCCAAGGTTATTTAATTAAATTGCTTTGTCCCCCATAGATAAGGTATAACTGTACTGGACAAGGTTTTTTGGGCAGGTGGCCTAGTCTGCCAAAGTGATGGATAGTTTGGTGCTTTTTGCCCCCATGCTGAACACCTGGGTTTGCCTCATCTATTTGCCAAGTACAATTAGTGGTACCCTTGAAATTATTTCTGGGCAAGGAATTACAGACACCTGTGATGATTTCATTATAACAAGAAAGTGTTATTGTTAGTTCATTATTTTTGCAAAAGTATAGTTATGACTCATATAGGAATACTGACACTTGAAAGATTGAGAAAATTTTATGTATCTGACCCCTCCTTCTCAGACTGAGGTAAAAGGTATCCCTCTTGAAATAAGATTTGTTTTGTAGACGTGAACACTGAGGGTTAACTTGATACCTTTCCCCAGGAGAAGGGGTGAATTACATAAACAAAATAATAATATGTATATAATAATATAGTATAACCTTGGAATAAAAATATTTATTAAACATATAATAAAATAAATATAAAGAAGCACTAAGGATTCAAAATTGAATATAGAAATAAAATTGAATAAACAAATGCTGTAAATCAAATCTAAACAAAGAAATTCTACTTTCCCTCTGTAAAGTTCTTTCTATGTAGGGCAGTGGTCTCAAACTTGCGGCCCGGGGGCCACACGCGGCCCGCCAGGTCCTATTTTGAGGCCCTCGGTATATTTATCATAATCACAAAAGTAAAATAAAACCGTTTTGATCATATGTCTCTTTACCTATAAATTACAATATTATTATTAAGACTTAGTCAAAAGGAAAGATTTAGAAACTATAAAGAGTTTTACCTCATGCAAAATTGTCATTTCTTTAATAAGAAGAAATTAACTATTCTTTCTGCAGCCCTCCATGTACCTACAAATCCAAAATGTGGCCCTGCAAAGGGTTTGAGTTTGAGACCACTGATGTAGGGGTACCACGTAGGCGCACTGTTGCTAGCGAATCTCTTCCCATTCAATCTTAGTCCTGAACAACCGAGCGCAAGAATCACCTGTCGCTTAGAACTATGATCATCGCTTAGAACTATGATTAAGCGATTAATCAAAAGAATCATTAAACTTGAAACTACTTTGTTTGTTCATTCAATCTGTAACATTTCTAAGCATTGTAAACCGCATAGAACTTCACGGTCCTGCGGTATATAAACTTATTATTATTATTATTATTATTGCTAGGAGACTCTCTCCCTGGAACCAACCTATTACTCTGACTTAAACAAACCAATAAGGGAAACCCCTATCCTAATCTAATAACCCCCAAATTGCCTAAAATACTTTCTAAGCTAAAAAAAAAAAAAAATAATAATAATAATAGATAATTGATGTTCCCTATACTTTTTCCCTCCCCAGAATTTTCTATGCAACAACCACCACAATAATCATACCCTCACTAAACATTTGATAGATAGATAGATATACAAACAAATCTTTTACCCACTATATCAATAACCTTTACTGATAACATTTACAGAATATAGTCCCAGGAAAACTTTTCAAATCAGTTCCACAGCTTTGCTTCACAGAGAATCTCTCAGAGAAAATCTCACAAAATATGTTTACAGAATAGCTCCCCAGATCTGCTTCACAGAATCTCTCAATAGACTTCCACAGAATAGCTTCACAGGATCTCTTAGAGAAAATCTCACATCAATACCAAACTTCAAACCAGAAGCAGAATTTCACAATCCTTCTCAAATTTAAATAAAACCACCATAATTCCCTTCTCACAAGGCACAGAAACTAAACCACCTCCACACAGATCCAAGTCACCTTCCCAACTGACAAATCTGACAGCTCCAATGTTCAGACAGCTGATGCTGATCTCTGCACTAGGACGGCAGACCTGTGCAAGAGAAAACTTCAAAACTGCACCAATACAAACCAAACCTCTCAAAAGAAGAAAAAAACACAGTTCTTTCCTTCCAGACCCTCTCTGCTTCTTTAAACCCTTCAAAATCTTCTTTAAACCCTGTTTTTTCACTCGGTAACTTTTAAACTTTTAACCCTGTAGGCTTTTATAAGATCGGCTATTTCTCATGTTCTTTGGGATTTTGGTCAGTATCCGTGGGAGTTCCTGCTGGCCTGACTGAAATCCCCAATTCTGGATGCCTGTGACTCATGAAACATTGCTCTTTTCCTTCTGTGTGTGCAGTGGTGTAGTAAGAGTTGGGGCAGGGGGCAGTCCGCCCCAGGAGCCATCTTGGTGAGGGCACAGGCATCCATCCTCCTGTCTGCCACCCTGCTCCTCTCCCCTCCCCAACTGCCACGTGTACGTGTCGCTTCTCTTCCCCTGTACCTCTGTAACATTCCTGGTGCAAGCAGCAACCCCCGACCTGCTGTCGTGCCAGCGTCGGCTCCTTCTCTGATGTCACTTCCTGGACCCATGCCTAGGAAGTGACATCAGAGTTGGAGCTGACACTGGCATGACAGCAGGTTGGGGGTTGCTGCTCATGCTAGGAACGGGGCAGGGAAGCGGCACACACGCAGCAAGAGGGGGTGGGGAAGTAGTGGAGGAGGGACGCCTCTCACCCTCACTACGCCACTCTATGTGTGTGTGTGCGCGTGCTTGCTGATACCTATCATGCTATATTTCACAGAACTGCCTTTAGGTAAGGCTAATCTTAGTTAGGGCACTGGGCTTTGACCTAAGGGCCGTGGTGTGAGCGGACTGCTGGTCACGATGGACCACTGGTCTGACCCAGCAGCGGCATCTACCTTCACCTAATTACTGTCTGGCTCTCTGGGGCTGAGACCTTAACTTGACCATCCTTGCTTATTTCCACTATATATATACTGATAAGAATATTTTCTCTCTTTCTAGCCTGCACCAACTGTCCTTATTCTTCTTGCTTATTCCTTGTATAGTCCCATTTACCATAACAGTTTGGGTGTGTTTATAGCAGTGTTTTTCAGGAACTGACTCATTAGCTTAGCTGAAGCTTCCTGTCTGCACATATTATAGACATAAACTCCCTCCCTTAAGTCTACAACCCCTACATAGATAAATGAATTCTTCCTTCAGTTACAATCCTACAAGGAGGCGGGAAATGAATCTCTCTCTCTCTCTCTCTGTGTTAGTGTGTCATGAAATCCTTCCTAAAATCTGTGGTTTTTGTTTGCATTAGAATAAAACCACTTTCTTTCCTTTTGCCTGCTCTGTTCTTATCAGGTTACACTCTCTCCCCTTGCTTCTCTGTACCTGAGGACAGTGCGGTCTGTTTCTTTCAGCTTGTCAGAGCCACACTTTGCTTATATCTATTTCTCCTTATAGTCTACTCTAACTGTTTTTATTAGCTAAGAGTTTATTCTTACAGATCTCTTGATGTCTTGGAATTTTCCTTTTATGATATACTGAGTAGAGAATGACATGGGGACAAATTTTTCCCGTCACCGAGAGAACGTATTTTTCCATCCCGTCCTTGCAAGTTCTTTTCCTATCCCTGCCCCATTCCTGCAAGCTCCGTCCTTATCTGCACAAGCCTCAAACACTTTAAAATCATAAGTGTTTGAGGCTTGTGCGGTTAAGGCACAGCTTACAGGAATGAGGCAGGGATAGGAAAAGAACTTGCAAGGACCGGATGGAAAAATAAGTTCTCGTGGTGACGGGAAAAATTGCATGAATATGTATGAGATAAATTTATCTCATGCATTTTCATTATGGGCATCCCAAAAATCTAACAGGCATGGTGTGTCCTGAAGGCTGGGTTGAGAACCCTTGATATAGATGCAAAATTACATTGTTTAAGAACATAAGAAGTTGCCTCCACTGGGTCAGACCAGAGGTCCATCTCGCCCAGCGGTCCGCACCCGCGGCGGCCCATCAGGTCCACGACCTGTGAAGTGGTTTCTGAACACCTCTACAACCTACCTCAAGTTCTATCTGTACCCCTCTATCCCCTTATCCTCCAGGAACCTATCCAAACCCTCCTTGAACCCTTGTACAGAGTTCTGGCCTATCACATCCTCTGGAAGTGCGTTCCATGTGTCCACCACCCTCTGGGTAAAAAAGAACTTCCTAGCATTTGTTCTAAACCTGTCCCCTTTCAATTTCTTCGAGTGACCCCTAGTGTTTGTGGCTCCCCACAGTTTGAAGAATCTGTCCTTATTTACTTTCTCTATGCCCTTTAGGATTTTGAAGATTTCTATCATGTCCCCTCTAAGTCTCCTCTTCTCCAGGGAGAACAGACCCAGCATTTTTAACCTGTCAGCGTATGAAAAATTTTCCATACCTTTTATCAGTTTAGTCTCCCTCCTCTGCACTCCCTCGAGTACCGCCATGTCCTTCTTGTGGTACGGCGCCCAGTACTGCACACAGTACTCCAGGTGCGGGCGCACCATTGCGCGATATAGCGGCATGATGACTTCTTTCGTCCTGGTTGTGATACCCTTTTTGATGATGCCCAGCATTCTGTTTGCTTTCTTTGAGGCTGTCGCACACTGCGCCGATGGTTTCAGTGATGTGTCTACCATCACCCCCAGGTCCCTTTCAAGGTTACTCACCCCTAGTAGTGTTCCCCCCATTTTGTAGCTGAACATCGGGTTCTTTTTCCCTACATGCATGACCTTGCATTTCTGTACGTTAAAACTCATTTGCCACTTGTTTGCCCAGTCTTCCAGTCTCGTTAGGTCCCTTTGCAGGTCTTCACAGTCTTCCGTGTTTCTAACCCTGCTGCAGAGTTTGGTGTCATCAGCAAATTTGATAACCTCACATTTTGTCCCCATCTCCAGATCGTTTATAAATATATTGAACAGTAGAGGTCCCAGCACCGACCTCTGCGGAACTCCGCTCGTGACCCATTGCCAGTCTGAGTATTGGCCTTTTATTCCAACCCTCTGTTTCCTGCCTGACAACCAGTGTTTGATCCATCGGTAGATATCTCCTTGCACCCCGTGATTCCACAGCTTTTTATGTAGCCGTTCGTGAGGTACCTTGTCGAAGGCTTGATTGATGATACATATGATAGAGGAGGAATAGCTCAATTCTTAGAGGATTGAGTTGCCTGCAGTGGAGTAGTAAGGGGGGGAAGCTGAGGGGAGGACAAATTGCCCTGGGTGCCATGTCAGTGGGGGCACCGGCACCTTTCTGCCTTGCCACGCTCACGCCGTCCCTCCCACCACCCCGTCTTCACTAGCGCAAGCAGCTTCTGCCAGCCTGATTCCCCTCTGAATCACTTCTGGGTCACGAGGCCAGGAAGTGACATCAGAGTGAAATCCAACCGCTACTGAAGCCACTTGCACTAGAAGATTTAGAGAGGAGGGAGAGCATGGGTGGGGAGATGGGAAGGAGCAGGGACCCAGAGGGGTGCGCCTCCTACCGTTACTACGCCACTTGTTTGCTTGGGTTTTAATCCTTCTCCTTTGGACACTTTTATGTCCTCAGGCAAGCCACGTCACCTTTCATTGACAAGGTACAACTGGATTAAGTCAGTTTGGGCAGGGAGATTAGTCTTGTCTTGAACTTGAATTTGGAAAAGGTGAGTACGAAATCTAAAAATCTAAATCCAGATAAGGTGTAGTCTAACTTGGTGGTAGAACACTCACTGAGAGTTTGTGAGTTCAGTTTGTCAGGATGTAGGTCATAAGGCTACAAATAATGGCACAAAACTGAAAAAAAAATCAAACTAAGATCATCAATTTAAAGCAACTAATTCATAGCATAATCTGCAACAAGGATTTCATCATCTCTTTTTTTTAAATGTTTATAAAATGTACTGAAGCATCTGCTCATGGGGATTTCACGTCATGCAGTCTTTAGTACTGCAAAAGCAACTCTAAATACTTCTCTGTCTAATTTATTTTTCTGTTTTCTCCCCCCTTACTGTTATCTTTTCCAGGCTTGCCAAAAGATCGTGGTTTGGAAATTTCATTAACCTGGAGAAAGAAGAGCAGATATTTGTGGTTATTAAGGACAAACCATTGAGTTCCATCAAGGCAGATATCGTTCATGCCTTCCTCTCGGTAAGCAAATGCAGAAATCAATACAACAGGAGAGCACTAGAAAGAGCATTTGCAATGTTGCATAACAAAAAACTAAAATTCTGTGGTATCGCAAACTGTGTGCTGCGGCAAGATTCCAGGCATGCCATAAGACACTGAAGAGGAGGAGAGATGCTGCTGCTGGCTCACTGCAGCGAGAGGCACATCCTGTAGGCAGTTAGCTGGCGTTGGCGCCTCTCCTGCTCCAGCATACTCCACTGACAGTTCAGGGCCTTTATGCATGCGCACATGTGTACATGATGATGTCACACATACGTGTGATGTCATCACATCAACATCCGCACATTTCCAGGTGCCCTCTAGCTGCGGCCTGGAGTTTACCAACTTTGTTCAGATGGGGGATTACATCAAGGAATTGTTGTCTAGATGGGAACGTCTGGAAGGAGTAGAAATGCAGTGGGCAAAACTGAAAGGAGTTATAAGAAGGATGGAATCGGTCCAGAGGAAGTCTACTAAAATGGTGCATGGTCTTCGTCATAAGGTGTATGGGGACAGACTTAAAGATTTCAATATGTATATATGCAGGTGTCAGCCAAAGGTGGAACCAAAGGTTTTGGTGAACAAAAATGTTTTGAGTGTTTTCTTAAAGAGGAGAGGGAAGATTGATTTTTGACCAGAGTGGGCAAGGAATTCAACTACTTGGGCCCATGGTAACAGAAGACTGTTTCTCTGGAGATGGTAAGTTGAAGGACTGCAGGGGGGAGGGAGATGGAGGAGATTGTGATCCACCAAGCGACGACTATGTGAAGGGATATGGGGATGAGGAGATGACTGATGTACAGGGGAGCAGAAGGGAGTCTGCCTTTGTAGACTAAGAGAAGAACCTCAAATTTAATACATGCAGTGATAGGTAACTAGTGTTCAAAGTGGCAAGCATTATGGAGTAGCTTCACGGCAGTGGATTGGATCAATTGCAGATGCCTACATGAGTAAAAGGGGAAGCTTGAATAGAGGTGAATGAGAATTAGGAGGAGGAAAGGATGGACAAAGTGAATGTGATGAATGATGAAAAAGAATACCGCATTGATTTGTGATTTGAAAGTTAATTTGGAGTCAGATATGACGCCCAGGATTTTAACTGTCCTAGAAGAGAAGTGATTGATCATTAAAATCTGGAGAAGGTGGAAGATGCTGGTAGGGATTTGGAAAGATAATAGCTTCACATTTTTATGTATTCAGCCCTTTTGAAACTTGAGAAAGACAGGTATTTAAGGAAGCCAGAGAAATGGAGGAGTCTGAAATGGGGCACAGTACCAGAGGGGAAAGAAAGAAAGATGTTGAGTAGTGTGGATGCTAAGATAGAACCCTGGTTCAAGAGGGAACAAGAACTGAAGTAAGGTAGCTGGAGAACCAAGAAAGAACTGTATTAGAGAGGCCAATAGAGTGTGATCACTAGAAGAGTAGAGAGTGTTCAATTAGACTGAAAGTAAAGGAGAGGTCATGAGATGAGAATCATGCACTGATGTTGGTAAAGGGTTGTGCGGATCGAGTTTTCAAGGCCTGAAGCAGTGTTTTGGTACTGTGGTACCACTTTACAGTCGATAAGTAGCATTAAGATCCTAAGATCCTAGGGGTTATCTTTGATTATAAATGAACCTATCATGATCACATTAGTAGTATTGTTAAATCAACTTTTTTCAGACTTCGTCAAATCCGTTCAGTTTCAAAATTTCTATGTCCAAAGTCACTTAACATATTAATTCATGCCTTGGTAATTTCTAAAATTGATTATTGCAATGCTCTATTCAAGGGAATAGCCCAACATGAAATCAGACGTTTACAGATTATCCAAAACGCTTCTATTAAACTTATAATGAAAGTGAAGAAATTCGATCACGCGACACCTCTCCTTAAGAAAGCGCATTGGCTCCCAGTAGCTCACCGTATAATGTATAAACTAAGTCTGCTTACTTTCAAATCTTTGCTATATAAAACTCCTGCTTTTATTCATAAACTACTGATTCCCTACACCTCAACTAGATTATTGAAGTCAAACGATCAACATTTACTAATAATTCCCTCACTTAAAATTATTAATACACGGCGGCAATTCATTTTTTCTGTCACAGCCCCTCAAACATGGAGCTCACGCCCTATCTATTTAAGGGAAGAACAGATTTGGACAGATTTAAGAGCAAATTAAAAAGCTTTCTTTTTAAGGATGCATTTGATAATTAGAAAGCCTGGGTGCGAAATAAATCACCTTGGTCATTCTTAGATTCATATGTTCATTCTGCCTTGTAGACACTTCTGCCTCTCTCTCTTTCTCTCTCTCTTTCTTTATCTCTCTTTTTTCTTTTTTATTTCAATTCATCTTCTCTGCTTTTCTATCCTTTCTATTTCTTTTCTTAGCAGTTTCAAATACTCTGAATTCTTCTTACTAATCTACTATATGCAAATAACAGCAATTATGGTTTCTTTTGTTTCTAAATCACTATTTCTTATTCAATTTTTATGTATTTGAACTGCTTTCTGTATATTACTTATAATATTCAATAAAATTAATGAACTAAATAAAAAAAAAAAAAAAAAAAAAAAGAAAGCCTGACTAGGAGCCTCATTTCAATTCCACTTCATAACTTCTCTGAAGTACATGGATCTCTCCCGTCCCATTGTTTTTTCCCCATAAGTGTCTTATTTACTATCAAACAACTTGTATTTCTCTTCCCTTTCTTTCCTTTTGTTTCAATATGTTTGTAAGGTTAGTCTTTAATATGTCTTATAAGATCTAGTTTTTGTCGTTTGTTTTGTTATCCCCTAAAAATCTGTAATTTTATTGATGTGTACATCGCTTAGAATTTTGAATAAGCGATCAATCAAATTTATATTAAACTTGAAACTTGATTAAACTTAAACTTGATTTTGGAGGAAAATGGCAGATTTGAGATTGAACAAAAGCTGGAAAGCTGGGACAGGTCAAGATTGTGCTTTTTCAAGAGTGGGAGGATCGTCACATGCTTCCAGCAGGCGGGAATTATGCTAATTATATTTTAAGTAATTTAAATATTTTTTTAGACTTCAGTGGTGCATCTCACACGATCTGAGTTTCCAGAATTCAAACACGTCAATTGTCATAGCTCATTGTTTTCAATGTTGTCTTTGCTCCTTCAGATCTTACAAATATTTATCAATTTGATAGATACTCATCTGTTTTATAAAAGTGGTCAGCTAGGGGTCAGTACTCTGTCATAATTTATATTTTGCAGATGTTGGCTCAAAGAACTTCCCTTCTTCAGTGAGACCCAACAATTCTCTGCACCATTCACAGTCAAAACTGATATATTACAATTAATAATTTCAGAAAGCAGTGTTTTTTATTCTACCTTTTGTGTCTCTTCTGCTTTTCTCTGGAGGGGGGTCTTCTGTCCTTTTGACATTTCTTCTCTCTTTATTCCCACTATCCATCTTTCCTCAAATCCCTAAAGCAACATTTTCCCTCTATGTCCCTGTCTCTATCCCCCCTTGTTCAGCACCTTCTCTCTGTGTTGCTATCCCACCCCATCTCCAGCATCTCTTCTGTGTCCGTTTCTATGATCCCTCCATGGTCCAGCATTTTATATGTGTCCGTTTCTCTCCACTTATCCAGCTTGTTATCTCTCTTCCCCTCCTTCCACACTCCACCCTAAGCCCAGCATCTCTTCCTCTCTCATCCCTCCCCCACTACAGTCCAGCATTACTCTCACCCTCCATTGTTTCTGCATATCTGCTCTTCAGAATTCAACCTCTCTCTTTTACCTCTTCTCTCCCCCTTTCCAGTTTTTTCCTCTTTCCCCTCCACTTAGCCCCTTGGGTTCAGCATCATCTCTCACATTTTCTTACCCAGGTCTTCCCTCTGACTCAGTTCCTTTTTTCTCCCCAGGCATTTCTTGGTATATATCCCCCTTTCTCCCACCCCCACCAGATCTTGCTATCCCTCTCTTTCTCTGCTCCCATCCATTTGTGGTCTGACATCTGTCTTCCCATCAGGCCCCTTGAAACCTGTGACAAGTAGAGGCAGTGCTGGTTGGAGGCAGTCTGTGTATCTTGCTGCCTTTGCTGGCCACCCACCATGGGTTTTGAGGATCACAGAGGGATACCAGACCTGCAAGGGGGGGGGGGTGAGAGGGTGAAATACCAGAACTTGCAAGGGGGGGGGGTTGAGATGCTTGAACCTGTGGGGGGAGCAATAGCAGGCAGTGCTGAACATTTTGCCAAGCTCGCTCTGCCATTGCCGGCATTAGTATCTTCCATTTTGTCAGCTTCCAGCCTGCAATTCCCTTCTTCCAGCATCGACTCTCTTCTCCCACCTGCCACAGTGCCTCCATCCTCTGAAAAAAACAAAGGGCACGTGTTTCTTCACTTCTGCTGCATTATAGCAAGGTTAAGTCTGAAACATGAGAGCAGATATTTCTTTTATGCTACATGATACAGGATGTGCCTGCTCTCACATTTCAACTTGCTTACCATGCTGACAGCAGAGCTGGCTGGAGACGGGCAGAGCAGTGGGCATGAAGGAACAAACTCCTGCCACTTCAGTGGCTAAGAATTTGGTTGGGCTGAAGCCCCTGTGGCTCACTCCATTCCAACGTCTAGGAGGCAAAAAGACTCTGCTCTCCTTTCTACCATGACCATAGTTGCTGACTGGGTAAATATATTTATGGGCTACAGAGCGAAAGGACAAAAATCTCCAGATAGCAGAAGTTGACACTTCAATTAACCCAACAGTGAGAGAGTGTCCCCAGCTGTATATTCATTATGAAAAATCTAGGAAAGAACAGATCATAAGCAGCTTTTCTAACTGGATAGCTGGTGCTCTAGCTCGTAATCCCAGCTCTGCAGTGATGTCAATACCATGCAATAAATAAACAGGATTCATTAATGCTGGATTGTGGGGAGGAGATTATACGAAACGGAGGGAAAGGAGAGATGGAAGAATGACATCTATCAAATGATAATGGGTTCTACATGTACTTGTATATAGTTTATTTTAGTTAGTTTTTAGCTTTGGTATTAGCATATTGGGAATATTCCAATTTACATCACTTGTGAAATTGTATTTTTAATTTTGTAAACTGCATAGTCGCCTTTGTGGATTTCTTGAGGTATGTCAAGCATTGGAAATACAATAAATTAAATGTGTGATGCACTAGTTTGCTTTTTCACACCTGCTAAAAAAATGGCCTTTTGATTTAGGGAATCATGCTGTGGTCACTAGGGCATCTTGATTTTGTGTTCAGGGGCTGGCGGCAGTCAGGTCCACCAAGGATCTTGATTGGCTCAGTTGGGGCCTCTTAACGTAATGATCTGCTCTGCTCTTCCTGGATAGTGAGGTGTTTTGAGGCAGGGCTGGAGAAGATCTTCATATACTAAGATGGGCAATGAAGAGATTTTGAGTCACTGCTCCTTGACCTATACCAAAAAAGTCAAGGATGATATTCTTTTGTTGTGGGGTGCAGGGAGATGTACTTTGTGAAGTAGTTGGGACATACCATTTCTTGACAGGGGGAGGGGGGAAGGTAGGAGATGGAGTTGAGGACAGCAACTTTGGGCCACTTAGTAAAGGGAATTTGTAGATGCAACCTGCAAGAACTAAAAAAATTAAGACTTTGTCCATGGCAGCTGTTAACTTGTAATCCATACCAGTTTCCCAATTATAGTGAGTGAAGGAGTTACTATCCTATTTAAAGTCAAATTTGCATAGAGATAGGGTTGTCAGATTTTACTATAATAAAATCTGGACCCCCCTAGACCCGCTCAGTTTTACCCATCCCCACTCCAGTCCCGCCCCTAATCGCGGCACCCCACCCCAAACCCCACTGCCTGCGCGGATTTCCTCCTACCCAACGCGATTTAGAGGAGACAAAGTGGTGGGTTTTGAAAAACTGTGTCCAGGGAAATCCAGACGTCTGGTAACCCTACATATAGATGCTCTCTAGTTTACATGTATTTATATAATCATGTGTGCACTAATGCCCTGGGACCCCAGTTCAGCATTCATACTGGGGTCTTAGTACATAGGTCATTATTATTTGTGCACACTAATTATTCAGGTACTCAAGCATTTTTCCCTATCTGTGCCGGTGGGCTCACACTCTTATCTAATTACCTGGGGCACTGGGGGATTACGTGACTTGCCCAGGGTCACAAGGAGCAGTGCGGGATTTGAACCCACAACCCCAGAGTGCTGGGGCTGTAGCTCTTTGCCTAATTTAACTGAATTGTGGTGTTGCTTCCTGTATATTAAAACACCATCTCTTGAGCTTCATGTTCTGCAAAGATAGGGTTACCGTATTTGTGAAGACAAAATAGAGGACACATGACCTCACCCCGCCCCCTAGCTCCACCACACCCCATCCCTACCCCACCCCATCCCCACCACCCACCTTTCAAAGCTGAAAGTTTTGCATGTCAGATTATCACTAATAAATGCAACTTAACAAAAAAGTGAAGATTGTTTATTTCGCTAGTTTGACTTGCAGTTTCAATTTAATTTCAGACTTATAGTCATTGTTTATAGCATAGATTACTCCATTTGAGGTGAGGAGGAGATTCGGCCTTGCTTATTTCCTGTCTTTTTTACCTCTTTACTCTTCATTTAGATTCCTAGTCTCAGCCACAGCGTTATATCCCAGACTAGCTTCCGAGCCGAATACAAGTCCACGGGGGGCCCAGCTGTTTTTCAGAAGCCGGTAAAGTTCCAGGTGGACATCACGTACACGGAAGGGAGTGAGGCCCAGAAAGAGAATGGCATCTACTCTGTCACATTCACACTGCTGTCAGGTAACCAAAGATTATCAATTTCACTCACACTGTAAGCATCCAGTATCCTTGATTTAGCAAAGTTTCAGCTCACACAAATCCACAGCCAGCGTGACATACCGTGACCACTGTTTCACTAAAATCCATAGCTGGTTTGAGCTGCCCCTGGCTCGAATATGGGGTGGGGGGGATTTTTGTTTGTTTTTTTCAACATTTCAGCTATACTTCTTAGAAAACCTGCTTTCATCCCCTCTCCTGCCTTCGTCAATTACTTTCCTGTTTACCCAAAATCACATCTTGTCACAGAGCTGCTGACAAAAGATTATCCAGCAAGAAAATGCATTGTGGACGCAAACAGAATACATAAATGTACAGAAAAAAACCTGGTTAATGTTGTTGCCTCTAAGATACTTTGGTACCTCAACACAGCTCAATGATTATATAATTATCAGTGAATCATACTGCAAGAGAGGGAAGTGCCTCACTGAGGCCAGACAATGTGCTTTGCTTATCCCAGACTATTACTGGTGCTGTGTTATTTGTTGTGATAATAGGTGGAGCTATCTTGACCACATAGAATTATGAGACCCCTGTTTGGTTCCCAAGCCCGGCCTTTGCTCTTTAACGGGAGGGTGAGGGGTACTGACGCTTAACTACCCTAGGTGCAAAGCTATTGCCATGTACTCTGGGGAGGTGGAATGAACCAGGGCAGGATAATATTTATTTTGTTTTATAGACCGTCCTCGCCCAGGAGCCAAGAACGGGTTACAGTGGTACATTTTCAATATTTTGGAGGCACAGGATTAAGGGTACTTTCACATTATACTGCAGGTGTTTTCAGAATATATTGGAGGCAGAGCATCAAGGATACATTCACAATACACTGGGGAAGTGGAGTGAGGGTTACTGAGGTATATTCACACCAGGCTGGGGACTTTAGATTTAGATCGGCACAAGTTATAGAGGTATCTTTGGATATACTGGAGGCATATAAGGGTGCCTTTGTATAAGAACATAAGAATAGCCTTATAGGTCCATTAAGCCCAGTAGCCTGTTCTCACGGTGGTAAATCCAGGTCACTAATACCTGGCCAAAACCCAAAGAGTAGCAATATTCCATGCTACTGATCCAGGGCAAGCAGTGGCTTCCCCCGTGTCTTTCTCAATAACAGACTATGAGCCTTCTTAGTCCTGAAAGTTTACAGGCTCAAGTATTTCTCTCTCTAATGGAAGGAGTCCTCTCTGCCCATCTGCTTTTTTGTTTTTATAAAGTGGCAGCACCATCCAACATTTTTAAGTTACGTAGCACTTCCTTTTTCTATATGAATTCTTATTCATTTTATTTTCTGAGGTAAAATAAGTGTCTGAGGATTTTGAAGGTGTCATTTATAGCCATTTGCACTGTTGTGATGGTACCATCTTGTTCATTTGAAGTGGGTTTCGAAAGGCTAGGATCTTTACAAAGAAGGAAATGTGACTAACGGGGGTGGGTGGGTTGTGATAAAAACCTAAGGGCCAGATTCTATAAATAGCACCATCGGCGGCAGCTACCTATAAAATGGCTACCAATCGCATGTCCATCACATAACAGCACCATTTCTAGAATCACAGCTTCGTGAAAGGTAGGTGCCAGAAATGTAGGCCAATGCCTACCTTTCATATGAATCATGACTACGGAGGTGCTTTACAACACCTAATGCCACTTCTGGCATTAGCCGTGCCTATAGTGGTGTTAGGGCATCATAAAGTGCCTCCGTAGCCGTGATGAAGACGCTGTTTTTCTAGGCACAAGTAGGCGCCTACATTTTTAAAATGATTTTAATTGTGTTTAAATGGCTTTTTCCACTTAAGTTTGGCGCCAGTAGGGCACCTACCAGGACCTAACTTCAGGTGCTGTTTATAGAATATGAGCTAACTGCTTTTGAGATCCTTATGGGGTACCATCCAAATACAGGGTCTGAGCCATGACTGAAAATGGCCTCTTTGGCCTTTTGGCTGATATTCATGGCTTCCCCTCCCCCCCCCCCCCCCCCACACACACACACATATGATGCATGTTAACATCCTTTGGTTCACTAGAGCAGGGGTAGGCAATTCCAGACCTCGAGAGCCACAGGCAGGTCAGGTTTTCAGGATATCCACAATAAATATGCCTGAGATAGATTTGCATCTCAAGGAGGCAGTGCATGCAAATCCATCTCATACATATTCATTGTGGATATCCTGAAAACCTGACCTGCCTGTGGCTCTCGAGGACCGGAATTGCCTATCCCTGTACTGAGAAATGCAGCCATTCGGGCCCTGTCCCCCAATTCAAAAGAAATTTTAAAAATATTAAAGGTATTTACATTTTATTTCAAGAACATTTTAGGATCAAAGGGAAAGGCTAAAATTTCATTGTATACCCTAATCGATGTTTAAGTTCCTCTCAGGGGAATTTGTCGAAAGGCACAGAACTTTATTGCATATGGAAAATCAGATGGAGATCTAAAGCCTTTAGTTTTATTGAAATAAATTGCCTATTGAACTAAGATTAGAATCTATTCTTTTGGTGTAAGTTGAAGACTTTTATTTTCCCTTTTAATGATCATAAATGTTCTAATTTTACAACATTATGATGTTCTTAACTGAACTTAACTTAGCTGAAACCGTGGATTGAAGACAAAGTTTTATTTTATTTTTCTTTCCAGCTTATGATTTATCTTTAATCTTATCTATTGTTTTGTTCTATTTCTATCATTTAAATTTCTCCCCCTTCTGCTTCTATTCCTTTCTCTCCTCTCTTCTACCTTCCAAAGTATTTAGATCAATGCTGTCTTGTTAAAATGTTTATTTTATTTTTATTTTTCCTCTAACTCTACTTTTCACTTCTCTATTACCCTCCAGGTACTTTAGTTAGATTGTGAGCCTTCGGGACAGTAAGGGAATTTTTCAAGTACCTTTCTTATTTCTAATCTTAATGTATATTTTCTGTAAACCGCTTAGAACCTAACGGATGTAGCGGTATATAAGAAATAAATTACATTACATTACATTACATCTTTTAATGTCTTTGTCTATACCATTTTGAATGATCCTTTGATCAGGAAAATGGTACAGATCATTCAGTAAATAAGCTGAGTCTAGAAATCCATGTTGTAGAAAAAGAAGAAGGCGATATAGAATTATAACATGCCTTGCTGTAACATAACAACAGCATCATTTGTCTTTACCACACAAAGTCATGCAACAAAGAGAGAGGCTGCTGTTAAGGGGTTTATTTGCTAACCATATAATAATGATACTTTTGCCATCTCAGCATCAGAGTTTAATGCCCAGTTTGGAATCAGTTTGTCTATTGTTCCCTCTCATAGGACCAAGTCGACGCTTCAAACGAGTGGTGGAAACCATTCAGGCACAGTTATTAAGCACACATGACCAGCCATCTGTCCAGCAGTTATCAGGTGAGTGTGAGGGTGGAATAGAAAGGAAATCTTGCCTCTGGATATGGCAAAGAAAGAGTCTTCAAACATCAGTATTTTCCGTGGATTGTGCACTTAGGGTCACATAACCTGTTACGTGGCATCTGAGGCTTCGTAGTTTAGATCTTAGAACTCCGCCGTACACGAAGCCCACACCACATTCTTCACCCCTCCCCCTCCCAAACCCATTGGTGTCTGTTTGACAGAACGATGCATTTGCACCTAGAAGAATGTATCTTTCTGTCTGCTCTCTAGGGGTGATTTTCTACCAAATCATGCCAGGTTACCGACCTGGAGCTACTTTAACCTTGTTTCCTCATCTGCACGGTAACTGGAGGGATGATGGAGGTTGCTTCTGGCCCTGATCTGACCCCTTCTTTTTAGAAAGTTACCACTACTGCATTGAGTTCTTGAGACAGCATTCCTTTGAGTATCCAGTTGGCCTATCATTCATTTGGTTTTTTTTCTCTTTCACGAGGCACCTGTTGTACGTTTTCTGCTCTACCATCTCATTAATGATACCTTAGAAGGAGATCTGGTTCAATGGTAAATTTAAAAGGAATAGGGCTTGATATACTGCTTTTTCTGTGTTGTTACTATCAAAGCAGTTTACATATTGTAGACAGGTACTTATTTTGTACCTGAGGCCATGAAGTTTTAAGTGACTTGCCCAGAGTCACAAGAAGCTACAGTGGGAATCAAACTCACAACCTCAGGGTGCTGAGACAGCTGCTCTAGCCGCTAAGGTATAGCAGCCAGCTGTGTAGGTGCCAGTGAGCATTGGGCACCCCCAATAATGAACAAGGATGGGTAGCTCATATTGTTTGGGACTCCCAATCATTTTTAAACATTAGTGCTTCTGCTTTGTATGTAAAGTGCTCACATATACAGCTATTTGATAAACAGATGGGGGGTTTCTTCAAATGCTGATTGCTCCTGACCAAATTTCATCCAGATATTTAGTGCCAGCTATTATCCAAATACTGGCACAGAATCTCCCAGTCTGGGGCAGCCTCCAGTTGTCATCTCCAGTACACTTCCACCTTGAGATCCTCAGCCATCATCATCTCCTGAGCTGTGATTGTCAACCTCTTACCTCCCATCTGGTATAGCTCCTTTGGATTTCTGCACCCCAAGTGCATCACTCTATATTTAAATATTAACTCCCAGACCTTAGACCATTCTTCTAAATTTTGGAGATCTTTTCTCACAGTGTCAACTCTGGCGATCTTAATGTCATCCGCAAAAAAGACTAATTTAGAGAAATTTAAAGGGCATTGAAACATTTCCTTTTTAAAGACGCTTCTGAACATTAATGTTTCTTTTTTATCTCCCTACCTTTCTTTCTCTTTCATTTCTTTGTAGCCAAAGATATACAGCGGTATTACATTAGTTCCCTATTCCTCTTGGTTTTTCCATCAAAGTCATCTTTCCTAGGCTTTATTGTAGTTCCTCCTCCTCCCCTTATGTTAATTGTCTTTTCTGTCTTTGTATTTAGTTGGTATATGTCTCTGTATTAATTTTGTATTCCCCCTTCTTTATTATTATTGCATTTTCGCCTAGAATTCAGGATAGGCAAGTAACCAAATTTTAAATAAACTATGAATCTCTCTCATAAATATATTAAGAAGAATTGGTCCCAATATTGATCTCCAAGGTACTCCATTAATCACCTTCCTTTCCTCCGAGTGAATTTACCAACACCACCTTCTCTCATTTGCCAGTTCACCACTTTGGATCTTAGGTTCAGCCTTTTCAGTTTATTTATGAGGCTTCTGTAAAGATCTTGTGCACGTCCAGTTCTTTGGTTACCTAGTCAAAGAAATTAATCAGATTTGTTTGGCAGAATTTTCCTTTAGTAAGTTGCCTGTTGGAATCTTACAAGTTCCATCAGCAACGACTCCATTATTTTTCCTACCGCCAACATGAGGCTTACCGGTCTAGAGTTTGCCACTTTTTCCCTGTTCCCGCTTTTGTGAAGAGGGACCACATCCACTTGTCTCCAATCCCGCAGGACCTCTTCCGTCTCTAAAGATTTATTAAGTAAATCCTTAAGCAGTCTGGCCAGAATTTCTCTGAGCTCCCTCAGTATTCTGAGATGTATCGCATCCAGTTCCATAACTTTGTCCACTTTCTTCTGGGAGCAATGCAAAATATCATTCCATTCACAGCAGCAGCATTTGAAGAGAAGTATTTGTTGTCCTCTTCCACATAGCTGTTCTCAACATCTGTTTCCCTTTTTGCTTCTTTGTGTAATCTGGTAATCTTTTCCATGATCCTCTTGTTGCGTTCTGTATTTCTGAAATGCCACCATTTGTTTGTTGCCATATTTATAGCAGCTTGGATCACGGCCCTTCCAGTTCTCTTATGCCTTCCCGTGCCATCTGCTCCTTATTCAGCATTTTTGGGGGGTTTGTTTACACTCCACTTTAGCACTTACATTCTGTGATGATCACTATTGCCTAGGTGGGCACCCACCTGGACATTTGAAATACTTCCTCCATTTCTGAACACTAGGGCCTAGATTCACTAAGGGCACGGATCAGATCCGATCCATGAGGGGTTCGATCCGATCCATGTCCAGGGTGCTGATTCACGAATCACCCTCATGTAAATGAGGGCGATCGAAACCACTCCCCCATCCAAGCAGCCAGATTGCTCTGTAGCATATCACTGAGCATAACACTAAGGAGAAAACCAGAAAACTATCGGCAAAAGATGTCATTTTCTGTGCCCCTAATTAGAAAGGTCTGCTAGGACCCAGTATTGCAGTCTTTGACCTCTGGTACTGTTGGACTGTGTGAAGGAGGAAGCACAGTGCGTTTTGAGAGGAGGGAGGTTGTTTTTCTTTCACCAGCGTCTGTGCTGTTTGTAAAGTTTCTAGAAAGCTAGTAGAGGTCTCTGTAGCATGGAGATGTGCATTTTCCACCTGACATGCATGTGTACGTGTGTGCCTTAATTTTTCTTTGTCTCCATGTGTGTTTATCTTTGTGTATCAGGGGAAGAAAAAAGCCCTTCTTACAAACAGTGCATTAAATCAACAGAAGTTAACGCCTCCCTCCAAATTGAAGTTTAGCTTAACTTAGCGCCTTCTGTCATTGGAACAGCAACTGATCATGCATTTCAGCCCATCTCCCCAGCCCCTTCTGATATCGTAGGCCTCATTTCTGCAGGCGAAGCTCCAATAAGCTTCATAGATGCGATCCTGACCTCTCTAACCAGCATTAATAAGATATTATTTCTCATCTTTCAGTGGCGTTTTCACCCTCTCAGCTCTTCCACACCAATTAAGTTTGTTTGCACAGCTTTTGTGTAGTGATACCACCACAGGAAATCATTCTCCCTATAGATAAATTTCATGTACTGCTGGGAAGATCAAAATCCAGTGATGGAGATCAATTGCTCAATAGCTTACAAAACTAAAGCAGTTATTTGATTCACTAGCCAAAAATTGACCCTGAAGTGTTTGATTGCAGTAAAGAAGCTGTGCTGCTTTGGATTTGGTGGTTACAAATGTATAAACAGAGACGTGGTCTAACTTACAGGTTAATTAGTGAGTTTCTGACCTACTCTGGAAGGATGTCGTTTTCTGGAAATTGCCTGGGGGCCTTCTCAGGATATATTCTCTGCATTTAAAAATTTAAAAATAGTCAGGGCCAATGCAAGCGTATTGGATGCCCTAAGTGAACTTTCTGCCTTAAAACTCCCTTTCCCCCCCCCCCCCCCAGCCTCACAATGAGAGCACTTTCTAAAAGTCATTTATCCCAGGTAAATTGGCTATTTTGAAAACTGCCTACCCTTCCTACACCTTGATGGGTGCTGCTTTTTCTGTCTTCTCCCCAAAAGAAGAAACAGCAAGACAGATAGTCCACTAGGGACAGTGTTTCTCGACTCGGTCCTGGAGTGTCCCCTTGCCAGTCAGGTTTTCAGGATATCCACAATGAATATTCATAAAAGAAATTTGCACATAATGGAGGCAATGTATGCAAATCAAGTTGATGCATATTCATTGTGGATATTCTGAAAACCTGACTGGCAAGGGAGGTACTCCAGGACCGAGCTGAGAAACACTGCACTAGGGAATCCAACATGAAGCACAAAACATGAATGCTTCCAGGAGCATATAAGCCCCTGAAGAAGCTGCATAGGCGAAACGCGTTGGGAGCATTTTCAATAAACTTATTCATCCAAGTTTATTATCAATTGATATCCTGCAAATCAAACCATGTCTAAGCAGCTTACAATTCAAATAATATCAAAAATAAAATATATATTTTAAAAAAATATTTTGTCCCCACCACCACCACCAAAGAGGCTGCTTAGTCTGGTCTACTATTGGTGCAGTCCCCAAGGGTAGCCCTAAAAGCAAGTTTGTCTAAATTGAGTCCTCAAGGGCTGCAAGACCAGGCTTTCAGGACCTCCCTAATGAATATGCATATGAGAGATCTACATACAATGAATCTAATGCAGTGCAAAGTAATTAGAAACATGAACACCATTATATTAATCTCCATAGGACAAGACCAATTAAGATGTCACCTAGATTGAGAAGGCAAAAAATGTGCCTGTTTGCAACTCATTTTATAAAGTTATTCTATAGGCGCTGATGTTATAAGATATAAGCATGGATCTGCTGGGGGACAGAGGGGTCTTTATTTACAGCTGTAACGTGATGCTTCCAAGGGGTTGAAAAGGCTTCATGGCAGACTTTGTCCACAGGTTTTCAGTGTCTAGCAAAGAAGTATTCTCATTGGGGGAGGGATGGCAGTGCTCTGAATTTCTGCTTTTGGAGACGTTTACTGTTTGGGGTCTTCTCTTTTATGTTCTTCCCTTCTTCCCTCCTCCTTCCTTTTTTTCTGTGTTGTGATCCAGACACCACAAACTGTGTGGAGTTCATGACCGGCAGACTCTCAAAGTGTGGTAAGAAACCGCCTCCTCTCCCACATCCCTCTCCAAAACAAACAGAGAAAATACCCCCTTCACGCCCTGCCACCACCTACTCCACCCATCACTGCCTCACATACAGCTCCCCACACTGTCCCCTGTATTAATATATGGCATCGGTGAGTTAAACCCAAAGGTGGTTGAGGTTATTATTGAACTTCCTGCCTCCAGTGCATTTGGGTACTCTGTCTGTGACTGCAAGAAAACCGGAATGCACTGTTGAGTTAAAAGCAAAACTAGTTACTGACCCCAGTTTTGATAACCCCCAGTGAAAACACTGCCCATGTGATGCAGTGTACCCATTCAGAGGTATTGTCTCTGTGCAGCTTCAGTGCATTGCAGCTTTCGCCCCAGCCTGAACCTGAGTCGGTCATTTTTAATTTGCTTTTAGTAGCCATTCTCGAATGAACACTTCATGCTTTCATTTGGCCTGCCCTGCTGTTGCACTGACCGAGTAGGCTTTTAGAGGCTTTGCTTAAGCGGCAGGCAAGGCACCTGGAAGAGAGCATCAAGCACCTTAAAGGCTGTGACCTCTGAGACATTCAGGAGCAGGATAGGATGGTGTCTACAGGTGCCTTCGTTATGCTTTCTCATCCTTCAGCAGCTGCTACAATACCAGAATGTCAGTTGGGAGGGGACAAGAGCTTAGGTGGAAATGTGCAGAGACCACGAATGTGGCACAGAGAAGCCAGAGCGGAATTAGAGAAGGTCATTAAAAATGATAAAGGGGATGGAATGACTCTCGTGCAAGCAAAGGTCGGGACTCCTTGTTGTAGAGAAGAGACGACTGAGGGGGAGATAGATGGAGATCTACAGGATCCTGAGTGGCATGGAACAGATAAAAACAAATTGATTATTTACTGTTTTTAAAAGTACAAAGATATTGAAGTTACATGAGAAAATATTTTGCCACTCAACACACAATTGAGCTCTGGAATTAATTGCCTGAGAAGGTGGTTAAAGAAGTTAGTGTAGCTGGGTTTAAAAATAATTTAGAGCAAGTTCCTGCTGTTAAGGTAGACTCGGGGAAAAGCCACCGCTTATTCCTTGGGGGGGGGGGGGGAGCGGTAAGAACATGGAATTTTGCTACTTTTGGGGATTCTGCCAGGCACTTATGACCTGGACTGGCTACTGCTGGAAGAAGGATACTGGGCTAGATGGACCTTTGGTCTGTCAATTCATATGTTCCTTATCTGTACCTCTGTGTGCACGGGTTATGTAGAAATCCCAGATTTCTATACAATATTATTTGTCTTCCATGGGGCTCAGTCTGTTACTGAGTGAACTTGTTCTAACACTCAAGAACAAGATGCAGCAGAAGTCCAAAGAGGAGCTTAATTTATTTTGTGGGACTTTTCATTGTCACGATTTGAGATAGGGAGCGAGTAATCTCGGTGAAGCACCAGTGTGAACAACAACTGAACAGACAGCGCCACCTGGTGACTTTCAGTAAATGGGAGGTTAACATATTGCTGCTGTATATCTCAATAAAACCAGCACTTATTTTGTTAAAGCCTTTCTCCTTATTACCGTTTACTCATCCCCATTGTCATCTGGTGGTTTGTGAAGGGTCCATAAATAAATGCAAGACTGTGAAACTGCAGGGCACAGACTAAACTCTGATTATTTCCCTATGGAAACGGAATAGAGTCTGCATAGAGCTTGCTAACTCTGTTGTGGCAGTGCAGGAGACCAGTGGCGTAGTAAGGAGAGGGCGGTGGGGGGGGGGCCACTCTCCACACCCCTACGCCACACTCACATCCTGCCCTCCTCTCCCTCCCCTTCCCCCCCCCCCCCCCGTATCTCTTTAAATCTTCACCAGTGCGAGCAACTTCTCCGGCCATAAAGAAATATTTCCTTAGATTGTTGCTGTTTTTCCCCCTCTCACTGTCATCTGATGCCCCTTTATTCCAGAGCTTCCCTTCAATTAAAAGAGATTTGCTTCCTGGGCATTTATGCCACAGATATATTAAAATATCTCCATCATAGTTCCCAAAGTATAAATATTGAGATCTTTAAGTCTGTTCTCCATATGTTTTATGATGAAGACCAGGGGCCATTTTAGTATCTACCTTCTGGATCAATTCCATCCTGTTTTTATATTTTTTGGGAGATATAGTGCCCTAAATGGAGTCTCACCAGAGATTTATAAAGAGGTTCTATCACCTCCTTTTTCCTGATGGCCATTCCGAGCATCTTGCTAACTTTTGCTATTGCCTTTTCTACTTGTTTACCCACCTTGGATTCATGCAGCCTAAATGTGTAACCCTGCATTATATAGCATTAAGTCTTGGCTGCCAAATTCTAGATCATTCTTTGCTCATTTCTTCTTCATGTTATCCACACTATCAGTAGTGTCTACTCTATTGCTAATTTTGGTATGATCTACAAATCTTACCAGACAGTTAAATATCCAAAAAGAAGTCAGTGAAGTGCTAGTCCAGCTACCATAATATCAGGTGACCAAATCCAAAGTCACTGCAGACAAACCATAGGACTAAATCCATATTAGCAGGTTCCAGGAGTCACATAACAACATTGTAAACAACATTACAACATTGTAAACAACTGTAAACATTGCAGTGGACCACACTTATTGGGAAACTAAACAATTCCGATTAATATGTATCAGTCCTATACAGACAATCCACCTAGAAACACAAACCCTCACTAATTACTGAAGAAGTAACCACAAATGAAAAATAGAAATATGTAGCCATAATTTAACTGAACTCTCTCCATACAGTGCAAAACCAGAGAAATAGAAAAAGCATGTCCCTCTGTCATGTACAAAATATAACAATAGCAGATGTAACTTAAAAAACATTTCACCCATTCAATTAAAAATTACTACATAAATGAAACAAAAATAGATAATGATAGCTTTTTACAAGCATAATTTAATAAATTGTTGGTCTAAGTTTTGAAAGCCTTCCTCAGGTCAGGATAGTTTACCCAGGCTCTCCCATTACTCGTCAGGTTTTCCACCACCTGATCCCTCTCTCCCTACCATGCAGCATATCCTTTATGTGTGTGTGTCATAGCTGGGGGGGGGTATCTTCTCTGTGTGTCTCTCTTTCCCTAGCCATGCAGCTTATCTGTCTCTTCCCCCCCCCACCCATCTAAGGTCTTCTATCAATCTCTCGCTCTCTCTTTCTCTATGTCACTCTCTCTGCCATGCAAAAATCTTAACTCTGATTTTTTTCTCGCATCCAATGTCACCCTTCTGTCTGTCTCGCTCCCATGCCATGCAGCATCTCCTCTTTCCTCCTCCACCAGCCATCCAGGACCTGTTCTCTCTCTTTCTCTCTCTCTCCCCACCCTTCGCTCCTCTGTCTTGTCTTCCTCTTCTCATCCCATCTTTCTGTCCTTCCATTCCCTACTCCAGCATCACTCCATCTCTCATTTTCCTCCCCACCCATCCACTCCTGAACACTAGCTCGCTCATGGGTGCTGCTTTCCTGAGTCTGTATGAGCAGCAACAACCCCACTTGCTTGACTGCCTCCTTCCCCACTTCCCTCCTTCCCCACTTCCCCTCCTTGACCCCTCCTTCCCCACTTGCTTGACTGCCTGTTGCCTCCCTGACTTGGTGGCTGCAAATAACCATACATGGAGCTATGGAGTTGTGCACGCTAGAGAATGACACGAGGACAAATTTTTCCCCGTCCCCATAGGAACTCAATTTCCACGTCCTGGCCCCACAAGTTTTGTCGCTGTCCTTGTCCCTGCCCCATTCCTGTAAGTTCTGCCTTAACCACACAAGCCTCGAACACTTTTGGTTTTAAAGTGCTTGAGGCTTGTGCAGATGAGGACAGAGCTTGCAAGAATGGGGCAGGGACTGGAAAAGAACTCACTGGAACGGGAAAATGAGTTCCTGTGGACATGGGGAAAAATTTGTCCCTGTGTCATTCTCTACTGCACACCACTGCTGGTCACCTGCCCCCCGCCCCAGAGAATTACATCAAAGGGGGCGGTACTGGCAGAGCCAGTAGTGGTGTGCACAGCTCTGTGGCCCGCGTACATGGCTTCAATTTGTTTGCAGCCATTGAGTCAGGGAGGCAGCAAATCAGACAAGGGAGAAGCTCACAGTTTCTTGTTGCTGCCACAGACTTAGAAAGGCAGCAGCCCGGCAGGTAAGCAAGTAGTGACAGGGAGACGGGAAAGGTTAGGCTGAAGAGGCTTACCTCCCCAAGTCTCTTAAATGGGACATCTATGTACGAGGGAGTGCTGAAAAGTTCTCAGCCCAACCAAGATGTGGATATGGTTCATGCAATAAACTGAAACAATGCCAAAACATAGAATTTTGTTTCTGCAAATTGGCACTTAATGAAATAAGATAACACTTTTTTCAGCTATAATGGCAAAATAACGCTCAGAAATTAGGAAGTTGGTTGGTGGGGCTGAGAACTTTTCAGCACCCCCTTGTACAGCACCATGTAAAACTGGCTAATGTTCTTTATTGTAAGTCACCTAATTCAAGCTTCTTCAAGAAAGTGCCAAAATTAACATCACCAGCCAGAAATTTCCAAGACAGTAAATCAATCCTAATAAATATTATAGAATAATCAGATTTGCATGGGCCAGTCTTTGTTAATGATATCCCTGAAGGCCGCAAATAAAACTAAGATGTCATCTCTGCAGCAGGACATCATTTTTTTTAATGAGGGAGTTATTTTCAAAAGGGAAAGAAACAGTAGCAAAGTTGTACTCCCATGGGCAGTTTGCAAGGAGTCCACGTTCTTTACAGCCAGTGCTTTTCCTTATGCTGCTCTTCTGCCATTAGCATCGGGAGAAAAACCACCCTGCTGATGGTACATCTAGCGTACTGCATTAATTGCTGATCTCCACGGGGGCAAACCCATCCATTGCATGGCAGCTGCTCGGCCAAGTGACTTAAAACCGGAGGCCCTGATGCTCAAAAGCTTTCCATGCTGGTAAGACTCGTTAAAGCTCAACTTCTAATGCAAAAAAGGCTACTACCAATCCTCATAACAACCACCAAGAACCCTATGCAAATGCGGGATATAAAATGAAACCACCATCCCCACCCCCAGTATTCTAATGAGAATGCCATGGGATGCACTAAAGGGAACAAACCATCTTTTATGGGGAAATTTTTTTGGCAGCTCTCGATCAGCTGTGCTTGCATTCTGCACTCACAAAACATATGCACAATATCTGTGCCTCTCTCCCCCCCCCTCCAAAAACCAAAGGACTGCAGCCGCCATCCTCCCCATCTGCCCAGCTAACGGTGGCTCCAGAGTTGCGATCGGCTGAAATCTGCTAGCTAATTCGCAGCTCCCCCCTTGCCAACTCTGGAAGGGGCTTCCCCTGTGATCTCAGGTGATCGGAGCTCTGGAGTCTCCATCAGCTGGGCAGAGGGGGAGATTGATGGCTGCAGGCAGGAGAAGGAGTTGTGCCTAGCAATGTGCCCTTCCAAGTAGGCACCAGTCACAGTTCCTCTCCCTTTTACCGGGGCTACATGCTATTGTGCTGAGGATTACCCGGTAAACCAAAAAAAAAAAAAAAAAAATCACTCCCAATATGGTATTTAGTACGTGTAGTCAGAGCTTTGAGCATTGGGGCCTGACAGGTGTAATTCCACTTCTTTGCATGTGCCACCCACCAAATTGAATCCAGATCCATGTAGCAGCTTTTGTGCAGCTCACAGACAGACACAATCTGTACATATAGTAGTAACATCATAAAAATAAAAATGGCAGGTAAAGATCTGAATGGTCCATCTTGCCTGTCCAACAAGGCGGCCAGAGGCACACTCACCGCCCTTTCATGAATAAACACTGGTATCGCAAACGGTGCAGTCAGCAATTTGCCACCATATTGGTACAAACAGGAAGCTATATATGAGGCAATCTTGGAACACAATACCACAACACCGTGAGAATAGTCTGAAGAGTGTTTGTTTAATGGCTGCAGCAGCCATCAATATGAAATTAAACCAACAATATAACCATATTGCTAACATTATGCTAAAATAGCCCAACTTGGGATAAAATAACTTGATACCCCCAAATATGTCCATCATGGCTCCTCTATCACTCTATTTCTCTAGGGCAGTGGTTCCCAACCCTGTCCTGGAGGAACACCAGGCCAATTGGGTTTTCAGGCTAGCCCTAATGAATATGCATGAAGCAAATTTGCATGCCTATCACTTCCATCATATGCAAATCTCTCTCATGCATATTCATTAGGGCTAGCCTGAAAACCCGATTGGCCTGGTGGTCCTCCAGGACAGGGTTGGGAATCACTGCTCTAGGGTATAAGTATTCAGGGTTTCAAGTCTCTTCACATTCACCAGTTTTATTGATTTCCTCTGAACCACTTCAAGTCTTTCCATGTCCTCAGCGAAATACAGCCTCCCAAACTGTACAAGGTACTCCAAGTGGTGCCTCACCAGTTCTCGTACAGGGGCATCCACACCTCCTTTCTTCTACTCGTTATGCCTATCCCTCCGGCATTGCTTCGCTACTTTGAGCTCTTCAGACCCTATCACCCCAAGATCCCGCTCCTGGTTTGTGCATGCTAGCCTCTTTCCCCATAACACATATGGCTCCTTTGGATTTCTGCATCTCAGTTGTGTCTTTCTCTGCTTATTTACACATCTGAGCTTATTTTAACTGCCAAACTTCAGACCTGTGGTTCCCAACCCTGTCCTGGAGGATCACCTGCCAGGTTTTCAGGATAGCCCTAATGAATATGTATGAAAGAGATTTGCATGTAATGAAGATGATAGGAGTGCAGATCTGCCCCATGCATATTCATTAGGGCTGTCCCGAAAACCCGACTGGCTAGTGGTCCTCAGGACAGGGTTGGGGACCACTGCTTTAGACCATTCTGATTTTTGTAGATCACTTTTAATGTTGTCCAATCCCTCCACGATGTCCACTCTGTTGCAAATCTTTGTGTCATCCGCAAAAAGGCAAACGTTTTTTCTTTCTAACCCTACAGCAACGCCATTTACAAATATATTAAATAGAATCAGCATGCCACTATTCACTTTTTTCTTTCCTCCCAGCAAATTTCCATTTACTGTTATCATCTGTTAGACATAATGCATTCTTTCTTCCATGTAAAGATCATTGAAAAGGGGACAAATGAACTTGCAGTGAGGTTGGAAAATGCTTATGTTGCCAGTATACACCAGGCATGCATGATGGTTTTCAGTGCTAATTAGTGGAGGGCTATTTCATCCAATCTGATACAGCTAATTGCCCAATCTGACTTTTACCCATAGCTATTCACTCTGGGGCTCATAATCAAAATTTAAACACGTCTAAATACCTGCCCAAGTCAGTACTTGGGGATGACCTAAAAGTGCCGATAATGAAACTGATTTTCTGGACCTGTTGTGGGACGTTTTAAGCCTCTGAATCCCGCTGTGCGCCCAGAGCTAAAAGGGGCATATCTGGAGGAGTGGTAAGGGTAGAATTTGAGCAGGATGTGGGCCGACCTACACTTAGTCATTCTGCAGGGATAATCAAATGTTTTACGAGACTTCCTGGACAAAACTTGTACATTGTGAGTTAGACGATGTGAAAACAGGTCTAAGTGCCAAAAAGGTAACCAAAGTGACCAGATAATCACTGCAGAGACAAAGTAAAGACCCCCACCCCCACACTCCCCCAGTGTTTATTGACCCCCTCACACACCCAGAATGAGTGGAATAAAAATGTACATACCTGTCTCCAGAATATCAGCACCTGATATAGGAAAGCCTAGTAGAGCTATACACAGGTCTCTTAAATCGCCTGGGAGATGGGAGAGGAGGACCCAGGCCCATAAACCACTACATTTATGGTGAAACATGTGCGCCCACCAAACTCCCCCACACACACACTGGGGCAGTGTGGTGGGGGTCTGCACTTTGTGTCTGCAGTGGGTATCTGGTCACTTAGACCTGTTTCTAGATTGCCTAAGTCGCAACGTATAAGTTCCGTCTAGGCAGTCTCGTTATTTTCAGTATATTTAATCCAAAACAGATTGAATTAGGGTGACTGCTTCCCAAACCTGTTTTTTCTTCAGGATATCCACATTGAGTATGCATGAGATAAATAACACACTGGGTGTTTCTCATATGCATACTCATTAGGAATATCTTGATAACCCAATTGGTTTAGGAGCCTCCATTTGCATATTTAGGAAGCCCTAAAATGAGGGCTAAGGTTACCAACTTGCTCTTTTTCTGGACAAGCTTAGGTCAGTCCATTTTTTGTTCTGCGTACTTCTTTTAAGCTTGTTATTCCAGTCCCTTAAAGTTCATTGACACTGGAATTGCGTCAGTTGTGTTCAGCAGATACAAATGTAGCCATGTGCCTGCGCAAATTTAATATTGGAATATGTCAGGTATATTATAGGGCTGACAATGTGCAGTGCGGCCTTCTGACCTGCATTATTGCTAGATGAACTGCTTCTTCCTGCACTTCCACCTGGCCTCTATTTCCCCTCCTCCTGCTCATCAAATCATGTCGTCAAGAAAACTCGGACCCAAATGTTTTCCCATTGGCTACTGGGGAGAAAGTTGAACTTTTGGGGCATACATATGCCACTTGTGCATCCTTGTCATTAGATAAATATAAGAATTGGCCATTGATGTTTCTCATATGGATTGATAAACAACGTCCGTGGCTAATGCTTGTGTTAGTCCAATAATAGGAGTCACGCAGGCTGCAAAGATTCCCATTTTCGACAGGACCAGTAAGGCTAGCAGAACGCTTTGCATGCAGAAAAATACCTTGAAGCAAAGAACTTGAAAAAACAAAACAAAAAACAAGCAATTGAAATGATGAAAGTGACTCTGGGCACATAACATTTCTAAAGTTGGTCTTTACCTTCAGCACTGAGTATTGACTCAGGGATAAAATGTACTCCTGCCTCCGTCTCCTTGCACTAATCCTTTTATAAAGGGGGTTCCCTCACTCTTCCTTTAGTTCTCACTCCATCCCCTTGTATTTCTACCCCATCTCTCACTCACCCCTCCCTCTCTACTCCACCCCATTATCTCCTTGCTCCATTTACCCTAACTTTTTTCGGTGACGGGCCAAAAGTGCGCGAGACACCAGCACGCCAACAATCGAGCGCAGACAATTTGGCGCAAACTTACTTTTAAAGAGCTCCAACGGGGGTGTGTGGGGGGAACCCCCCCACACTTTATTTCATACTGTTCGCGCTGCCGTTGAGGGTGTGTGTGTGTGGGGTTCAACCCCCCACATTATGGAGAAAACTGAACTTTTCCTGAAAAAATCAGAAAAGTTCCGTTTTCTCTATAATGGAGGGTTCCAACTCCCCCAAACCCCCTCCAATGGCAGCGCAAACAGTATGAAGTAAAGTGTATGGGGGGTCCCCACTCACACCCCGCTTCGGAGCTCTTTAAAAGTAAGTTTTCCAGTGGCGCGCTGGTGTCTTGCGCCGAATTGTCGGCGCGCTGGTGTCTCGCGCGCAAATCATTACGAACCCTTTTTTCTATTAACCTATCATTCTTTTCTCTCCTTCCTACTTTTCAATTCTTACCCCTTCTCTCTCCTCTCACGGCTCCCTATCTATCCTTCTCTACCACTCTTCACCATTTCTCACGCTTATTTCTCCCGCTCACCTCAACTCTCCCTTCATGCTCTCACCTCCTAGTTCCTCCACCTTCAATGTCTCTCCAATCTCTGTCCAACTCCTCCCTCCTTCTGTCTTCCCCCTTGCCCCCTCAATCTTCTCTCCTGATGTCTCTGTAATCCTGACCTGATGAGAGCCACATAGATGCAGCTCTTCATGCTTGGCGCTGACCTCTGCAGTCTGTGCGACACATTTCATTGTCCTTCTATAGCTCCATGGTGAGATGTTGAGAAGCTTTGGTCTCCCGCTGTTGGGAACTGGAGATCCTGTTGACTTTGCTGCTTCTGCCCCTGGGGCTCTGTGTGTGGTTTAGTTAAACTTATGTACAGAATTTCCTGTAACACGTGCAGTTGAAAATCTGCATAGACAGAAACACTGATTTTATTTACTAGAAAGAACAGCTAAAAACAAGGCTAAAGAGAAATTAATGCTTATGCAGATATTTTAGGACATTTTTCAGTTTTTTTATCCTGGTTGAAGGTGATTGTCAACTGTCAGGGTGCCATGCTCATGTTTCACTTTCACCACATTTGGGCGAATTGATAAAGCCACTGTTAGACACATTCTCCGAGATTCCTTGTCCTCAGTAGATTGCTCCATCACTCCTCATTATTGCTGTAGGAAGAAAAAAATCTGGAAGCTCGTGCATGTAATGATGGGTTCAATACTCCACGAAAAGTAGCCTTTTTTTTTTCTAGAGGCATTTCAGACCCAAGTATATCAAATTATACTCCCCCATGTAAAGAAAATAACTTTCACCAAGATATTTTTCCTTCACTAGCTGTGCTCCGAGCCTCAGCAGAGCTTATAGCCACTGTAGCTGCCTGATGGTCTCTTACAGGGCAGCTAGATGGGCTTTTTCATTTCTTTGCCCATCGTATTTGGAGGACCATCATCATTTCTACAAATCTTTTTGAATGTTCTTGTAATTACCGTAGCAAAAATACTGGCAAGCTCTAAACAAAATAAATTATAATGAAATGATATCTGACTTCATTAATAAATTGTCCCTGCTGTAATTATTGTAGTTGGTAGCGCCCCAGTGTTTTTTTTCCTTTTAAACATATTTTTCACTTCCACAGTCATCGTCTGCTTTCTCCATAATGCACATATACTCCCCTACCCACACTTTGCCCCTCCACCCTGCTCTCACCTGGATCACACATCACGTTTTTCTCCTCTTGAAGCCCCATTGTTCATTGGTTTGTTTGTTCTTTCTCTTTCATTTTTCCTTCCTTTTTTCTCTTTCCCTCCCTTCTCTTTCTGTTTCTGTGTACCCAGGCAGCCCATTGAGTAACTTCTTTGACGTAATTAAACAACTTTTTTCAGACGAGAAGAATGGACAGGTGAGCCACGCCCCAGCCACGCCCACCAAGCCACACCCAAACAACAAGCGGAGAGATTCTGATACTAGTGATTATGGCACTAGAGGAGATACTAAGTACCCGGCTGGCAAGGACAAAGCAAAGATACTGGCATCCCTTGGGACACAAGACCAACCCTAGAAGCCATTTATCTTTAAAAAGAAAGAAAAATAGTATAAATGAAAGGAAATGAGTTAGTCTGTACACTAGGAGGATTGTATATATATATATCTTACAACAGTATCAAGCTGTCTATTCACACCTTTTATATGATGGAATGATTGTATATATGCTGTGTATATATATATATATTTATATATATATATTTATATATAATACATAATATATATCTGAGAAACAAAAAAGAACATGGTAGCACAGATGCAAGCCTGGATCATAAGTATTCAGGATTGTTCCAAGTTTTGCTTTATGTTTAGTTTTTTTGAGAGTTTCCAAAAAAAAAAAAAAAATTATTTTTTTTTCTGTTTTGGTTGTGTTTGTATTTTTCTGCATTTTCTTGTTTTCTGTTTTGTTCTGTTATGTATTTTCTCTTCCCTGATATCATCCGTGTTTTCCGCTCTGCTGCCAGGACTTATCCAGAAAAGTTAACATGCCAGCCCACAGCCTTCAACCTCTTGGGCTCCACTGCGGACATTTCCCGACAAAAAGTCACGGATATGCTCTGTCCCTCAGCCGTTCCCTCATCTTCCCTTTCCCAGGGGTCTGGAGTTTGCAGAATTTGCATCTTCACCTGGGGGGCCAAAGGATTAACCTCCTCAAGTGCAGGGGATTCATCTCCAGGTATACATCTCCCAGTCAAATGGTCTTCAGGATCAAGAAGGTTCATCTCCAGGAACAAGGGGATCATTGTCACAGGATAAAGCATTCATTTCCCAATAGATTGGAGTAGCTTGTGGGACTAAAACATTCACCTCCTGGTAGATGATTTCTTGAGCATAATTTTTTTTTCTGCAAGTAACTTTTGATGGGAGCTTCCTGGAACAAAACTCAGCTCTGGGGATAGTAACCCTATAGTAACTAAACTCAGCAGTATCGCTCATTACATGAACTGAGACTGAAGCTGTACGTGAACTGCAGTCATAAATAGCCACCCTGAGCTACATCATCTGTCTACAGTTTTTCCAATGTCTCCGTCAAGAAAATAAAATTGGGACATTCTGAAAAAAAATCCTTTCTCTTCTCAGAATGAAAAATTGGAAGCACACATGGTCACTCACTTCTAGAGATACTGATTGACATGGGATTTTTAAATAGTTTTATTTTGATTATTGCTGGAACGGGATCCTTGAAACAAAAGAAAACTTAAGGAAAATGGGCAGTCAGCGGTGGGAGAGTTGAATTTACAAAGGATGCAGTTGCTCTCCTGTTGCTGCGAATACCGCTGCTGCTGCTCTTTTCATGCCCTCCTGAATGGAATCTTCTAGCAGCATGTAGGCGGTGGGGGCTTCCCTACCTCCTCTCTGGAATATTCCACCCTTGCAGGAACTTAAATCCAATGTGGGACCTTTCACCAGCTGATGGATCTCTCTTCCACTTGCATGTGACCTCTTACCAGCTGGAGGCATCTCTCTCACTTGGAATCTTCTACCAGCGGGGCCTTGACCTGCATGAGACCTTCCATCAGCTAAGGGTCTTCTCCTTTTTTCACGTCAGACCTTTTACCAACTCTGGGGTGCTCTTTTCCACTGCTACAGACATCACCACATCTTTGATGCAGATTAATTATGTTTTCAGTAGGGCAACCACCAGTATTATTTATTTATAATTTATTTTATTTTGAAGTTATTTATTCCTTTTTTTTTGTTTTGTTTTAGGTCGTTTCTACACACTGGCACTTTGTTCAACTGAGTAGTAAAAAGTGAATAATTCTGAAATTGGGGTTGGGGAGAGGGGAGGGAATGGGGCAAAAGAATATGAAGTTTAGTCACAAAACTACTGTAAACTGTAGAGATGTTAACTGCAAGATATTTTTATAACATATGGGGTAGGTCGAAGGTGTTGGGCAGGTGAACTGTTTTTATGTGTCTAAGTTATTTGGGCTTGATTAATTATTTATAAATATGCATGTGTGTGTGTGTATATATATATATATATATATATATATAATTATATATATATATATATATATATAATATTTGAAGAAAATGGAGCTGTTATATTTTAAGTTCTGTTATATTATTGTACAAGAACAGCACTGATACATGTGTTAATTTTAGGGTGGGGAGGTGAACCCTTCTTCCTCCCTTCATGAACAATTTATATGAATCTCTTACGCTGTTACATAAGACCATCTTAGAAGCAAACGGCAGTGGTCTATCAAGCCTGGCAATTGGATACCTCATTTTAATTTTAACTTATTTATAATATGGGTGTGATATGTGCATTGTAAAACCTGCCTAGAAAGTCCCTAGGGCTGTATACTCAATGCTCTGGAGATAGATAGATAGATAGATATATTTTTTTTTTTGCACCAGGTTTACCTGTGTATGAAACCTGTTATAGAGACGAGCGCAAAGGGGGGTCTTCGGATTCTAGTATTAATCACTGGAGTGGAGCAATGTTTAGCATGGAGCAGACTTGTTTAAAAAAGGGACAGTTTGGATCAAAAAAGAAGCAAAAGTAGCTGGTCCTATGCTTGCTCAGGGGCTGGCTTCACCTTCAATTTTTTTTTTTTTTGAAGGGTTAATTTTTTAAAATTTTTAATTAAAGATTTGTTCCAAAAATATGCAAACATAATTGCCTTTGCAAATGTAAAAAGATGGGGTCTCGTGGTTTAAAATCATCAGTTAACGTAAGTGTGCAGTATTCCTAGATTTGTGCAGAGGGATTCCTTTGGATAATGGATATAAGTCCATCACCAAATTGAATCCCTCAAGGCCCCTCACTGCTGGAATCCACGGCTTTCACTGGGAGTTGGAGTTAGTGTGGAGCCTTCTCTGGGCCCTTCAAAGAATCTCTCCCTTGTAGAAAGGGAAAGAGAAGGAACCCATGAAATGTGTGCATTGTCAGAAAAGGGATTTTTTTTACTTCTTTTTAAAAATTTTTTATTTATAACAACTTTCTTATTACAATCAAGTAGAATAATCACAACTTGAACAGATCAATATAACATAATGGAAATTAACAAAAAGAATGGAAAACAATTTCTTGGATATTTAGTCCACCATAATTTGAGAGGATCAACAAAAAATACAATCTTAAAGAATTATAACAACACAAAAAGAAAGTGGCATTATTCCGGATTACCTACAGCCGATATAGCAAGTTATACATTAATAGCTAGGATTTTTTTACTTCTTAATGAAGTTGTTACAAAGCTGCCCGATCCCCTGTCCCCTGTTTTTCCCTACTGTTTTTCAGTAAGGCTTTGGACATTCTGCAGGTTTTAAACACCAACGAAACCTACTTTATTTCCTCAGACTACATTTCTTGTATATAAGTAGTTAAACCAGTTTGAGAAGTGGCCTTTCAGCCAGCAGAAGGGGGAGGGAGAAAGGGGAAAGGCCTGGTTTTTGTCCTTCAGCTCCTGTTCTTAAACCTTATCTTGTATTGCTGTGTGCATGTCCCACAATAAAGGGATGTTGATAGTTGAGAGGGGGTTTTTTGTGAGGGGGGGGCGGGATCCAGGGGAGGGAATAGGGCAGACCTCGGTGGGCAGATTTTTTAAAAGCATGACAGTTGTAATCTTGTCCCTTTTCAGGGTTTGGATTTTTGTTTTCCTTCCTGCCTCCACCTTCCTCCAGCCCCTTTCTCCTTACTCTTCCCTTCCCTCTCCTTTGTAGACCCCTTTCCTCCCCGTTTTTCTCTTTTCCCTTGTATAGATTTTTAATGATTCTGTTGCATTGTACCTCTAAAGGAAAGGCTGGGATTTCACCACACCAGGAACAAATGACAATAAAGATCACAAATGAGCAAAGCAAAATCTGTAGAGCCTGTGCGTTTCTAAGCAGGGAGGAGAATAGCAAGGCGACAAGACACCATGAAAACTAAAGCAATACCTTCTCCTTCCTCTTTTGTACTTTGAAGACACATACACACACGCACGTAAGCAGTGACTATTTAACAAGTCAAAGTGGACAAATAAGTCACAGAAATCAGATGTCTCCCTTGTTAAATAACTGTGAGAAACTTTAGTGCAAAAACCAATAAATTAATTCAGTAAAGATTCTGTCCTAGTGTGTTTCTTTATTCCAAGCACAGATGTCCTGTCCAGGTTCTGGGAACTCAGGTAAGTCTGAACTTTATTTGGAAAGTCTTAAGTCTGAAATTAAACAAACAGAGCATTACTTTTATTCCTTAATTTTAATCATTGCACATATCAAGGAAGTCAACAGAAGCAGTGTAGTGTTTTACTGGCTTTCTAGTAAAGTGTGATTCATATGGAAATGATTGATAAAGATTGTTGGTAAAGAGAAAAATTGGAAGCCAGCTGGAGATATCCAAACCATGAAAAGAAGGTAAATGAGACATTTTAATTATCTTTCAAAAGTTTCGAAAGAGGATGACTTCATAATTCTGGGGTACTTCAGTAATCCATTCATATGTTGACAAAAAAGTAGAATAGACAAATATATTAAAAACAAATTTTAAATAAAGTTATTGAAAGAGTTGATCTTCTAGAATGAGTCTTAATTAACAGGGAGAAAATGGCTGCCCCTAAATGGAACAGTATGTATTTATTTAGCTGTCCTCCCAAAGGAGCACAGAATGGGTCCCAAGAGTACATTCACAGTATAAGCAGGATAGACTTTGGTGGGGAAATACAGACTTGGAGGGCATGGGGGGATACAATTTCAGCTTTACACTATAGTCATACATACAGATTTGAAAATACAGACTTAATGAACATAGGGTGATTAAAATTGCAGCATTTTCCTTATAGACAATAGGTTGGATGAAATTGCAGTATTTTCCTTATAGACATAGCCTAATATAGAGGTAAAATAACTTTGCTTGCTTAAAGAAGAGAGGATCTATACAGTTGGATAAAAGGGGAAGGTTTTAGTGGCATTAAAGTTAAAGGTGATCTCATGATGAGTGAAAATTTAGATTGAACTCCAAAGGATGAATATAAGGAAGTCTGTGAGGGCCAATATGAATATTCATCTGATAAATTTGCAGATGGTTGATTTTCATATTTCAGGCACCTTAAACAACAACAACAACAATTTCTTATTTCTATAGTACATTCAGCTGTACATAAAACAAGAGACAGTCCCTGCCCGAAAAAGCTTATAGTCTAATTATGACAGATATGCAGGACATGAGGGTAGGGAATTAAAACACCTTGAAAACCTGATCTGTCATAAAGGAATCACACTAACTTGTGTAGAAAAAGCTCAATTTACCAAGAGAGATGATAGGCAATAAGGAAGTGTTTTAGAAATATTAGAAGTAAAACAAAAATCAAGCAAGTACAGCCAGTACTAAAGGGGGTAGGAAAGTAGTACTGATTGTCAGCAAGAAAATGGAGGTGTTTCATACTTTTTAAGTGTCTCTCAACCAAAAAGGCAGAATATGGTGAAATAAGTGAAATCCCAGATTATTAGACCAGTGGGGTTCAATAGGTAACTGAAATTGTTTTTGAATCAATATGATTTGTGAAAATATAGTCATTCTTAGCAAAAAAATATTATTGTACAGTTTCTAGGATTCCTACAGTTGATTTGAGAAATACTTGACTGCGATGTAGCCATTCAGCCCCATCACACAGCCAGTGGGGTCAGGATCAACACCTTCTCCCACCTTTTGCTGCTACTGTTGCTTTCCCAAAGCAGCAACAGCAAACTGAAAGACTGGCTGCAGGACCTTCTCATCCATCTTCTACAACGTCACTTCTTCCAGGGCAGAGCCAGCAGCCATGATGTTGGTGGAAGTGGGGTGAGTGGGAGAGAAAGGACATGCTGGTGGAAAATGGGGGTGGGAGGGGGTGGACAATTGTGGAAGTGGTGTGGGAGGAGAGGGGGCAGAAGCTGGTGGGAATGGTTTGGGGTGGGGCAGATTTTGTATAGAAGTGAGAAGACATTTTAGATAGAACAGAGGAGAGAGCAGTTGGGGGGAGAGGAGGGAGATAGATGGAATGGGAAGTAAAAGAGGAGATGCTGGATGGAAGAAAGGTGAGAGATACAAAGAGGAGGGAAATATTGATGGAAGGGGAGTGCGGGGAGATGCTGGATGGAAAGGGGAATAAGCTATATAGAAAGAAGAAGACAGAAACCTGGATAGAAGAGGGGAGAGACAGGAATGAGATGATGGAAGGGGGGAGTGAGAGGGGGCAGACTGTATGAAGGGAGATACTGATGAAAAGAGAGCAGATGCTGGAAGGAAAGGGGGAGAGAGGAGGCATATACTTTATAGAAGACAGCAGATGCTGGATGGAAGAGGGGAGAGAAATGGGCAGATATTTTGGGGGGGGGGAGAGACAGAAAGGGAGATGATGGAAGGGAAAAGACATGGCAGATATAGGGGGCACCTATCAAAAAGATCAGAGGAATGGACACAATGCCCAAAATATATCAAAAAGAAAAATATATGTCCAATTTAAATTTATAGACAGCTGCTATACTAAACTTATAAATAGTTCACATAGATTTAATAAAGGGGCCTCAAAATCCATAAGGATAACTCGAATGGAGGGAAAACCCTCCCCTTTCTAAGTTACAACTATTCTCATTGGCCCTTAGCTGTAAAAAAAAGACCTGAGAAGAAGAAACTCCGACAGGAGAAAAAGTTCTCAGACCAATAAGGTTCAATATCCTACTAAGTACAAATTATGAGTATGTTAATCCAAAGGCTAAAGTTTTCAAAAAAAGAGAAAAAGAAAACTGGCACTTAGTTTAACAACAATGTGTTGCCTTGATGTTCTTTTTTCTTCCACGCAGGTCAACTGATGATTGTAATCCAAACGGTCCTATAACATCTATATTAAGTCCATTTAAACTATTCTACAAGAATGTGGAGGCCTCACTGGTATAGGCAGCGGAACAATTTTTTGTTTGGAGGGCCGCAAGCTCTGTCCCAGACCCTCCCAAGCTCTGCCTCAAACCCCGCCCCCATAATAGTACTAATTGTAACATCATTTTTTCCATTCATTTTTCATATATACACACAATATAATCTTATTAACAATACATAATGGTTAACCACTAAATTAAACTAAGCAAAGCACATTGTATGTTTCTCAACATTCATTCCTACCAGAACACCTGGCCTTGGTCACACATGCAGAACACAGATAATCCCCATACAAATACAGGACCACAAATTAAAAGTACTAATATATATAAATAAAACTCTACGATTCAAAACTCTGCATGCAGTATAACCTCCAGAGAAATAGAAACAAATGCATTTCTTCCTGAGCAGATGTCATTTCTCAAAACTGACACAATTCAATCACTAAATTGAAAATAAAATCATTTCCCCTACCTTTGTTGCCTGGTGATTTTGGTTTTCAAATCATCTTTCCCAGTCTCTGTCTTTGGTCTTCAAACCATCTCTTCCTTGTCTGTGCTCTTAACTGTGTATCCAGGGCCACCTTATCCATTTGCTGTTTTTCTCTCCTTCACTTGCTGCCATACATCCATCTTTCTGTTTTTGAATAAGTGTGTCCTTTGAGTTGATAGGAATGGTAGACTGGACGTCATCATGTTTTATGTGTTGATGCACAGTTCTTTAAAATCAGCTGTTTATTGGCGTTTCTCCTGTTAAGAGACTTGTAAGAGCGTCTGATTGAAGATTTGAGCTGCTTTAAAGGTAACCAGTGTGTTGAAATGCCATTTTTACTCAAATAATTTACAATATAAGTTTTATTAAGTAAGAGTTGCATTTATATTTTTTAGTAGTAACACGTTTTTCATTTCTTATTTAGTTTTAGAGTATTCCCTGCCGCCCAGTACATTCAGTTGAGTGTGGCTGTATTCAAATGCTGTTTGGTTTCCTGAAGCAGGAGCACGAAACGTGTGCACGTTGAAACCAAGAAACCAAGCTTTAAGTTAAGCAATTTTTTGTTTTCTAATATTTATTTGGTATGAATTTGGCACAAATTTGGCATTATTTATTGCTTTAAAGTATGAAAGATTCAGCAATGATTGGGCGGTGAGGTGGCAAAATAGGTTTTTTTTTACCTTCTGAAAAAGCCCCTCCATGACTCTGAGCTGATCTTTACATATGTATAGCTTTATTTAGGTAATTTTTTGGGCATTGCTCCGATATTATTATATACAAAGTTTTTCACTGCCTGTTTTTTTCTTGAGGTATCTTTACTCCTTTACCCTGAATCTTTATTGACTGAAGTCTGCATCTAAATTTCGGGGGCTTTATTAATATATTATTATTAATATAGTTTGAGAATCATCATCATGGCCAACGCTGGCTGGGACACTGTTTTGTCCTATAATGAACAACAACCAAATGATACCTTCCAGCTGTTTACATCTTCTGAATCATCTTCATCAACTACATACTTAGGATCAAGTGGAAGCGTTAGAGCTCAATTACACGCAGCCACCTTGGCAGAGTATTGTAGAGTAAAACGCATCTCTCGCGGGTTGCGTATGCGTACAGAACCTAGACTGTTTTTGGATAACTCTTCATTTTTACAAAAATGGAATGCCATCATAAACAAATGTTCACTCGATTTGATGTTGTTAATTATTGAAACAACTAAAGCAGAATTAAGTTCGTATAAAGAGGATTACCAAACCCATGTAGACATTGTACAAACTACATTGGCTACTGATACATTCAGCAGTCAGTTACAGGACCTTAACACTAAAATGGACAATTTCAGAGCCGAGTTGAAGTTGACCAAAATTAAGAAACTATGCAGGGATGAGATGGACTACATAAAAGGGTTTGTTTATGTCTAGATGGACAAGAACCGCCGCAGAACTATCAAAAGGCCGACGTAGAAGACCTGTCAGCACCTTTAGTCTTAACACTGGATAGATCTACAACATCTGATTGAATCCCTTTTATTTTCAGTATTGGAAGTACCACATTTGCCACGGGGTGGAAACCTAGCACAGATTTTGTGGAACAAAGAGCAATGTTGGATTTTTAAGTTGCATACTTTAATCCCTGCTGGGTTGACTAGTGAGCTCGAATGGCAAGCCTTTCTGTAGTATTTTGAAAATCAGTTCCGATTGATTGCCACTAAGTGGCAATACTGTGTAAAAAATAAAGTATTGATATTTTTTACTATATGCTTAGTCGCCAAGTGTTCCAGCTATTGGCCACTAGATGGCAGTAATGTGCAGAAAATAGAGTACTGACGTCTTTACTTTTGTATCATTTGAGATTATTTTTTCCAAGTAATGAGTTCTTTATGAACTCTATGATCAGGTTTTTTCTCATTTATTTTTTAGCTTCCCTTAGTCTTTCTGTTTTTGAATAAGTGTGTCCTTTGAGTTGATAGGAAGGGTAGACATGACGTTTTACGTGTTGATGCTCAGTTCTTTAAAATCAACTGTTTGTCGACTTTTCTCCTGTTAAGATCTCGTTACACTGCTGATGGGATTTCCCAATGAATAGGATATTATCCAGGTAATGGACCACGGCTTGAGACCCCAGTATCTGCTCCACTACCCAATGCACGAATGTGCTGAACATTTCAAAGTATCTGCATGATATGGAGCATCCCATGGGAAGGCATGTCAGAGTAAATCACGCCTTTAAACATAAAGCCGAGCAACCTGAATGATTCTGGATGAACGGACAGTAGCCTGAAGGCAGACTCTATGTCTGCCTTTGCTACATACTAATCTGGCCCAGCCTGGATAAGCATAGTAATGGCTTTGAGTAGCAAACTGTGCACTGCTCTGGGTCGATGTGATCGTTAACTGACCCACCCCCCAGGTATGATAAGTTTGCCCCTGAGCCTAAATTTCCCTGTGTGGCCTGATCCTCCTGTGGGTACTGTGCCAGCCAAGGAAGCATGGCCGGTAGCCTAATTGGGGTGTGTGCCAGGGAGGGGGGGGGGCATTCAATCATGGCTGACTGGGTGTGGGGCCAGGTGTGGGGCATCACATTGAAAACATGCATGTTTAAATTTACAGTTTGGCCATGTACATTGAGCATTGTTGAATTGCCTGCAAAGTCTTTTACTCTGAGCGGGGGCCAGCCTCGGTGTGAAAGTGGGTTGTTGCAGTTGACCAGGGCTAAAATTTACATTGCGATTGGAATTGAAATTGGTAGGGAAGAGTGTGCCTCAGTCTGGATTGAACGGCCTACCCGGGGTCATCTTGTCTAACCACAAACCACCACCCAGTGTTTCCAGGAAATAGTTGAGTCCTCTGACATACTTTTTCTAAACTTCATATCGTAATTCAGCCATGCCCACCCAGGGTACTTCTTATGTGCTATGGTGATTGTGTCTAGGTGTCTGGTGATTGTGTATTACCGTATTTTTCGCTCCATAAGACGCACTTTATTCCCACCCAAAAGTGGGTGGAAATCTCAGTGCGTCTTATGAATCGAAGGTGCAAAATTTGAATCCCCCGCAGCTTCAAACCCCCCCCCCCTACACACACACACCAGGTTTTTAAACACCGCCTGCCGCTCTCCCCATACAATTGCAAAACACCCCCGCACCACAGCCGCACCACCTTTTTAAAACAACTCCCATACCACCACTGCTGTACCTGTTTCAAGCCTGGTGGTCCAGTGTATATCCATCCCTCGATGGCTCCAGCTTGGGCCCACGCCGCTTTCTGAATGGCTGGAAGCAGTTCTTGCGGCTCTCGCAAGAACTGCTGCCAGCCATTCAGAAAATGGCACGGGGCAAGGCAGAAACATGGAAAGCTCACGCCTGACCTCCGCGCTCCTGACTCGTGTGCCTGCTGCCCGGAAATAGTACGAAGTGGTTGAGGGAGGGAGAGGGAACAATTAAAAAAGGTGCAAAGGGAGCTATGATAAAATATGCTAGAATAAGTTCTGTTATTGTCTACTGTAACCTATTTGTTTTCATTTCTAGTCTGTTTTCAAACGATTGTGAATGTATGCTTGTAACCTGTTCTGAGATTCTGGGAGAACGGGATAGAAATAGAAATTAATTAATTAATTAAAAAAGGTACAAAGGGGGGTATGATTAAAAAGATACAAGGGGGCTATGATTAAAAAGGCACAAGGGGGTATGATTAAAGGAGTGATTCCGGAGGATTGGAAGATAGCCAATGTCACGCTTGTCTTTAAAAAGGGATCAAAGAGGTGACCCAGGAATCTACAGACCGGTGAGTCTCACCTCGGTTCCAGGGAAAATGGCGGAAGCACTGATAAAAGAAAACATCGATGAATATTTGGAAAGAAACAAACTTCTGAAAACAAGCCAACATGGTTTCTGCAGGGGGAGATCGTGCCTAACTAACTTATTGCACTTCTTCAAAGGAATTAACAAACAGATGGACAGAGGAGATCCCATAGACATCATAGACCTGGATTTCCAAAAAGCCTTTGACAAGGTGCCTCACGAGCGTCTACTCCGGAAACTGAAGAACCATGGGGTGGACGGAGACATACATAGATGGATCAGAAACTGGTTGGCGGGTAGGAAACAGAGGATAGGAGTGAAGGGCCACTACTCGGACTGGAGGAGGGTCACGACTGGTGTTCCGCAGGGCTCGGTGTTCGGGCCGCTGCTATTTAATATATTCATAAATGATCTAGAAACAGGGACAAAGTGTGAGACACCAAACTATTTAGTGGAGCTCGGACTAAAGAGGATTGTGAGGAATTGCAAAGGGACTTGAACAAACTAGGGGAATGGGCGACGAGATGGCAAATGAAGTTCAACGTTGAGAAATGTAAAGTATTGCATCTGGGAAGCAGAAACCCGAGGTACAACTATATAATGGGAGGGATGTTAGTGAACAAGAGTACCCAAGAAAGGGACTTGGGGGTAATGGTGGACATGACAATGAAGCCGATGGCACAGTGCGCAGCGGCCGCTAAGAAAGCAAATAGAATGCTAGGTATAATCAAGAAGGGTATTACAACCAGGACGAAAGAAGTTATCCTGCTGTTGTATCGGGAGATGGTGCGCCCGCATCTGGAATACTGCGTCCAATATTGGTCGCCGTACCTTAAGAAGGATATGGCGTTACTCGAGAGGGTTCAGAAGAAAGCGACACGTCTGATAAAAGGGATGGAAAGCTTTTCATACGCTGAGAGATTGGAGAAACTGGGTCTCTTTTCCCTGGAGAAGAGGAGACTTAGAGGAGATATGATAGAGACTTATAAGATCATGAGGGAGAGAGTAGAGAGGGACAGATTCTTCAAACTTTCAAAAAATGAAAGAACAAGAGGGCATTCGGAAAAGCTGAAAGGGGACAGATTCAAAACAAATGCTAGGAAGTTCTTCTTTACCCAGCGTTTGGTGGACACCTTGAATACGCTTCCAGAGGACGTAATAGGGCAGAGTACGGTATTGGGGTTTAAGAAAGGATTGGACAATTTACTGCTGGAAAGGGGGATAGAAGGGTATAAATAGAGGATCACTGTACAGGTCCTTGACCTGTTGGGCCGCCGCATGAGCGTGCTGCTGGGCACGATGGACTTCAGGTCTGACCCAGCAGAGGCATTGCTTATGTTCTTATATACTGGAGGTACGTGGGGGATGATTTAAGGTACTGGGGAATCCGTGGGGGTAAGAGGCCTGCCTGTCACTAGGCCTGCCTGCTCTGTGCCATCCCTGCCTGCCCTGTGCCTTGTTCCAGCCTACCACTAGACCACCAGAGTGGGTCGCTAAGGCCAACTCCCCATCTGCGCCGTCTGATGTGATGGCCACTCTGCCCGCATCAGCCTCACTGGAACTGTCAGGATCCACCTCCCCGGGACTTGGTGCTGTGCAAACACTTGTCGCCGCTTATGACTCACCATTCCCACTGTCCCCGGATTCCTTGGCTCGCAGGATGGAGTTCTGGCTCTGCCCGATACCTTGCATGTGCTGCCTCATCTCACCGACCCCGAAACGCTGTATACTCTCCCTAAATTCCTGCATCAAGAGCTCTACTACCCTGTCAGCAGATGGACCTGCAACCGTGCCATTTGCAGTCATCTTTCCTGCATGCCTGGCTCGCTTAGGGCCTTTCTCGAGCACTGGCTGTGCAGGGACCTTGGAACGCTTCTTTGCTGGAGCCATCACTGAAACCAAGGACTAATAGCAATTTATTTATTTACAAGTGTTTAAGCCCATTAGATTAACGGGTGCTAGAATAGATGTGTAGACTTAAATTTACTGAAAACTTACCGTGAGAGCTTTAATATCCATTGTACGGTTGATTTCTTTTAAATTTTTCTATTTTTCTTATTTGTTGTTGGACACTGTGGGCCTAAAAAATTGTTTGCTTTCCCATTTTTCCAGCAGACCCCTGGGGCATATAGGTGCAATTTAAAAACCCAAAATGTCTGAGAAATCTCTTCTTCTCACGAGATCCTTCTTTCCTGCAACATTCTCAATGGCAGTATTTTATTCCAAACTGCTCCACCCTCCCCAACTAACTATCCATACAAACATGCAAACATGTAGACCAAAGCCTCAGTTACCCCATACCCCCCTCAACTGAACATAACACACATACTTTCCAGACATAAGAAACCCTGACTAACTCAAGGGTGTAAAGAAATGACTGGTGCTTAGATGCTTCCCTGCTTGGTGGTTATTTTATACTGTGCATGTGCAGGCATGGAGTTTAAAAGTATACATGTGCAGCTAAAGGTTTTATTATTATTGTTATTAAGATTATTTAAAGAAATTTTGGTTTTTGTGTTTTTTAATGTCATATATCTAAAAAATCTCCTTATAGACAATATTCCTTGTGAAGATTCTGTTAGAGTTTGGTAATAGTTTTCCTTGGTTCAGGCCATCTACAACTGTCATGAGAATGTCAAAAAAACTCCTAACTCTAGAAAAAGCTACATATAAGTAGCCATGGCTGAAAACTGTTTCTGGCAAGTAAATGCCAACTTTTTCTAAAACTTGCCCCTGAGCTTTATTGATTGTCATGGCGAAGGCTAATGTGACTGGAAATTGTCGCCTTCGTAATGTAAAGGGCAAATCAGTGAAGCTTGGAGCCAAATCAATACATGGAATAAAAACTAATTCTCCTGCTGAACCGGTTATTACTTGAGCAACGATGAGGTTGTTCTTTAAGTCATTAATGATGAGGCAGGTACCATTGCACAATCCTCTTTTAATATTTAGATTTCTAAGCAGCATAATGATTGCTCCTTTTTTAAGGTTGAGTTTATGTTTTGGCATACTTGTTGGAGTTAGTTCATTGAGGAACTCTATTGGATAGTTGTGTGTGTCTTCTTGAGTTGAGTCATCAGTTGAGGTGGAGCTGAGATATGTTACAGTTTGTCCTTCCAAAATGTTGAATACTTTTTCATTTATGGTGTTAACATCAGTTTTTTGGGCAAAGTATAGATTTTTTGTTAATTTTGGAATATCTGCAATAGTAATTTTTTCTCCAAAAAAGTCTTTGATGATATTGTCCGTGGTTAAAATTTGGGAAGGGATTTCAATGATGTCATCAGGCAAGCCGTCAATGTGTGGCGTACCACTTTGATGAGCCAAATGCTGAAATCAGTGTCTATTGATCGAATACTGTTTTTAAGGCTTAGGACTTTGAATTTGGGCCAGAGATTGTTATTCTTTATACATGCCTCTAAAATTTTTGTCCGGTCAGCATGAGGCACCACGGGAAGTGTTTGACGGAAATCTCCACCAAGTAAGAGAACTTTTCCTCCAAAGGGTTTATTGTTCTCCATTATTTCTTGTAGTAGTTTGTCAATCACTGTAAGAGCTGTAGAGAGGGCCATAGTACATTCGTCCCAAATAACTAGTTTAGCGGATCGTAAATTGTCAGCATCTGTTGAATTTATGTGCATATTGGATATTGAGTTCTCAAGTATAGGCACGGATAATTTGAATTGGGAGTGGTATATTCTCCCACCCTTAAGAAGATTTGCTGCTATACCTGTGGAGGCTACAGGGAGTACAATGTTACCTTGTGCACGAAATGTACACTACCTCCTGGGCCATCCAAGAAGAAACAACGGTGGGAGAGGTTGTTATTTTGGGTTGATGACAATATTTCTTGTAAAGCTGTTTTTCGATCTACGTTTAAGGTTGTCATCATTTGTTCAGCTGTTTGTTTTTCAAAGTTTTGGTCATAGGTATTTGTTAGTAGGCTAGTATTTGGTAGTGTGTATGGTAATCCAAAATCTTCACACTTTTTTCCATGGAGTAGTAAAACGTTGGATATGTCTTTGAGTGCTATGTTACGACATAGAGTGCAATCATTATTGTGAGTGATATGTGTTTTAACTAAATCTTCAATAAGGTATTCTTCGTATTTTAGGAAAAGGTCATTCATATTTTGTAGGGAGGCAAATATGCAGATGTACACGAATAAGTCCCTTAGTTGTTTAGGCATGCTGTATTGGACAGCATCTTCCAGAGTGTTGTCCCATACTTTATCATCGTTAATGAGGCCTCTTTGTTTGGCGGCCTGTTGGAAAGTGGGGTAGATATTTCCATTTACAGTTCTTAGATGTTCAAAGGATTGTGCACCAGAAATATTGGAGGTGCAGAGAGTAGCATTCTGGATCAGATAGTAAGTTCACAGAATACATGCATACAATAACTTTTTCAGCACCCCGTTGTCGTAATTTCCAAGTACAATGGTCAGAGTCAAACACATAGTAAAGGAATGTCTGGGTATAATATACTCCTTGCTTCTTCATGATCTTGATTTAGTTTGAACCAAGCTGTCAAATGAGTATTGCGTTGTGAAGCTATCTATGCTGCTGTGGAAATGTTATTTGGGTTGAAAAATACAGTTTGTTCATCAGGCAGATGTACCGCTAATCTGTGTATGGTATGTGATTGATAATGCATTTCAAATCCATTTAAACGCCATGCTGCTTCTGGAGCACTCACATTTCTTGAATTCATAAAAGTTTTAGGTAGCCAATGTGCTGTACGGAGGAGAGGAGTGACGTGATCAAATTTTTTTTGCATGATAGATTAATTTGACAGCAGTGTTTTGTAATAATTGTAGATGGCGGAGTTCTTTCTGGGTTATACCTTGATAAAGGGCATTGCAGTAATCTATGACTGAAATTACAAGAGAGTGAATTAGAATATTGAGAGGGGGGATCAAGAAAAGAAGAAATAGAGCGGATGAGCCTAAGCTTATGAAAACATTTCTGCATAACTGCACTAATTTGTTGGTGAAAGGTGAGGTCCTTGTCTAAAATGACTCCAAGAAGTTTGACTTTACTATCCGTTTGAATTGAGGAGGAATCGATACAGATAGGTAGGCATAAGTGTTCATGTGGAGAAAGCAAGAAAAAGACAGTAGTAGTTTTAAGGATGTTCAGTGAAAGTTTGTTATGCTGAATCCAGAAGCTGATTTTATTAAGTTTTTGATTGATTTCTGTTATTTCATCAGGTAATGTGGGATTTAAGGGGTGGAGAAGTTGGATATCATCGGCATATGTAAATACAGTGAAACCTATAGGGCCAAAGTAAGCAATGGTGTCAAAAATATATTAAAAAGAATGGGAGAAAGAATTGAGCCTGGGGGGACTCCATAGCTTTGGTAAATGGTGGAAGAAATATAATCATTGAAATTGACTTTATAGTTTTGATTCTTAAAATAATAAGTAAACCACTGCAAAACTGTACCAGAGATGCTGAAAGATTCTAGTCGTGTAAGGAGTAGGGTATGATCAATTGTGTCAAAAGCCATTGTAAGGTCTAAGGAAATCAGAATGGAGGATTTACGATGGTCTTTAAAGTAATGGATTGAGGTTGTTTAACCGATGAGAGAAAGTTCAGTAGAGTGATTTTTCTGAAAACCTGTTTAGTAGGAGTGCAGAGCATTAGTTTTTTCCCTGCAAAATTGTACAGTTGATTGAAGACCAGTTTTTCAATTATTTTAGCTAGAAAAGGTAAATTAGCGATAGGACGGTAATTATTGATTTGATTTTCAGATTTGTTTAAGTTTTGGAAATACAAGAGCTGATTTCCAAGAAAGTGATATGTAGCCGGTGGAAAGGCTTTTATTAATCATGTCAAGTATAAATATTGAAATGTTTTTTTAAGGATAGTAGGAGGTAAATTTTCTAAAGAGTTATTCCCTGAGTTATAACCTTCAGCTCATCAAGTGTAGGTAGACATAAAACAGAAAAGAACTGATGGACAGTGAATATTTGTGTAGAGGAGAAATAGGCGTTTTAGACATTGACGTGCTAACCAGTGTCATTCGTACCCCTTTGATCTTTTGGTCAAAATGTTCAGCAAGGGCTTGTGCTGTAGGTTGATTTGAATTAGGGCCGGTTCTTCTGGCATATGAAGAGAGTGAGCCCGCTGTATGTCTGTCTGTCTCCTTGGCCGCTGTATGTCTCTCTCTCTCCTTGGCCGCTGTCTGTCTGTCTGTCTGTCTTTATTTCTGTCTCTCTCTCTCTCCTTGGCCGGTCTGTTTGTCTTTATTTCTGTCTCTCCTTGGCCACTATATGTCTGTCTTTTTTTGCTGTCTGTCTCCTTGGTCGCTGTATGTCTCTCTCTCTCTTTGGCCACTGTATGTCTGTCTGTCTTTTTTTCTGTGTGTCTCTCTCTGCTTGGCCGCTGTCTGTCTTTATTTCGGTCTCTCTCCTTGGCCACTATATGTCTGTCTGTCTCCTTGCCCGCTGTCTGTCTTTTTTCTGTGTGTCTCTTTCTCCTTGTCTGCTATCTGTTGTTGTTTTTTTTTCTTTCTATCTCTCTCCCTGGTCGCCTGTCCTTCTGTTTGTCTTTCACTCCCACCTCCCTGTCTTTCAGTGCGTGTGTGTCTATTTCTGTCTGTCTGTCAATGTCCCTGCTCACTGCCTGTCTTGTTTGTAGTGACCCTTCTCCCATCTACCTTTTTTTTATCACAGAAAACCGGCACACAGTAACCGCTGCTAGATTGAGTAAACCGTTGTAAACCACCGAATGCGCACGCGCCCGATGCGCTGAACACACCTGCGCTGAACTCACCCTAACATTTCTCTGCTGGCCACGGAGTTACTGATCACGGAGGCAGGGATCACGCAGGTAGGAGTGTGCATGCATGCTTTGCGTTTTATTATTAGTGATTTTAAAAAATTTCTATACCGTTTTATATCTAAATTATATCAAATAATATAGAAGTATAAGATTTAAGTTGCTTAGGAACGCATGCACAGTAGTGATCTTAATGTCATAGCCAGAGGGCTTAAAGAGTGCCATTTTTTTGCTTTAGAACAGAAGCAGAGCTGTTCAGTAAGTACTCTCTGACAAATTATTTTTACGATTGCTGTTATGTACATTGATTATTTATTCACATTTTTGTATTTTGTAGTAAAGACGTAGACCCCCGAAGAAGCCATTATCTTGGCGAAACGGGTCCCGTTGGGCCAATAAAAAGCTACACATAAGAAGCACCATCAGTAACTAAGATAAGTGCTGGGCTTATTTATATGTTTATTGCACTAAGCACTTTAAATTATTGTTAGCACGCATAAAGAAAAGATAAGAAAAAATATGTACTGAGTTAAAACTGATCTAAATATCTATGACCGATCAATCAGTGCAGGTATCTGAGAGCTCAGTTGCGCTATCTAAGAATACACACATTGGAAAGCAATTGTGTAAAAAGTCCGGTCAAAACGTTTGTGGGATATTATTAAACCAGCCTATACTCTCTCCAGGAAAGACATGGTAGGGGGGAAAAGGAGGAGGAGTGGTGCCAGACTTGCAGGATTAAAGAGGAAGGTTAATCTGGAAAGAGCAAATGGACAATGTGTTTACATTGGTGTGATGCATATATTGTAACACTGTTTCGGCACTTATTCTAGATCAGTGGTCTCAAACCCGTGGCCCACCAGATACTATTTAGAGGCCCTCGGTATGTTTATCATAATCATAAAAGTAAAATAAAACAGTTTCTTGATCATATGTCTCTTTAGCTAGAAATTACCATATTATTATTAAGACTTAGCCAAAAGGAAAGATTTACCTCATGCAAAATTGTCATTTCTTTAATAAGACATGAACTATTTTTTTCTGAGGCCCTCCAAGTACCTACAAATTCAAAATGTGGCTCTGCAAAGGGTTGGAGTTGGAGACCGCTGCTCTAGATCTAGCTATTATTGCCTGCACTCCCACCTCCACTGAGCTGGCCAGTAGTATATAGTGGAACCTTGGTTTACGAGCATAATTCGTTCCAGAAGCATGCTCGTAAACCAAAGTACTCGTATATCAAAGCGAGTTTCCCCATAGGAAGTAAGGGAAACTCGATTGATGCGTTCCGACCCCCCCCCACCGCCCCCCCCCCGAGGCCAGCGGCGCTGCTCCACATTCCCCCCGCCACAATTTGGCATCCCCCATGTACCCACCCACCCATCTAAACACATTGGCTTACCCCCATATGGCACCAGCACCAACACACAGGACATGCCGGTGCCGGTGCCCAAAGATCTGCAGTCTTCCTTTTGCTGGGCCTTGAGCATCTGCGCATGCTCAAGGCCTTCTAGTCTCACTCTATCCGAGAATCTTGGAGAGAGTGAGACTAGAAGGCCTTGAGCATGCGCAGATGCTCAAGGCCCAGCAAAAGGAAGATGGCAGATCTTCGGGTACCGGCATGTCCTGTGCGTTGGTGCTGGTGCCATATGGGGGTAAGCCAATGTGGGTGGGTGGGTGCGTGGGGGATGCCAAATCGCGGCGGAAGGGGGGCGATGTGAGTGGGGGGATGCTGGATCGCCGGGGGGGAGGGGGGGGGGCGCTCGTAAATCAAGTCAAGCTCGGTTTCCGAGGTGCTGATTTTGCAAATGTTTTGCTTGTCTTGCAAAACACTCGCAAACCGGTGCGCTCGTAAGCCGAGGTTTGACTGTATTTCCATTCATCATCTCAGAGAACAGGTCCTTACAGATAACAGCACATAAGCCCAAATTAAGGACCCAAACCTTTGTGAGACTGTGGCATCCAGAGGTTGCAAGATCAAATCCTGCTCCTTGGGACCCTGGGCAAGTCACAAAAGTGACCAAAAGGTGGTATACAAGTTCCCATTCCCTTTCCCTACTCCACTCAGAGTAGCACATTAGCTAATTTCAGTCAAACAAGGCCAATGTAGAACTTTCTGCTTTGTAAACACTCCCCATAGCAAGAACATATTATAGGTGTAACAGACCAGGCAGTGGCTAGGGTTTAAGAAAAGAGGTATTACAAATAGGATAGTATTTTGGTTTTTATTCCAGTCAAGAGTGAGACAGGATACAGTGGTGACAGTCCATCATACTCCCGCCCTACTGTGAGTTCATTCATACCCTGCTGTATTGAAATTTTGAACATAAACCCTTGATCCATTCAGTTACTGCAATGGTGGAGAAGGCCTTCGTGCCTGATAGAATTTTGTTTTTTATTCTTATTATTTAACAGACGAACTAAAACAAGCCAACAGTCTAATTTTATGCCAGCATCAATCTCTAGCACAAGTGATGAGGCACCGCCTCCCTTGGCTCCCTCCCCCACTTAGCCCAAACAATATTTCCATTATTTCTTTTCTGTAGGGTCAAAGTCCACCATTATTAGCTATCAAATCCCAGTGCCGCTGCAGAGGACCTGAGCAGACCCTTAGACCTGCTGCTTCATTCCATATCATGATTCTGCTCTCCCCACTCTAAATTAGGTCCTGGGATGAAGAGGGAAGAATCTATATAAAAACAAACCCCAAAACAAAATCTGCATTGTGAGCCACTTCAAAATAAGTCACTCTTTTATAACATAATATGCTTAAAAAGATGGCAGTACCACTGTCCTAGAAAGAGCTGACAGTGGAGGAATACTTATATACAACATAAAAGAACGGGGTGGGGAGGAACTGTATACATTATCATTTCTCTCTTACTTTTATTCCCAGCCTGATATACCCAATCCATCCAAGAGAAAAAGGCAGACAGGAGGTGGAAGAACCAAAACTGATCAGAACAGCTGGTGCAACATTTAACCAGTCGGTACATAAAAACCCAAAAGCTTCTTGGAGTTCCTCGGCAGCACAATTTCTGATTCTCTCATCTTAGTGTGTGTATGTATACAAGTGCCCATATACATACAAACACACACACACACACATACACACATATAGAATAGATAATAATCTTTCTTAAATGTTAGTTTTGTTCCTATGAGAAGGCAAGAGGTGGGCTCATCTCTCTTTCAGGTGGTTCTGTGCTGCACAGCTGCTGCCCCCACTGCTGTTGCTACAGAGGACTTCCGTCAGGTCTTCCATGATAGAGGTTTCCTTGGGGTCCACCAGGTTGAACTCTCGGATAAATAGGAGGAAGTGGATATAGAGTGTGTTTAAGTGTCCGTGCAACTCCAGTGCCACAGTCTCCTTAAAATGTGCAGAGTAGATGTGGGCCAAGACATGGAACAAGTACTTGCAAATTTTCTTCACCAGAGACTCAAAAGAGTTTGGAAATTCCTTTCCTGGTAGGAAAGAAAAGAAACAAAGGTAAAGTACCAGGTTAGGAAAAAGACTAATTGTGGTATATCAATGTAAACAGCACAAGGCTACATTAATTTAGGATGGATCTCAAGATAAGGCTGTAATTTTAGTTCAATCCTGGTTCTGTTGTGAAGCTTTTAGATGTGCAGAAGAGCACAGAACATTCACTCTCTTATTTTAAATTGTCTCTGCAAGTTCACTAGGAAGGATTACAGGTATTGGAGAAACTATAGCACAGGGGTGGCCAACCTTTTGGCTTCCCTGGGCCGCATTGGCCGAAAATTTTTTTTCTGGGGCCGCACTAACACTAGCTGATGAGCAAAAAAAGGTTGAGTATCTAATAATAAACCTTCATTAAAGGGACACTGTGGAGAGGAACCCAAAAAAGCAGTAATACTTACCCTGAGCCTCTTCAGAGGTGAGCCTCATCAGAGCGGGGATGCAGAATCAGCTGTTAGCAGCGCACGTGGAGGATCGTTTAATCAGGGTAAATATTCCTGCTTTTTTTGGGCCTCCCACTTTGAGCTTAGGCTCCCTCAAAATGAATATCTCCCCTGCTGTAGCTAGTAGGGATCTCCAAGCCTCACCAACTGATAGCCACCTCCTCCCCCTCCAACTTCCCAAGTTCTGCACCTGGCAGCAATATTGCACAGCTGCTGCATTCCCACCTCTCTGCCCCCCCCCCCCCCCTTGGCTTTCAGGCATGCATGAAAGCAGGGGCAGCTTGAGGATATTGCCATTGGCTGCAAAGCTTGGAGAGTTTGAGTTGCCAGACTGGAGGAAGATGTCTTCAGATGGCAGGGCTTGGGAATCCCCACTAGCTCAAGTATTTATAAATTGCACTCGGGCAGGGAGAAACTTTGGTGCCCATCCACTAATTTTGGGCTCCAGTCCCTCCCCCAAATCAGCTGTATATCACTATGCCACTGAATACAAAAATAACTGTGATGCACATATCCCAAAGCTAACATATTCCAGTTAATAAATTCAAAATAAAAAATTTTTCCCACCTTGTTGTCTGGATGTTTTGTTTTCCCAGTTTCTCTTTCTGTTTTTTCTCTATCGTCAACTAATTCTCTTTCTAGTGTCTGCTGCCCATTTTTTTCTCCTCTTCTGTCATTCCATTTCCTTCTTATGCCTATCTCCAACGTATTGATTTTTCCCTTTCAGCTTTCTTAACTTTTTCTTTTCTGCCTCTGTCCACTCAAATCTTGCCTTCTTTCTCACCCTTCTTCTTTTTAAATGTTCAGCTACCAGGTCAGGGATCTCAAAGTCCCTCCTTGATGACCGCAATCCAGTCAGGTTTTCAGGATTTCCCCAATGAATATGCATGAGATCTATGTGCATGCACTGCTTTCAATGCATATTCATTGGGGAAATCCTGAAAACCCAACTGGATTGCGGCCCTCAAAGAGGGACTTTGAGATCCCTGAGCTACCTCTCAATTCTCCATCTTCTCTCAGTCCCTAGCTCTCCCATTTCCCATCTCACTCCTTTCCCACTCAAATCTTGCCTTCCTTTCTCACCCTTCTTCTTTTTAAATGTTCAGCTACCTCTCAATTCTCCATCTTCTCTGTCCCTAGCTCTCCCATTTCTCATCTCACTCCTTTCCCACTCATGTCTTGCCTTCCATTCTCACCCTTCTTCTTTTTAAATGTTCAGCTACCTCTCAATTCTCCATCTTCTCTCAGTCCCTAGCTCTCCCATTTCCCATCTCACTCCTTTCCCACTCATGTATTGCCTTCCTTTCTCACCCTTCTTCTTTTTAAATGTTCAACTACCTCTTAATTCTCCATCTTCTCTCAGTCCCTAGCTCTCCCATTTTCCATCTCACTCCTTTCCCACTCAAATCTTGCCTTCCTTTCTCACCCTTCTTCTTTTTAAATGTTCAGCTACCTCTCAATTCTCCATCTTCTCTGTCCCTAGCTCTCCCATTTCCCATCTCACTCCTTTCCCACTCATATCTTGCCTTCCTTTCTCACCCTCCTTCTTTTTAAATGTTCAGCTACCTCTCAATTCTCCATCTTCTCTCAGTCCCTAGCTCTCCCATTTCCCATCTCACTCCTTTCCCAGCCTCCTATTCCCTTCTATCTACTCCCCATTACCACATTTCTACCACTGTACTCACTGCTCTCTCACTCATCTTGTCATCTCCCTTTTGACTTCATCCACATAGCTCACCACTTTCAGAATCCCCCTCCCTCTCTCCACTGGTCAAGCTATAACTCCCGGTCCCTTTCTTTCCATCCCCTAGCATCATCTTATCACAGACCTCTTCCTTCTTGCCCTTCCATGGTTCCATCTCTCCTCCTCTATCTCCATGGTCCAACATTTTGCTCCCTCTCTTTTCTGTTTTACTTCATTCCTCCCCCATTGATGCTGAACAATGAAATGGAGAAAAAAAAAAGATGCTGCATCTCTCTGTCTTCCATCCACAGGCCTAACATTTTTCCCTTTCTCTTCCCAACAGTTCTCCCTTCAAGTATCTCTTTCCCTCTTCGTCCATACCACCCCAGGTCCAACTTCTCTCCCTTCACACTATTGCCCACCATCTCTTTCTCTCTCTGTCCTCTGTTTCTGGCCCCCTAAGCTCTCCCCCCATACCCAATCTGGCACTTCTTTTAATACCCTCCCCCCCAAAAAAAAATAAAGTCAGGGAGGCTTCCTCGGCCCAGCATGTTCTCCCCCTTCTCTCTGTGCCTATGCATCTCTACCTTACTCCTCTCCCGCCACCATGTCCAATAATTCTCTCTCTGTCTCCGTCCCTCCTCTCTCTGCCCAACAGTTTTCCTCTTTATCTCCCCAATTGCACCATCTCTTTCCCTCTGTCAGACACCCAATTCTCCCTTTCTATTATCTCCCGCATTTCTGAATCTCTTTCCTTCACTCCCTCCATTCTTCCATCTTATGACTCATGCTCCCCTCTATCTTTCCCTTCATTTTGTGTCCTAAGTTAATGCCCCTCCCTCCTACCATCATTTTTCCTAAGTTTGTGCTCCCTCCCTTCTGTGCCCTGAGTGTTTACCTTCAGGCCGGCTCCTTCCTCACTGCTAGCCATTTTTTTTTTGCTGAAAGCAATGGGCAGCGCCTCCCTCTCAAGGCGCTCCCTCAACACGCCCTTCTCCCTCCCTCCTTTCTGTGCCGCAGGTGTTTACCGTCTTGCCTGCTCCCTCCTCCATCTTGCTGCAGCCTCCTGCGGCTGATCTGGAAGCGTTCCCTCTAACGTCACAATAGGTAGAGAAGAGAGTTTGAGATATTCCAGGTCTCTCTCTCTCTTCCCTCCAATCCCTCACAGGTCTCTGCTCTCCATTCCTTCCCTGCCCCTCCCAAAGTTTTCTCCTCTCTCCAGGCCCCAACCTTTTAATCTCCCTCCAAACCCCATGATTCCCCCCCCCCCCAGGCCTACTGAGGTACCTGGTGGTCCAGCAGCGGTCTTCGTGGCTGGAGCACAGCCCTCTAACTCCTGCCTCCACAAGGCTGTCTTCTAAAATGGCTGCTGTCACCTTTTGCGGCTGCTTATGGCATTTCCTTTAGTAGCATTTCCTTTGAGAGTTCGCAGCAGCCATTTTAGAAGGTAACAGGACTGCACTCCTGCCACGAAGACCTTTGCTGGACTACCAGGTACCTCGGTAGGCCTGGGGAGGGGGGGGAGAATCTTGGGGTTGGGAAGAAGATTAAAGGCTCGGGGTCTGGAGAGCCACAGCTACATGACAGAAGAACTGTATGTGGCTTGCGAGCTGCAGGTTGCCAACCCCTGGCCTGAGAGATCATGCATAAAATCTAACTTAATTCCGATATATTCAAAAGGTCTGATATTCAGTGGAAGATCACTGGTTATCTCCCACTGAATATCCCATTCAGTGGATAGTTCGGTAACCGGCTATGTCATGCATAATAGCCAGTCACTTTCAATATCAGCAGCTCACTGGCTAATCTCAGTGGCCAGACAGACTTGCCTAAAATACAGGCCTATCTTTGGCCACTAAGACCTATCCAGTTAGTTGCTGAATATTGGCTTAGCCAGCTATGTCTTGGCTGGCCAAATATAAACCTGAAATTAAGTGCTGGCCGCTGGATACAATAATTGTTAACAAAGAGAAATAAAATTGAAGATAATTCAATAAAAGAATGGAGTGATTAAACAATTGACTCTCACAATATTAATAACTGTATCAAGGCCATGATAGCATCTTAGCAAATTGAATTTAGATCAATAAGTTCTAAAAATATATTCATAAAAATATTAATATTAAGTCACAATCCCTATTGAGTGTTTAAAGAAAACATAAATTATACAGACTTCAGTCTTTGGAATCTCTTATGATATATACCATTGCAAGTTCCTGTCTTGTATATTGTTGCAATCATCTATGTCTACCACCCCTACCAAAAAGATATTAATCTATTTAATTTTAATCCCTGAGATAATTGTTATCATTAATTTTGATTAACTATTATTATTATTATGAGTGACTTTATTGTTGTAATGTGTACTTTTAAAAAAAAAATAATAAATGAATAAATGGTTTATTAAGAAAATTTGAACTGTTTAATTCATCTTAGTGCTGTATTCATATTATATTAAAATTCAATAAATTTATAACATTTGAAAGCTTACTGAGGTGTGTAAAGTGCATGTGTCTAGGAAACCTTAAGGTATGAAAGACCCAATTGATTAACTATGGAATATGAGGACACACAGTTACGTACAGTCAATTTAATATCCAATTTGCAAGTTCTTCCGGAATTAATCCAGGTACCTCTCCTCCCTTGTAACCAAAAACAACAACAACCCAAAACTGTTGTAACTTCACTGGAAATGTCCAGTTAGCTCTTTTGTAATCCGCCTTGAACTGCAAGGTATAGGCGGAATAGAAGTCCCTAATGTAATGTAAATGTAGGTATAAATATGTGTAATAGATGCAAGTGCCAAAGACGTACATGTGCCTAAAAAGTGTCTTAATATAAAATAAATAAATATAAATAAATTATGTGCAACAAAAACTAATATTTGAAAGAAAAAAGGCAACACTTAGCTTGTTGTAAGGTGGAACCTGCCACCATCAACGTTGATATAATAAAGAACTCCTGACGCCTTTTCTTTTTGTGGGTGTTTCAACTAGAGAGCTGCACGGGAACGGGGACGACGGGAATCCCGCGGGACCCACGGGTTCCCCCTTTGGGTCACGGGGATCCCGTGGGGACGCCCCTAGGGTCGCGGGGATCCCGTGGGGACGCCCCCTAGGGTCGCGGGGACGCCTCCGAGGGTCGCGGGGTTCCTGCGGGGCTGGATGTACTCAGTCGCGCGGCTCTTCTCCCTACCTTCTCTGCTTGCAGCACAGAGCCGAACGGAAGTCTTCCCGACGTCAGCGCTGACATCGGAGGGGAGGGAGGGCTTAAACAAAGCCCTCCCTCCCTCCGACGTCAGCGCTGACATCGGGAAGACTTCCGTTTGGCTCTGTGCTGCAGGCAGTGCAGGTAAGGAGGAGCGTAGCCTCGCGGTTCGAGTGGCTACCAAGGGAGGGGGCGGTCCGCCCCGCCACACCCCGCCCCGGTTGCAGCACAGCCGGCCAGGTCCCCTTACTTTTGTGGCACTTCCCCGACCGACCGACAACAGCCCCGGTCCGAAAATCCTCCCTGCCCTGTAGCCGCGAATCTAAATTATCTTCTTACAGCAGCTGTAATAAGGTAATTTAGATTCGCAGTTAAGGGCAGGGAGGTTTGTCGGACCGGGGCTGTTGTCAGTCGGTCGGGGAAGTGCCACAAAAGTAAGGGGACCTGGCCGGCTGTGCTGCACCCGGGGCGGTAGAGAAGGAGTGGGGAGAAGGACGCTGAAAGGCCATGGGGAAGACGGGAGGAGGGGGGGAAGGACTCTGAAAGCACTTGAAGACAGAGGAGGGAGAAGGACGCTGAAAGCACATGGGGAATACAAAGGGGTGGAGAAGGACGCTGAAAGGCCATGGGAAGGGCGGGGGGGAAGGACTCTGAAAGCACTTGTGGAAGACAGAGGGGGGAGAAGGATGCTGAAAGCACATGGGGAAGACAAAGGGGTGGAGAAGGACGCTGAAAGGACATGGGGAAGACGGGGGGGGGGGGGGAGAAGGACGCTGAAAGGCCATGGGGAAGACAGAGAGGGAGAAGGACGCTGAAAGGACATGGGGAAGCAGAGGGGGGAGAAGGACACTGAAAGCACATGTGGAAGACAGAGGGGGGAGAAGGACGCTGACAGGACATGGGGAAGAGAGAGTAGGGAGAAGACGCTGGCAGGGAAGAAGACAGATGCCAGACTATGGGGGGAGCGGAGAGAAGAAGATGGGTGCCAGACCAATTTGGAAGGGGGAAGAAAGGGAGAGGCACAGTAACAGAGCAAATGGAAGATGCAGAAAGAAGAGAGACAGTGGATGGAAGGAATTGAATGAGAACATGAGGAAAGCAGAAACCAGGCAACAAAGGTAGGAAAATAATTAAATTTCTTTTTTTTTATTTTGCTTCAGGATAAAGTAGTATGTATATTAGTTGTGTTGATAAAAATTTATAAACATTAGAGGCTCTGGTAGAAACCCATTTGCAAAGTATGTATTCTTCCCAATTAATATTTTCAAATTAATAAAGTCTTTTTGCTTATTTGTAAATGGGTTTCTACCAGAGCCTTTAATTCAGTAGCATAATTAAATGAAATAACTATTTCTGAAGTTTATATGGACGGGCGGGGATGGAGGGGATTCCTCGTGGGGACGGAGGGGATTCTTCGCGGGGACGGGTGGGGACGGAGGGATTCCTCACGGGGACGGGTGGGGACGGGTGGAATTCCTCACGGGGACGGGTGGGACTTTGGCGGGGACGGGTGGGATTTCTGTCCCCGCGCAACTCTCTAGTTTCAACCCTGAACCGAGTCTTCTTCAGGGGAAATTTTGAACAAAAGCTGTCTTTCTAGAGGGACTAGAACTGAGCATAAACTAGCAAATATGACAAAAACTTAAGTGAGCATTGTTAACGTGAAATGAACATTGAATGGCAAATTAAACAGGCCTGACGCCCAAACAAATATCTTCCGCCAACACTGAATTTCCAGTTTCAGTGTAGACCACAAGAGACAGCCAGCTATCTCCTGTGGTCTGAATATCGGATGGAAAGAATTTACCAATGCAAATGAATACATTTTCTCTAGGAATGGAGGGTTTGCAATTTACAAAATGGACTAGAAAAGGAATATACTGTAATTTGTCAAACACCTTTTAAAAGAAGGTGCGGTACCAATAAAGACATTTGATAGGTTAAGGAAGGGAGTATGAATTGTAGGAGAGAGATAGGTTCCTCTGTTTGCAAACACGACGTTATTTGGAGTCCTTATTCGAGGACAAAAGGGAAGATCTGGGCCTCAGAATTTGATAAGGTATGGCTTGAGGAGGAGCTGGAAAAGGGATTAATAGCAAATGGTCAAGAGACTTGGCCATTAATGTATCAGAGGAGGAATTCTAAACAGGGATGGTCCATGCCAAGCCAGGCCAAAGGATCATTAGAGTGAATGCAGTTGAGGGAAGTACATTTTACATTAAAGTCTGCTTATGCTGCACATGTGTGCAGAATGGGCTTGGAGGGCAGGGGTGGTGAAATCTGGGGTGTGTAAGACTCCTGAGGCAGGCCCTTGTGGGTCAAAACATGATCATGTCGGATCTATCATAATAAAAGAGACTGAGCACCAATTGGTCACTGTTGTTGTTTTGTTTGCTGTTCACTGGTGTGAAGAAACTTCTGTTTGTTTCCAAGTGTCCCTAAGAAGTGCAGTGACCCTGAAGGAACCTTTTCCATTGTTTCTGGGATTGCTTAAAAGTAAAGTATTAGGAGGATCAGAAGGGTCTACTCGCTGAAGAAATTCGACCTCATTACAGAGGCATACCACGACTCACACTGGCTCCCAATACAAGCGAGAGTACACTTCAAATTTTACCACCTCAGCAAGACATAGGAGAACCCATGCACCATTCAAACACCCTCCAACCAAAATCTTCAAACGAAAAAAACTGTACGACAACCTCCTAGCCACTCGAGCTGCAACACTTGACATCCAACTCTACAATCTATTGACCTTGACCACAGACTGCAAAACCTTCAAAAAAGAAATAAAAACCCTTCTATTCAAAAAACACGTAAAACCAAACTAACACAGTCAGAACTACCCCAGGCATCACCTGCAACTACTCCTTATGTACTTCTAATATCATGACAACTCAGATATAATCCTTAGCAACTTAAAGAAATGTAATAACTACTCCCAACACACTTCTAATTGTCCTGACAATTCATTTGTAATCCGCCTTGAACTGCAAGGTAATGGCGGAATAGAAATCACTAATGTGATAGGGACAGTGTCATGATAGAGAAAATCACACCATCATTAGCTAGCAGGATGACCTTCTGACAAGGCTGCAAAGAAGCTTCAGCTGGTCCCCTAGTAGGATGGCAACTTGGTTTGTGTACATTTAGTCTTTTCTTTTAAAGTCTTAAATAACTAAATAGTGTTATAAACCACTGCAATAAAAGCTGCAGTATATCATCCAAATTGTCTATCATCGTTATGTGAATAAGCAGAACGGCATGATGGAGGTGAGGGCTGTCATGCCTGCATATATTAAAGAGAATGGAAAGGTCAGGAAGCATCACCCCCAGGAAGTTTGTAGATGATTCATCAGAATGCTAAGTAACACTGGCAGCTATAGGGTTCTTGTAGGTCTCCTTAATTTATGTATTTCACAAGAAAGGTGCTCACCATATTTTGTTGGAAAGACGTCTTCATCTGTCACTAACTTCTGGACAGAACTCATGACAAAGTCCACATATTGTGGGGCAGTGCACTTTATCTTTTTTCCCCGCTCGTCATACCAGTAGTACTGTCTGTAGGCAGAGAAATTATATGATATTAGTAAGGGATGATCCATAGCAAAATGAAATCCCAACATACGGTGAGCTGATTCAACCTCTCCTTTTTCACTGCATGGATTCACAGTGCAAGAACTTTTCTCTACAGAGGAGGAGAGCAATTTTCAACAAGACCTTTACATGGGTAAACTGCTTATAAAATCTTTGAAAATTGCTTTCTATCTTTGTAAAGCATTCCACCCAATTACTTTTAGTTCTGGATCTCAATAGCACTTAGGCAAAACTATGGTGTAATTATGCAGGTAGATGGTATTACAACTTGTATTCTTTCACGTCACCTGAAGGCGCCGCTATCTGACAACAAAGGATGACACTGCTCTTTTAACAGCACATTGAATACCAATCCATGCTTTGTACATACAACGGTTCAGAACAAGCTTTTCTAAAGGCAGAATAGGCAAGAGTATGTCCACTCTCCCCTTAAACATGTTAAGTACAGCCATGTTCCTAATATTTGCTTTGAACAATTATAGGAAAACAAAATTTAATTTGGGAAATAATAATTAAAAAAAACAAACCCCAACTGATTCAAGCACTAATTGGCGAGATTTCAGCTGTGCAATGCTAAACACAGATAGAACTTCTTTAGCAGTACAGCGCAAGTGCAAAAATCCAGATGCTGGAAATACGGATCACCAGAGAATCCAGATCCTTTAAAATTGTGATATATGGTCCATCTGAGAATTTGGACATGCCAACCCAGATCTTTTTTTCTGTAAATACAGGTACATAACTCTCTTTCTCTGGCTTCTTTCCCCCATCCAGTGACTGTGTCCCTGCCTTCCACTTAACTCTCTTGTTCCTAAATATGGCTGGACAGATGTTGATGCTTGACCATGTTCCTGCTCCTAAGTCTGCCAGTCCCATTCTCTTTGACATCATAAAGGGTGAGCCTGGCAAACCTATCAGCGACCTGTGAGCAGAATTAAGGTCCCATGCCAGTGTCTTCATAGCTGTGCTTAAAAAGCAAAGGAAAGCAGCAAGAACAAGGGAAGTGGGAGGGGGAAGGGAGCCAGAGAGAGATGCATACTGGATGGAGGAGAAGAGAGACAGATGGGGTGAATCCGGAAAAAGTAAAAATCTAGACTGACCCAATCCACAAGCAGTCTGGATTTTTAGACTTGTACTATACTAACTCCCAAACATGAACTCCTCTCATTGGATGCAGGTGGAAGGACGTCTTTGAGTAGATATGAGAGTTAAATATTAATAAAGATACGGAACACAAACTATTGTGCCTCTCCCATCCTTTTCATATGGCCATACGATCTGCCCATCCCCACCATCTCACAATGACTTTTATTATTACCTCCAATACTTTAGCTGCATGATTTTTTTCTGACTGCAAGTGCAATTCTTCCTCAAGTCAATCACTCTTATTTATTATTTATCTAAGGGGTGATTTTTTTTACCACAGCCCTACAAATGCTTTTTTATTTTTTTCATTAATGGCCCACATGCTGTAGCCATTTTTCAAATTTACCGCCACACATCATGAAGATGGTAAAGGCTTCTGCATTATCTGTGCATTAAACAACTTTCAAGTGGTAATGTAGGTATGCTAATTAGTTAGCCCACTTTTTGCCCTTGACATGCTCCCACAAAAAAAACATTAGAAAAATGTTTCAGTGCATGATTAGTTTGCAGATTTCAAAGTCCTTTGTACTCCATTGTTTTATAATAGTAGCTTGAAAGGCTAAATGACTGCCAACGGGATGTGTTTGTATATATAAGGGCCACAGCAAACGTGGTCTTAGCACTTTCCTGTGCGCCAAGGCTGAAAATAGGCCAATTTTCCTATTTCCAGAACTACATATGAAGAACATAAGAATAGCTATACTGGGTCAGACCAATGGTCCATCTAGTCCAGTATCCTGTTTCCACAGTGGCCAATACAGGTCAGAAGTACCTGGCAGAATGTTTATTAAAATCTTTATATACCACCCAATTTGTCAAAAAAGGATCAAATATGTAGTATCAACATTCCAGAACCCCAGAGCATCAAGATTCCATGCTACCAATCCTAGGGCAAGTTGACAGATTGAGAGAACTGTAGAGTGGCAGTTAGGTTGAGAGGTACCAAGTTGTCAGGTGTAGAACTGGAAGAAGTAATGGCTCCCTGCTGCTGAGTTGAAGTAGAAGGGAGAACCACGGTTGTCTGGGCCACCGAGGAGCTTCAGGAATCAAGGTGGCATGTTCGTGTTTGAGTTTGACGAGTGTCTTGAGAATGAGAGGGAATGGAGAAAAAGCATACAGAAACTGATTCGTCCATTCCAGAAGAAAAGCATCTGCCTCGAGGCAATGAGGAAAGTATATCCTAGAGCAGAACTGAGGCAGTTTGTTGTTGTGGGGAGATGCAAAGAGATCTATCTGAGGAGTCCCCCACTGAGAAAAAATGTGATGGAGAGGCGAGGAATTGAGTGTCCATTTGTGAGGTTGCAGAAGACGACTCAATTTGTCCGCCAGACAGTTTTGCTCTCCTTGAATGTAAACCACTTTCAGAAAGGTGTTGTGAAGAATTGCCCAATTCCAAACCTTCTCAGCTTCCTGGCAGAGAGGAAGAGATCTAATTTAATCTTTGGTTTATATACTGGGTCATCTCCCAGTGGAGCTTGACTCGGTTCACATATAATTAAGACTGGAGTGCATAGCAGAAAACATAAGAGAAGGAAGAACTAATTAAAAACTAAATTACAAAAGAAAAACATACAAAAAATAGCTATAATATTATCATTTCGTTGGGGCTGTAGTTAAACCATTTAAAAATTGCAAAAACAACAAAGTTTTCAGGAATTTACGAAATAATTGCAGCTGGCCTAAAAGCCTAATGAAGGCCAGAGACTGATCCAAGATGGCCGCGGACTGATCGGGTTGAATAGCATGCTTGAGAGTTCTCTCTTGAAATCTTATCTGCTAGAACTAATCTTCTGAAGAACGATGCCAAAACGGAGAGGAAAGAGCTCGGTTGGGGCCTCATGTAGCTCTTCTGCGACCCGTTTCGGCAATATAGAAACGGATGAAAGCCACCTCTTTAGTACCATCAGAGACGCTCCTGCTGGAGACTCCCTGTGCTAGCAGAACGGAGGCATCCTCCTTGGGATTGGACACCACTCTAAGCCCCGATTTTAGGGCGCTGCCCCCACACCCTCGGAGCACCAGCTTGCCGCAGACTGAGCAGTGTGATGGAACTCAGCCACTGCGAGTCCAGGAGGCCGGTGTGATTGGAGAAGGCACAGCTGAGCTGGACACCATATCTTCGGAGGGTAGTCCGGATTTGGGCTCTGAAGCAGGGATTCTGCATGGGGGCGTGAGGATCCAGGGAAACGATCCAGCGTGGAAACGATCCAGCGAGGAAGGGAAGAAATTTGAGAGGTTTCTTTTTCAACATTTTGCCTGCCTCAAGTTCAGAAACCCCAAGAGGTAACTTTAGAATTTATTTGGGACCTTGTGGCAACTCTGCCTACTTTAATGAATCCTCGTTTTCAACGTTTGGAAGAGAATATGAAGGTTCAAATGACAGATATTAAAAATCTACAAACTGAAATGTTAGACTCCAAAACCTCCTTAATTAATATCAGTCAGGAAATGACTACCTCTAAAAAGATTCAAGAGACTTTGATAAGAGACAATACTAACCTTCGGAGAAAATTAGAATCCCTAGAAAATTTCTCACGTTCTAATATTAGACTGATTAATTTCCCTAGGAGTGCTTTGTATACTCCAAGGGAATTGGTGAAAAGATATTTTCTGGAAGTTTTGGAAATTTCAGAGGAATTATTACCTCCTCTATCTCAGGTTTATTACTAACCAGGAAAGTTATTAACTCAGCAGCAAGTAATTGCTCCTGATATGAATGTAACTGAATTACTTGAACTTTCTGATATGGAATCAGTTAAATCTGTGACATTATTACTGACAGTGTCTACGGCCTATGATAAAAATTGGCTTATGAAAAATTTCTTCAAACATATGCAGAAAGAATTTCTAGGTTTAAAAGTACAAATGTATCCAGATGTGTCCAGGGATACCCAAAAACGACGGAAGGAATTTCTTTGATTAAAGTCCGGGGTTCTTGCATTAGGGGCAACATTTTTCTTACGTTTTCCATGTAAATGTGTTGTTCATTATTCTTCTCAAAAATATGTCTTTTTTGAACCTTTCCAATTAACTACTTTCCTGTCACTGTCGCGACTGGAGAAAGAAAACGATACAAGCTAAAATAGCCCTATAGTAGAGTTTATATAAGAGGTGATTGATTTCAACCTGATCAGCCTTGTATTCTTCAGTAATTTTCTTTACTCCACTAGTTACTTCTTGGATCTCATTATTGGGGACTAGAGCTGGATTAAGTAAAAATTTCCTTTGTTATTTATGTATTGATTTGTGCTTATATTACTTTCTGTACAAGTTTATACTTGATAATGTTAATATGAAAATGATAAATAAAATAAAAACCTAATGGAGTCAGGAAGTTCATTCCAGATCTCTACAAACTTGAAAACAAAAGATCGCCTGAGCTTCCCAGCAGATTTAATTCCCTTAAAGGAAGGGAAGGCTAACTTATATCTTTGTGTGTTTCTCAAATGGCAAAGTCTAAGGGGACAAAAGGATCAAATAATCCATAGAGAAGCTTGAAGATTATGCATGCGCCTTTAAACTGGATCCTAAAGCGAACTGGGAGTAACATCCAAAGCTTAGGAGTAGATGGAAAGTCTAGTGTTGGTTCTACTTGGTCATATCTCTGATACCGGAGACACTCATAGGCTGTACCTTTGAAAGTTCCCAATTGCATGTTGAATAAAACTAACTCTAATGTTGATGCTGGAGGCTAGGAGTGGCCTAGTGCTAGAGTCGCTGCCTCAACACCCTGAGGCCGCGGGATCGATTCCAGCGCTGCTCCTTGTGACCCCAGGCAAGTAACTTAATCCTCAAGGAAGGGATAGGAAAGCCCACATACCTTCAACATATTTTGTGATTTTCCTCTAACTTTTGATTGCTTATTAGGTAAAGAATGCAGCTTGTAGCTTCCTTGAGCATCACCTTCTACTGCTGCTCTTTGGTAGCTTTCATTCTTTGTCAAACACTTGGTCCAGCCTTCCTACCTGAATGATCCTGTCAGTTCAAGGAGCCTGAGCCTGGATCTTCCTTGAATCTGCTAACCACTAGGCCGGCAAAGCAGGCTGATCTTTTGAAGGAAATTGTAGTACTACTTTAACTCTTTGGTCAGTAATAACTTTTACTAGATATGTTAGTGTTTCCATTATACAATGTTATCTTGACAAGCAGCTGGCACTGAACGACAAGCCTACTGCCACTGGAAAGCTCCTGGCCTGTACTTTATCATGTCACAAGGCTGGCTTTGACACTACTAGTGGGAAACGAAATGATAATGCTCTGATTTATTTTTAAACATATAAAACTGCACCTATCAACATCTAGGCAGCTTTGCAACAGCCCTAGGCAGGTAAATCAGTGAGGAGAATCTCTTGAGTTAAGTAGACAGCTGAAAGAACCGAAATCTCTTACTACACAATCCTCCTACAAAATGCCTGTATTCCAAGTATCCAAATACATTCCTAATTGTTCACTTCTGTAATTTAGAACATGAGCCACGGTCACTTTGCTTATTTAGTCACCTCGAGTAATATGGAGCCAATTTGGGCTCTCATGGCTGAGATGCCCCTTGGAATGGGAGATCATATACCAGAAAAACCAATGAACCATCCAAATGTTTTCTGACATAAACCTCACCTCCATGCAGAAGATGCCTGTCAACTGCCAAGGTATGAAATAGAGAATGACATGGGGACAAATTCTTCCCCGTCCCTGCGGGAACTCATTCTCCCATCCCATCCCCACGAGTTCTTTTCCTATCCCCGCCCCATTCCTGCAAGCTCTGTCCTCATCTGCACAAGCCTCAAACCCTTTAAAATCATAAGTGTTTGAGATTTGTGTGGTTAAGGAATGAGGAAGGGACAGCAACAAAACTCATGGGGACAGGATGGCGAAATTGAGTTCCTGCAGAGACAAATTTGTCCCCGTGTCATTCTCTAGTATGAAATGGCTCCTCTAAATCCACTTAGGCCCTGATTCTATAAACGCTGCCTAAAGTCTATAAAACCTAGGAGTAGAATCCCGCTTAGCATCACCCAAGTGATCCTTACATTTAAGCTGCCCCAATTTATGCCAGGGTTTTCTATGCCTAAAGTGAGGAGCTGCCTAACAGCACCTGATTCACAAAGAGGCGCTAACTTGAAAACATACCCTTGATCCGCCCCCCCTAACCACACCCACTTTTAAGCATAGGCGCTTTGGGCTAAGCATCTACTTTTCATAGAATTGAGCTTTATGAGTTTCAATTAAAGCTCATTGTGTGGTGTTGAGGGCCTTAAGCCTAAGCCTAAGCTCAATTGAATTAGGCGCTACAGAATCAGGGTCTTATCGCTTTGTGCAGAACTGAACGGTAGCTGCTGCGGTATACAAGCATATTGTTCCATATAGTGATGACTTACAATATATTCTATCAATTCTTCTGTCCTCCATGTGCACACAGAGCTCTTCCAGAGAATGGAACAGTTAAAGTTAGTTTGTTCATGGCAAATCTCTGTGCATTTCTGCCAGCACCCCCCAACCCACTGCCCAATGAGCACATAATGGTGACTTACGTGTTGCATACAGCCATGGTCTGGCAGGTCTCTCCTGTGCAGAATTCAGAAATTGTGCTATACTGTAAATTGATGTGATTGAAAAAAGTTGTTGCTGAAAAAAAAATGATACAAATTAAAAATGCTCAAAATTCTTACTGTAAAATTGCACACTTTTTGATCAAGCTGAAGTAATAGAGAGAGAAATTTACAGTTATATAATTCCCTCAGGGATGAGACTATAAAGATTCTCAAAACTTACCGTACATTTAACGATGGCACTAAACCAACATTAAATGCATGTATCTTACTGCCCTGTTATCAAAACGGCTCACCATGGTCTTTTCCGTGCTTTCCGGCAGCCTCCTAATATACTTGCAAATGTAGTACAATGAGGTCAAGATTATTAAAATTAGTTCCCCGGATGCTTCCCCAAAAGGAACGCTCCTCCATTTATGTGGAATTGGGGACGATATTTAGAGGCACGGTCTGAGCTGCCTTAGCCTTACTTTTCTGTCAGTGCCTGAGTGCTGATTGGCTCAGGCACTATTAGGAAAAAAAAGCTCAGACCTACCATCACAAATGGCCTCAATTCCCTCCCTATAGTGCCCAAAAACAAGTCTGGTGATCTAGTGCCCCCCCACACCATTGCTGCCCTCCCACCAATGCCGCCTGCCATTGCCACCTAGCCGATACCCCCCCCCCCCCAACTTCATGATAAGTTTGTCAGGGCAGGTTGGATGTCCACACCCTCTTGTCGCAGGGTGGTCAAGTAGGCAATCTCTTCTAGACCTCACCTCATACCTTTTTTTCAAAAACTGGCAGGAGGGATGCTTACTCCCTCTTACTGGCAGGCCCACCTCTTCAAAATGGCAGGCCTTCCCCTTCCCGGTGCATTCTGGGGCCAAAGGCTCTGATTGGCCCAGGTGTCTAAGACCCCCTCTGATGGGAGGGGCTTTGGTGCCTAGGCCAATCAGGGCCCCTTAGGTCTCTTCCCAGCGTACCCTGGGATACACCGGGAGGGGCCCTAAAAGGTATGGGGGTCGGATGAGGAGGACAGTCCACTAGACCACCAGGCTTGTGTGGTGAGGTTGTGGGGATGTCAACCTGCCGGTCTTCGAAGAAAAGGTACAGTGGTGGTGGTAGGAGGGACAGCCCACTAGACCATCAGGCTTCTGTGGTGGGGAGCTGTCAGGGAGGGGGAGCTTGCTGTCAGGGGTTCCTTCCCCCTGATCCTGTGACAGGAGGGAGTGGCCATCCCTCCTGCTGATCACAAAAAAGTACCCTGATGCTGTGGGGGGGTGCTTTTTTATATATAGGCACAGCTCTTGTTTGTGTTGTGCTCGCACAACAGCTGTGCCCATTAATAAAAAGCAATCCCGGTTCTCCCTGCTTGCCGATTCATGCAGGGAGAGCAGGGACTGCTTTTTTCCTGATAGGCAGGAGGAGGAACTGTGATAGCAATTGCTCTTCTGAGGAAACGCCAGGCCCAATTCCTCCTTCCCCCCCTCCTTTCCTGCACAGATAGCATGCATATAATTTCGATGCTATTGTGCTGAGAATCGCCCACAAAACAAAAATTGCTCCCACCACGGTATTTTTGTTTGTTTTACTGTGGTGTCAGAGCTTAGGGAATCCGGCCCTAAATGACTGAAATGTGAGCATGCTTCATAAGGCCTCATCCACAACGGGCAGATAAATGTTTCTGACGCATCTCATATAGACAAAAGAATCTAGCTGTAATTGACCCTGTTTGTATAACATGAAACACCTTAACAGACAGAAAAAACAGTAGGACTTGTATTAGACATTTTCAGATGGCTGTAGGAACTTATCTAGGTATATTTTATACAGCGCTGTATGTCCTTCAGAAATATGAAAATAACATCATAGAATAGCAAAGTCCAAACATTTTTCATAGCCCCTGAATCTTCACAACTCTGATAAATAGTCATTTTCTTAACTCTGAAGGTCAGATGAGGAATTAATTACAAGTCCTAGACCAGTGAAGGGCAACCTTTATACACAAAGGGATGCACGAAATGTCAGTACTATCCCTAGTGGTCAGAACAGGAAAACCACAGCGCAGCACATGTCAAAAATGAGCTAAAAATGATAGAAACAAACTGCAAATATTTGCAAACTACTATTTAAAACCACAGAAACTCTGGTTAATGGTGTTTTCTGTGTAAATTGCCCTTGACATTCAGGACTTCATAAAAGTCAATGGCAAGTTGGCTAGATGGAAACAGTCATCCAAATGCTCCATTTTCGCTGCTACTTACTGTTGCTTGCTAGCCACTCATTGAGGTCGATTTCTCGCGGTAGCATCACCAGCTCCTTGAATTCAAAGTCTGTGACTTTAGATTTTGTGTACTCTGGCTCTAAATAAAGTTTCTTCTCTTCTGGCACTGGTTTCTTACCATTTGGCTTTGCCTTGGACTTCCTGCAGAAGGGAGATAAATAGAAAAATAATTGATCATCCTGGATTGAACATTACTCAGGAATATCAACGACAATTCATATCATTTATTGATTTGATATACCGCTTTTTTGTTTAAATAATTTTTATTCATTTTACAACTTACATCAAGTGTATCAAGAAATAACATTTGAATTGAAAAATCACATTATGACATAGAAAAATTATACGGGAAATAATAAAAATGGTTCTAAGTACGAATGATCTCAAACACTAATCTCTGAGTGGATTCCAAGTTGCAAAACCATTTCAAGTGTTTAGAAAACTATTTTTTCCAGTTTTTAAGCTCAATTCTGCATCTGCACTCGCCTCGAGAAACAGAGCTTGGCTGCATTTTTGAAATTACAAGGAGCTTTTATTTTCCATCCATGATTTTCTCATATGCTGAAAAGTGAACTCGATAGACCCCAATGGATTGACCTGACCCTTTGGAGAAAATGTCCTTCGGTAACCTTCTCAAACTATTCTTAAAGCAGAGCAGCCATTTCTCTCTAATACAGCAACATAAATGACTAGGTTAAGGGAGAATTCCTCTTATGTAACACTTCCTCAGTCCCAACATGTTTCAATGAGAGATTAAAAACCATCTCCCTCTGTCCTCCTCCACATATCCCTTTTATGTACGTTACAAACTCTTAACATCTGGCCCATGCCTTCTACTGTATCTTTTCTTGACTGTACACAATCTCAGGAAGCAGCCTGACCTCTTTAACGCCACAGGAATGCTTTTGCTCAGCCCTATACAAAGCAGTACAAAGCCAGCCGAAGCATAACACTGGGCTCCAGCCTCCAGGGCATTCAAATGTATTACATTCCAGGCAAAGCTCCGTGGTTCAACAAGCAGCATGTGCCACTGCTCCAGACAGGTTACTGAGTAACCACTACCACTCTTGCACTTAGCAGTCTCGGGGAAAAAAGGATTCTCTTTTCGAACATTAATCAGAATTCATTGCCAGATCTTACAAAGGCACAATTTGGAGCTTTTATTTTAAAAAACGGTGAAAATGTTCCCATATACTGACAGGCTAAACACTAACAAAAACATGTATGTTTAGATCACAACTGAATGTAATAAATATTCTTTCTTTTGAGCTAAGCTCTTTCAGTTTGGGTGCCAAAATCACTCTTCTCTGATGCATACATCAATGCACTAAAGCTGAGCGACCATAAGGAAAAGTTCTGAAACCTAGAAAGAGAAATGGCAACATTAATTCTTGTCCTCAGTGATCCAAGGCACCATCCCTCAGCCACTTTACTACACATCATCAGCTCTGACCCATCTCTTCCTCCACTAAAAGGGACAAGCAGGCAGCATATTCTCACACATGGGTGACATCACCAACGGAGACACGGTATGGACACTTGGAAAGGGAATCGCAACTTTAAGTTTAGAAAGTTTGCGATCGGCCCTCACCGCGCATACACAAGTGCATCCCTGCCCAACACAGGCGTACGGTCCTTCAGTTTCTTAGTTTCCACGGAGCTAAGAAGTCACGTTTCAACTGCCGTTTAAAATTTTTTCTCTTTTCACTGTCTTCCCGCTCTCGCAATTTGTGACTTTTAGTCCGAAATTTTTTTTTTAAAAAAGAATCTTTATTATTTTTCTTCTGTTTGCAGGCTCGCGGATCGGAGGGGCCTTTTCCTCGCCTCAATCATCGTGTTCAATTTTGCAGAGGCGGTCTTCCCATCAATGTTACGCCCGCCCATGGGTTTTAAAAAGTGCAGTCGCTGTGCTCGATCTATCTCTGTTACCGACCTTCACCACTGGTGTTTCCAGTGCCTGGGTCCCGAGCACCGTCCCGAAACTTGTGCCCGCTGTTCTTCATTGCACAAGAAAACTTTGAAAAATAATCTTTTGCAGCAGAATCAGCTTTTCGGTGCCACTATGGAAGAGGAGCCTACTTCATCACCGACCACACCAGCCAAGATGACACCGAGATCAACTCTGGCGGATCTGCCGACGCTCTCTCCGGTGTCACAATCCTCCACATTGGGTAAGCCGGCTAAGAAGCCTTCCACTTCCCCCCCGGGATGCAGGTCAAAGCTGCATTGAGTCAAGTCATGCACGGTGCCAATCCAGGTGAGCACCTCATCGGCTTCTTCATCTCCGACCCGTGTCGTGGCACCAGTGGTACTGACTAAAAAGCAAATGGTACCATAGTTCTCCCTGAAGCAAAAAATTGACAACTTGCTTAGGGAGGAGTTGGGAGAACATTTCCAATTGTTGGTACTGACTCAAAACACCAACCACACCTGTGACTACTGCTCAACCAGTGTGGATATCCTCGACACAGGAGTTGAGCATTTCACCTTCCCAGTGCCAGTCTTCCTCTACCCAGACCTCTCATGAGGCTACTCCAGTACAGTACGGCAAGGCCTCACATAAATCAAAGCATGTTGAGAATATTATGACTACTTGTGCTTAGAGAAAGCAGAGATACTTACTAGAGAATGACACAAGGACAAATTTTTCCCCGCCCCTTCGGGAACTCATTCCCGTCCTGTCCCCGTGAGTTTTTTTCCTTTCCCTGCCCCATTCCTGCAGCAGTCATCGTGGGACCTTGCTGCTTTGGAGGGAGAGAAGAGCATAGAAGGGTGGTGGAAGAAGAGAAAGGGGATCAGGGTGGTATGAAAGGGTGGTGGAGAGAGAGAAAGGAGGTCAGGGTAGTATGGAAGGGTGGTGGAGGGAGAGAAAGGGGGCAGATGCTGATGGAATTGGTGTGCAGGGAAAGGAGAGAGAGACGTAAGGGGGAAGGATACTAGATGGAATTGGGTTCGAGGAAAAGAAAGGGGAAAGATGCTCATGGAATTGGTGTGCAGGGAAAGGATACTGGAAGGAATTGGGTTGAGGGAAAGCAAGGGGGCAGATGCTGATGAAATTGGGGGGAAGGGAGAGGAGAGAGTGAAATGCCAGACCATGGGGGTGTAGGAAAGGGAAGGGAAGAAGAGGAGAGGAGAGAGATGCCAGACCATTGGAGGAGGGAAGGGAAGAAGATGGATGCAGACCAATAGGGTGAAGGGAGAGATGGAAGGGGGAGGCATACAAATATAGCAGAGTTTTTCCTTCTGAAAGCACCTCGCAATCCAAGTATGTCTTTGTATCACGGCAGTTCATGTGTGTAAGTGCCAGAGCCTTAGCAACAGAACGGAAACCGTTCAACTGTCTGATTTAGATTTTAATAGGTGGAAAGTCCCCAGAGACGCCAACAACAATGAAACCATCTTGCAGTGGTGACAAATTTATAGGAAAAGCAGAGGCACACAGTCTCCCTCTCTACTTCGACTCCAAAGAAAGTTCATGGCACAATAGCAATTTTCTGGCACAACTCAATATCATAGAGTTAAAACAGCCCTATTTTCTCAACTCAGATTCCGATGACCATTTTAAGCATTATTCATAACTGTCACTTGGTAATAAAAGACCTCAAAGTATATTATCACAGGCTACTGCAAAAAAAAAAGGTACATTCAAGGGTTCAATCCCATCAAGTTATATGGACGAGGATATCAAACATTCAACAAAACATGCGGATTTAGTTAAATTGGTACTAATATAGTCAACAAGGAGCATAAATAAATGGGTTTATTTCCAAAACTTACTATGTCAACTTTCAGCCAAAAAAAAAAGAGCTATCTCTATCATAATAAAACCCTTAGCTAGGGTGAGATATTCATCATTGATCTTGTACTTAAACATATTATTAAATACAGGTAAAATTTCTTTTATATCAATCTGTAGCATTAACTGACTCGTTAAACTTATCTAATGAACTTCTTCTGCCCAAAACTGCCAACAGAACTCTCCGCTGTCAGATCAAAGTTAATCTTGCCGTGGGGATAACATTTGCCCTAAAGCAATCTGGTTCTATATAATAAACTTAAGAGCGGAAACTTACTTTGTAAGTATATTAGACAGATTCTGAGCCCACCGGGACAGACAAGGAAAAATGCTTGAATACCTGAATTAATTCAGGTAAACTGTTCTGGGAGAACAGTATAGAAAACTGACTAAATAAAGAAATGACTGTGACCATATATTTTAAATATTATCAGAAGTAGGAGATCAACTGCTTTTACACCTAAGCAGCCTATAATAGGAGCCCTTGCCCCGATCCAACCAGGCATGTGAGCTCCTCCCCCTATATCCCGTTTAAGAGATCAATCTACCTGCTTTAAATAGCAGCAGCAGTAGAAAAACAACTGCTTTTACATACAAGCAGCAGCGAGACCTACCGCAACCACCAAGAGCCCACAGACCCGATCCTGCAAGGAGTGTGAACTCCTCCCCCTGCAGTCCATTGGAGAGATCAATCTGCCTGCTTTTAAATATCAGCAGCAGTGGAGATCAACTGCTTTTACACCTAAGCAGCAACGAGACCAGCCACAACCACCGAGAGCACACAGACCCGATCCTACCAAGAGTGTGAACTCTTCCCCCCATGCAATCCGCTAAGAAGATCAACTGTCGGCTCCGGGCGGCTTTCCCGCAGAGGAGAGAATCCTGCATTCACCGTGGGCCTCATCTGGGGCAGCCTCCTTGGAGCGGCTGGGGCACGGGCAGTGTGTCTGGGAGGGAATGCATGGATGGGAGAACATCGCAGGGGAGGAGACATAGGCATCCTGGGACTGTCTGCCAAGTCTCTTCCCTGAAGAAGCCCTTTCTGGAAACGTCAATCGCTCCTCCTAAACTTACTTGCTCCACTTCATCACTGACGCTGAAACCGTGGATTGAAGACAAAGTTTTATTTTATTTTTCTTTCCAGCTTATGATTTATCTTTAATCTTATCTATTGTTTTGCCTTTTGTCTTTGTTTTGTTCTATTTCTATCATTTAAATTTCTCCAGAATTCTACTGTTCAACGGCTCCCCCTTCTGCTTCTATTCCTTTCTCTCCTCTCTTCTACCTTCCAAAGTATTTAGATCAATGCTGTCTTGTTAAAATGTTTATTTTATTTTTATTTTTCCTCTAACTCTACTTTTCACTTCTCTATTACCCTCCAGGTACTTTAGTTAGATTGTGAGCCTTCGGGACAGTAAGGGAATTTTTCAAGTACCTTTCTTATTTCTAATCTTAATGTATATTTTCTGTAAACCGCTTAGAACCTAACGGATGTAGCGGTATATAAGAAATAAATTACATTACATTACATATATCAAACCGTTAGATGTCAAAGCACAGTGTCTCACAGTATTACAGCCATACTTCTCCAGCACTATTTAGCAGTTCATAATCGCAATATTAAGCCATACTAGAAGAAAACCCCATGATCTGGCGTCCTCGGGACCGGTTTGGGAAACTCTGGTTTAGAGGAACTTGCTTTGGAATCAGACATTATCTAAATTCTACAGCAGACGGAGGAACTCTCTAACAGCTGTGAACTTAAAATGTATGGATTATCAGGGTAACTCCTTTAAACAGCCTATTTTGCATAGCATGAAATGATATCCTGCCAGTGATTTGCTTGGAAGTGATCTTTTTTGGATTAGGATGCCAGCTATTTATACATCTCAGTTTGTTCCATTGACACAAATATTACTGCAGCCAGGACAACAGCACAGAAACATTTCACAACTTTCCCCACTCCCCCTTCCCATAATCTGCACCGCTAATGCTGTTTTATATTGGGCAGTGGGAAAAGCCAGACTGAGTATTTAAAACAAGTCTTTAAAAAAAAAAAAATCCATTGAATGATGCTTGCACCTTAAAGATCAACGAAGGGAAAGGACTCCAACCTTTTCACAATGTAATTCCAGTGTTGTACAATCTGCTACAATTTTCCTTTCCCAGCCTCTGGCAGATACCCCCCCCCCCCCCCCCAATATTCTTTTGCTTCCATGGGCCAGCTCCCAAGTGACTTTGGAGAGAAAGAGTGCCATGCCACATAAATAAGCCCAGCGTTTGGCAGCAGCCCTGGTTATGATCTTATTTATTTTTTTATTTTGGTTTTCTTTTCTGGTTTTGAAAGCTGCTAATAGTTTACTTAAGAGGACTATTATGGGAAAGAAATGCTCCCTGCATGCCAGGGAAACTTTTTCCTTTCATATTCTCACAGCTCGCACTTTGCCTTAAAAGGCAATCTTTGCTCAGACTGAGAGACAGCCCATGCCAAAGCGTGGCAAGCATGCTAGAACTGACAGGACTCGGCATACTACTTTAATTTGCCGGATATGGAAAACACAACATAGTCTTTTCTGTTTAAAGTCAGTATTTGAAGAAAGAAAACGCTTTTATATTGCAATCAGGCTCAGGCCTTACTTGAGTTCTGGGACAAGGATGATGCATAAAATAAGGATCGCTTCTAGAAAGAAAAGCTTAAGGAGGATTCCTACTGACTGAACTTTGTCATAACTTTGAATAATGCATCAGAGAAGATATTTTCTTTGCTCATAATTCTTCAGTATATACATCTGCAGATTCGCTTATTCCGTGATTTTTCGGCTGCTGACTCCGCCCCCATCAAAAAAGTTTATCAAAAACATTTATCCTTATAACACAAATGATGCTCTGTACATATAACACACAAAGCGAAAAGAGTCTGCCTTGTGATCAACCAAAAAAAGTTTCAGGTGTGTTCAGGAACCAAAGCTTTTGCATTGCACGTGCGTATTGAAAGCCGAGGAAAGCTAAAAGGGCAGCGGCAAAATGCTGCAGATTATGTGTTTTGGGTCCTGGAGTGCTGGAATCCTAAAGGCCTCAGCCCCCACCACAGCACTTACCTGCTCGCTATTCTGTTCTGTGGTAGGAGCAGCTTGTAATGTAAAACTAAAAGAACAATAAAACTACAACCGGATGTAAACCAAGGTCCGCTACCCCAATGAAGCCCTTGTTAAAGAACTCCCACAGAAGGCAGCAAAACAAGAGCCACTTTCCAGCAATTTCTGCACTAACCAGAGGAATACCCGTGAACTTCCCAAGCAAAAGCAAAACACAGTGTTAAAAGAGAAGGGAGGGGGGATCAAACAAATCAAAAAATGGAAGGCGATGATATTTGTAAAGGTCTAGATCTGATCATTGGACCATGCGGTGTGGCAGTCAAACTGGAAGAAGCAGACGCTCAATAGTTCACATGTGAAACCCCTTCCTCTTCTTTCCTGTTTGGTATCTTTGCCTCACCTGTCTACCTGGCAAGTGAGTTGTGAACCACCCAGAACTACTGGTGGGGCGCTATACAAGAAAATAAATTATTATTATTATTAAGACAACCAGAGCCTGGGACCAACATGATTTCAATAATGACCAGACCACAAAAGGTAGAAAAAATAATTTTATTTTCTGTTTTGTGATTACAATATGTCAGATTTGAAAAGTGTATACTGCCAAAGCTGGTATTAGACCGCGAACATGAGCTAGGATTTAACAGAGAGAGGAAAAGTCCTTTTTGTTTCTTTATTTTGTTTACGCCACAGTGCCAGTGTGGGTAGGAGAGGGCAAAGGGGGTGAAAAGGCTATAAAATAAACCCACCAGGATGTTTGGGGAAAAAATACCCAATTGGGCAGGAAAATTGAATCGAATCAAATTTTTTTTTCCTGAATCGGGCAGAACTACTGCTGACAGACACTGGAGTTTTTGCGTGAGGGAATATGTTTTTGAAAAGTTGGAAAACTGCTTAACTAAGTGTTTCAGGTAGAATGAAAAATGGAAATTATAGTTTCCAGCTCGGTTCACTAACATAGCATTTTGGTAAAGGCGTTTACCGAATTTATCCATTGCTTTACCCTCTCTGTCAGGAGGTACAGAAGTGTAGACATTAGCCCCTGCAGACTTCTTCAAGGTCGATTCCACCACAAGAGACTCATGAAGAAGCTAAGGTTTATCAAAGCCAGGAATAGGAACCATGCTATATAACGAGTCAAGCTTTCTAGGAGCCACAGGAATAGAAAGTGGAGTTTCCAGATTTTTGTATAAAGTCTCACACAAAATGTCATGAAGAGGAAGCTTCAGCAGTTCTTTTGGTGGTTGGTTGTAATCTAGAGACTACAAGAACTGTTTACTATACTTGAAGTCCGCCTCCAGTGGAATGGAAAGATCCTCAGACATTTGCTGGAGAAACCTTGCAAAAGAAGACTTCTCAGAAAAAGCAGCAGGTTGAGAAGGATGCTGAGTTGAATCTGAACTATCAGAGTCCTCATCATTAGACGAGAGTGGTTCCTGCTCCAAGTCTCCCAATAAGTCTGAGTCCTGAATGAAATAAGGACGGTGTCGAAGACTCGGTGCCAAAGACTCAATATGTTTCATCTTATGAAAGGCTTTCCGGGATTGCACCGGCATTGCCTCTCTAGATGTTTGTGTCGAGGACAACTGGTGCCGTGGAGTGAGATCAATCAACTCCCATGTCAAAGGTCCCCACACCAGTGGAGCATCAACTTGAGGTGTGGTAGTTGTTGCTATTTGCTCAGACTGAACCGTCATCTGGAGAGCTGGTTTCGACCTAGCTTGGACAGTCGGTGTGGACGTGGCCATAAACTGGGTTGGTACCAGCATTTGAAAATGCTCACCCAATTCCTCCCTAAGCAAATCATCAATTTTCTGCTTAAGAGAGAGAACCGGTTCCACTAGCTTTTTCGCCGGTATCCCTAGTGCATTACTCTGGTCCAGTGATGAGGAAGCTGATGTTGAGACACTCACCGAAATCGGGACCGGGCACTTAGGGGCCTTTTTCAAGGTCGGCACTCAATGCCACTTTGATCTGAGTCCCTGATGAGGTAGGGGAAGGCTTCTTAGTTTCTACCGATGTCGATATACACGGTGTCATCTTAGTTGGTGCCACTGATGTCGGTATTGATGTCGATTCCCCCTTCCATAGCGACACCGAACAATAACTTCTGTTGAAGAAGGCGGTTTTTCAAAGTCCTCTTCTGAAGAAAAGAATACCGGGTATAGGTTTCTGGGTGGAGCTCTGGTCCCAAACACTGGAGACACCAGCGATGTGGGTCAGTCACAGATATGGGCTCAACACAGAGACCGCACTTCTTAAATCCTGTCTGCGGGCGTGACATCGACAGAAAGACTACCTCAGCCAAATCAAAGTCAGAGGCCAAGATGGTACAACAGGCCCCACCGGGCCAAACCCGCGAGAGAGGGTAAAAAGATTATTTTTTTTTTTTTTTTTTAAATGAAGGTAAACTTAAATAAAATAAAATAAAAAGAACACGAAAATGACTGAAAAGTCACTGACGCAAAAGCGGGAAGACAACAAAAGATTTTCAACAGCCATTGAAAAGCGTCTTCTTAGCTCCGCAGAAACTAAGAAACTGAGGGACTGCGCACCTACGTCGGGCGGGAAGGCACTCGCCAATGCAGGCTGATTGCGAACTTTCTAAAACTTAAAGTTGCAATTCACCTTTCAAGTGTCCGTGCCAGGGCTCTGTCGGTGACGTCACCCATGTGTGAGAATATGCTGCTTGCTTGTCCTGGGATAAAGAAACATATCTAGCCCGTCCTCTCTGTAGGCAGATCTGTGATTGCAAAGTGATTTTAAAAGACAAGTCTGGCTTTTCATCTCAAGTTTCTGCTAGAGCTCCCCAGACAAATACTGGACACAGGTCACCCTGCGTGTGAGTCACTCAGGCATGGTGTTGGGATTTTTCTCTTCCTCTTGTGCAATTATGTTTCTTTTCTCTGATTTATAGGGAGTTCTTTTCTTTTTTTCTTTTATATACCACTTTTGTAAATCAAGATAAAATAAATAATTTTATTGCATAACTGAAAACAAATCACTGTTCTTACTTATATTAACCAAGGTGCTTGTTGCAGTTTGGTGGCAGTAGGAGAAGGTTGTAACTGTTAAATAGCCTACAAAGTTTTCCCAATAATGGGTATTAAAACACCTATTAAATGGCGGTAGAGGTTTCTACCGTGGGATTCTATGAGTGTCGGAGCATTTAACTCACCGGCCTGCGGCAGAAACCTCTACCGACATTTAGTAAAACCCAGTGCTTGGTCATAATTAGTGACTATTATATTATATTTGAATACAGAGTAGAGTAATTCTATTCATTGGGAGTTCCAATTTAATGGAGTATAGCTATAGTTGTTTTTCAGAGACTCAGACGTACAATGATGACTCAAAGTGGGTTAACTAGGCCCATTTAAGTAAACAGGATATCTAAACATCCTAGCATCAGATGCCAAAATTCATGCAACCAAGCATGTATCACCACCACAACAGCGTATAGAAGTGAAGAAGTATGGAAAAGAGACGAAAGATCTGCAGATCTGGCTGTTTTGTTCTTAAAAGAGAAGGGAAAAAATACAGGAGATAAAATGACCTCCATTGCTCACAAATCTCTGTTATGCACATTTATTGTGGCTATCGTGAAAACCAGACGGATTGTGTGTGCCCTGAGGTCTGGGTTGAGAACCCCTGCTTTAACTTGAAAATCAGCCCCAACAATCTCGATAGCATTCCAAGCAAGCTGACACTTGCCCACCTTCTCTTTCCTGACTGTCTACGTTATGGCGTAAGGCTCTTTGAAGTCACTCCTCTACCGAAGCGTGTGAATAAATGCCAACCAGACAAATGAAGGCTTTGGGGAGGATGCAAAGCAAAAGCAGCAAACTCTGGCAAATCCCACAACTTTAACAAGTAACAGAAACTCTGGGTATTTAAACCAGGGCTGTGGAGTCGGTAGATAAATGTTCCGACGCCGACTCCTCAGTTTTTTGTACTTCAGACTCCGACTCCAGGTACCCGAAATTTCCTCCGACTCCGACTCCACAGCACTGGTTAATTTTCAGATCGTTAAAATGGAATGTCAAGTTGAGAGAAATGAGCATTTTCGACACCACCTTCTTTTTGCTTTTAATCAAGGTTCTAAGGCCGCAGAAGCTGCTTGCAACATTTGTGCTGTGTATATAGTGGGTGCTATAGCTGAAAGAATCGCTCGTGATTGGTATGCCAAGTTCAAAAATGGAGTCGGTAGATAAATGTTCCGACTCCGACTCCTCAGTTTTTTGTACTTCTGACTCCGACTCCAGGTACCCGAAATTTCCTCCGACTTCGACTCCTCGACTCCGACTCCACAGCCCTGATTTAAACAGATGTCTTATGGGCAGATTAATGTAGTGGTGGAGCATGAACCATCAGGATTATTAAAACAGAGGATAAAATGGAAATAGTGTTTTAGGGTAAAAGGATAAGAACATATGGGATCTGGGTCATAGCTAAGGTTGCTGAGCAACAAAAGCTCAGTCCCACCGAATTCACGGTGTTGTGCTAAATAATGTCTACCAGTGAAGACTATATACTTGATATGACCATATCTCCCGTTTTGAACAGGACTATCCTGTTTTTAGAAAGAGAGCAACCCAATGTAACAATTTCAAATAGAAAAAAATCCGATGGTAGCGTGGCAATGACGGCATGCGCAATACGGCTCACACACGTGCAAGTCGGTCAGAAGCCTTCTAGCTCGCTCCTCAGTTGAATTTAGCCATAGGCTGTTACCATTTTTTGGTGCTGGGAGAGTGTTTCACCTCAAAAGCAAAAAGTGCTTACATTTTAAGGATTTTTGTGTATGCATGCAGCAAGCTTAGCTAACGATGTATTAATTTGTCCGTTGTGTTTGAAAAAGTTGATAAATTAAAAAAAAAAAAAAGAGATATGTGTTTTCCTGAATACACATACTATTACCTAAAAATTAGCAGACGATGGAAAAATAGTCACGTTATATATACTGTATATGCAATAGTGTATTGTTTATCAGAAATTACAGTGATAATTACGATAATGATAGCTTAGCATATTCCCCTTGAACATTTATTTATATTATTTGCTTTTATCACCTTTCTTGATGAGATCAGATAACTCTAACCTTCAGAGGAAGAGGAGGAGAACAAGAATTATCATAGCAAACATTTGTGAGGTTCTAAAAGCTAGACTGAACCTGTTGAAAACAAGCATGAGCGGCCAGTGATCCTCTGCAGGGGCCAAACAGATGTCACAGTGGTTCTGCTATCCTCTCCATGCAATAAGATGTTTTCTAGAATGCTAAAAGCACTGGTATATGCACATAAATTGAACAGCAGCTCAAGGTCTGGGCCTCTGCTAAAAATTCTCTCTATGAATCCTAACATTACCGCATTTAGGGGTCCTTTTACTAAGGTGCGTTAACACATCCGCAGACTATAATGGACGCGTTAGCATTGAGCGCACGCCAAATCGTCCAGTTCACCTTAGTAAAAAGACCCCGTATTGTGGTTCAGTTGCATACTTACAGACACATTTTTTTCTCATGTCTAACAAAGTGAAAAGGAGTTAGCGACAGCTAAATGGAAAGGAGAATAAAATCAGATATATACCTATAGAAAGTTGTACTACCATAATTCAAGTGGTGTGACAGAAGAGCAGCTATTCTCAACATGTGGGTGACGTCATCCACGGAGCCCCGAGGCGGACAGCTTCGCAAGCAGACTTGCTTGAAGAACTTTTAGAAAGTTTGCCACTGCCGCACCGCGCATGAGCGAGTGCCTTCCCACCCGATGTAGGGTGCGCGTCTCCTCTGTTCAGATAGCTAGCAGAGAAGCCAACCCGGGAAGGTGGGTGGGTTGTGAGAATAGCTGCCTGCTGTCCCTGGATAACACCTGCGACGGTAAGTAACTGTGCTTTATCCCTTGTCACTTCTCCCTTGTCATTCGCGGGGGATAGGGGCAGAGCCGGATCGCGAATGCCGAAAAACCGCGATTATTCGGCTCTGACCCACCCCCACCTCCCTGCCGCCTTCCCGGCCTTACCTGGTGGTCTAGAGGACTTTCGGGGCAGAAGCGATCTTCCTACGCTCCTGCCCCGTGCAGATCGCCATCAGGAAATGACTGTAGGGAGTTCCCGACGTAGTCTCGAGAGACTACGGGAACTCCCAGCAGCCATGGTAGGAGGAACCAATGGACAGCAACAGAAGAATTTACAGAAGATGGGAAAGCGGAAAAAAGAAACTGGGACCAACTTTATGGAAAAATAAGTCTCCAAACAACAAAGGTAAAAAAACGGAACTGTATATAGCAGATGTCTTTGTATTGTGTTCAAAAGAAAAGGAAATGCATTTCTGGTTTTATTTCTACAGTGTTGAAGTACTTGCTGACCCTTGCCGTGGCTGGTGGAGATCCCCAAGCACCGCCAACAGAGGACCTCCTCTAGAGACGGCCAGAACTCCCCTCCATCAAGCGCGCAGCCACTGAAGTGCCAGCATCTGTGACTCAAGGACGCTACTGCTGCCTGCCAAACTTGGCAAAAGGGACCCCCAGCCAACTTCAAAGGAAGTCCTCAGCTGACAGCTTGGGGGTTCTCATCAGCTGAGTATTTATATATATATATATATATATTTTTTTTTTTTTTTTAATTTATTTTATTATTTTATATTTACATTAGGGGCTCTGGTAGAAACCCGTTTACAATTATGTATTCTTCCCAATTAATATTTCCAAATTAATAAAGTGTCTTTGCTTATTTGTAAATGGGTCTCTACCAGAGCCTTTAATTCAGTAGCATAATTAAATGAAATAACTATTTCTGAAGTTTATAGGGACGGGCGGGGACAGAGGGGATTCCTTGCGGGGATGGGTGGGGATGAAAGGGATTCCTCGCGGGGACGGAGGGATTCCTCGTGGGGACGGGTGGGGACAGAGGGATTCATCGCGGGGATGGGTGGGGATGAAAGGGATTCCTTGCGGGGACGGAGGGATTTCTCGTGGGGACGGAGGGATTCCTCGCGGGGACGGTTGGGGACAGAGGGATTTTGGCGGTGACAGGTGGGATTTCTGTTCCCGCACAACTCTCTAATCCATACCACCAAAGAGTTTTTCCACCTGAACTCGACAACGTTTGAGGGCTCGAGGTTGAAGGGTAGCACAGCGGGCACACGACTCCGGACGATGGTCAGGTCCCAAACACTGAACACACCACCTATGTGGGTCAGTGAGGGAGATTGCGCGCTGGCAACGGCTACACTTCTTGAAGCCTGTGACCAGCCGGGATTTAAATGGAAAAATAGCCTCAGCGAGATCAAAGCCCGCAGGCTTAGGCTGCGAGGCAGGCCCCGCCATGACAGAAAATAAAAATTAAATTAAGTCTTTTCTTTTTATTTTTTAATAAAACACGCAAGAAAAACTCAGCGACCCTGTAAAGAAATAAAACACGAGCCGCGGTGAGAGAAGGCACAAAGTAGAACTGAGTCTAGTGCAGAGCATCGAAATAGGACTTCTCGGCTCCGCGGAAAACTGAGAACTGAGGTGATGCGCGCCCTGTGTCGGGCGGGAAGGCACTCACGCATGCGCGGTGCAGCAGTCGCAAACTTTCTAAAAGTTCTTCATGCAAGTCTGCTTGCGAAGCTGTCCGCATCTGGGCTCTGTGGATGATGTCACCCATATGTTGAGAGTAGGCTGCCTGCTTGTCCTGGGATAATATTGATTATGGTTTATTAAATGTTATGGTGGAAGCTGATCAAAAGTAAGCTGAAGTGGGAAAATGTATTATTCATTTATCTCATGTCTTCTTAGCACCCTGTTTCCCTGAAAATAAGCCCTAGCATGATTTTTAAAGATGCTCCTAATATAAGACCTACCCCCAAAATAAGCCCTAATTAAGATTGACCCCTGAAGCCCCTCCCCCTGAATGTCCCCAACACTCCCCGACTCAATCCCTGACACTAGTGCTGCCCGATTTATCAAAAAAATTGGACTCATCAATTCAGTCACCCCCGATATACCTCCACTCCGAGGCTTCCTAAAGCAGTAGTAGTGGCAGTGCTCTGAACGGGCTGCTTCGTGGCTTTCCCCACTTGGGCCTTCCCTCTGCCGCATCACAGATAACATCATCAGTGATGTGGCAGAGGGAAAGCCCTGGCAGGGAAGGCCTCAAAGCAGCCTGTTCCGAGTGCTGCCGCCCATGCTGTTTTGGGAGGCCTCGGAGCGGAGGTATGTCAGTCTCATGGTGAGAGGGTATTGGGGTTCTGCTGCACAGGGGGATGGGAGGGAGGGATAGAAAAATCCTGCACAAGGGGATGGGTGAGAGGGGAGGAAAGATGCTGCACATGGGGTGGAGGAGAGGAAGGGAGATATGATTATTGTACATGAAAAAAAAAAAAAAGACATCCCTCCAAAGTAAGCCCTAATGTGTTTCTTGGACACTTATTATTTTCGGGGTAACACAGTAGTAGCTGAGGGTGCATTTACATTCTGGTATGATAGCTGTCTCCAATCCAAGCTTATATCTGAAGCAATAGGAAGTTAACTGACTCACCCAAAGATCATCAGTGGGATATAAAACTTAAGTTTTTCTGATTCTCAGCCTGCCAAGTTACGAGAGTCACCAAGTCAGTCCTGTTTTATTACACTTTTTTTCTTTAGTGATTTTGTGATTGTCCCAGTTTTATTCATGCAAAGATAAGGCAGACTGGAGAAAAAAATAACTATCCTACTTTCTGAACAAAAAGAAGGCCTGATCACTGCTAAACAATAATCCCCCAAGCCTCCACATCCCACCTCTCTGCCTTTCAGTCTGGTTTCAACAATTTCTGACTGGAGCTTTTTCACTTCCATCTTTCTAAAAGATCAGTTTTGTCTGATCATGTTTGTGACTAATGGGAAAGAAGGGAGCCTGATTTCATCTAGTCTCCCTGGCGAAATGATTCAAAATGAATTTCTATGATTCAAGATTATTCCAAGCCAAGATGCCTGTCCAGGCAATGTTAAGTTATTACAAACAAAGAAAGGAATGTAAGGAGGGAGAGAGCCTCGGTGGCTTGCAAGATTCCAGTAAGCGCCATCCTGCCAAACTCAACAGTCCTCTATAGACTAAAACACACCCAGATATCTCCGTCGCTAAAAACATACAGGACAGCCTCTGTGAGGAAAATCTCACCTCCTTCCATTCTGTTCAGAAAGTCAATCCAGAAGGATAAATGCCCTCTATAATCCTCTGGGTTTAGAACAAGCTTATTTTTATATGTTTCAATCTTTTTTGTTGATTTAAACATACACAATCCAAAAGGCATTAACAAAAGGAAGGAAAATACCAGGATGTTTACAAAGCAATGCCCTACAGTAAATAAGCAGATTATCTATCTATGACTCTCCCACCCCTGATATCAACAATCTTCAAACCAAAGAGAACCAGATTACAAATTAAGCACTCTGCTTTGCGCATGCGGTATTAAGAAGTTCCAAAAAGGCTCCCAAATCGACTTAAAGGCTTTGCCTTTTAGAGAGCTCATTTCTCCAACATCTAGTTTCTGCTAGGTACTTGTGACCTGGATTGGCCACCGTTGGAAACTAGATGGACCATTGATGATCCAGTATGGCTATTCTTTTGTGAATAATGAAATCACTGAGCGCCACTGTAATAATTGGTTCCAAAAACCTCCAAACAAGAATACATTCTTTGCCATCAATGATGTATGTTTTAAGAAACCATGAGCCCCTTTTGGCAAAGGAAAAGCCATCAAGGGTCCGTCGAATAATATCCCAGGTGAAAGGTTGACTTGCCAAAGATGCAAGTGGGACACTCAAAGTTACAGGGAAATAGTTTTAAAACTAATACGGGGAAATTTTTTTCACTCGGAGAATAAATAGGCTCTGGAACGCGTTGCCAGAGATTGTGGTAAAGAGCAGATAGAGTAGCTGGTTTGGGGGGGGGAGGAGACCGTTGGGCCTTTCCAGATCCAGCTGTTACTATTATTATGGCCCATTCCTCTCTTATATTCCCCTCAACTTGTCTCTCTCAGCCCCCTCCTCCCTATGTCGCCTCTCTCTCAATGCCTCTACCAGTTTATCTCCAAACACTTTCCACATTTGCAGCAATCTTCATCTCTCTTAAATCTTTGCACATACCCAAGGAGTCTTCTTCATGCTCTCAAATCCCCACTATTACGGTACTGCTCAATTCGACAATTTGAATTGATTTGTTTCCCCCCCAAAATCGGACTTGCCAATGCAGTTAACAGCTCTACCCCCCCCCCCCCCCCTTCATGAGACCAGACATACTTTCAGGGCCTCCTAAAGCAGCAGCAGCGGTGGAGGATGGCTAGAAGACGTAGGCCCCGAACAGACTTTTTCACAGCCTGCCCCACCAGGGCTTTCATCTGCCGTGTCATCAGTGACGGGGTAGGCCGCAAACAAGCCTATTTATAGCCTGCATCTATTAGTCGTCCACCATCACCGCTGCTTTAGAAGGACCTGGAGGTATGTCAGGCCTCACCCGGAGGCGGGGAGGTTGGGAAGTGCTTGACAGAGGGATGGAAAGCTGCCACACTGGGAGATAGGAGGGAGAATTGATTCAAACTGAATCAAAAAATTTTTCCACTCACCTCAATTAACACATTGGTGAAACTGTCTTTAAAAGCAAACAGTCCTAATTGCATTCCTGCCCCTGAGCTGTAACATCTCCATAGATTTTAGAGCAGTGCTCTCAAATTTTTCCCAGCTGTGATTCCATGATCATAGCCAGTGATGCTCACGACCCCACCAACGCACATCATGACAACATGGCTATGGGCTAGCTTCACAAAGCAAACCGATCGGTTTACGACCAGATTTCCCTCGGACCCCATTCACTGCGATCCGCTTCGAATCCATGCATGCAAATGAGAAGAAACGCATGCAAAGTAGACGGGGATGCGATTCACCAACAAAATTTTTGAATCCGACTGGGCTGGCTGATCAACCCAAGAAGCGACTGCTGGGGACTAGTCGAAAACATCTTTCCGACTCTCCAGCTCCATAGAAGCCCTGCTCTCTGCTGCCCCGAATCTCTCCTGTCTGCCGCCCTGATGCTCTTCCCCGGATCTCTCCTGCCTGCTCTGCCCCGAATCGCCGGCCTACTCATCCCCAGTTTCCTCCTGCATGCCGCCCGAATCTCTGCTGCCCTTCCCCGCACTGCGAGCCCGTGGTTTTAACCCGCGAGCTTAAATGGGTTAAAACCGCAGGCTTGCTGGGCTAAAAAGTAAAAAAAAGTCGCAGCTCAGATGGGTCTAGACACATGTGCATACATCGGGATCGCACACCAGCGATCCGTGCCGGCAGATGGGGGCGTTCCTACGATCGCCCCCATATGCATATTGGACTTTGAAGAATCCATCGGACACGGATCCATCCCGATCGGGCAGGTTTGTGAATCTAGCCCTATGTACTGCCAACCCAGGTCACAACTCCAAACGAGGCACAAACCTAACCCAACAGTCTGAGAAATGCTGTGTTAGAGCATAGAATCTCTCGTCATTAAAATGGCTGCTTCCTTCAATGCCCTGTCCTGACTAGATTGTACACTCAACCAAGCAGGAGTGGCTTTTTCCTGGGTCTGTAATAGAAAATGACATGGGGACAAATTTTCCCGTCCCGTCTCTGCGAGTTCTTTTCCTGTCCCTGCCCCATTCCTGCAAGCTCCATCTGCACAAGGCCTGTGCAGTTAAGGCAGAGCTTACAGGAATGGGGCAGGGACAGCGACAAAAGTCACAAGGACGGGACAGGGAAATTGAGTTCCTGCGGGGATGGTGACAAATTTGGGGACATCTTGAAGCTCTATAAAAATATCAAATAGCAGCACAAAACTCCAATAATGCTACAGAGGAAAATGCAAGAGAGATAATGTTTGTGCTGCCTAGTCTGTATTGTTTACTATAAGTCATAAAGTAATGTACATATTGCATGGCGAACAAAAGGCTCAAATTCCTGCCTTAGGCCACTTACCGACTGCCCAAGCAGACTCCTGCACACATAGCTCCCCATCTTAATGTCATGCTGCAACTCTATTTGCAAGTAGCCCTCATTGAAGGTTTGGAGGTACTGACAGGGTCTATTCAGCCAAATCTTGATTTACTTAGACCAGGAGTGGGCACCGCAGTGCTCGAGGACCAAAACCCGCAAGCATTAGATCCACTTATATACAATGGAAGGAGTACATGCAAATCAATCTCACACATATTACAATAAATAAAAAAAAGGTCTGTTATTACTAATCTGCAACTGAACTTGTATTCTTCTAACTGACCATTCTTACATAATAGAAGCACGTGTTTGGAGATAATCTATATTTTTCATGTTTACTTGGAATGCATACTGTATATGGATATGGTGATTGGGATAATTCATAGTGGAAATGTACAAAGAGCTCTTCCGCAAAATAAACGTAAAAATGCAAATAACATTTACTTGGATCAGCAGCAGACACTAAACAGACTAGCAAAAACTGCAGCAAATCAAGACATGAAATCTCTAAACAAGCATAATTGTGGCCAGAACCACAGAAAATGACACCACCCTGAGCAAAATCCAGGGCATCTATAATTAAAAGAACTGGAAGATGGATAATTTAAAGCAGCGTCTGCTAAAAAAAAAGACTAAAACATATGAAGTGGCAGAGCACAGATCAATAAAGAGATCAACAAAGTTTAAAATATAAATAACTCGGTTAATGCATGGTATGACAAACCTAAGTAGTAGAGAAAGAGATAATCTGGTCAGATCTAATGTTTCACACTAACTTTTAAATTAACTACTGAATAGGAATTAAAAACAGCCTCTTCTTTCCATCCCTTACATTTCATACAGTCTTCAAAAGGAAGGAGGAAATTTTTTTTCAGAGAATAATTAAGCTCTGGAACGCGTTGCCAGAGGTTATGGTAAGAGCAGATAACGTAGCTGGTTTTAAGAAAGGTTTGGACAATTTCCTGGAGGAAAAGTCCATAGTCTGTTATTGAGAAAGACATGGGAAAGCCACTGTTTGCCCTGGATCGGTAGAATGGAACATTGCTACTCCTTGGGTTTTGGCCAGGTACTAAGTGACCTGGATTGGCCACTGTGCAAACAGGCTACTGGGTTTGATGGACCATTGGTTTGACCCAGTAAGGCTATTCTTATGTTCTTACTGTTGAAACAAATAAGTCATAAGAACATAAGAGTTGCCATATTGGGGCATCAAAACCAATATCCTGTTTCCAACAGTGGCCAAGCCAGGTCACAAGTATCTGGAAAGATCTCAAACAGTAAAACAGATTTTATGCTGCTTGTCACAGGAATAAACAGTGGATTTCCCCAAATTTGTCTTAATAGCAGCTTATGGACTTTTTTCTTTTGGTAAATTATCCAACTTTTTTTTTTTTTTTTTTTAAACCCTGCTAAGCTAACTGCTTTTACCACATTCTCTGGCAACAAATTCTTGTCTTTTTGTTTCAGCAGAGGTTCCTTAGATGACTTGTAATGTTATCACATGCATCCTTTAAATCAAGTTTTTCAAATGTTATCAAAAGTTATTTATTTATTACCTATTATGTTCACTTTTCATGAATGTCAAAAAATTATGCTACAATTAGAGCATATTAGTAATGGAACTACCAAGTTATACGGAAATAACATTTCAGGGTTAAGAATTATTCAATGACCAATTAATTTCCTGCTGCATAAAATTTTTTCGGAGAAAGTTTATGGCTATTTGAGGATCTGCACAATTCTATTCTATTAAAGATCTTATATTCTGCTGATATCCCATAGGGTTCAGTGCAGATTTCAACCAAGGTAAACCTCCACAAAAGAGGAAAATTACAATCTATATAGTTATAATTGCTCAGTTCTGGGGAAAGGAAGAAATTTTAAGAATGAAGAGCAGCCAATACAAAGGTAGTCATTATAAGAGTAATACTGATGGTTTTAGACACAAAGAATAACTTTTCTGTTATCCTCGGCCAACACAGCAACTTTCCAAAGAAATAGGAGAATGGAAGATAAGAAGTCCATAGACCAATAGCCAGGATCGGCATTAGGGGGGTGCAAACAGGGCAGCTGGCCTGGGCCCCGTGACTCGGGAGGGTCCACTCTAAACCGGCATGCCTTCCCCCTTCTATCCGCACCGGTATGATGCTGTCCTTACCTTCCTTTGCTGACAAATCCATTTTTGCTGCAGGAGGTCTCTAGCCGCAGCAGCAAATCTGAACAGCTGCCTATGGCTCCCTTCCCTGCTTTCCTCTGCCCTGGTCCTCTCAGATGGAAACTGGAAGTTGCGTCATTTGCAGACCGCAGGAAGTTGCGTCATTTGCGGACCGCGGCAGAAGGAAAAGACCAATCTCATCATCATTTTACATCTTTCAATTTAGCAGAAACATCATCCCATGAACTAACATGCAGAACTTTCTCCTATGTAAGAGCAACATCAGACCACCATGGATAGAAGGAGGAAGAAATACAGGTGAGGAAATCCCCGTTACTAGCTGTAATTTTTTTTAAGTAGAAAGGGGGACTGGGGGAGGGAGTTAAAAGAAGTGCCAGATTGAGTATGGGTAAAGGGGAAGAGTTTATGGGACTGGAAACAGAGGAGGAGGAGGGAGGAAGGAAGGGAGGGGGGAGAGAGAGAGAAATGGTGGGCAGTGATCTGAAAGGAGAGAAGAGAAACAGAGAAGATGGATGTGGGGTGGGGTGGAGTGAAGGAAGGGGAAAGATATTTGAAGAGAGGACTGTTGGGAAGAGAAAAGGAGCGATAGTGAACCTGGGGAGGGAGGGAAAGATAGGGGGAGGCTAGTTAGGAAGAGAAAGAGAGAGATGGTAGACCTGGGGATGGAAAGAAGGGAGAGAGGGAGAAATGTTAGGTCTGGGGATGGAAGGGAGAGAGAGATGGCAACATCTCTCTTTCCCTCTAACCCAGTGGTCTCAAACTCACGGCCCGGGGGCCACATGCGGCCCGCCAGGTCCTATTTTGAGGCCCTCGGTATATTTATCAAAATCACAAAAGTAAAATAAAACCATTTTGATCATATGTCTCTTTACCTATAAATTACAATATTATTATTAAGACTTAGCCAAAAGAAAAGATTTATAAACTATAAAGAGTTTTACCTCATGCAAAATTGTCATTTCTTTAATAAGAAGAAATTAACTATTCTTTCTGCGGCCCTCCATGTACCTACAAATCCAAAATGTGGCCCTGCAAAGGGTTTGAGTTTGAGACCACTGCTCTAACCCATTGTTCAGCATTAAGGGGGAAAGGAAGAACACAACAATAGAAAAGGGAGGGAGCAAAATGTTGGACCATGGGGAAAGAGGAAGAGAGTTGAACCTATGGGAAAGGGAAGCAAGGCATAATGAGGGAAATGGAGCAAGAGAGGAGAAACAAATGAACAACAGACACTGGAAAGAGAATTAGTAAAAGATAGACAAAAAGCAGACAGAGAAACTGGGACCAAGATGATGGAAAAGCAAAATGTCCAGACACCAAAGGTAGAAAAAAGTGTTTTATTTTGAATGTATTAACTGGCATATGTTATCTTTGGGATATGTGCATCACAAATATTTTTCATTGTAGTCAGTGGCATAGCCATGCAGCTGATTTGTGGGGAGGGGCTGGAGCCCAAAATGGGTGGATGAGCACCAAATTTTCTCCCCGCTTGAATGCAAAATATAAATGAGTTGATGGAGATTCCCAAGCCCTGGCAACTAGAAGTCTCCAAACTTTGCAGCTAGTGGCAGTATCCTCAAGCTGCCAATTTCTTCATGCATACATGAGAGCCAAGCGGAAAGGGGGGGAAGGGAAGGCAGTGGCTCTGTAATACTGCTGCCAGCTACAGAACTTCGAAAGTTCTGGTCACTGGACCTGAAGAGGGGAAAGACGTGGTCATCAACTGATGAGGCTTGGGGGTTTCCACCAGCTACATCAAGGGAGATGTTCATTTTGAAGAGGCCTAAGCTCAAAGTGGGAGGCCCAGCCCCTTCTCATGGTTATGCGGCTGATTGTGTTCAGTACAAAATGAAGTACTTGCAGAGTTAATTTTTTGAGTTTCTAGTTCAGTTTTGGTATTCATATTTCTGTTTCTAATTTGTGATCCATTGTTCTATATTTGGTGAAGGTCTGTCTGTGTTTTATGTGTAAAGAAGTCATTTAAAGATGGGTGGGGAAATTGGGAGATGGATAGGTAAAAGAGAGGCCCCCTCCTTAATTTCTGCCCTGGGCCCCTTTATGACTAAAACTGGCCCTGCCAATAGCTCTAGAACATTGTAGCAGCTTGTGAACATTGTTAAGAACATAAGCAATACCTCCGCTGGGTCAGACCTGAGGTCCATCATGCCCAGCAGTCCACTCATGCGGCGGCCCAACAGGTCCAGGACCTGTGCAGTAATCCTCTATCCCCGTTTCCAGCAGGAAATTGTCCAATCCTTTCTTGAACCCCTGTACCGTACTCTGCCCTATTACGTCCTCTGGAAGCGCATTCCAGGTGTCCACCACACGTTGGGTAAAGAAGAACTTCCTAGCATTCGTTTTGAATCTGTCCCCTTTCAACTTTTCTGAATGCCCTCTTGTCCTTTTATTTTTTGAAAGTTTGAAGAATCTGTCCCTCTCTACTCTCTCTATGCCCTTCATGATCTTGTAAGTCTCTATCATATCCCCTCTAAGTCTCCTCTTCTCCAGGGAAAAAGAGTCCCAGTTTCTCCAATCTCTCGGAAAATTCATGTGTCCCCCTTTACAGGCTCTAGTCGAGGAAAAGATTTCAAGTACTATCTGTTTTATGCTTTCTTATTTTCATAATCTACCACCTCCCTTGTGAGATTTTTGCAGACGTTTGCAGTACGAGTCTAATGGAGCTAGCAGTAGTCATAAGCCATTTTGTGAAAAAAGACCAATCTCATCATCATTTTACATCTTTCAATTTAGCAAAAACATCATCCCACGAGCTAACATGCAGAACTTTCTCCTATGTATAGAGGTCACAATTGTGCCTGTATAACTTCAATGTAGACCGCTTTAGTTATACCACAGAAACGCAGTGTATTAACTACATGAATCTTGACCCTGTCACCTTTGTGCATACACATAAATATTAATTGGAATTGTAAGGGAAAGAACATTTTTAGCTTATACTTTCAAGGTTGCATTTTTCCATGTCTCTCTACATTTCAACATAAAAGTCCGCTAGGTGAAACTGCCACTTACTGCTACAAATGATCGGCGGACTTTTACTGAATATCCTACCTATGAAAAATGCCAGCGTACAGAACAGAAAAGAAATGTTTTTGAAGTTTAAGCTCATAACAGACAATCCTCATTATTTCAGGTGCCAATTCTAGAAACACTATATTTGTTTTCTTTTAAGCTTAAACTTCCTAGTAAAAGTAGGGTCTGAAAGAGCCTAACACTGAATTCAAACAGGAATAAAGAACGCAACAGATCTTAGAAGTAAAACCTCACTCTTCCTAGCTGATTGCATTTTTAGACAGGTTTGTCTTAAATTGACAGCGGTCAGTCATGACCTTCATTTAATCAACAATTTTACTTTTCTAATATATTAACTTCTCCCTAGTCCTTCAGTCATCCAGTATCAGAAGGTGCCATCAGGAAAAGCGATTTTATTTTCTCATTTAGATCTACTTTCAAACCTATTTTTATGAAAAGTAGCTATTTTAGTGCAATACAAAATACATGGTCGGCCACAGATAAACCCATCTTTGCTAAAATAACTCAGAAGACTCCAGTGATCCAAATGCTTCTTAACCTGAGAAACAGAACAGTGATGCCCTTAAGCTAGAAAAGTTCAACTCTATACATCTAAGAACTGAAAAACAGTTTTCTAACACAAGTGTTTCAATAACCAGAGATAAATAAGATGATTCCCATATAAGCTGCCAATAAATTTTTCCTGCGAAAAAAGAAAATCTGTGCAAACACATTCCACAGACAAGACTTTCTGATGAAGATTGAAGCACAAAATGAAGTCTCTTTCTAGGCTCAGTCTTGAACAGTTTTAACTAACACCCGTCACCGTCTCAACTACCACTTAAGAAAGGATAAATATAAAACAACGTTTCTCTAGCAGAAGCCGTCTGTCGTTACCTTAATACTTTGCCCACAGCCTGTAAAACCATTTTGCAACTTAATCCAGTTTTGGGAGTCTGGACGAGCACCGGTCTGTCTCCAGAAATGTTGCAGTGGTCCCCAACCATGTTATGAAGTGGAGAAGGGAAGGGGAAACGTAAGGGAACGGCTTGAAAAGGAAAGTGTTTCCAGCCCTGGATCTTTCTCTCTCTCTTCCAGTCTTTCAGCTCTGCCACACTGAACTCGTCTGACCACATTCTGTGTACATTTCAGCTTCGTCTGTGTGCGTGTGCATGCCAGACGCACTTCATGCTGCCCTCTTTCGACAGCCAATCAGGGAGCAACAAGGGGAGAAAAAGAAAGAGAGAAAAAAAAAAAGGCTGAAAAAGACAAACAGCTGGTTCTTTTAGGTAGCCCTGAGCTGGGGCCAAGTCTGTGCAAACATAGACTGAATCAGCCATTTCAAAATCAGGGCCATAAGGGACAAGAATCCTAGGGTAAACAGGGCAGACTTTTAGCTTAGCTAGCTTTTTGCAAAATTGAGTTAGAATGGCAAAAGAAATGGCACTCTTAAGTGAATAGCAACTTAAAGGATGTTGCCAATCTGCCAGCACAACTTTCCTTGATATGTCATTATTGGAAGTAGGGCATTTTAGTGAGGTTTATATTTAAATCTCCATGTTTAAAATGTTCTAAGTTAATTGCAGCAATATTGTGGATATATATGATGTGAGGAGTAAAAACCTAGGTGAATCTGTTTGGGACACATGATTTGTGGGATAAACCCTGGTGGATTCATATTATTTTGCAACAGGGGTCCCCAATCCCCGGTCCGTGGCCCACTAGCAGTCCGTGGCCGTCTGACAGCTGGGCCACAAGAGAACGGCCGGCAACGGGCATCTCTTACCCCCGTCTTGCCATCTCCCTCCTTCGCGGGTGCTCTTCAGAGTTTTCTGTATGTCTGGACGCCCGCAACATTCTCACAAGTCCCGCACGACTGCCCCAAAGCTTCTCCTCTGACGCACTTCCTGTTTCCGCCTGGGCAGCTCCTCTGACGCACTTCCTGTTTCCGCCTGGGCAGCTTGCATCAGAGGAGAAGCTTTGGGGCAGTGGCACAGGACTTGTGAGAATGTTGCCGTGTCCGGACACTTAAAAACAGAAAACTCTGAAGAGCACCCACGAAGGTGAGGGGAAGGGAGAAAGGTGGCCCAACGAGGGGAAGAGTTTCAGTGGCACAGAAGGGAAGTGGAGGGAGAGGGGGAAGGGTAACAGATGCTGAATGGAAGAGAGAGGAGATCAGACGCTGAAGAGAGGTAGATAGAAAGGGAGGAGTAGACGTTGGATGGCAGTGGGGAGGGGAGAAGATGCTGGTTGGAAGGGGAGAGAGAGAGGGGAACAGACGCTGAAAGTGGAGAGAGAGGGAGCAGATGCTAGAAAGAAGTGGGGAGGAGAGAAAGGGGAACAGATGCTGGTGGGAGTGGAGAGAGGGGAACAGATGCTGAAAGTGGAGAGAGAGGGAGCAGATACTAGAAGGATGTGGGGAGGAGATAAAGGGGAGCTGACCCTGGGTGGAAGGGGAGAGAGAGAGGGAGCAGACACTAGATGGGAGAGGATACAACATAAGAAGTTGCCTCTGCTGGGTCAGACTAGAGGTCCATCGCGCCCAGCAGTCCGCTCCCGCGGCGGCCCATCAGGTCCATGGCCTGTAAGGTGATCCTTGTCTAAACCCTTTAATCCCCCTTGTCCTTCTATCTATACTCTTCCATAACCTATCTCTACCTCTATATATATCCCTCAATCCCCGTATCCTTCAGGAATTTATCCAATCCTTCTTTGAAACCCGGTAGTGTACTCTGTCCTATCACAACCTCCGGAAGCGTATTCCAGGTGTCCACCACCCTCTGAGTGAAAAATCATTTCCTAGCATTGGTTCTAAACCTGTCCCCTTTCAATTTCTCTAAGTGCCCCCTAGTTCTTGTGGTTCCCAATAGGCTGAAGAATCTGTCCCTTTCTACCTTCTCTATGCCTTTCATGATCTTGAAAGTCTCTATCATGTCTCCTATAAGTCTCCGCTTTTCCAGGGAGAAGAGCCCCAGCCTTTCTAACCTGTCTGCGTATGAAAGGTTTTCCATACCTTTTATCATTTTTGTCGCCCTTCTCTGAACCCTCTCAAGTATCGCCATGTCCTTCTTTAAGTACGGTGACCAATATTGGACACAGTATTGCAGGTGCGGGCGCACCATCGCACGATACAGCTGCATGATGACTTCCTTCGTCCTGGTTGTAATACCCTTCTTAATAATACCCAACATTCGGTTTGCTTTCTTTGAGGCTGCTGCACATTGTGCCATTGACTTCATTATTGTATCCACCAGCACACCCAAGTCTTTTTCAAGGTTACTTTCCCCTAGTACTAATCCCCCCATTTTGTAGCTGAACATCGGGTTCTTTTTCCCTAAATGCATGACCTTGCATTTCTCTACATTGAAGTTCATCTGCCATTTATTTGTCCACTCCTCCAGTTTGTTCAGGTCCCTTTGTAGGTCTTCACATTCCTCCGCAGTTCTAACCCTGCTACAGAGTTTAGTGTCATCCGCAAACTTTATAACTTCGTCCCTGTTTCTAGGTCATTTATAAAAACATTGAACAGCATCGGTCCGAGCACCGACCCCTGTGGAACACCACTCGTGACCCTCCTCCAGCCCGAGTAGTGACCCTTCACTTCAACCCTCTGCCTTCTGCCTGCCAACCAGTGTTTAACCCATCTGTGTACGTCCCCTTCCACCCAGTAGTTCCACAGCTTCCTAAGTAGCCACTCATGAGGTACCTTGTCAAAGGCTTTTTGGAAGTCGAGATAAATGAGTCTATGGGTTCCCCTTTATCCATCTGGCTGTTTATCCCTTCAAAGAAGTGCAGTAAGTTTGTTTGGCACGATCTTCCCTTGCAGAAGCCATGCTGGCTTGCTTTCAGTTGTCCATTTTTTTCTATGCGCTCACAGGGAAGAAGACAAAGATGTCAGACCATGGGAGGAGTGGAGGAAAGAAGGCAGGTGCCAGACCAATGCGGGGGGGCTGGGGGAGGGGGGAGGGAGAGACAATTTCTGGTAGAGGCACAGAAATAAAGCTGATGCCATATCTAGGGAAAGGCGAAAACATCTTAATGTTCAGATTAGCAAGTTGCATGCTGTTAGCAATACTCTTGTCAGGGGTGAGGAATGAAGGCCACAATCTAGTCAGATTTTCAGGATTTCTTCAATGCATATGCATGAAATCTATTTGCTATAGAAATATAGATTATAGATATAGATTATAAAAATATAATTATTCATTAATTGCAGAAATAGAGGCAGTGCATGCAAATAGATCTCATGCATATTCAGTGGGGAAATTCTGAAAACCCAACTAGATCGCAGCCCTTGTTCCCTGCTTCTTGGTTATAAAATATAGTCCCAAGTGTGCATCATATACAAGGATAAATCAAAAAGTAAAGACAAAATACATTTAACGACTTTAATAGAAGTAACTGTGAACAATTGAACATATCACTTTTCTACATAGTCCCCAAGCAAGATGACGCATTTCTTCTATCGTTCAACTAGCTTCTGCATTCTTGCAAAAGAAGAAGTTTTTCGGCTGTTCCAGAAGCCAAGTGAGCGCTGCTTCCTTTCCTTCATCGTGCTTTGTGTTTTGCTTTCTAGGTCTTAGTGAGGCACCCATGTCTCATCGCCAGTGACAGTTCTCTCCAGAATACTAGGATCTTCTTTATACCGACTCAGTAATTGGGTTGAAACCTCCAAACACTGTTCCCTGTGCAGATCACTAAGCTGTTTGGGAAATCATCATGCGCAGACTTTCCTGTATCCCAAATCATCATGCATTATGGCAAATGCAGATCCATAGCTGATATCTAAATTTGCAGTCAACTGAGACACTGATATCCATCAGTCTTCTCTAATCAAGACATCCACCCTGTCAATGTGCTCTTGTGCATGCGATGTTGATGAGTGACCAGAACCACCTTCGGCACTTACACTTGTTCGTCCCGCTTTAAACCTTTTTATCCACTCAGAAACCTTTGCTTGATTCATGCTGTTATGACCATAGTGAGTCAATATCCGACGGTGAATTTCAACAGGTTTCACTCCCTCTGCCCAAAGAAAGCACATACTGCACATTGTTCTTCAATGGTGCAATCTTGTAATGAAGCGTCCATGTTTCTGATCTTGTGACTTCCACATGACTAAAGGCTGAGTGCTGTACTGTGCGTGAACGAACTATCCAAAAGGCAGTGTAAGAGTGCATATGTTGCATTTTGTTAACTCTGTTCCAGTTATCATGTAATTTAACAATTGCCTTTATTTTTTGACTAGTCTTTAAGCCTGTTACATTAACGAGTGCTAGAGATGTCTGTCTGTCTGGGTTTTTTTGTTTGTCTCTCTCTTCTTCCTCTGTTATTATCTTCCATCTCTCTGTTCTTGCTCCGGGTCTCCCCCCCTGTCTGCACCTCTCATAGTCCAGCATCTGCCTCCTGTCTTTCCCCTTTGGTCCAGACCTTTCTGTGTTTCTTCTGCTTACAACCCCCACCCCTTCTCTGCCTCTCTCTCCTTCCTTCCCTATGTCCCCCTTACTGTCTTTCAGCCTTTGTCGCACCCCTCCCCTGAAGCCAGCCTGCCTGCGTCCCTCCTGCGCCCAAGCCTGGCCTATCTGCTGGCGATACTTCCTCCCCCCCGGTCCGCTGCCACTCGCTGCCCTTGGACGCCTTCCTGCCTCCTCCCAAGCAGACATTGACTCCGGCATCACCCCGCCCTCTGGCAAGAAATCGACGGCTTGGCGATCGACCTCCGCGAGACTTGAGCCCTCCACCATTTTAGGCGGGGACAGGGGGCGGCGCTTGAGCATTAACTCTTCATTTGTACGCGCGGAGCCTGGTTATGGCGGCGAAGCCCTTTTATTTATGTTTACTAAGCGGCGGACTTGGCCGCACCACAGCGCTTGCGCCAGCTGAGAGGCTGAGGCGGGAAGACGCAGCCCGTCGCGAGCGCCAAATCCCCCTGTGGAGACGAAACTTTTTTGTCCTTCTCGCCTTGGGAGGACGATTGAGCCAGGAGGGAGGAGTCGCTGGCACACGCGCCTCCAGCTAGCGCAGGCACCGTGAGGACTGGCACAGAAGCACACCTCACGGCACCAGGAATCATGAAATTTGAACAGCGCATGCGCGCTCTAGGGTTTTATTATTATAGATTCACCCTCATACATGTCTGGCATGATGGCAAATCAGTGTATAGCTATGAATGATTTGTTGGGCCGACTGGACGGATCATGTGGGTCTTTATTTGCTGTCATTTACTATGTTACTATATTCCTGTTGCAAAATTATCAAAGACCCCAGCACATTCCAAAACTGTCTATCCAGAAAAGTTTACAACGTCCATACTGACCACAATTTTAAGAAAGCATTTTTCTTTCTCTTATAATTTATAAAATTCATTTAAATTCACATTTCACGATTACAGAAGAAACTGGGAACTGGAATGTTCCAAGCTGAGGTAATTTAATATTTCTTAGAAGCTTGGAAAGGCTGATCTCTTCATTAGAGTTACTATGCATAGGCTATATCGCAGAAAGCAGAAAAAAGTATAGAATTATTACAAATAAGAAAACCTCCAGGATAAAAGTTACAGAGAAATGACCTTGTGCAAAATTAGGCATAAGAACTACAATATGAAACTGAGTAGTTTGGTTTATTTATTTACCCTTACCCAGGGCGGGTTACAAACTAACGTGCAAAGATGGACAATAAATACACCTACAAACAAAGCAAAAAATACAAACAAAATACATTGGCGACCAGCACTTTACTGTCATCATCTCTTCCTCATAAACCACAGTTTAACCATAGTTCAAAATATCAAGATGAAAGAAAGGTTCTTTTTCTTCTTCAATTCTTTATTCATATTCCAGACAAAGCATATAACAACTGCCTGAGGAAATAAATTTCATGCATGAGAAACACTGCAAAGACACTGGCATAAAAGACACAAACAGCACTACTTGAACTAAATGTGCAACTACTCATACTCATTGAACCAGATCTACCCACAGCTTTGGGTAAACTGACTGCCTGTCTAACAGCAACTCAGGAATGGGCAAACAACAATGAACCCTGCCTGAACCCAAGCAAAACAGAGCTTCTTTGGGTTCCTAACACAAGGGGACAAATACTTGACTTCAAAACAGCTTCTGGGAAGTATGAACTCCCCCTAAAATCATAGGTCAGGAAATCTTGGGATACTGCTAGATTCATTACTCACTCTGATTACGCAAATTCAAACACCCTTTAAAAATTGTACGGCTGCTATGAAATCTCTCTCAATATACTGAAGAGACAAGTCTAACCACAGTGGCTAATGCCACAATAAACATCATGACTAGACTACTGTAATGCCCTGTACACTGGCTAACTAAAAAGAGTTTGCATCAGTTGCAGCTAATTCAGAATGCTGCAGCGTGACTGACAGAAGGCTGTAAACGGCGTACCAACTACACGCTTCCTGCAAAATCTACACTGGCTACCAATATCTTACAAGGCTAAATTTAAAACTCTATGCTTGATTTTCAAGATCCTCAGACAAAATGGGCCAGAATACCTCAAGAATAAACAAACCATCTGTGAAACCTCTGAGGTTCTCTCAAGAAGCATCACTATTGGTACCCTCATCAAAAGAAAATGTATGATGTGATACCCATCAGCGAGCTTTCTCAGGACTATTGACCTAGCATCACCAGATGTACCCCAAAACCTTGATTCACTGAATTAAATAATTTAAAACAAGAGCCAATCCACCAATGACCATCCATCTGCATGTTGGAGGCAGAAAATACAGGCTTACCAGTGATCTTACCATCTTATATATGGCAGAGCTCAGCCTTTGTGTTCTCCATCTATGCCTGCTGGTGGATGGTCATAACCTACCTGGTTTCTGGAGTCATCTGGTGATGATGACAAGGAAAGGGTTAGTTTCCAAGTTTAGTGATGTCTCTACGAGGCAACAATAAGACCCAACACAGGACAGTGTTTTAGCTACTAATGCCTGCATCAGGTGTTATACATTCTAAGTTGCCATTACTATTATCAAATTGATTAACGAATCCATACACGTGAATCTGAAAAATACAGTACATGCCTCTTCATGGCCAACCAGTGCAGTGATGACACCTAAGCTTTGAATTTTTTTTTTTTTACAATCTCCATTTCTTGATCTCCTAATCTGATCTTATCTGGAGTTTTCAACAATGGGAGTGCCATGAATTACCACATCACTTCCATTTTCCCAGTGTCGATTGCCAATTTATTCTGTTGTAACCACTTTAAAATACGATCCATGTAATAAGACTATGGGTAACCTATATAGAATTAAAGATATGCCCCCTTCTAGGATTCTGCATTCCCTTAAAGACCACCATCTATACATACGTTCTGTATCCATGACAAAGCTAGAATCCACACAGAATAGTACTTTCTACTTTCACACACTCCTTTATTTATTTATTTAGTGGGATTTAATAACCTTTTGGAATGCTTTGCCTAAAGCTCTTCAAGCTTGAAGATCCATTACCAAAGTTTAAGTCTGCATTAAAGACTCATTTGTTTCCAGAAACTTTTGGTTGTAGATTTGGGTGGATAGAGGTGCTAAGTTTGTTTGCTAGGGTGCATTGACTGCAAGATTGCTTCTTTTGGGATGCATGATTTCTTAAAATTATGTTCCCCTGTTCTGACAAAATTGGTGCTCCTTTCAGTCTCTCATTACTTTCATTTTGTAAGGTAGACTGCTTTGTTATGTTTTTTCATGAACGGTGGTATATCAAGTTTAATAAACCATAACCATAGTTCTTACTGACCCATGATCTTTCACACTCGCTTCAGTGTAGTGAGGGGGGCTGGTTGCAGAGCCTGGAATATATTAGTACTCAATTTGGATCAGAATGTTTTTTTTCTTGTTTTCCTCCTCTAAATCTAGGGTGCGTCTTATGGAGCGAAAAATACGGTAACTGCTTACCAGCACTGCTCTTTGCAAACATTTCTTCAGCCAGAATATTAAATGAGCTAGGAATGTGTATGTGCTGAGGGAGGGCTACAGAGTGCTGACAAGAAACAGGAACCCAGCACAAGTGCTAGGGGAATTAGCTATTCCCTGAACAAACTTCTAAACTGCCGTGAAGTAGAAAGGAGTGTTTGGAAACTCAGGTGGGACATAGAACAGCTGTATGCACAGGAAGGGTTGTTTTGTTTCCACCCCCATTGCTTGGCAAAACGAGAGATATCCCAAGAGAGAAAAGCAGTGAAAGCTGAGAAGTTAAAAGTCAATGAAAACTGTTGTGATTTATTGTTTGAACTAGCTATACCAGGGGTGTCCAATAAGTCGATCGCCAAGGTAACGCGAGTCGATCGCATTGCCTTTGTGATCTTTTTCTCCCTGCTGCTTCTCCAAGCCAGGCTTGGCGCATACAAGCGCTGGACTTACAAAACTTCATCTCCGACGTCAATTCTGACGTTGGAAAGGAAGTTCTGGGCCAGCCAATCGCTGCCTGGCTGGCCTGGATCTTCTTTCCCAAAGTTAGAATTGACGTCGGAAGTGAAGTCTTGTGGGCCCGGCGCTTGTACGCGCCAGGCCTGGTTTGGGGAAGCAGCAGCAAAAGGACAAACTCCGAAGAGAAAGGCAGCGTGCCTGCCAGCATATTCTCCACATCTGCATCTCCCTGCATCTTTAACTCACCAACAGCCCCTGCTGAACTAGACGGACACACCTCTACCACCTATGAGAGTGCCGCCTTCTTATCCCCAAGCATGTCTTTCACGCAGGGAGCCAGCGAGCTCTCCGGAGCTAACAAAGCCGCCGTCGCCGCATCCCCTGAGCATCCCGACGGCGTGCAGCGCTTACCACACCATGAACAGCGCTTAACCGCTTCCGCCGCCATGACACCAAACAAAACAGCTGTACTCATGATCCTCCTGAATCTGAAAGGCAGAGTCCTTTTACTACTGCACAAATCCTGTGCCGGTGAAGCTTTGGTGGCTTGGGGGTGGGGGTAGGGAAAGAATCGGGGAAGTGGAGAAATTGGCACGATGGCTTGGGGCGGGCAGGGGGAGAGAGAAAGAAAGGCAGAAATAAAGAGGGAGGGGGCCAGGGGGAGAGAGAAAGAAAGGCAGAAAGAAAGAAATATTGGCTTTACAGAAGAAGGAAGTGGAACCAGAGACTCATGTAATCACCAGACAACAAAGGTAGGAAAAATTATTTTATTTTCAATTTAGTGATCAAAATGTGTTCATTTTGAGAATTTATATCTGCTGTCTATATTTTGCACTATGGCCCCCTTTTACTAAACTGCAATAGCGGTTTTTAGCGCAGGGAGCCTACGAGCATCGAGAGCAGCGCAGAGCATTCAGCGCTGCTCCCTGTGCTAAAAACCGCTATCGCGGTTTAGTAAAAAGGGAGGGGGTATATTTGTCTATTTTTGTCTAGTCGTTACTGAGGTTACATTGCATAAAGTCATCTGCCTTGACCTCTGATAAAAACCCCGAATACAAATGATAATTAACATTTTTTCTGCGTACAGTGTGCTTTGTGTTTTTTTAAATTTTATTGTTGGTAGATCATTTGGACTTGGTCATTTTAAAAGTAGCTCGCAAGCCCAAAAAGTGTGGGCACCTCTGGGCTATACTATACCAGGCATTGCCTTAGAGAGGGGAGTAGGCTGGCAGAGCGCTCCTGAAGAGGGGTCCCAAGAGAGACTATAATATTATTTTGGCATTTGGCATAGGGGCAAATGAAGCCTGATGGCAATGAACTTTGAAATGAAATACAATAATGGGAATGAATGCTTTACCCAGGTGGCAGTGAAGGCTGACCTGCATTGAAATTATCACTGGATTTACGTCTGATATTTTGGGGATTTTTCTTGTGGACAAATAAAGTGTAAACATTATTTTGAACTGAATCCAGGAAACTCCGTATTTTTCTTTTCACTAACCAAATTAAAGGCGCCCAAAACCTTGCCTGCGGTCCGAGCCAGGTCTTTTGCTAGCAGAGGGCCTGGCCCGGCCACAAAGTCAATAGTGCACAACAAACAGAGCAAAGTGGTCAAGGATTTCATGCCAACCTGTGAAAAGCAATCAGGGCTAAATATGAATAGGAAAAAGGGGGAAGGGCCTTAAGACAGCTGCTAACATTGGCAGAAACTAGTTGGATAAGCAGTTCATGGCGTCCCTTCTTACAGCTTCCTGACAGAAGGCACCATTGAGGCAAAAGAGAAGACATTCTCTTACTAGCTTGCATAGTCTCAAATGCAGGTTTTGCAGCTGCTGCCATGAGCAGATGGTTTCATGCAATATAGTTCCATTATAAACAAGACAATAATTGGATCTCCCAAACTGCAATAAAACTGTTTTATTCTGGTCTGCAGCCCTAGCAACTTTAAACAAACAGATTTGTTTAGCTGAGCTAGAAGTGTACTGCATTCTAAGCAAAAATCCACATCCCTATTTGTGCACACAGAAAACTGCACAGGGATTTACATAGCGATATTATTAAACTGACTGATCACTTTTTCCTGTGACACTAAAGCATAACAATATGAATTAAAACTTCTTTAACAGAGGCATGTAATGTGTAATTTTCAGGACATTACTTTTTGTAAGGCACCCATACTTTAAAACCTAAGGGCTCCTTTTATAAAGCGTCAGTAGAGATTTTTACCGCGGATCAACAAAGTAAATGCTCCGATGAGAAGAGGAGAGGACAGAGGTAGATGGTCAAAATGACTAAGAGGCTTTAGGTGCAGCAGGAGTCTAAGGTTTTTGCTGCCGTTGTTGCTGCTGCTTCTTAGGAGGCGGCCTTGAATAACGGGCTGCCTTCTGAGGAAAATGCCTCTGGAAGGATGGAGTAGGCCTATAACTCTTAGCTGTGGAAGGCTTTGGCTTTGGACTGATGATGGAAGCAAACAACATCCCATGGTCAATTTTTTCAGAATATTTCTAAGATTTTAATTATAAAAATATACTAGAAACAAAACAAAAACGATTCACAAAAAGAAAAAGAGATAAAAAATAAAAGTGATAAAAAATGATTTAGTGCTGCTAGCACATGCCAGATGCCAGTGATTGAGATCTCGACTGAAGAAGAGCATAAATATCTTGCTTGATGACTCGGTCTCTGAGGCACGGCATTAGAAATAGCTAATTTGTTGAATTAGCATTTTGTGCTTTCTACAAAGTTATTGGGAAGTAAATTTGGTTGTACAATAGTTTGTGGATACTTCCCTAGTAATTGTAATTTAATGATACAAAACATCCCAGAACAACCTCCAAAGAACTGCAGGCCTCTTTAGCCCTGGCTAAGATTAGCCTTCAATAGGAAAAAGACTGAGTAAAAATAGGATTTATGGGAGAGATAGAAGTGGTTTCAGCCTTGCTAGAGTATCATCAATGCTCATCACACATTTGCAAACACACATCTGAATGATCACCAGAGACTTTTAGGATAATGTTCTATGGACAGAAGAGTCAAAAGTGGAATTCTTTGGACAAGACAAGTCTGGCATATGCCAAATACAGCAACCCGTAGTAAGAACATCATACATGCATGGTTGTGGTAGTGTGATGGTATGGAGATGCTTTGCTGCCTCAAAACCTGGAAATTTTACTATTATTTAAGGAACCATGAACTCTGCACTGTACTAAAGATTCTTAAGGAAAATGTCTGGTCATCTGTCTATCTGCTGAAGCAAGATAATGGACCAAAACACCCAAGTTTACATCTGAATGGATGAGGAGAAAAAAATTAAGAGTTTTGGACTGGCTTAAAGTCCTGACTTAGGACTAGATTCACTAAGCCAATCGATCGTGTTTGCAATCGTGTACCGACCCGATTCACTAACCTCTGTGCCGATCATCCTCCGATCCGATCATGCAAATGAGGGGAAACGGCATGCAAAGTAGGAAGGATGCGATTCACAAAACAATTTCAGCAACACTGACTGGGCTGCCCGATCAATAAACAAGCGACTGCTAAGGACCAGAAAGTGGTGGAGAGCTGGAACGCTCTTCCGGAGTCTGTTATAGGGGAAAACACCCTCCAGGGTTTCAAGACTAAGTTGGACAAGTTCCTGCAGGTGAGATTGGACTCATTTAGAGCACTGTTCTTTGACCTGGGGGCCACCGCGTGAGCGGACTGCTGGGCAGGATGGACCACTGGTCTAACCCAGCGGCGGCGATTCTTATGTTTAAAAACCCTGCTCTCTGCCCCGATTCTCCTGCTCTCTGCTCAGATTCTGCTTCTCCTGTTCTCTGCCCCAATTCTCCTGCTCTCTGCCCTGACTCAGTGGTTTTAACCCACGGTGCAGCAATGCTTTAAACCCATAGGTTAAAACCACGGGCTCGTGAAAGTTTCCAGGTCTGTGATAAAAACAAAAAAAAAGTTTCAAGCTCTATCTTTAAAATGAGAATGCGCAGACCATCTACAGGCAAAGGAGATGGTCTGCGCATGCGTCAGGATCGTTGGAGAGCGAACCATGCGGTCAGCTGGGGGCATGCCCAGGGTTGGCCCCATTTGCATGAGGACGCGTTGAGAATTTGTTGGCCTGCCATGGATTGAACATAAGAACATAAGCAATGCCTCTACCGGGTCAGACCAGAGGTCCATCGTGCCCAGCAGTCCGCCCACGCGGTGGCCCAACAGGTCCAGGACCTGTGCAGTAGCCCTCTATCTATACCCCTCTATCCCTTTTTCCAGCAGGAAATTGTCCAATCCTTTCTTGAACCCCAGTACTGTGCTCTGCCCTATTACGCCCTCTGGAAGCGCATTCCAGATGTCCACCACATGCTGGGTAAAGAAAAACTTCCTAGCATTCGTTTTGAATCTGTCCCCTTTCAACTTTTCCGAATGTCCTCTTGTTCTTTTATGTTCTGAAAGTTTGAAGAATCTGTCCCTCTCTACTCTCTCTATGCCCTTCATGATCTTGTAGGTTTCTATCATGTCCCTTCCGAGTCTCCGCTTTTCCAGGGAGAAGAGCCCCAGTCTCTCCAATCTTTCACGGACACGGATCGGACACGATCAGGAAGGTAAGTGAATCTAGCCTTTAAACCCAATAGAGAGATACTGTGGCAGGATCTGAAACAAGCAATTCATGCACTAAGAACTAAGGATGTGACTAAATTATAGCAGCTCTACAAAGATGAGTGGGCAAAGATTTCTCAACAGTGTTGCTGCTGAAGGTGGTGCAACCAGTTACTAAGTTTAGGGCAGTTACTTTTTCACACGGGTGATAAGGGTGTTGGGTAACTTTGCCCTTCAGTAAATGAAATAATAATTATGTTTACACTCAGGTCTCCTTTGTGTAATACTACCTTTTGTTTGAAGATCAGAAACCATATAGCCTTACATAGATGCAATAATAGGGGAAATCAAGATGGATGGGTGGAAACTTTTTCACATCACTATAGATCAGTATCCCGTAAACTTTTTTACTCAGTTGGAGGGCATCTAGAAATATGCGGACGTCGCCGTAATGACAGTGCGCATGCTGGAAGAAGCTGTGAGAGGCATGTCCTGTAGGCCGTCAGCCAGCGCTGGCACTTCTTCTCTCTGGCATCTCGCAGCACACAGTTTGCAATACATTGCTACAGATCAACTAAAAACACTGTAAAAGATCCTTCCTTTTTTTCAGAATCGCTGTATTGTTTAATGTGAAAGATTGGAGATGAATCCAACCACCTCCTACCCTCCTCGCTCACTAACAATATGCATAGTAACAAGTAATTCTTGATGGCAATTTCTGGCCCTTTGAAGCATCCCAGTGCCAGTATCAGCAAATCTTATAATTAGAACAATTATAGGATTAAGCAAGGCTGCCAACAAGTCTGCTGCAGCTCAGCTTCTTCCTACCACACACCTACATCATCATTCACAAGGCACTCTAAATGAAGTATACTGTATGGTTAGTTGTCGGATGTATAATCCAGCAACAAATCATATATATTTTGCTCATCAGTTCATATCTGTCGCATCAATGTGAGCTTTGCTGGAGGAGAGGGAAAGGGGTGTTGAAACGGAAGTTATCTGTCTGGAGACTAGAAGTATAACAGGATACAAAAACAGCAGATGATTTAAGTCAACACAAATCTTCACAAAATTTAATACAATCAATTTCAAAAATTATTTTTTGAAATTTTAATCAGTACTATATACGGTATCAAAAGGAGAAAAAAGACCTCAGTAGCCTTCTGTCATCATATTACTCGTAAATGAGACTTTACAACATTTTCTTTTGTGAGTCAAAAAAACTCCATTAGTCGTTTCTTACTGGCAATCATGCCGCAGTCCACCCTCTTGCTGACTCTCAAAGCAACCCTCCAAAATGCTATCTTTATAGAAATACATGCGCAAATCAACATAAGTGCAAAAGCAGATGCCATGTCAGTTACAAGACTAATGGAGGTTTTTGGACTCACAAAAGAAAATGTTGTAAAGTCTCATTTACGAGTAATATGGTGACAGAAGGCTACTGAGGTCTTTTTGATAAAAATTTCTAAAAAATGTTTTTGAAATTGGTTATATTTAATTTAGTGAAGATTGTTGGTTTGACTTACAATTTAGTTTATTGGGGCACAGTGTGTGCAGTATGTCACTTTTTATCATGAGTTCAGTTTCTCAGGTACACTTTCATTAGTGAGACGTCTGAGCCTGCATTTCATCCACCAGCTTTTTGAAGTTGGATTAATATTGAGTAAGGGCCAGTCTCAGGGAATCCTGGAGACGTTCATCTGTCATGTTGGAACGTTGTATACTCTTTGTCATTTTCAGATGGGAAAACACAAATAAGTTGAACCGAAACAGGAGTGTACAGCTTAACTGCATCTTCTCAAATTGGGAAATTTGTCTCTAGGCAATAGCTTCCAAAACGATCTTGCTCGGCACGGGTCTTGAGAAAAATGTCAATTTTAAGGATTAATATTTCATTTTCTAGAGATGGCTTGTTCAGTGAGTAATTTTTACTGATAGCAGCTGCAATTCTTTTAATGTTCATATCTACTTTGAATGGGTATGACAAGTATTCCACAACTGTTCCAATTTTTGGGAAGTCACAGAATCTATTTTCAAATTCCTGGATAACAGAACAGATTTCTGTCACATACTTCTCGTTCTGAAAAACAAAATTTGGATATTGTCCCAGATGGTCCTGCATATTAGGAAAATGGTCAAAAGTGTTGTTTGCAAAGTTGGTCATCATTAGCTCAAATTTGCTCTTGAGAGAAGACTGACTTAGAAGCGCTCTGGCAAGCCATATCTGTTATGGACTCCAACCTAAAATTGACTCTTTCTGCCATTAAAACTAATCATGGGACTGTCTATTTCAAGGTGGAGCAACAGAGGGTATTACTATCTACATTAAAGGAAAAAGTGGAGATGCAAGAAGTTAAGATTAATGAAATGAAAGCGGTTGAAGTAGAAATGGTTAAAGAAAGATCATTTATTTCGCGTAAAATAGAAAACTTTGAAAATCAACTGAGAAAGAATAATTTAAGATTTCTAAATTTTCATAAATGTCCTATCACCTCACCAGTGGAGATGGTTAGGAAATATTTTCGAGAGACTTTGGCCATATCGTTGGAAAATTTGCCTCCAATTGTGAGAGCTTATTACCTCAACATTAGAAATCCTCAACGGGAATCTACTCCAGCTGAACTGCATGTAGATAGACAGGCGGATATGAATTTATCTTCATTTTTGTGAACTTCTTTAGAAGTAGTTACTGATAGAACTACCATGCTTGTGACTCTTGCTCTGGAAAGTGACAAGGAATTTGTTCTTCGTCTATATTTCCGTCATATGAATGACCAGTTTTTAGGCTCAAATGTTAAAATTTTTCCAGATTTATCTCAAAAAACCCAGAGAAGTAGGAAAGAACTCTTGGCCTTGAGGCCTAGAGCTCTTGCCCTGGGGGCTACATTTCTTGTTAAGTACCCTGCAAAATATTTTGTTACCTATCAGAATAAGAATTTTCTGTTTTTTGATCCTAAACAACTTCTAGAATTTATTGAGTTGAGAGGAAGGTTGGTAACCGTATCCGATGATATATGGCTTGCCAGCGGCTGTAGGAAAGTGTATCTAATACCGTTTCTCCAGTATTAATAATTTCCTTGGCGTTTAATTTCTTTTCTTGATCTCTTATATTTTCTATATGCCCTGTTTCTATAAATTTATTTTTCTTGATCTGTAACAAGTGATGTACTGTATATGCTTGTAAAATTGAAAATTGTATAAATATAAAAATATATATATATATATATATAATTCTATTAAAAAAAAGTTTCTCATGTACGAAATATCCTGGCTTTCAAATATAATAATAGACTCCAGTATCCCTTGCAACACATGAGAATCCTTCATATAGATTTATCACAGAAGAACATAAGAGGGCGAATCAAGAATGAAAAGCAATTGTTAAATTACACAGTTACCAGAACAAAGCTAGTGAAATGCAACATATATACTCGTACATTGCTTGTTGAATAGTTCGTCCACACACAGTGCAGCGCTCGGCCGTTAATCATGTGCCAGCCATGAGGTCAGAAACATGGACGCTCCACTGCAAGATTGCACCATTGAAGAACAATGTGCAGTATTGCACTTTCTTTGGGCAGAGGATGTGAAACCTGTGGAAATTCACTGTCAGATATTGACTCAGTATGGTTCTAACACCATGAATGAGTGGCTTAAAGGTTTAAAGCAGGAAGAACAGGTGTAACCGATGAAGGTTGTTCTGGTCGCCCATCAATATTGCGCACACAATAGCACACTGACAGGGCGGATGCCTTAATTAGAGAAGACTGATGGATAATGGTGTCTTAATTAGCTATGGTGGAAATCAGCTATGGAACTACATTTGCCATAATTCTTGATGACTTGGGACACAGCAAAATCTGTGCATGATGGGTTCCAGACAACTTACTGACCTGCACAAGCAATAGCGTGTGGAGGCTACGACCCAGCTCCTGTGATGGTATGAAGAAGATCCAAGTATTCCGGAGAGAATTGTCACCAGTGAGAAGACACAGATCCATCACTGCGACCCGGAGAGTAAAAGACAAAGCATGAAGAAGTAAAGGAAGTGGAGCTCACCTGGCTTCAGGAGCAGCCGAAAAACTTCTTCTCTGCAGCAATGCAGAAGCTAGTTGAATGATACAACAAATTTGTCATTTCACGTGTGGAAAAGTGGTATGTTTAGTTGCTCACGGTTACTTCTATTAAAGTTGTTAAATGTATTTTGCCTTTACTTTTTGATTTATCCTCGTACAATAAATTAGTTCTTCAGGAAGCTTAAACAGCAACAGCAATAGAATTACTACTCTATTTTATTGATGGGGAAGAAAAGGGAAAGAAATATATAAAAATGCTTCAAGTTGCAAAAAAGAAAAAATCCAGGCTTTCCATGAATAGCAAACATTGTTTGCCCAGTCAGTAATCTCACACAGCCAAGAAGGAAATGAGGTAATAGCATAATTTAAGAAAGAAATAAACTAAAGCAAACAAGAGGCTCCTTATTTTAGGAACATATCTTGGTCACAGTTGCCTCTGCTTCAGTTGATATAATATAGGGATTGGCAGGCTCACAACCTCCTTCCCCAGTACATTACTTCTTCAACAAGTTGCCCATATCCTCCTACATCTTTTGCATAGCTTCACTGACTTCAACCGGCTGCTGTTCCTCTTTTGGATGAATCTCACTGGCTTCTCAGCAGCTTCCTGGTGGTTTCACAACCTTCTCTGAAGTTTCTTGCACATCCACAAATGAAGCCTTGTGATTATAAAGTGCTATGGACACCTGGTAATGCTGTATGTGTCACAATAATCGACAAATAACACCATGTACTTGGTCATTCACAACTTAGAAAAGGCTTCCTTGTATCACCTGCAACCTCTCGTCCCTAACTTGATAATACATCCCCCTCTTGTCTCCCTTTCTTCCTTCCTTTTTTTTTTCTTTCATTATTTTTTTAACATATATATTTTTCTTGTAATTTCATGTAAGATACATGTTTTTACAGGTTTGTTTTTAAATTATTTGATAGTTATTCTTTTCCTCTCCTTTAGATAATGTTATATCTGTAGGGATCCTGCAAATTTTATTTGAATCTTTGTTTACTATGCTACTGACATTTTTTTTAATAATAGGGGTCTTTGTGTGCTTTAACTGATGAATGACTGTAACATGTCTTATATTTTATATCTGTTTAATTTATATTATTTATTTATACTGTTCTCCCAGGAGAGCTCAGAACGGTTTACATGAATTTATTCCGGTACTCAAGCATTATACATTATGTAACATTGTTTAGTTATATTTTATTTGGGTTACGTCTTGCATTCTTGGTGTTTTAAATTTTAATTTTTATTACACTTACAACTTTGGAAATATATTATTATTATTTATTATTCATGTGATTATTTTTTATATGTTCAGACAGGCAGAGTACGGTACTGGGGTTCAAGAAAGGATTGGACAAATTCCTACTGGAAATGGGGATAGAGGGGTATAGATAGATTACTGCACAGGTCCTGGACCTGTTGGGCCGCCGCGTGAGCGGACTGCTGGGCACGATGGACCTCGGGTCTGACCCAGCAGAGGCATTTCTTATGTTCTTATATGACTCCTGATGTAGGTCTGAAGGCTGAAACACAGACATGTCGAGTCTGATGGAAATTCATTATCTTCGCCCTCAGAAATGCAAGGTCATGCATTGGGCTGCAAAAACCAGAGGGAACAGTACAGTTTAGGGGGTGAAGAACTTATGTGCACGACAGAAGAGTGGGACTTGGGTGTGATTGTATGTGATGATCTTAAGGTGGTCAAACAGGTTGAAAAGGTGACGGCGAAAGCTAGAAGGATGCTAGGTTGCATAGGGAGAGGGATGGCCAGTAGGAAAAAGGAGGTATTGAGACCTCATTTAGAATATTGTATACAATTCAGAAGGCCGCATCTTCAAAAAGATATAAAAAGGAAGGAGTCGGTCCACAGGAAGGCTATTAAAATGATGTGTGGTCTTCGTGATAAGGCATATAGGGACAGACTTAAAGCTCTCACTCTGTATACTTTGGATAGAAGGCGGGAGAGGGGAGAAATGATAGAGATGTTTAAATACCTACCTAATATAAATGTGCATTTGAAAGGAAACTCTGCAATGAGAGGGCATAGGATGAAGTTAAGAGGTGATAGGCTCCGGAGTAATCTGAGGAAATACTCTTTTACAGAAAGGGTGGTAGATGCATGGAATGGTCTCTCGGAAGTGGTGGCGGAAACGTAGACTGTGTCTGAATTCAAGAGGGCCTGGGATAGGCACGTGGGATCTCTTGGAAAGAGAAAGAAATGATGGTTACTGCCGTCATGTTTCTATCTTCAGTGCCCTGTTTTTGCTTCGTCATCTCCACTGTGTGTGTTGCTATCTCACGGGATTATTCATAGCCTCCCATCTCTTAGCTTACAGAGTCTTGAATTCAATATAAAGAAGAAAATTCCTCAATTACCACTCTGGGTTTTGGATAAATGTTCAATAGTTGCACTCTAACAGTCAGCTGTCAAATATCTAAAACTAGAGAAAGAAATTTTGTATCTATGGACTGATGGAGTTGAGCTACAGCAGTGTGTCTCAAATTTTTTTAGCTCTGACACACTAAACGGAGCAAATGTTTTTCATGGCACATTATAATTGAAATTATAAAATCGCAAAACCAACAAAAAATTACATTTGAGAGTTATTCAAAGTTCTTTAAACTATGTTTGGGTAGATACAATAGAATTGCTAATCAATGCAATGTAATGGATGAGCTTGATTTTGAGTGCAAATTAATTCTCGATGGTCGACAAGCAAACACGCATTTCATCATCCACCCTCATTTCACCATCATTCTTTTTTCCAATTTAATTTCTGTCAGAGCTGAAAATCCAAGTTCGCAAAGATAAGAAGATCCAAACGGTAACAAAGCCTTGATTGCTTTGTTGCTCAAGTTAGGATAATAACTGCATAAAAAATAAAAATAAAATTACTTGTCATTAATTTTCAAGGACCAATCATATCAAAGAATGATGTTTGTCTGGGTGGTTGTGTCCTTACACACACACACACATAACATTGACAGACTCTTGCATACGCCAACGTACATGTTACGTATTCAAGTGAAGGGAATTTTTTTTTAAAATAAAGTAAAATTCTGGAATCTCTCATGAAACGTCTGGAATCACTTCAGGGCACCTTACATGTTTACGGAAGTTTAACTTCTTTCCATGTGACATCATTGTAGGTACTGTAGAAGAAACTGGCATCATTGTTGGGACCTACTATTTCTAACTTGCTTTGGTTGTAAAAACATGTATCCAAGAAGCCCATAAGAGTATTACTTTGAAAATGCAAAACTCAAACAGGTCAAGCAGTACCAAAGGGCAGAAAAGTGTTTCCAGTTGTTTATCTTTGTTTTCCTTTCCTGCTAAGCAACATAATAAAGGAACAATTGTCCCTTTCATCATCTAAAAACAAAACAAAAAAAAAGACTGTCATGGCTTGCTGGGCACCGTTCTGTAATAATTGCTTAGTATTATTATTGCTCTGGTATACAAACTCAGAATAAATATTCTTTTTTGCACGCTTGATTTCTAAATGATAAACATAAGAACATAAGAATTGCCACTGCTGGGTCAGACCAGTGGTCCATCGTGCCTAGCAGTTCATTCCCGCAAAGACCAGTGCCCTATTTGAGTCTAGCCTTACCTGCGTATGTTCTAGTTCAGCAGGAACTTGTCTAACTTTGCCTTGAATCCCTGGAGGGTGTTTTCCCCAATAACAGCGTTCCAGATTTCTCTCTCTAGGTGAAGAAGAACTTCCTTACGTTTCTACGGAATCTATCCCCTTTTAACTTTAGAGTGCCCTCTCGTTCTCTCTACCTTGGAGAGGGTGAACAACCTGTCTTTATCTACTAAGTCTATTCCCTTCATTATCTTGAATGTTTTGATCATGGCCCCTCTCAGTCTCCTCTTTTCAAGGGAGAAGAGGCCCAGTTTCTCTAATCTCTCACTGTACAGCAACTCCTCCAGCCCCTTAACCATTTAGTCGCTCTTCTCTGGACCCTGTACGGCGACCAGTGCTGGACACAGTATTCCAGGTGGAGGCATATAATGGCTCTCTACAGCGGCATGATAACCTTCTCCGATCTGTTTGTGATCCCCTTCTTAATCATTTCTAGTATTCTGTTCACCCTTTTCGTTGCCGCTGCGCATTGCGTGGACGGCTTCATTGACTTGTCTACAAGTACTCCCAAGTCTCTTTCCTGGGGGATTTCTCCAAGTATTGCGGCATGATAACCTTCTCCGACCTGTTTGTGATCCTCTTCTTAATCATTCCTAGAATTCTGTTCGCCCTTTTCACCACCGCCGTGCATTGTGCGGACAGCTTCATTGACTTGTTTACCAGTGCTTCCAAGTTTCTTTCCTGGGGGGGGTCTCTCCGAGTACTGCACCGGACATCCTGTATTTGTGTATAAGATTTTTGTTACCGACATGCATCACCTTACACTTATCCACATTAAACCTCATTTGCCATGTTGTGACCCATTCTTCGAACGTGTTTATGTCACGTTGCAGGTCTTCGCAATCCTTCTGTGTCTTCACTACTCTGAATAACTTTGTATCGTCTGCAAAATTTAATCACCTTGCTCATCGTACCAATTTCCAGGTCGTTTATAAATATGTTGAAGAGCACCTGCCCAAGCACCAAACCCTGCGGCACTCCACTCGTGATGCTTTTCCAGTCCGAGTATTGTCCATTTACCCCCCACTCTCTGTTTCCAATCCACATGAGTATATCACCCTCAATAAAGTTGTAGAGTGGATTTATATAAAATTGACATTCTAGTTGTCACTATTGGCTTCTCAATAATCATAAACCCTCAACACCAACCATTCTGTTTTCATCTATCATGTTTCTTTATTTTTTGTAATGTAACAATTTCATCCAAAATTTGTTTTAAAGTAGTATATCAAAAGGGGACATTTGGCTATGGTCAACCTTATGAAGTTTCCTAGTCCAAATGTCCCTATTCTGTGATAATTTATTGTTATGATTAGCTACAGAAAAATTCAAAGTAAAAAAGTGATTAAAAAGTATGATCTGTCTAAGGCAGAAATTTGGTCCTTAATCGATTCAGATGGAATAATTTCAATGAGTCATAAAGTATTAAATCTAGAGTTTGTCTACTAGTATATGTAGGACCTGACAAATTGAGCAAGGCCTAAATCTGTCAAAAGTGTCATAAAAAATTTACCTTCTCTTCCTCCTCCCACCCTCACAAAATACATTACTTTGGTGTCTTCTATCCCACCAATATCTTTCAGTTCTAGGCAGTTTACAAAAAGAATTGGCCTGGGCATTCCCAGGGATATTACAAGATTGATAGATAGAATATGTTGCATTTTCCTTCTCTTCCCCCATCTTCACAAAATAGTCCAGCATCTTCAGCCAGCAAACAGGCATCTCTTCTTGACTCTCCACGTGTGTTTTTTAAAAGTTTTCTTGTCTCTAGCAATTTGTGGCAATGAGCTGCAATTTATACATCTTGCTCATGCCAACCCCACAGCTTTCTTTCTGAAACTTCCCACTGATTTGGAAGCAAGAAGTTGAATTAGAGAGAAGGTTTTGGGGTTGGCATGAGCATGATGTATGAATCACCACTGTTGACCGCTAATCTGCCTAGAACTTGGGTGGAATTTATTTTAAAAATTTATATCCCATCTCTCTTTATTTACTTATTTAAGAAAACTTACTTCATTCCGGCACAAACTAAGCTGGTCCAACTTCCGCAGCACACCTGGAGAGCTGTGGTGGCACACTGGTTGAAAAATGCTATTATAAACACTTAAAAATAGGAACCCAATATGGTTCACAGCTGTAGAAATTAAGTGCAATGCTTTTCTTCACTGGTCCTATTTCCTTCTCCTATGGCAAATTTGTCCAAAAGTGAATCAAATATAATCAATAACAGATATGGTCCAGGATTACAATATAATAAGCAATGTCAACCATTCTTTGGCTCTGCCAAGTACAGATGGATTCAATTGTACAAAAGAAAGCAGAGACCATTGAATATTCAGTGCAACTCAAAGTAGAAAAAATACAATACAAGTCATTAATCCCGAAGCCAAAGTCTGGAGACAAAATATATAGAAGCATTCAGTAAAATAACTACTCTGATGAATACTTCATATACCGGTACTTCTTCCTAAAGGGTGTGAGAGAGTCTGTACAGAAATGCTAGAGACGTAAACAACTACTGTTCATGGAACTTCCTAGCTCAATGTAGGAGACAATGGTTATTGTTTGTTAACAGTGGGAACATTTATCCAGGATTCTGTACATTTATGAATAAAAACTTTCCGTATGAAGGAAATCTCAACTTTGTCCCTATTAGCTCAGTACATCATTATGGTTTGCAAAGTAATACTCTTTGCTAAATGTTAAATAAAGAATATAATATACGGCATAATAGATTCTTCAAATGAGGTCCATTCAATCTGTTAAACAGCAGCAAAGTCTCATGCGTACAGCTACCTTTCTTAAAAGCACTAACGACTGAAGCCTAATTACAGGAAGATTAAGTTCAAATTCCTAGAGGGCAACCGAACTGGCTCTTGAAATCGAAGCTCATCTATTAGACACTATTTCTGAAGCAACAATGCATACCCTTGTACTATTCGAGGGAGAAGAGGCCCAGTTTCTCTAATCTTTCGCTGTACAGCAGCTCCTCCAACCCCTTAACCATCTTTGTCGCTCTTCTCTGGACCCTTTCGAGTAGTACCGTGTCCTTCTTCATGTACGGTGACCAGTGCTGTACGCAGTACTCCAGGTAAGGGCGCACCATGGCCCGGTACAGCAGTATGATAACCTTCTCCAATCTGTTTGTGATTTTTATTTATTCAATTTTCTATCCTTTATCATTCCTAGCATTGTGTTTGCCTTATCGCCGCCGCCACACATTGCGCGGACGGCTTCATCGACTTGTCGATCAGAACTCCCAAGTCTCTTTCCTGGGAGGTTTCTCCAAGTACCGCCCCGGACATCTTGTTTTCGTGCATGAGATTTTTGTTACCTACATGCATCACTTTACAGTTGTCCACTTTGAACCTCATCTGCCATGTCGATGCCCATTCCTCAAGCCTGATTATGTCACGTTGCAGATCTTCGCAATCCCCCTGCGTCTTCACTACTCTGAATAACTTCGAATCGTCCGCAAATTTAATCACCTCGTTCGTCGTACCTATGAGAGAAATTTCCAAAAACCACTTACCCAGACAAATAAGCTATTTGAAAAATGTCCATTTTCCCTGCAAGTATGCTCTGATGGCTATGTCTAGAATCATTGCAATGCCAAGACCAATCCTATTTTTTAAAATTTTAAAATACTTTGGCTGCGCTGCTCTGCCATCCCTAAAAAATCTGCTGCCCCATGCCATCACCTAATCTGCCTAATGGTTAAACTGGCTCTACAAATGCCAATATTTTTTCTTCAACACTACCATGCCATATTTTTGTTTGTCCCTTCCACACACTATATCTAGGAATATTTTGTTTAAAAAAAGGTTATATGAGACTAATCCCCCCCACCAAAAAAACCCAACCCCAAAACACCTTGTGATAACTCACTTTCCTAGCATATTGCAGATCATACAATCAAGAAATCAATATGAACAAGTAGTAAATCTTTTGGGGTGTCACTGATCTCACACATACCACACATGGCCTAGTTACTGACTGGCATTTGGAATATCTACTACTATGACTGACTTAATTATTCCTTTTTCTTTTCTCTTTACTTTGAAGTGTATTCTGGTCTGAAGACCACTTATAAACCAAGTCGAGCTCCAAAGAGAGATGACCCAGTATATAAACTGAAGATTAGATTAGTTATCTGTAAAATTGCCAGCAACCTACCTGTAGAAAAGCTCATTTTCCAAATTATATGCAATTATATACTGTAAATTATCTGCAATGTGACTATGGAATAAAAGCAGGCGATTTTATCCCCACTAGATTTAGGAGAGAGGGGAGTGGCTTCAGATGGAGAAATCGAGTCACTACCTCATTCAAATGGGCCATGGTTCCTGCAGAAATTTTCTGCTTTGGTACTTTGACTGTCTGCCACTGCCAGTGTAAATCTCAGATATCTAACCTCAAATGGAAAATTGGATGGAAAACAAAACGCTATAGAGCTAAATTTAGAAAGTGGTGTGGGTGTGTACCATGAAGGCAAACTGGCTTGAAGGAAATGGGGTGTAGCAAACACTAACCCATTCACAAGGCTTTTTTTTATAGTAAGTGAAAGTATAGCCAGTTTCATCACAGCGATGGCAATTTTATACAGGGTGCATAAGTCAACTTAATCATATTTGGGTTTGCACAAATTAAACCCATACCTTATAAAAGCTACTCTTATCCAGTCCCACAGAAACTCTCCCATCTCTAAAGATTTATTGAACAAATCTTTAAGAGGACCCGCCAGAACCTCCCAGAGCTCCCTCAATATCCTGGGATGGATCCCATCCGGCCCCATAGCTTTGTCCACCTTCAATTTTTCAATTTGTTCATAAACACTTTCTTCCGTGAACGGTGCAGTATCCATTCCATTCTCAGGTGTAACTTTGCTGACCAATTGAGGTCCTTCTCCATGTTTTTCCTCTGTGAACACCAAACAGAAGTATTTGTTTAGCACATTTGCTTTTTCCTCATCACTCTCCACATAGCAGTTTGTACTTTCTTTCGGTCTTGTAATTCCATATTTTGTCTTCCTCCTTTCACTAATATACCTAAAAAAAAATTGTCTCTTTCTTATATTTATAGCCATCTGCACTTTCACCAGACATATCTCTCTCTCTTGACTTCTTTCAGTTCCATCCGATATTTCTTTCTGTCTTATCCTCAGTACCACACCATTCTCTAATACAGACAATGCAGTTAATATTTTCTCTTACCTACTCAGTGTATATGACCCATTCCTCTTAAGCCTCATTCTTCTGGACAGGAATCTTAAGACATCCAGAATGAATCTGTTGATATGTCTCACTAACTAGAAAGAGCTGTTTTGATTTTAAATTATAGAATATGGGGAACCACCTACTCCAGTTCAGTTTCCAAAATGGGAGCTTCCCATAGAAACAATTAGCCAGGAAGTATAAAATAATCTTCTACCCAGGTAACCGTGGCCTTTGGTATCAAACAAAGGAAATAATGTCATTTGGTTCTTCAAAGGCAAACTGTAGCTGGCAAGGATGGAGCTGAGTAACCCTCCTCAACTTTAAGGCAATGTTATAATCTCTCTATGCTCATATATCTAAAGTACTGGTAAGCAAAAGCACAGTACCAAGTGTTATGCAAATCTGCAGTGGGGTGGCAGGAGAATGGGTACAGCAAATATGTCTCTTCTGACGCTCAAAGTAACTAACTGATGCCAGAGAGACATATTACTGAACAAGAAATATGAAGACTAGAAATAGAGGAAAAGGAACATGGATTTCCTTAGAAGAGAATCTTGAAAGGTTATAGCTCACTGGCATAATAGCTAACAGTGTACAGAAAAATTGTTTTTAGCAGTTGAGACCTGGGCAAACTGCCCTGCATAAATCATGAGAGTGAACTGGCTCCGATTAGGCTGCTAGGCTTCTTTCCATCCCCATCTCCTCCCTCTGCCCCAGGCAGCCCTGAACATATAACAGCCCCTATTATTTCTCAACAGTACTTTTAAGTATGGTAATTAAATACATTTTTACATAAAAGAATACTTTATATATACTACTATACATACTTTTTATTGGGGAAAAAAATCTGAAAGCTGAGCAACTTGTATTGACAACTAAAAAGGTGCATGAACTGACTAAAATACTTTTTAGCTTCCAGCTTCTGCTCATCTAACAGAAGGAGCAGAGATGCTTGAAAAAGCATCCACAGTCCGCACAGGAAGGAAAACAGCTACGCCTATGGGTGTAATGCAAAGTCCATAAGTGCAGAGATCCAGTCAGACATGGATGGCAATGATTGAGTTTTGGAAATTATACTAATGGAGGGAAAACCCTAGATAATTTCAGATGAAGGCAGGCTCAAAGTCAAAGACCTAGCTAGGTTATTTTCCAATTGAGCTAGAAGCCAAAAGAAGCAGAAAGAAACTGATTTGTCAAAAGAATTGTCCTGCTTGTGACAAAGTACTGCTAGAATTTTGCTTATGCTAAGCAGTGGCTAGTGTGCAGTTTCTTTCAATAAATCAAAACATAAAGGGCATTAAAAAATTATCAAGTTAAAGTCTTACGTTTGCAAGCTACACTACACATTATCTTCTGATTGGAAGAGGTTAAAGTTGTCCAGAAAACCCCAAAGTTGGAAAAACTGTGTGAACTGAAGTTTTTTCCATGAATTTGATTGTGCTTGATCAGAAAATAATTAAAAAAAATTTTTTTAAAGCCCATCCTGGAGTTACTCAAAGGTCTAATTTTCTTAAAGGCCCTTGTTTATTTACTAAGCTGTGGAAGAGGTTTCTATCAGCCCAGGAAACGAAATACTCCCAAGCTGCTCTGATGCTCATAGGCATTCTATGAGTATCAGAGCAGCATCGGAGCATTTAGTGCCCGGGCCACGGTAAAAAAATCTCTACTGAAATTAGTAAAGGGGGGGTGGAATTTGACTCCCAAACCTGGATGTTTTGAATTTAAATCCAAATCAAGGAAGGAGAAGTATAAGGGGGAGAAAAATTGAATCAAGCTTCATCAGTCTATCGGTGGACTAGAGAAATTCGTTGTTACCTTTCACCGATGAGTCCTGGGTTGAACTCCTGTGCTGAGATGTTTGAATTTTAAATCCAAATCAAGGAAGGAGAAATATAAGGAAGAGCAAAACTTGACTAGTTTTTATCAGTCCAGTGGTGGACTAGAGGAATTCTTTGTTACGTTGCACCAAAGAGTCCTGGTTTTGACTCCCGTACCAGGATGTTTTGATTTTAAATCCAAATCAAGGAAGGAGAAATATAAGGAAGAGCAAAACTTGACTAGTTTTTATCAGTCCATTGGTGGACTAGAGGAATTCTTTGTTACCTTGCACCAAAAAGTCCTGTGTTTGACTCCCAAACCTGGATGTTTTGAATTTAAATCCAAATCAAGGAAGGAGAAGTATAAGGGGGAGAAAAATGGAATCAAGCTTCATCAGTCCAGTGGTGGACTAGAGGAATTCTTTGTTACCTTGCACCAAAGAGTCCTGGGTTTGATTCCAAAACCTGGATGTTTTGAATTTAAATCCAAATCAAGGAAGGAAAAGTATAAGGGGGAGAAAAAGTAGGTCAAACTTCATCAGTCCAGTGGTGGACTAGAGGAATTCTTTGTTACCTTGCACCAAAGAGTCCTGGGTTTGACTCCCAAACCTGGATGTTTTGAATTTAAATCCAAATCAAGGAAGGAGAAGTATAAGGGAGAGAAAAAGTAAGTCAAACTTCATCAGTCCAGTGGTGGACTAGATGAATTCTTTGTTACCTTGCACCAAAGAGTCCTGTGTTTGATTCCAAAACCTGGATGTTTTGATTTTAAATCCAAATCCAGGAAGGAGAAGAATAAGGGAGAGAAAAAGTAAATCAAGCTCCATCAGTCCAGTGGTGGACTAGAGGAATTCTTTGTTACCTTGCACCAAAGAGTCCTGGGTTCGACTCCCGTGTCAGGATTTTTGCATTTCTAAATCCAAATCAAGGAAGGAGAAGTATAAGGTGAGAGAAAAGAGTAGTCCAAACTTTCATCAGTCCAGTGGTGGACTAGAGGAAATCTTTGCTACCTTGCACCAAAGAGTCCTGGGTTCGACTCCCGTGCTCGGATTTTGTATTTTAAATCCAAATCAAGGAAGGAGAAGTATAAGTGGGGAGAAAAAGTGTCTCAACCTTCATCAGTCCAGTGGTGGACTAGAGGAAATCTTTGCTACCTTGCACCAAAGAGTCCTGGGTTCGACTCCGGTGCTAGGATTTTGTATTTTAAAATCCAAATCAAGGAAGGAGAAGTATAAGGGGGAGAAAAAGTGTCTCAACCTTCATCAGTCCAGTGGTGGACTAGAGGAAATCTTTGCTACCTTGCATCAAAGAGTCCTGGGTTTGACTCCCGTGCTAGGATGTTTGTATTTTAAAATCAAAATCAAAGCATGAAAGGTTTAAAGTTAAGAAACCGAAAGCATCTAGTACCTGCCTCACTGGTGGCTCAATGGATAAAGCACTTCCACTTGATACAGGAGATTGTGGGTTCGAGTCCAGCTTAGCCAGAGGCTAGGTGGGACCAGAGCTGGTAAGTAGATGGGTTGAAGGGGGGGTTTGTCAGAAACTAGGTGGAAACAGAGAAGGAGGTTAGATAGATCCTGAAGAGGTGGTGGGGACTAGGCAGACCAGGGGTAGGAGGGGCCGGGTATCTCTGTGTTTCAAGTATACTTTGTGAAAATTAATAACCTTTGCTACTTTTTACTATGAATGGACTACATTTGAGTAAAACTACCCTCTTCTCTTCGAGCAGTATCAACCCCTACTTCTTAGCTGAGACTTGAACCCTCAGTCTCCTGTTACTAACCCAGCACACAACTCTTTAAACATCAAGAGCTTTTCAGAACTTATAGTTATGCATTTCTGGGTTCAAATCCTAGCAGTTGACACAGACAAAAAAAAAAAAAAAAAGATTTCAACCCTTAACTTCCTCTTACCCTCTTCTCTTGAACCCTCAGCCTCTCCTCTTGGAGCAGTGTCAGCCCAACTCCTTAGCTGAGGTTTGAACCCTCAACCTCCGGTTACTAACCCAGCACTCAACCCTTGAGCTAGCCAGGCTTTCACACTAAGAGCTTTTCGGAACTTATATTTATCCATTTCTTTGTTCAAATCCTAGTAGTTGACACAAAATAGAGTTGAACCTTCAACCTTTTCTTTTGGAGTAGTAGCAGTCTTACTCCTTACCTGAGGCTCGAACCCTCAGCCTCCAGTTGCTAACCCAGCACACAACCCTTGAGCCAACCAGGTTTTCACAGCAAGAATTTTTCGGAACTTATATTTATCTTTTTCTGGGTTCAAATCCTAGTAGTAATAGAGTCTAATGTTGGCATAGCAGTACCAGAGAGATGATCCAGTGGTGACTGTGAGTACTGCATGCTAGAGACAATAATTCAGGTTCAAGTGGATGATAGAAGTGAATGCATGTGAGGCCTCTGGCAGGTGCTTCAAATGGACAATCAAGTGGACTTATCTCCTGTTTTGTTAGGCTTGTGTGATGCCTGTTGGAACATTCTCTTATCTTCCTTTCCTTAGCCCTGATGAGAAGGAAGTAATCCTGGAATACATTTTGCACCAGAAGAAGGAGATTGCCCTGCAGCTGAAGGTACGTTGGCCATGGTTGATTTTCCTAGCGGGCAAAGTTAGTGGAGAACCACCATCGCTAAGCTGTTATTAGACAAGCTGTGAGGGCCCTTGCCGATGTGAATCTTGAGAACTACAAAGAGAAAGTTTGGCTGTGTGAGGGATTGCTATTGAAAAGCACCGATGCAGTTGGCTGGGGTAGGGGAGGATTTAGCTTTTACCCACATAAGGCAGGAATGAGCACATATTCTCATACCTGCTTGAAACCTGCCGCATCTCTGGGAGGATCATAAGCGGGGGCTCAGTCACAATTTCAGAAATCCCAGCGCTATTGTAAAGTCCTCTGTCTGTCCCAATTAGACTGTAAGATCTTCTGAGCAGGGGCTGTCTGTTAAATGTACAGCGCTGCATACGCCTTTCAGTGCTATAGAAATGATAAATAGTAAATAGTAGTGTTCATGATAAGCCTCAAGACCTCGGTAGTGGCGCGTTTCACGTGAAGACTTTCGCTTCACAATTTGCTTGTATTGTCATTGGTCATGGAGAGAGTGTTTCAGGTCACAAATACCCCGATGTAACTTTAATATTTGAAAAACATTTATATGAGGAATAAAGTACATCGGGGTATTTGTGACCTGAAACACTCTCTCCATGCAAGCAAATTGTGAGGCGAGAGTCTTCACGTGAAACAAGTCCCTGCCAAAGGTCTGAGGACTTTATAACAGCACTGGCATCTCTGTGAGGAGACGGATGAGCTTGGGTGCTTGAGGGGGAAGATGTCCTGGGTTACTTTTTTTCCTTCTCCTTGCCATTTCTGGCTGTGCGGGCATATGAAAAGCAGAGGAGCGTGCTGAAGACGGAGCAAGAGGAGCTGAGCAAAGCAGCCAAAGAGTCGCAAATGACAGGCTTTCTGGAGAAAGAAATGTCCATTGTCCTCAAACCTCTGAACCCTTTTACTGCAGTGTCAGGTACTGTGACTTAGAAAATTCAGACTCTATCTTTCATGCTTGAAGCTGGCTTCGTATGCTGTCCAACATCCCGAGGGTTATCCCATATTTGTACATATGTAACATGGGCAAATTGGCTATGTGAAAATACACCCACTCATATAGTTGTGCAGGGGGTGTACGTGGTAGGTAAAGACGTACGCATTCCATGCAAGAAAATATGCTACTTGAGCGCAAAAGCTTGGGCATCCTCGCTCATATTCGATGTGGCAATGAATTTGCTGCCTGAACAGAGCCTGATGTACAGAACTTAACTCCGCTTCTTTGCTTATTTTAACTCGTAGTTCCTCTTTATTTTCCAGATTGAAAATGGCTAGTGCAAAAGTCTGCTTTAGTCAGCGAAGAGCCTATCAGTTCTTGCTTTTTGGGAGAGTTATATTGTATGGCAGCAGTGTGTGTGTGTTTGTGTAATATTTAGCTCACACCTTTTTAATAGTCGCTGAAAACAAGGTAAGTTTCAAGTTTCATTAAAATTTTAATGTATCGCAATATCATTAATTCAAAGCGATTTACAGTTAAAAACAGGGTAACATAGTAAATGACGGCAGATAGAGACCCAAATGGTCCATCCAGTCTACCCAACCATTCACGCTCTATAAATTAATCATTTAATTTAAATGATCCTTTTCCTTAGATATTTCTTGGCCAGAAACCCAGAGCTCTGCCTGGTAATGTGCTTAACCGTGCAAGTCTGCCCAGTACTGGCCTTAGTTCTTCAATATCTACCATTATTTTCTGATTAGAGGTCCTCTGTGTTCAACCCATGCTTCTTTGAACTCTGTCACCGTTTTCCTCTCTACCACCTCCCTCGGGAGCGCATTCCATGCATCAATTAAAGATGAATTTCCTAACATTATTCTTGAGTCTACCACCCCTCAAACTCTTTTCTCTGGAAAAGATTTTGTTCTACGTTAATACCTTTCAAGTATTTGAACGTCTGAATCATATCTCCCCTGTCCCTCCTTTCCTGTAGGGTATACATATTCAGGACTTCTAGTCTCTCCTCATACGTCTTTTGCCGCCAACCTCCTACCATTTTCGTCGCCTTTCTCTGGACCGCTTCAAGTCTTCTTATGTCCTTTGCCAGATACGGTCTCCACAACTGAACACAATATTCCAAGTGTGGCCTCACCAACGACCCTTCCAAGGGCATCAACACCTTCTTCTGCAACAGAGTAGACACGCCGGATGGTGTGAAGGACCCGTCGAAGCTTGAAGAATGGTCTGAAATTTGGCAGCTAAAATTTAATGCTAAGAAATGCAAGGTCATGCATTTGGGCTGCGTTGCCTCCCTTGCAGTTGAGCTTGATCTCATCTATCATTTCTCCATCCATTACTTCGAGCTGCCCTGGGGGTCGATGGTAGATGCTGATCTTCATTTCCAATCCATTGGCACCCGGAATTTTGACGCATAGAGACTCTAACTTATTCATTCTTTCAGGCGTGTTCTCTCCAGTAGATTCGATTCCTTCTTTGACATTTAGGGCAACGTCCCCACCTTTGTGACCCACTCTGTCTCTGCGGTATAGTTTGTATCCCGGTAGCACAGTGTCCCAGATGTTTTCTTCGGTCCACTGTTTCCGTGATGCCGATGATGTCAAAGTTATCCTTTTGTGTCATAGCCACTCCACCTTTTATCCCCACTGAATGCCAGGCCGATTACCTCAAGACAAAGCAGTGGACAGTTAGAACAAGTCTCTGTACGCAGTGGGATAAAATTCAATACTGAATCAGTTTACATAGTAACATAGTAGATGACGGCAGATAAAGACCCGAATGGTCCATTCAGTCGGCCCAGCATGATTCAATTTAATTTTTTTTTTTTTTTTCTTCTTAGCTATTTCTGGGCAAAAATCCAAAGCTCTACCCGGTACTGTGCTTGGATTCCAACTGCCGAAATCTCCGTCAAAACCTACTCCAGCCCATCTACACCCTCCCAGCCATTGAAGCCCTCTCCAGCCCATCCTCCACCAAACGGCCATATACAGACACAGACCGTGCAAGGCTGCCCAGTACTGGCCTTAGTTCAATATTTAATATTATTTTCCGATTCTAGATCCTCTGTGTTCATCCCACGCTTCTTTGAACTCGGTCACCATTTTCCTCTCCACCACCTGTCTCGGGAGCGCATTCCAGGCATCCACCACCCTCTCCGTAAAGTAGAATTTCTTAACATTGCTCTTGAATCTACCACCCCTCAACCTCAAATTATGTCCCCTGGTTTTACCATTTTCCTTTCTCTGAATCGTATCTCCCATGTCCCTCCTTTCTTCTAGGGTATACATATTCAGGGCTTCCAGTCTCTCCTCATACGTCTTCTGGCGCAAGCCTCCTATCATTTTCGTCGCCCTCCTCTGGACCGCTTCAAGTCTTCTTACGTTCTTCGCCGGATACGGTCTCCAAAACTGAACACAATACTCCAAGTGGGGCCTCACCATCGACCTGTACAGGGGCATCAACACCTTCTTCCTTCTGGCAGCAGCCACCGCCTTGTCACACTGTTTCTTCGCCTTTAGATCTTCGGACACTATCACCCCAAGGTCCCTCTCCCCGTCCGTGCATATCAGCTTCTCACCTACCAGCATATACGGTTCCTTCCGATTATTAATCCCCAAATGCATTACTCTGCATTGAATTTTAGTTGCCAGGCATTAGACCATTCCTCTAACTTTTGCAGGTCCTTTTTCATATTTTCCACTCCCTCTTCGGTGTCTACTCTGTTACAAATCTTGGTATCGTCTGCAAAAAGGCACACTTTTCCTTCTAACCCTTCAGCAGGGTCACTCGCAAAACATATTGAACAGGATCGGCCCCAGCACCGAACCCCGAGGGACTCCACTACTCACCTTTCCTTCCTCCGAGCGACTTCCATTAACCACCACCCTCTGGCGTCTGTCCGACAGCCAGTTTCTGACCCAGTTCACCACTTTGGGTCCTAACTTCAACCCTTCAAGTTTATTCAAGAGCCTCCTATGAGGAACGGTATCAAAAGGCTTTGCTGAAATCTAAGTAAATTGCATCTAGCGCATGTCCTTCTTCCAGCTCTCCGGTCACCCAATCCAAAAATTCAATCGGGTTCGTTTGGCACGATTTACCTTTTTGTAAAGCCATGTTGCCTCAGATCCTGTAACCCATTAGATTCAAGGAAGTACACTATCCTTTCTTTCAGCAACGCTTCCATTATTTTTCCAACAACCTGTAGTTTCCAGCTTCATCCCTGTGACCACTTTTGTGAATAGGGACCGCATCCGCTCGCCTCCAATCCCCGGGAACTACTCCCGTCTCCAGAGATTTGTTGAACAAGTCTTTTAATAGGACCCGCCAGAACCTCTCTGAGCTCCCTCAGTATCCTGGGATGGATCCCATATGGTCCCATCGCTTTGTCCACCTTCATAAAAACATAACATAAGAACATAAGAAGTGCCTTCACCGAATCAGACCTTAGGTCCATCTAGTCCGGCGACCCGCACACGCGGAGGCTAAGCTAAGTGTTCCCTGATGAAGACCCTGTTTTCCCGTACCGCTCAATGTGATTTGCAAGAAAGTGTGCATCCAACTTGCCCTTGAATCCCAGAATGGTGGTCTCCGTCACAACCTCCTCCGGGAGAGCATTCCAAGCGTCCACCACTCGTTGTGTGAAACAGAACTTCCTGACATTTGTCCTGGGCCTGTTGCCCCTCAATTTCATTCCATGACCTCTTGTCCGAGTCACTTTTGACAACGTGAATAACGGTGTTTCTTGCTCTATTTTGTCGAATCCTATTATTATTTTAAAAGTCTCTATCATATCCCCTCGCAGTCTCCTCTTCCCCGGGGAGAACAAGCCCAGTTTTCTGAGGCGTTTTTTGTAGCTCAAATTCTCCATACCCTTTACCAGCTTCGTGGCTCGCCTCTGCACCCTCTTCAGCAGGGTTATATCCTTCTTTAGGTAGGGAGACCAATGTTGGATACAGTACTCCAAGTGTGGTCTGACCATTGCTCTGTTAAGCGGCATTATGACGTCCGCCGATCTACTTGTGATTCCCTTCTTTATCATGCCCAACATCCTGTTTGCTTTCTTTGCCGCCGCTGCGCATTGAGCCGACGGCTTCAGGGTCCTGTCTATCAGTACTCCCAAGGTCCCTTTCTTGTTCGCTCTTGCCCAATGTCACACCTAACATTTTATATTCATGTTCCTTATTTTTCCTGCCCAGGTGCATCACTTTGCATTTTTCTATATTAAATTTCATCTGCCACTTTTCCGCACACTTCTCTAGCTGGTTTAAATCTCTCTGGAGTTCTTCGCTGTCCATGTGTTCAGTTTTTCAAGTTGCTCATAAACACTCTCCTCCGTGAACGGCGCAGAATCTACTCCATTTTCTACTGTAACTTTGCCAGACAATCTCGGTCCTTCTCCAGGATTTTCTTCTGTGAACACAGAACAAAAGTATTTGTTTAGCATATTTGCATTTTCCTCATCACTCTTCACATTTCGATTCCCAGCGTCTTTTAGTTTAGCAATTCCATTTTCCATCTTCCTCTTTTCACTAATATATCTGAAAAAAAATTTGTCTCCCTTTTTTACATTTTTAGCCATTTGTTCTTCCGCCTGTGCTTTCGCCAGACGTATCTCTCTCTTGGCTTCTTTCAGTTTCACCCTGTAGTCCTTTCTGCACTCCTCTATATTTCACGAACGCCAACTCTTTCGCCTTTATTTTTTCCGCCACTAGTTTGGAGAACCATATCGGCTTCCTTTTTCTCTTGTTTTTATTTATTTTCTTCACATAAAGGTCCGTAGCCATTTTTATCGCTCCTTTCAGCTTAGACCGCTGTCTTTCCATTTCTCTTATGTCCTCCCATCCTAACAGCTCTTTCTTCAGGTACTCTCCCATTTCATTAAAGTCCGTACGTTTGAAATCTAGGACTTTAAATATTGTGCGGCCGCTCTCCACTTTAGCGGTTATATCAAACCAAACCGTTTGATGGTCGCTACTTCCCAGGTGAGCACCCACTCGAACATTTGAGATACTCTCTCCATTTGTCAGGACCAGATCCAATATCGCTTTTTCCCTCGTGGGTTCCGTCACCATTTGTCTGAGCAGAGCCTCTTGAAAGGCATCCACAATCTCCCTACTTCTTTCCGATTCCGCAGACGGAACATTCCAGTCTGCATCCGGCAGGTTGAAATCTCCCAACAGCAGCACCTCCTCTTTCCTTCCAAACTTTTGGATATCCACAATCGGATCCTTATCAATTTGCTGCAATTGAGTCGGAGGTCTGTAGACTACACCCACGTAGATAGAAGTTCCATCTTCTCTTTTCAGAGCCATCCATATCGCTTCTTCCTCTCCCCAGGTCCCTTGCATTTCGGTTGCTTGGATATTGATCTTTACATAGAGAGCTACTCCTCCACCTTTTTGACCATCTCTGTCCTTCCTAAAAAAATTTATACCAATGATTAAGCGATTATACCTGTATTCTGAGGAATGACCACAGGAGGACAGCACTGAGCTATTAAATATAGTTTTTTTCTAAGGTAATTGGCGCCCGCGCTATCCAGAATAGCACCTATAAATCTAAGATTTGAAATTCAGCACAAAATTTCTTTCTATGCATTTTGTTTTTATTTATATATTTATTTGGTTGCTTAGCCCATCCTCCCAAAAGAGCCCAGAATGGGTTACAGATCAGCATACATAGCACAGACTGATACTCTTACAAAGAATGATGTTAATTTTCCTGGGAACAGTATTTCAGACACATTCAGGTAACAATTTAGAAGTCAGAGTCTATAATTGCAGTCCAGTTTATGTGACAATAAAAGTGTTTACTGCTTTTCTGAAGTTTGATAATTTTTAAAGAGTTACCCGGCGTATGCAGTGCCAAGACAAGAAATACAGAAATCAAGGAGAGCCTGGGGAAGCCCAGTTCAGCGAAATGCAACCACCAACAACTATGACGGGAGGTTGTTGTGTGTGTGTGTTTTTAAGAGCAGCTTGGAGAAACATCTATCTGGGCGATTTTACATATAGGGATCCTGCACGGAGGCAAGGGAGTGCAGTAAGTGAATCCCAGAGATCTCTACGATCTACATCTTTCTCCGATACTAAAATAATTCTAGATTTTAGCAAAGCCTTTGACTGTGTTCCAAACAGACGTCTAATAAATAAACTGAGTGCCCTTGGGATGAGTCCCAAAGTCACGGGCTGGGTCAGGAACTGGTTGAGTGGAAGGCGACAGAGGGTAGTGATCAATGGAGATCGCTCTGGGGAACGGGATGTTACCAGTGCTGTGCCTCGAGGTTCTGTTCCGGGGCCAGTTCTTTTTTTCTGGCGGAGGGGATTTAAATACACAGGCGGTCCCTCTTCAGAAGAGTTGACAATCTAATTTAGACTAGAAGGAGAAGTATAATGGAGAGAAAGAGTGATGCAGCCTCCCATCAGTCCACTGGTGGACTAGAAGAAAGCTTTGTTACCTTGTACCAAGGGTATTGGGTTCAACTTCCCTGACTGGATATTTGGATTTCAAATCCAAATCAAGGAAGGAGAAATATAAGGAAGAGCAAAAGCAAACAAGTTTTCATCAGTCTTTCTGTGGACTAGAGGAATTCTTTGTTACCTTGCACCGCAGAGTCCTAGATTCGACTCCAGTGCCAGGATGTTTGAATTTTAAATCCAAATCAAGGAAGGAAACATATAAGGAAGAGCAAAACTTGACTAGTTTTTATCAGTCCATTGGTGGACTAGAGGAATTCTTTGTTGCCTTGCACCAAAGAGTCCTGGGTTCGACTCCCGTGCTCGGATTTTGTATTTTAAATCCAAATCAAGGAAGGAGAAGTATAAGTGGGAGAAAAAGTGTCTCAACCTTCATCAGTCCAGTGGTGGACTAGAGGAAATCTTTGCTACCTTGCACCAAAGAGTCCTGGGTTCGACTCCGGTGCTAGGATTTTGTATTTTAAATCCAAATCAAGGAAGGAGAAGTATAAGGGGGAGAAAAAGTGTCTCAACCTTCATCAGTCCAGTGGTGGACTAGAGGAAAGCTTTGCTACCTTGCACCAAAGAGTCCTGGGTTCGACTCCCGTGCTAGGATGTTTGTATTTTAAAATCCAAATAAAGGAAGGAGAAGTATAAGGGGGAGAAAAAGTGTCTCAACCTTCATCAGTCCAGTGGTGGACTAGAGGAAATCTTTGCTACCTTGCATCAAAGAGTCCTGGGTTTGACTCCCGTGCTAGGATGTTTGTATTTTAAAATCAAAATCAAAGCATGAAAGGTTTAAAGTTAAGAAACCGAAAGCATCTAGTACCTGCCTCACTGGTGGCTCAATGGATAAAGCACTTCCACTTGATACAGGAGATTGTGGGTTCGAGTCCAGCTTAGCCAGAGGCTAGGTGGGACCAGAGCTGGTAAGTAGATGGGTTGAAGGGGGGGTTTGTCAGAAACTAGGTGGAAACAGAGAAGGAGGTTAGATAGATCCTGAAGAGGTGGTGGGGACTAGGCAGACCAGGGGTAGGAGGGGCCGGGTATCTCTGTGTTTCAAGTATACTTTGTGAAAATTAATAACCTTTGCTACTTTTTACTATGAATGGACTACATTTGAGTAAAACTACCCTCTTCTCTTCGAGCAGTATCAACCCCTACTTCTTAGCTGAGACTTGAACCCTCAGTCTCCTGTTACTAACCCAGCACACAACTCTTTAAACATCAAGAGCTTTTCAGAACTTATAGTTATGCATTTCTGGGTTCAAATCCTAGCAGTTGACACAGACAAAAAAAAAAAAAAAAAGATTTCAACCCTTAACTTCCTCTTACCCTCTTCTCTTGAACCCTCAGCCTCTCCTCTTGGAGCAGTGTCAGCCCAACTCCTTAGCTGAGGTTTGAACCCTCAACCTCCGGTTACTAACCCAGCACTCAACCCTTGAGCTAGCCAGGCTTTCACACTAAGAGCTTTTCGGAACTTATATTTATCCATTTCTTTGTTCAAATCCTAGTAGTTGACACAAAATAGAGTTGAACCTTCAACCTTTTCTTTTGGAGTAGTAGCAGTCTTACTCCTTACCTGAGGCTCGAACCCTCAGCCTCCAGTTGCTAACCCAGCACACAACCCTTGAGCCAACCAGGTTTTCACAGCAAGAATTTTTCGGAACTTATATTTATCTTTTTCTGGGTTCAAATCCTAGTAGTAATAGAGTCTAATGTTGGCATAGCAGTACCAGAGAGATGATCCAGTGGTGACTGTGAGTACTGCATGCTAGAGACAATAATTCAGGTTCAAGTGGATGATAGAAGTGAATGCATGTGAGGCCTCTGGCAGGTGCTTCAAATGGACAATCAAGTGGACTTATCTCCTGTTTTGTTAGGCTTGTGTGATGCCTGTTGGAACATTCTCTTATCTTCCTTTCCTTAGCCCTGATGAGAAGGAAGTAATCCTGGAATACATTTTGCACCAGAAGAAGGAGATTGCCCTGCAGCTGAAGGTACGTTGGCCATGGTTGATTTTCCTAGCGGGCAAAGTTAGTGGAGAACCACCATCGCTAAGCTGTTATTAGACAAGCTGTGAGGGCCCTTGCCGATGTGAATCTTGAGAACTACAAAGAGAAAGTTTGGCTGTGTGAGGGATTGCTATTGAAAAGCACCGATGCAGTTGGCTGGGGTAGGGGAGGATTTAGCTTTTACCCACATAAGGCAGGAATGAGCACATATTCTCATACCTGCTTGAAACCTGCCGCATCTCTGGGAGGATCATAAGCGGGGGCTCAGTCACAATTTCAGAAATCCCAGCGCTATTGTAAAGTCCTCTGTCTGTCCCAATTAGACTGTAAGATCTTCTGAGCAGGGGCTGTCTGTTAAATGTACAGCGCTGCATACGCCTTTCAGTGCTATAGAAATGATAAATAGTAAATAGTAGTGTTCATGATAAGCCTCAAGACCTCGGTAGTGGCGCGTTTCACGTGAAGACTTTCGCTTCACAATTTGCTTGTATTGTCATTGGTCATGGAGAGAGTGTTTCAGGTCACAAATACCCCGATGTAACTTTAATATTTGAAAAACATTTATATGAGGAATAAAGTACATCGGGGTATTTGTGACCTGAAACACTCTCTCCATGCAAGCAAATTGTGAGGCGAGAGTCTTCACGTGAAACAAGTCCCTGCCAAAGGTCTGAGGACTTTATAACAGCACTGGCATCTCTGTGAGGAGACGGATGAGCTTGGGTGCTTGAGGGGGAAGATGTCCTGGGTTACTTTTTTTCCTTCTCCTTGCCATTTCTGGCTGTGCGGGCATATGAAAAGCAGAGGAGCGTGCTGAAGACGGAGCAAGAGGAGCTGAGCAAAGCAGCCAAAGAGTCGCAAATGACAGGCTTTCTGGAGAAAGAAATGTCCATTGTCCTCAAACCTCTGAACCCTTTTACTGCAGTGTCAGGTACTGTGACTTAGAAAATTCAGACTCTATCTTTCATGCTTGAAGCTGGCTTCGTATGCTGTCCAACATCCCGAGGGTTATCCCATATTTGTACATATGTAACATGGGCAAATTGGCTATGTGAAAATACACCCACTCATATAGTTGTGCAGGGGGTGTACGTGGTAGGTAAAGACGTACGCATTCCATGCAAGAAAATATGCTACTTGAGCGCAAAAGCTTGGGCATCCTCGCTCATATTCGATGTGGCAATGAATTTGCTGCCTGAACAGAGCCTGATGTACAGAACTTAACTCCGCTTCTTTGCTTATTTTAACTCGTAGTTCCTCTTTATTTTCCAGATTGAAAATGGCTAGTGCAAAAGTCTGCTTTAGTCAGCGAAGAGCCTATCAGTTCTTGCTTTTTGGGAGAGTTATATTGTATGGCAGCAGTGTGTGTGTGTTTGTGTAATATTTAGCTCACACCTTTTTAATAGTCGCTGAAAACAAGGTAAGTTTCAAGTTTCATTAAAATTTTAATGTATCGCAATATCATTAATTCAAAGCGATTTACAGTTAAAAACAGGGTAACATAGTAAATGACGGCAGATAGAGACCCAAATGGTCCATCCAGTCTACCCAACCATTCACGCTCTATAAATTAATCATTTAATTTAAATGATCCTTTTCCTTAGATATTTCTTGGCCAGAAACCCAGAGCTCTGCCTGGTAATGTGCTTAACCGTGCAAGTCTGCCCAGTACTGGCCTTAGTTCTTCAATATCTACCATTATTTTCTGATTAGAGGTCCTCTGTGTTCAACCCATGCTTCTTTGAACTCTGTCACCGTTTTCCTCTCTACCACCTCCCTCGGGAGCGCATTCCATGCATCAATTAAAGATGAATTTCCTAACATTATTCTTGAGTCTACCACCCCTCAAACTCTTTTCTCTGGAAAAGATTTTGTTCTACGTTAATACCTTTCAAGTATTTGAACGTCTGAATCATATCTCCCCTGTCCCTCCTTTCCTGTAGGGTATACATATTCAGGACTTCTAGTCTCTCCTCATACGTCTTTTGCCGCCAACCTCCTACCATTTTCGTCGCCTTTCTCTGGACCGCTTCAAGTCTTCTTATGTCCTTTGCCAGATACGGTCTCCACAACTGAACACAATATTCCAAGTGTGGCCTCACCAACGACCCTTCCAAGGGCATCAACACCTTCTTCTGCAACAGAGTAGACACGCCGGATGGTGTGAAGGACCCGTCGAAGCTTGAAGAATGGTCTGAAATTTGGCAGCTAAAATTTAATGCTAAGAAATGCAAGGTCATGCATTTGGGCTGCGTTGCCTCCCTTGCAGTTGAGCTTGATCTCATCTATCATTTCTCCATCCATTACTTCGAGCTGCCCTGGGGGTCGATGGTAGATGCTGATCTTCATTTCCAATCCATTGGCACCCGGAATTTTGACGCATAGAGACTCTAACTTATTCATTCTTTCAGGCGTGTTCTCTCCAGTAGATTCGATTCCTTCTTTGACATTTAGGGCAACGTCCCCACCTTTGTGACCCACTCTGTCTCTGCGGTATAGTTTGTATCCCGGTAGCACAGTGTCCCAGATGTTTTCTTCGGTCCACTGTTTCCGTGATGCCGATGATGTCAAAGTTATCCTTTTGTGTCATAGCCACTCCACCTTTTATCCCCACTGAATGCCAGGCCGATTACCTCAAGACAAAGCAGTGGACAGTTAGAACAAGTCTCTGTACGCAGTGGGATAAAATTCAATACTGAATCAGTTTACATAGTAACATAGTAGATGACGGCAGATAAAGACCCGAATGGTCCATTCAGTCGGCCCAGCATGATTCAATTTAATTTTTTTTTTTTTTTTCTTCTTAGCTATTTCTGGGCAAAAATCCAAAGCTCTACCCGGTACTGTGCTTGGATTCCAACTGCCGAAATCTCCGTCAAAACCTACTCCAGCCCATCTACACCCTCCCAGCCATTGAAGCCCTCTCCAGCCCATCCTCCACCAAACGGCCATATACAGACACAGACCGTGCAAGGCTGCCCAGTACTGGCCTTAGTTCAATATTTAATATTATTTTCCGATTCTAGATCCTCTGTGTTCATCCCACGCTTCTTTGAACTCGGTCACCATTTTCCTCTCCACCACCTGTCTCGGGAGCGCATTCCAGGCATCCACCACCCTCTCCGTAAAGTAGAATTTCTTAACATTGCTCTTGAATCTACCACCCCTCAACCTCAAATTATGTCCCCTGGTTTTACCATTTTCCTTTCTCTGAATCGTATCTCCCATGTCCCTCCTTTCTTCTAGGGTATACATATTCAGGGCTTCCAGTCTCTCCTCATACGTCTTCTGGCGCAAGCCTCCTATCATTTTCGTCGCCCTCCTCTGGACCGCTTCAAGTCTTCTTACGTTCTTCGCCGGATACGGTCTCCAAAACTGAACACAATACTCCAAGTGGGGCCTCACCATCGACCTGTACAGGGGCATCAACACCTTCTTCCTTCTGGCAGCAGCCACCGCCTTGTCACACTGTTTCTTCGCCTTTAGATCTTCGGACACTATCACCCCAAGGTCCCTCTCCCCGTCCGTGCATATCAGCTTCTCACCTACCAGCATATACGGTTCCTTCCGATTATTAATCCCCAAATGCATTACTCTGCATTGAATTTTAGTTGCCAGGCATTAGACCATTCCTCTAACTTTTGCAGGTCCTTTTTCATATTTTCCACTCCCTCTTCGGTGTCTACTCTGTTACAAATCTTGGTATCGTCTGCAAAAAGGCACACTTTTCCTTCTAACCCTTCAGCAGGGTCACTCGCAAAACATATTGAACAGGATCGGCCCCAGCACCGAACCCCGAGGGACTCCACTACTCACCTTTCCTTCCTCCGAGCGACTTCCATTAACCACCACCCTCTGGCGTCTGTCCGACAGCCAGTTTCTGACCCAGTTCACCACTTTGGGTCCTAACTTCAACCCTTCAAGTTTATTCAAGAGCCTCCTATGAGGAACGGTATCAAAAGGCTTTGCTGAAATCTAAGTAAATTGCATCTAGCGCATGTCCTTCTTCCAGCTCTCCGGTCACCCAATCCAAAAATTCAATCGGGTTCGTTTGGCACGATTTACCTTTTTGTAAAGCCATGTTGCCTCAGATCCTGTAACCCATTAGATTCAAGGAAGTACACTATCCTTTCTTTCAGCAACGCTTCCATTATTTTTCCAACAACCTGTAGTTTCCAGCTTCATCCCTGTGACCACTTTTGTGAATAGGGACCGCATCCGCTCGCCTCCAATCCCCGGGAACTACTCCCGTCTCCAGAGATTTGTTGAACAAGTCTTTTAATAGGACCCGCCAGAACCTCTCTGAGCTCCCTCAGTATCCTGGGATGGATCCCATATGGTCCCATCGCTTTGTCCACCTTCATAAAAACATAACATAAGAACATAAGAAGTGCCTTCACCGAATCAGACCTTAGGTCCATCTAGTCCGGCGACCCGCACACGCGGAGGCTAAGCTAAGTGTTCCCTGATGAAGACCCTGTTTTCCCGTACCGCTCAATGTGATTTGCAAGAAAGTGTGCATCCAACTTGCCCTTGAATCCCAGAATGGTGGTCTCCGTCACAACCTCCTCCGGGAGAGCATTCCAAGCGTCCACCACTCGTTGTGTGAAACAGAACTTCCTGACATTTGTCCTGGGCCTGTTGCCCCTCAATTTCATTCCATGACCTCTTGTCCGAGTCACTTTTGACAACGTGAATAACGGTGTTTCTTGCTCTATTTTGTCGAATCCTATTATTATTTTAAAAGTCTCTATCATATCCCCTCGCAGTCTCCTCTTCCCCGGGGAGAACAAGCCCAGTTTTCTGAGGCGTTTTTTGTAGCTCATATTCTCCATAACCTTTTCCAGCTTCGTGGCTCGCCTCTGCACCCTCTTCAGCAGGGTTATATCCTTCTTTAGGTAGGGAGACCAATGTTGGATACAGTACTCCAAGTGTGGTCTGACCATTGCTCTGTTAAGCGGCATTATGACGTCCGCCGATCTACTTGTGATTCCCTTCTTTATCATGCCCAACATCCTGTTTGCTTTCTTTGCCGCCGCTGCGCATTGAGCCGACGGCTTCAGGGTCCTGTCTATCAGTACTCCCAAGGTCCCTTTCTTGTTCGCTCTTGCCCAATGTCACACCTAACATTTTATATTCATGTTCCTTATTTTTCCTGCCCAGGTGCATCACTTTGCATTTTTCTATATTAAATTTCATCTGCCACTTTTCCGCACACTTCTCTAGCTGGTTTAAATCTCTCTGGAGTTCTTCGCTGTCCATGTGTTCAGTTTTTCAAGTTGCTCATAAACACTCTCCTCCGTGAACGGCGCAGAATCTACTCCATTTTCTACTGTAACTTTGCCAGACAATCTCGGTCCTTCTCCAGGATTTTCTTCTGTGAACACAGAACAAAAGTATTTGTTTAGCATATTTGCATTTTCCTCATCACTCTTCACATTTCGATTCCCAGCGTCTTTTAGTTTAGCAATTCCATTTTCCATCTTCCTCTTTTCACTAATATATCTGAAAAAAAATTTGTCTCCCTTTTTTACATTTTTAGCCATTTGTTCTTCCGCCTGTGCTTTCGCCAGACGTATCTCTCTCTTGGCTTCTTTCAGTTTCACCCTGTAGTCCTTTCTGCACTCCTCTATATTTCACGAACGCCAACTCTTTCGCCTTTATTTTTTCCGCCACTAGTTTGGAGAACCATATCGGCTTCCTTTTTCTCTTGTTTTTATTTATTTTCTTCACATAAAGGTCCGTAGCCATTTTTATCGCTCCTTTCAGCTTAGACCGCTGTCTTTCCATTTCTCTTATGTCCTCCCATCCTAACAGCTCTTTCTTCAGGTACTCTCCCATTTCATTAAAGTCCGTACGTTTGAAATCTAGGACTTTAAATATTGTGCGGCCGCTCTCCACTTTAGCGGTTATATCAAACCAAACCGTTTGATGGTCGCTACTTCCCAGGTGAGCACCCACTCGAACATTTGAGATACTCTCTCCATTTGTCAGGACCAGATCCAATATCGCTTTTTCCCTCGTGGGTTCCGTCACCATTTGTCTGAGCAGAGCCTCTTGAAAGGCATCCACAATCTCCCTACTTCTTTCCGATTCCGCAGACGGAACATTCCAGTCTGCATCCGGCAGGTTGAAATCTCCCAACAGCAGCACCTCCTCTTTCCTTCCAAACTTTTGGATATCCACAATCGGATCCTTATCAATTTGCTGCAATTGAGTCGGAGGTCTGTAGACTACACCCACGTAGATAGAAGTTCCATCTTCTCTTTTCAGAGCCATCCATATCGCTTCTTCCTCTCCCCAGGTCCCTTGCATTTCGGTTGCTTGGATATTGATCTTTACATAGAGAGCTACTCCTCCACCTTTTTGACCATCTCTGTCCTTCCTAAAAAAATTTATACCAATGATTAAGCGATTATACCTGTATTCTGAGGAATGACCACAGGAGGACAGCACTGAGCTATTAAATATAGTTTTTTTCTAAGGTAATTGGCGCCCGCGCTATCCAGAATAGCACCTATAAATCTAAGATTTGAAATTCAGCACAAAATTTCTTTCTATGCATTTTGTTTTTATTTATATATTTATTTGGTTGCTTAGCCCATCCTCCCAAAAGAGCCCAGAATGGGTTACAGATCAGCATACATAGCACAGACTGATACTCTTACAAAGAATGATGTTAATTTTCCTGGGAACAGTATTTCAGACACATTCAGGTAACAATTTAGAAGTCAGAGTCTATAATTGCAGTCCAGTTTATGTGACAATAAAAGTGTTTACTGCTTTTCTGAAGTTTGATAATTTTTAAAGAGTTACCCGGCGTATGCAGTGCCAAGACAAGAAATACAGAAATCAAGGAGAGCCTGGGGAAGCCCAGTTCAGCGAAATGCAACCACCAACAACTATGACGGGAGGTTGTTGTGTGTGTGTGTTTTTAAGAGCAGCTTGGAGAAACATCTATCTGGGCGATTTTACATATAGGGATCCTGCACGGAGGCAAGGGAGTGCAGTAAGTGAATCCCAGAGATCTCTACGATCTACATCTTTCTCCGATACTAAAATAATTCTAGATTTTAGCAAAGCCTTTGACTGTGTTCCAAACAGACGTCTAATAAATAAACTGAGTGCCCTTGGGATGAGTCCCAAAGTGACGGGCTGGGTCAGGAACTGGTTGAGTGGAAGGCGACAGAGGGTAGTGATCAATGGAGATCGCTCTGGGGAACGGGATGTTACCAGTGCTGTGCCTCGAGGTTCTGTTCCGGGGCCAGTTCTTTTTTTCTGGCGGAGGGGATTTAAATACACAGGCGGTCCCTCTTCAGAAGAGTTGACAATCTAATTTAGACTAGAAGGAGAAGTATAATGGAGAGAAAGAGTGATGCAGCCTCCCATCAGTCCACTGGTGGACTAGAAGAAAGCTTTGTTACCTTGTACCAAGGGTATTGGGTTCAACTTCCCTGACTGGATATTTGGATTTCAAATCCAAATCAAGGAAGGAGAAATATAAGGAAGAGCAAAAGCAAACAAGTTTTCATCAGTCTTTCTGTGGACTAGAGGAATTCTTTGTTACCTTGCACCGCAGAGTCCTAGATTCGACTCCAGTGCCAGGATGTTTGAATTTTAAATCCAAATCAAGGAAGGAAACATATAAGGAAGAGCAAAACTTGACTAGTTTTTATCAGTCCATTGGTGGACTAGAGGAATTCTTTGTTGCCTTGCACCAAAAAGTCCTGGGTTCGACTCCCGTGCGAGGATGTTTCAATTTTAAATCTAAATCAAAGAAGGAGAACTATAAGGGGGAGAAAAAGTAAGCCAAACTTCATCAGTCCATTGGTGAACTAGAGGAATTCTTTGTTGCCTTGCACCAAAGAATCTTGGGTTTCCCTACCGTACTAGGATGTTTTGATTTTAAATCCAAATCAAGGAAGGAGAAGTATAAGGGGGAGAAAAATTGAATCAAACTTCATCAGTCCGGTGGTAGACTAAAGGAATTCTTTGTTACCTTGCACCAAAGAGTCCTGGGTTTGACTCCCATACCTGAATGTTTTGATTTTAAATCCAAATCAAGGAAGGCGAAGTATAAGGGGGAGAAAAAGTAAGCCAAACTTCATCACTCCAGTGGTGGACTAGAGGAGTTCTTTGTTACCTTGCACCAAAGAGTCTTGGGTTTGACTCCCGTGCCAGGATGTTTCAATTTTAAATCCAAATCAAAGCATGAAAGGTATAAAGGGAAGAAACCGAGAGACTCTAGTACCTGCCTCACTGGTGGCTCAATGGATAAAGCACTTCCACTTGATACAGGAGATTGTGGGTTCGAGTCCAGCTTAGCCAGAGGCTAGGTGGGACCAGAGCTGGTAAGTAGATGGGTTGAAGGGGGGGTTTGTCAGAAACTAGGTGGAAACAGAGAAGGAGGTTAGATAGATCCTGAAGAGGTGGTGGGGACTAGGCAGACCAGGGGTAGGAGGGGCCCGGGTATCTCTGTGTTTCAAGTATACTTTGTGAAAATTAATAACCTTTGCTACTTTTTACTATGAATGGACTACATTTGAGTAAAACTACCCTCTTCTCTTCGAGCAGTATCAACCCCTACTTCTTAGCTGAGACTTGAACCCTCAGTCTCCTGTTACTAACCCAGCACACAACTCTTTAAACATCAAGAGCTTTTCAGAACTTATAGTTATCCATTTTCAGAACTTATATTTATCCATTTCTGGGTTCAAATCCTAATAGCTGACACACACACACAAAAAAAAAAAAAAAAAAAGATTTGAGCTCTCAGCCCTCCTGTTACTACCATCTTCTCTTCTCATCCTTATTCCTTCTCTGAGGCTTGAACCCTCAGCCTCTTCTTTTGGAACCATATCAGCCCTACTCCTTAGCTGAGAATTGAACCCTCAACCATCTGTTACTAACCCAGCACTCAACCCTTGAGCCAGCTGGGCTTTCACACTAAGAGCTTTTCGGAACTTATATTTATCCATTTCTTTGTTCAAATCCTAGTAGTTGATGCAAAATAGACTTGAACTCTCAGCCTCTTCTCTTGGAGCATATCAGCTCTGCTCCTTAGCTGAGGCTTGAACCCTCAACTTCTTGTTACTAACCCAGCACACAACCCTTGAGCCAACCAGGTTTTCACATCAGCAGCTTTTCGGAACTTATATTTATCTATTTCTGGGTTCAACTCCTAGTAGTTGACACAAAAAACATCAGACTACAATCTAATGTTGGCATAGCAGTACCAGAGGGATGATCCAGTGGTGACTGTGAGTACTGCATGCTAGAGACAATTATTCAAGTTCAAGTGGATCATAGAAGTGAATGCATGTGAGGCCTCTGGCAGGTGCTTCAAATGGACAATCAAGTGGACTTATCTCCTGTTTTGTTAGGCTTGTGTGATGCCTGTTGGAACATTCTCTTATCTTCCTTTCCTTAGCCCTGACGGTTACATCTATGAGAAGGAAGCAATCCTAGAATACATTTTGCACCAGAAGAAGGAGATTACCCTGCAGCTGAAGGTACGTTGGTCATGGCTGATTTTCCTAGCGGGCAAAGTTAGTGGAGAAACACCATTGCTAAGCTGTTATTAGACAAGCTGTAAGGACCCTTCACAATATGAATCCTGAGGACTAGCAAGAGAAAGTTTGGCTGTGTGAGGGATTGCTATTGAAAAGCACTGATGCAGTTGGCTGGGGTAGGGGAGGGTTTAGCTTTTACCCACATAAGGCAGAAATGAACACATGAATGAGCATTCAGTGGGGGTATTCTCATACCTGCTTGAAACCTGCCGCATCTCTGAAAGGATCATAAGCAGGGGCTCAGAGTCACAATTTCAGAAATCCCAGCGCTATTGTAAAGTCCCCTTACTTGTGATGTCCTGTCTGTCTGTCCAAATTAGATTGTAAGCTCTTCTGAGCAGGGGCTGTCTATTGAATGTTAAATGTACAGTGCTGCATACGCCTTTCAGTGCTATAGAAATGATAAATAGTAAATAGTAGTGTTCATAATAAGCCTCAAGACCTCGATAGTGGTGCGTTTCACGTGAAGACTCTCGCCTCACAATTTGCTTGCATTGTCATTGGTCACGGAGAGAGTGTTTCAGGTCACAAATACCCCGATGTCCTTTAATATTTGAAAAACATTTATATGAAGAATAAAGTACATCGGGGTATTTGTGATCTGAAACATTCTCTCCATGCAAGCAAATTGTGAGGCGAGAGTCTTCACGTGAAACAAGTCCCTGCCAAGGTTTATTATAGGTCTGAGGACTTTATAACAGCACTGGCATCTCTGTGAGGAGACGGATGAGTTTGGGTGCTTGAGGGGGAAGGTGTCCTGGGTTACTTTTTTTCCTTCTCCTTGCCATTTCTGGCTGTGCAGGCATATGAAAAGCAGAGGAGCGAGCTGAAGATGGAGCAAGAGGAGCTGAGCAAAGCAGCCAAAGAGTCGCAAGTGAAAGGCTTTCTGGAGAAAGAAATGTCCATTGTCCTCAAACCTCTGAACCCTTTGACCGCATTGCCAGGTACTGTGACTTAGAAAATTCAGACTCTATCTTTCATGCTTGAAGCTGGCTTCGTATGCTGTCCAACATCCCGAGGGGTATCCCATATTTGTACACATGTAATCATGGGCAAATTGGCTATGTGAAAATACACCAACTTAAATAGAAGAAAACAACAATTTGTTCAAATAACAATTGTATGAACCAAAGAACAAATTGATATCAAGTCAGATTAATTAAGCAGCCCTCAATTACCCAAGGCACTACTGAAATGATTTTTCTTGCCCTTACTGGGGTGGTAAATTCATCATTGGTCTTGGTAAAGTGACATGTGCTCAAATATTTTTTATAATCTTAATTTGATACCATTTAATAAATATAAAGTGCATTTAGTGCTTAAAGTGCTAAAGAAAGGAAGGGACTTATCTTTTGTGCCCGACGGCTGCTCAACTGTTTCACACTCGGTTTCGTCAGGGGCTATGCCTCCTTTTTGTATATGCACTAAAAACTGAAAGAAACAAAACTTGATCATTATTTCTAAAATGTGAAAATCCTAGCAAAATCGGTTAATATTTTATTAGATGTGTTACACAAATTACTTAATTGGCAATGATTAAAAAATTCCTAAATTCCAACACTCTATTGCATATGTTGTATTATTGATATGTAAATTACTAATTCATGATAATTGAAAAATCTAACACTCTGTTGATTAATTGAACATATAACTTGCAAAAAATTAAAGATCTTATTGATTAATGAATTGATTAATTGATTGGAAAGCTCAGAATATTGATATTTCAAAATAGTATTTATGTTTAAAAGAGAATCACACCGATGTCGATATTCAACAGTATCTACTAATGCTCATTTCATAGGTTGATTCCCCCCAAAAAGTTTTATATACATTTAAATTATCTTTTGATATAAATTGATTTATTGCATATAAATATTAATTGATGATAACTATTCTACCAATGTAATGTCTAATTAAACATATAAATAGAAACCTAATTTAAGAATTATGTTTACCAGTTGAATATGTAACTTATGAAAAATTAATTGAACAGCTCAGTTTATTAATGACACAAATTGATATACTCAAGAAGAGATTGCAACAATATTATAAATCAACTGTAATGTTCTTTAAAGTGTGTATGTTAAAAATATATTTAAACAGTAAATTGCTAAAACAGTTTTTCTGCCCACATACATGAAAAATGCTTACGATTGGAAAGTTTCTGACTCAAAAAACTTTAATTGATACATCATAAAACTACAAAACTTTAACACTTTGAAAGAGATAATAATTTCATAAGCTACGATATATGGAAATTGATGGAGAATATAATTCATCATAAAACTACAAAACTTTAACACTTTGAAAGAGATAATAATTTCATAAGCTACGATATATGGAAATTGATGGAGAATATAATTCATCATAAAACTACAAAACTTTAACACTTTGAAAGAGATAATAATTTCATAAGCTACGATATATGGAAATTGATGGAGAATATAATTCATCATAAAACTACAAAACTTTAACACTTTGAAAGAGATAATAATTTCATAAGCTACGATATATGGAAATTGATGGAGAATTATATTCTCCATCAATTTCCTTACATCGTAGCTTTTGAAATTATTATCTCTTTCAAAGTGTTAAAGTTTTGTAGTTTTATGATGAATTATATTCTCCATCAATTTCCTTACATCGTAGCTTTTGAAATTATTCTCTCTTTCAAAGTGTTAAAGTTTTGTAGTTTTATGATGAATTATATTCTCCATCAATTTCCTTACATCGTAGCTTTTGAAATTATTATCTCTTTCAAAGTGTTAAAGTTTTGTAGTTTTATGATGAATTATATTCTCCATCAATTTCCATATATCGTAGCTTATGAAATTATTATCTCTTTCAAAGTGTTAAAGTTTTGTAGTTTTATGATGTATCAATTAAAGTTTTTTGAGTCAGAAACTTTCCAATCGTAAGCATTTTTCATGTATGTGGGCAGAAAAACTGTTTTAGCAATTTACTGTTTAAATATATTTTTAACATACACACTTTAAAGAACATTACAGTTGATTTATAATATTGTTGCAATCTCTTCTTGAGTATATCAATTTGTGTCATTAATAAACTGAGCTGTTCAATTAATTTTTCATAAGTTACATATTCAACTGGTAAACATAATTCTTAAATTAGGTTTCTATTTATATGTTTAATTAGACATTACATTGGTAGAATAGTTATCATCAATTAATATTTATATGCAATAAATCAATTTATATCAAAAGATAATTTAAATGTATATAAAACTTTTTTGGGGGAATCAACCTATGAAATGAGCATTAGTAGATACTGTTGAATATCGACATCGGTGTGATTCTCTTTTAAACATAAATACTATTTTGAAATATCAATATTCTGAGCTTTCCAATCAATTAATCAATTCATTAATCAATAAGATCTTTAATTTTTTGCAAGTTATATGTTCAATTAATCAACAGAGTGTTAGATTTTTCAATTATCATGAATTAGTAATTTACATATCAATAATACAACATATGCAATAGAGTGTTGGAATTTAGGAATTTTTTAATCATTGCCAATTAAGTAATTTGTGTAACACATCTAATAAAATATTAACCGATTTTGCTAGGATTTTCACATTTTAGAAATAATGATCAAGTTTTGTTTCTTTCAGTTTTTAGTGCATATACAAAAAGGAGGCATAGCCCCTGACGAAACCGAGTGTGAAACAGTTGAGCAGCCGTCGGGCACAAAAGATAAGTCCCTTCCTTTCTTTAGCACTTTAAGCACTAAATGCACTTTATATTTATTAAATGGTATCAAATTAAGATTATAAAAAATATTTGAGCACATGTCACTTTACCAAGACCAATGATGAATTTACCACCCCAGTAAGGGCATGAAAAATCATTTCAGTAGTGCCTTGGGTAATTGAGGGCTGCTTAATTAATCTGACTTGATATCAATTTGTTCTTTGGTTCATACATATGTGAAAGGACACCCACTCATATAGTGTGCAGGGGATAGACGCGGTACGTAAAAACGTATGCATTCCATGCAAGAAAATATGCTACTTGGGCGCAAAAGCTTGGGCATCCTTGCTTGTATTCGATGTGGCAATGAATCCCCTGCCTTGAACAGAGCCTGATGTACAGAACTTAATTCTGCTTCTTTTAACTCATAGTTCCTCCTTTTTTTTCCAGATTGAACATGGCCAGTGCAAAAGTCTGCTTTAGTCAGCGAAGAGCCTGTCAATTCCTGCTTTTTGGGATATTGTATGGCAGCAGTGTGTATGTTTGTGTAATATTTAGCTCACGCCTTTTCAACAGTCACTCAAAACAAGGTAACATGGTAAATGATGGCAGATAGAGACCCAAATGGCCCATCCAGTCTGCCCAACCATTCACGCTCTATAAATTAATCATTTAATTTAAATGGTCCTTTTCTGTAGATATTTCTTGGCCAGAAACCTAGAGCTCCAGCAAATAGAACCTAAGCAGTATCATTGTCAGGCATCAATGATATGCATCTTGGTTTAATGGGTTCGATATTACTATTATTACGCCAGTTCATTCATCTGCCACTCTTGGGGAGGGCGGTGGATAGGAGATGATGCACTTATACTCCCCTTTTCCACCCCAAATATTCTGGGACATGCTTCTTCTCAGGAGGCACCAGCCTAAGGCCCAGAAGTAGCCTTAGGTGGGCCTAGGCGGCCCTACGCACCTCCCTAAGCCCGCGGTAGACGTCTGCAATGTAGGCCAGCAAAATTCTGGCCTACATTGTAAGCAAGACGCAGCCACTGAGCTTATCGCGGCATGGGATCTCACTGCCACGATAAGTTTAGCAGCCGCCCATCCCCCCCATACTTCACCCGCAGGAGAGATGCCCAATCCTTCCTGCCAGAATCCCCCCTCCCCGAACGATGCCCAGTCCCTCCTGCCAACACCCACCGCAAACTCCCCCCAACGATCATGGCAGGAGAGATCCAAGTTCCAAGTTTGTTAAAATTGGATATATAATAGCTGTCTAAGCGGTATACAAAGTTACAATATAAAAGGTTTTAAAAAAATAAAATTTTGAGGAATAAAATGAAGACACAAGACCATAGCACAACATACAGGAACAAATGGAAGGGAGGGCTGAACTACAATTGAGAATAGGATAGAAGAATAATGGATAGAACATTAGGGGGAATAGGTATGTTCTTCCTTTGGAATCAGTGGGAATAGGGATGTCGAGGGCGTAACAATCCTTAAAAAGGAAGGTTTTTAAATTTCCCTTAAATTTTTCAAGATTTGTCACTTCCCGTAAGTATAGTGGAAGTGTGTTCCAAATCTGCTTACCACGACGCCCAACTACAAAACATTCAGGAAAGAACTGAAAACCATACTAGTCAAGAAATTTGTCAAATGATCTAACCAAACTGTATCGACCCTTCCCAGATCCCGATGCATGCTATAGCTATCAACCTTGTAATCTCCCTGGGAATGACCAGGCTAATTTCTTGTTGTAAAGTGTAAACCACCTAGAACTAAAAGGTATTGGCAGGATAGAAGACATCAATGTAATATAATGTAAATCCAACCAAATTTTACAGGGGTGTTGTCTAGGATCTCAAATGAAACTCTGCAAAATTTTTGGGATCTATCTCAATTTGGTCAGGAGCTAGGGGTGGTTGAACAAAAGCAATCGATCCACTCCCATGCTTCGTGTGACCTAACTTTGCTTAAGTACTGCGGCAGAAGGAAACTACCTAGGAGGCTGAAATTTTACAGTTTGGTACAACACCTTGGGGCATGTTTCTGTGCCAAGTTTGAAATATTTTGCGAACGTGCTTCCATTTCTACAGGTCAGCAAAGTAGGCAAAAAATTCACAAATGAAAAAATATTTGGCACAGTTTGGCTCCATACTGCTGCTGGTAGGTAAGTCAGCTGAGGGGACAACTTTATCAGCAAACATGTACCATGAGATACTTCCAAGATTTGCAATATGAGCTTTTACAATCAAGTGAAGCTGAAGATATGACCATCCAAAAATATGGCTTTAAGCATTTATGCAAATTTTCACTGTTTTTCAGATTCAAATATCTCTAATGTGTAGGATTTTTTGTGGTTTTTTTTTTAAATATCATTTGAAAGAGCATTTTTTTTGCTACAGTAGCTATCCTGTTTCATCTTGGAGTCGAGCATGGACGGTTTTCAGTATTGGTCCATTTGACATGGAATGACCCACATTTCAAATCAGACACTGTAATCACAAAATAGAAAATAAAATTAATTTTTTTCTACCTTTTGTTGTCTGGTCACTTTATTATTCAAATCATGTTGGTCACTCTGGTTTCTGTTTGTCTTCTGTTAACTCTCTCGCCAGGGGTCTTCTGCCCATTTGACATTTTCTTCTTTCTCTATGCTCACCATCCATCTTTGGACCTTTCCTTCTACTGCCATATCCAACAATTCTTTCCCACTGTCTACCATCTCTCTCTCTCTCTCCCTGCCTTGTGCCCTGGGTCAAGCCTCTCTATTTCTGCTGCATTTGTACTTTTTTTTAAACAGAATTTTAGACCAGTTACTAGTAATATACTTGCTAAGAAAATGAGGCAATCCATAATGAACACTACTTAAAGAAAATTACATTAAAAATCAAAGGAAAATACATATGCAACAAGAACATAGCACCTAACTTATAAGTGCCCTGTATAGAATTGCCTCCTTATCTATCTATGTAAGTGCAACTGCTCAGAATTCACACACAGCTTTAAATGAATACCTATTTAGTAATTAAAGTGGCCAAAGTTACTGTATACATTTCTCTGCCACAAATTTTTTTATTTATTTATTTTTTTTAGAAAAGTTTACGTGGTCAGCCACATTAAGGCGGACAGTTACAACATGGCTATCATTTAAGATTATTTTATGATATAATACAGCCTTCTCTGTTTTTAAATAAATAAATAGCCAAAAGACTCAGATATTGTGAAAAGTCAACAATATTAACAAGGCACATTATGTCAAATGATGTATTAATAACACAGTTCAGGCTAGATAAAATGGAGGAAAAAGCCTCAGACAAGGGCCTTCCACCACCACAATAATGGAATAACATTACATTACATTAGGGACTTCTATTCCACCTATACCTTACTGTGTTATGCTTTAGTTGTAGAAGATATTAAAAGATAGATGAAAATATTTATCAACTTATCTTCTGTTGATCGGTACACCAGCGTTTCACAAATCTGCTGCCTCAGGATGTAACGCATCCGATCAAACTTTAAAAGGGACGCTATGGATGTAGGAGATGCGTTTAGCGTCCCATTTAAAGTTTGATCCGATACGTTACACCCTGAGGCAGCAGATTTGTGAAACGCTGGCCACCGTTGGTGTACCGATCAACAGAAGATAAGTTTAATATCTTCTACAAGTACAGCATAACAGTACGGTGCTTGTTTGATATCAAGGAGGTTTTCTGCCAATGAGGTGAACGCTTAACCACCGTTATTCCACCATTGTGGATCCCTTTCAATATGGTTTTAGAGCAGCGTATGGAGTTGAAACTTCATTGATATCAACAACTGATCAGATATGGAAAGGAATGAATAAGAAACAAGTGTTTTGTTTGGTGTCTTTGGATGTTCCAGGAGCTTTAGACTCTGATTTGCAAAGGTTAGGAGTAAATGGAAAGATTATGGAATAGTTTGATCTTACCTAAGGGGTAGATCCTTAAAAGTGGTAGGTAATGGGGAAGTATCAGAAAGCGTATATGTTAAATGAGGAGTTCCTCAAGGATCTGCATTGTCAGCCCTTCTTTTTCTTGAATACATGGCTTCTACAGGTGAAATATTTACAAAATTGAATGTTGAATATGAACTTTATGCAGATGATGTACATTTTTTTCTCTTGGGGGGGAGGGGGTTGAGTGAGACATTTAAAAATAGATTGTTTTCATCTATGCATTACATACAACATAAAGAGAAGCTAGCTGAAACGTAAGCACTAACTTTTCCATAAAAGGAAACATCTAAAAGGTGAAGTAGGCTGCATAAAATCTGAAATGCCTTTTTTGTTATCAATGAGAGCAGATTACCCTTGTGCACTGAATAAGAAACTACCATGAAATTCTCACGAATTCTTCCACAGCTACAAACTTGAATTCTCAGATTTCCTGAAAGTTTCCTAATTTAGGAGAGATACAGTATTTCATGAGACATCAAACGTAGGGGCCTGTTTTACAAAGCAGCGGGGCAACAGCCCTAAAGCCCTTTAAATCTCTATGGGCTAGCGTGGCTTTGTAAATAAGGTCCATAGTTAAAGCACTACAAATAAAACTGATGCTAAACACACAATTACATTCATTGTCATCTTTTAAATATGCCTTTTATGCTTGCACCAAGTTTAGCGTGGGTCATCTCTGAGAAACCAGAGTCCTATCAAGGCCAAGACATTTTGCTGTAGCAAGCAAGAAGGCAAACTTCTTCATAAGAGGGGCTGCTAAAAAGTTCTCAGCCCAATCAACTTTCTAAACTCTTAGGGTTATTTGGCCACTGTAGCTGAAAAGATTCAAGTTTATTCAAAATGTTTATATAAACCCAAATCAAGATTTCTAAGCGTTTTACAATTTGTATTAAAACGGGGAAAACAATGAACAAGTAAGTAATACATCACAAATGTGAAACAATAGGAAAGTGGGGAGAACTACAATTTAAAAGCAAAGAGAACAAGAAGGGTAAACAACAAATAGGGAAGCTAGGGGATACAGAATATTAAATACCTTTAAATTACCTTTAAAATATTACTCTTAGCATTTAAAACTCTGTCCACTAATGAAGCACAATTTATTAACAGATTTCTTATTCCTTATAATACACTACGCTCCCTCCAATCCACAAACCAAAAGCTCATAATAGTCCCTTCCTTGAAAGTTATCAGTACCAGACGTCACGATATGTTTTCAGTGATGGGCCCGCAACTATGGAACACTCAGCCTCAATATTTAAGACAGGAAAATGATCATAGCCGTTTTAAAAATAATTTAAAAAGTGTTCTCTTTAAAGATGCTTTTAATCTTTAAGTGTAAAATAGTTATCCTCCAGGCTTATACTATTCCCTCCCTAAGTGTTTCCCATCTGTGGCTCTTTCTATTTTAAAGCACTGATTTGTAACTTTATTCCTCCGTTCCTTGTGTATCAATTGGTCTGTAAGTTTGTCAGTCTAACCCATTATTTTGTTTTAAAATTTTAACTAACATGTTTAAACATATTTTATTGTAACTCGCTTAGTAAATTGGAATAAGCGATTTATCAAATCAAAATAAAACTTAAAACTTCAACAGTTATATGCATCTCGGAAGAGATAGCACTTTAAAATTTCCCTTTAATTTATCATGGTTTTTTTCTGCCCTGATATGAAGTGGTAGGGAATTCCATACTGTGGGGGTCGTAATTGCCAACGAAGTGGCCCGACGTGTGCCGATAATTTTCAGGGATGGTGTATAAAGAAGATGTTTAGATGAAGATTGTTATTTTGCACAGTGCCAAGTTGCAGAATTGTAATGCTATGTTTTGACATTGTTTCATATCATTGACTGAACCATGCCAACAAAAAGTGTGGAATTTTCAAGTGTGGAGCTCTGAGCCATCGTGAAGTTCCTATTCCTGCAGAAGAAAACTTCAACGGAAATCCATGAACGTATGATATAAACACTGAGTGACAAATGCCCATTATACTCAACAGTGAAGAAGTGATGTGCAAACTTTCAGGGTGAAGATTTCATGACCAAAGACACAGCAAGGTCTGGGAGGCCTCAAACGGTGTCAACTCCTGAAATTGTTGACTATGTTCATGACCTGATTTTGGCAGATTGGCAAATATAAGCTAAAATAACTGTCAAGACACTATAGATACCCAGGGAACGTGTATAATCCAAGCAGAAGCTGTGAGCCAAGTGGGTGCCCAAATGTTTTAAAGCTGACAAGAAACAACATCAAGTGGACACTTCCAAGCTAATTTTGAAACATTTTCAGCAAGCTGGTACCAATTTTTGGGAACGACTAGTTACTGTTGATGAGACATGGTTATACCACTAGGATCCTGAGATTAAAAATACCAGTCCATGCAATGGCGGCACCTAGGTTCTCCAAGGCCAAGGAAACTGAAGACCCAAAAGATTAAGCAGAGAAGGTCAAGGCCACAGTGTTTTGGGATCAGGAAGGTGTTATAATGACTATCTTCCAAGGGGCTAAACAGTTAATGCAGAATACTACTGTAACTTGCTGTGCAGATTAAAGAAGGAATTGAAAGAAAAAAGGAGAGGGAACTTGCGGAAAGGAGTTCTCTCTTTGCAAGACAATGCACCTGCTCACAAGGCTGGCAAAATGGTGATGAGTCAATCACGCACGAGACAAAGACCCACCGACAATGCCACTAAGACAATTGTGCGGAGAACTACCGGATTCAGTTTATAATGGCAAAATAAACATAAGCAAATACATACTGAATATAAATAAATAATACATTCAAAAATGCATATAAAGTAATACATGCTAGATGTAGAGACTCCACCCCTGATCAGAGTAATTGTTTTAAAGGCATTAAAGAAACAACATTTGCGAAAGAAGCACCCTTCTAAATGATAAAACTATACTCATTTTCGGTATTTTAGCATCTCTGCAAATCCCAAACGAAACATCTTACAACATGGTGCTATTAGATGGTCATCTTGAACATTTCTTTCAAAGTCCACATAACTTTGATCAACGATTATTTATTTCCCCACCCTCTTCTTGCATTGTGACTCAAAACAAAACAAAACATCTCACTTAAAGAGTAAGGTTATATTGTAAATTGTTTGGTGGTAGAAGAGGACAACAAAAACAAAACTGCATTAACTGTTTAATCACTTTAGAATCTACCTAGCACCATCAAGAGCCATCAGTGCAAGTGCCAACTGTTCCTACAGGATATGAACATCAAGCATCTCAATTTAATGAGCTTGTGCACATTCCTCACATGTGAGGTAGATTTACAGGAAGTATAAACCGGATCTGCGTACAAATCTTAGCACAGCTGGATCAGATGCATTCTCCATTAGCTGCAACTTTCAGCTGTTACACAATTCTTGCAGCAGCTCCTTTAAGTGGAATGCATCTGATCCAACGGTACTCAGATATATAAAAGATGGATTCTCCCATCTTTGGAGCTTCTTGCACCCTGCAAACTTCTCCAAAAGGGGCAAAGCCAGATCTTCTGGGTCCATCAGATCTCAAAGCAGAGTCCCTGCAGAAGCTCCATTATTATCTCTACCCTAATGAGGCGATGTCTGCTGCGCCAACATCCGGCATTGCAATTCTGTCATTCACTTTGGGAACTTTGCAGACTTTCAATTTAAACGCGCTTCCCAAAGTGGCTCCACGTGCATCCTATCCTGCATGCTTGCTTGCACCCCCTCCCCCCAGTCTAATCCAGGGGCAGGTGCGCGCGTGGCCGCCACTCACCCCATGAGCCAGTCCATGGCGCTTCGGTGCTCGGGACGGCTCGGAGCCTCCTGTCTCTCTCTCGCGCGCGCTAGGTCTCGTGCAGCGCGGACTCTTTAGATCATCCCGGTGCCGCCGCCGCCTCCTCAACGGGCCGGGACTCGCCCTCCCCGTCCCCCTCGCGGCCCCTGGCGCTGCGAGCTCCGACCGACCAACCAACCGACCGACGGAGCGGCCGGAAGTAAACACGCGCGGCGCCCGCCCCTTCCCTGCCTCTCGCGCGCACTCCTCGCCGACCAGAGCCCCACTCACTTCCGCGTCCCGGGCGAGGCACGCACGGCCGTGCCCACGCCCACGCCCCTTACGTCACGCATGCGCGCAGGCCTTGGCGGAAGAGGTGTCTGGGAATGGATGGCGCTTGGAAAGCGGGGGTGTCAGAGGGCTGCAATCCAGTCGGGTTTTCAGGATTTCCCCCCAATGAATATGCAGGAGATCGATTTGCATGCACTGGATGCTAATAGATCTCATGCATATTCAGTGGGGAAAACCTGAACACCGGACTGGATTACGGCCCTGGTCTAGGACAGAGGTAGGCAATTTCAGTCCTCGAGAGCCGGAGCCAGATCAGGTTTTCAGGATCTCCACAATGAGATGGATTTGCATGCACTGCCTCCTTGAGATGCAAATCAATCTCATGCTTATTTATTGTGGAGATCCTGAAAACCTGACCTGGCTCCGGCTCTCGAGGACCGGAATGGCCTACCCCTGGTCTAGGACCTTTGTGTTTTGTTTTGGTTTTGTCTTTATAAGGCAGGTAGGACGAAATCAGTGGTTCCCAACCCTGTCCTGGAGGACCATCAGCCAGTCGGGTTTTTGGGATAGCCCTAATGAATATGCATGGAGAGAGATTTGCATATAATGGAGGTGACAGACATGCAAATCTGCTCCATGCATATTCATTAAAGCTATCCTGAAAACCTGACTGGCTGGTGGTCCTCCAGGACAGGGTTGGGAACCACTGGACTAAATTATTCAGAACATTGACCCTTTTGTAAAAGAGAAAGAGATTGAGTGTTTAGCCTGGTAACTTAAAATAACCTACCTGAAATATTTAAAATGATACAGACACAACTTTTGGCAGAAAGCCTAGGTTTCCCTGGTTGTGTTTTTTTTTTCTTTTTTGGGGGGGGTGGTTTCATGGTTTCATTCATTAGGAGCATCGTCATATTAAGCGAAGGCTCTTAGTCTCAACGCTGTTTGAGCCCTTTCTCTCATTAGCGCTTCAGTACCAATGCACTTACTATGGTGGTCACTATTTCAATTAGAAGTTAGCCTAAGGGGGGGAAAAACTGGCCCTAGTAATAGGAAGTGAGGCTTAGAAACCCCAACAAAAGATTTTCCAGACCCATGAAAACGTAACCTGTATCCCTTCCCAATCCTTAGAAAAAAGGAAGTCTCTCTGGATAAGTGAACACTAATTTGCCCTGTGATTTGGTGACCTAGAGCAGTGGTTCCCAACCCTATCCTGGAGGACCACCAGGCCAATCGGGTTTTCAGGATAGCCCTAATGAATATGCATGAAGCAGATTTGCATGCATGCCACTTATATTATATGCATTCATTAGGGCTAGCCTGAAAACCCAATTGGCCTGGTGGTCCTCCAGGATAGGGTTGGGAACCACTGACCTAGAGCTTAGATTAGAAGATAATTTGTAAGTTTGTTTATAAAATCTATTTGGACTTCATAAAGAATCTAACATTCTTCCTTACTTAAACCAAATCTCGACCTCAAGACACAGAAGAACCTCGAACCCTTTCGCCTTCCCCCCACTCAAAGGCACACAACGCAAGAAAATGTTTGACAACCTTCTGGCAACACAAGCAGCAAAAATCAACCATTCCATCCCCAATCTTATGACAATATCAGACAACTTCAAAACATTCAGAAAATAAATCAAAACCCTGCTTTTCAAAAAATTCATCCAAATATCTTAACCCCTCCTCTTTTACCTCCATAAGATTCACCTACCTTCAGATAACCTTCCCCCAAATTACCCACCTTAACACCTTCCAATTAAACAAATACCATAAATAGATTGTAACCTACCCTCTCTAACTGCATTCCATATGTATTTTTCATACAGTTCTTCACTGTCAGTTTAATTTCCATCCTATAAGTTCACATAGAATTTTTCTTTTTTCAACCATCTTTATTTTCTCTTCTTTATTAATTTCCAGGTACTTTAGTTAGATTGTGAGCCTTCGGGACAGTAAGGGAATTTTGTAAGTACCTTCTTACTTCTCATTTATAATCTTAATGTATATTTTCTTCAAACCGCTTAGAACCTAACGGATGTAGCGGTATATAAGAAATAAATTACATTACATTACTTCAACTTTTGTGGAGAGGGACCACATCCGTCTTTCTTCGGTCCTCCGGTAACAGAAAAGGAAGAAGCTTTTGAGTACAGTTTACAGGGGAAAGAGTATAAGAACATAAGAATTCTACTGAAGTTGTTCATTGCAAGTTTGGGGGCCAATGGCAGCTCCCATTGACCCTAAGTATGGTCCCTACTCTTCCCCATACCCATTCTTCCCCTCTAACTTGCCCCAAACAGACCCCCTTCATCTTTGCTCCTTTTAGCTTGTATTTTTTAAACCATTTTATCATAGCTATTCTTTTGAATATTAAATGCTAGAACAGTAAATTACCCATGTGTCTTCACTTCTATCAATTATTTCAACTTTGATTATGTTACAATCACAATTGTCAAGTACACCCAAGAAAATTACCCCATGCACCAAGATCTGCATTCCACGAATATATATCCCCTGCTTATTGGTTCTTCAACCAGCTGTTCCATTAAGCAGTACATTTATTTCTTATACTCTTTCCCCTGTAAACTGTACTTACCTCCCTAGCATTGGGTAAGGAGTAAGGCCTATACCTTCCATCAAAGAATTCTGCTACACTAGAAAAATTAACTTTCCCATTGTAGCTCCAACTGTATGGAACGCCATGCCACCTCAACTCTGCCTCGAATATTCACTCAATAAATTTAAGACTAAACTAAAAACGTTCTTATTCCAAGACGTATATCATAGCGTCTAAATATTTCCTTTCCAACAGCCCGCAAAATAAACACAAACCGTTTTTAAGAAGCGATCCCCATTCCTGGTGTTTTATCCTCCCCCCCCCTCTTCCCTTTAATTAATTTGTTTTTAATAATGTAATTATTACTTTCCCCTCTCCCTTTACTCTCAAGCTCATGTTCATATTTGTAATTTGTCTATTTAATGTTCACATCCACCCCCTACAAAAATTTATTTTAACCTTTCATTTTTAGCATTGTAAACCAGCCAGGTGCACGTTGATGGTCGGTATATTAAAATTAATTAAACTTGAAACTTGACTGCTTTTATTTGCATGTGACTGAAAATAGTTCTCAATTCTGATGTTGCTCTTTCATACTTAACAAATTAATCGCAAGACTCTGCCTATTTATAGTTTCATTTTCATCTTGGTTGGGTTATGTATTCTAATATTTATCGGGCCTGATATTCAAAGCAATTTAGCTGGCCGCTGGCTGCTTAAATTGCTCAGTCGGGGCTAACTGCTAATACTCAGCAGCCCTTAACCAGCAGAGTACTGCTGAATATCACAGTTAGTACTGAAATCAAAGCCGGCTATGTTGAGGGCATGCAGGAGGCGGAGTCAGCACGTGGCTGCTTAAGTGGTCAGGTATAGTACATAAATGGGACCGCATAAAAGGTAACCCATGGCCACTTAAGCAGCTATATATTAACTGGCTACAAAATAACCAGATATTCAAAGCTGAAGCATGCACAGGTGCCACCTTTGAATATTCAGGAATAACGATGTTGGTAGCGTTACCAGATTTCATCTTGGAAAAAAAAAAAAAGAGGACACATGGCAGAGCATTCAGCATGCCGGCTTGTGCTAAAAACTGCTTTTGCGGTTTTGTAAAAGGGGAGAGGGGTTTAATGTGGTACTGCTGTTGCTTGTTTAAGATTTCCAGTACAGTAGTTTCTGTATACAAGAAATTAAATAAATAACCCCCCTCGCAATATTGTACTAGTACACGAGGCACTATGGATAGTGTCTAAAAAGGTACAAGTCACCATATGACAAATGAAATTGAATGCCAGACCACCATCTAGTGTTCAACTGAATGAACAGCAGCTAAACTATAAAGAGGGTCATTTAAAAGCAGGACTCCCGCGAAGGCACTAATTTATAAAGACAAGTAAGTGGCTTGCATTTAGTTTCATAGCTTCATTGTTTTAATTTAAACCCTCCCCTCTTTGATTTTGTGTCCCTTATCTAGACCAGAATGTAAATTCTAAGAAGCAGGGGTTGTCTATGTTCCCTCTAGGGACTGACGAGATGTGAGCAAAAGTTTTTCTGCATGAGCAGAGGACCTACTTGACATGAGCAACAAACTTTGGGTTACATTGCCTTGTGATAATCACACATGTGATTATCAACCAGATATATGTAATACTACCCAAAAATCTATGTTCAACATTTAGTTTTTTCCCCTAAAATCATGAGCACTGTTTTTTTCTATAAGAATATTATCAACCGAAATAAAAATATGCATTCTTGTTATTTCAAAATTCTCATGTGATCCTTTATTCTAAAACTAAAAAGTATCAAAATAGAGCATCCACCTGATGAAATTTAACAACCCTTACATAAAATTTCAAATTGTGATGCACTAAACAAAATAAATACCCCACCCCCCTTTTACTAAGCCGCAGTAGAGGTTTCTATTGTGGCCCAGCGTGCTAAATGCTCTGACGCTGCTCCAACGCTCATATAATTCCAATGAGCACCAGAACATTCAGGGGGAAATTCTATAAGAGGTGCCAAATTTACCCCCCCTTTTACAAAACCACAATAACGGGTTTCAGCGCAGGCCGGTTCACTGAATGCTCTGCGCTGCTCTCGACACTCATAGAGTTCCTATGAGCGTCGGGAGCAGCACAGAACATTCAACGCGCCAGCCTGCGCTAAAAATTGCTGTTGCGGTTTTGTAACAGGGAGAGTTAATTAGTAAATTGGTTTCAATAATGAGCTTTAACAAGCTCATAATTGAAAAAAAATAAAATTTCATTGGGAAATAGGCGCCTGTCTTCTTAGGCGTGATTCTACAAAACAGAGGCCCCTATAAGCCCCTATCACATGGTGCCTGGCGGTGCCTAACTCCTAAGTAGGTGTGTTTGTTGTTGTTAGGTGCCATCGATTTGTACTTGAGTTCTAGCGACTTGATGAATTGTGGATCTAAAAAGAAATCGTTTTGTGCTAGTCCGGAAAGGTTCTCCAACATAATCGCCATGGTTGTTTTCAGTGTGTCCAGATTTAGACGCCGCTAGGCGCGATTCTCTAAAAGACATAGGTGCCTATAATGTAGGCCTTTAAAACTGTGGCCTTCGTTAGAGGTGCCTAAGTTTTAAGCTAAAGGAAATAAATAGATAACACGCTTACATAAATCACTATGATGGATTCAAAAGTTTTTCTTATAACTGAGTTTTTATCATACTTTCATATGTGGATAGGTTGTGCTCAGAGACATGGAGGAAAAAGGAGACCACAGTCCCCAAAAGACCTAACCACCCCATCATTGCAGAACTTCCATTTAACAAGAATATAACACTGTGCATGGCATCAAGAACTACTAAATAGCACTTATCTTATTGTGTAAAGTTTTTTGGCCTTGGCGTGCCACGTTTCATTGTTTCTTCAGGAAGCCAAAATGGTATAATCAGCAGGATCCGCACTAAGACCCATAAGAACATAAGAATGGCCGCTGCTGGGTCAGACCAGTGGTCCATCGTGCCCAGCAGTCCGCTTCTGCGGCGGCCCCTAGGCCAAAGACCAGTGCCCTATCTGAGACCAGTCCTACCTGTGTATGTTCTGGTTCAGCAGGAACTTGTTCAACTTTGTCTTGAATCCCTGGAGGGTGTTTTCCTCTATAACAGCCTCCGGAAGAGCGTTCCAGTTCTCCACCACTCTCTGGGTGAAGAAGAACTTCCCTTTTGATTATACCGTTTTGTAGGGAGAGGGATGGGAAGATATATTTTTAATTTGACTGCAAATTGTTGGATATGTAGTGGGGGGGGGTGATATATGAATTTGTCATAGAATATAATTTTGATTGAATGTTTATGATGTTAAAGTATAAAATGACTGTATAGTATGTTGCACTTGTTTTTGGCCTCAAAATGAATAAAGATTTATTTTTAAATCTCCCCCCAAAAAACATACAAACCAGAAATGGAAAGTTTAAGATCCTTCCAAATGACACTGTCTCACATCAAGTCCAAACTGTTACAGTACAGCTCCCTAGTGAGACTCTTATCCAGGAAGCTTTTTTTAAAAAAACATTATTGAGAGACTGGCTTCATGTTTCTTTTTCTCAAGGTGATCTTCCCTTGGATAAAGGTGATATTCTATTGACGCCTATCCCCAAGGATCCTAAAGGTAACTTACAGGATGTTTCAAATTACTGATCGATTGCTTCAATCCTACTCTTTATCAAAATCATGAGGGTTTAGTAAATGAGCAATTGAAGCAATTTCTAACATGATTTTCAAAAGCTTCATTGCACAGAGACAATAATGGCAGCATTAATAACTGAAGATGGGATGATATTGCTTAGTAGAGGGTGCAGGGCAGTTTTACTGCAGTTTGATCTGTCCTTTGCTTTCGACGTCGGTCACACATATTTCTCACAAATTTTGGACAGATTAGAAATTATGGGGAACATAGTGAAGTGGTTAAGGATTTTTTAAAATCAAATAGATCCCCTTTTACAAAGCTGTGGTAGCGATTCTCCCATAGCAAATGCACCGAAGTCCATAGGAACTGAATGGGCTTCAGTGCATTTTCCATGGGGAAATTTCTACTGTGGCTTTGTAAAAGGGGCCCATAGTGTTTAGTTTTAGGGATCACAATCAGAAGTATGGAAATCAGAATGTGGAGGGCCACAAAGATCCCCCCTTATCATCTACTTTGTTTAATGTTTCTTGTAATTCCCTTGGATTAGTATTGACTCAAGCTGACTTTAAGGCCCAAATTCTATAAATGGCGTCCCGATTGTAGGTGGCTAGCTGCTGCCTAACCAGCCAATAGGGACTCTTGTTTTCTTTTAAAAAAAAACCTCCCAAGGCAGGCCACCTACATTGGAGGTGCCTCTGGGAGCCTAGGGAGGCGAGTAAACCCATCTAAGCTCGCCTAAGGCTAGGCCCGGAAGTAGGCCCTACGCACCTCCCTAAGCCCGTGGTAAACATCTGCAATATAGGCCAGCAAAATTCTGGCCTACATTATAAGCAAGATGCAGCCACTGAGCTTATCGCGGCATGGGATCTCCCTGCCGCGATAAGTTTAGCAGCTGCCCGTCCTCCCCATACATCACCCACAGGAGAGATGCCCAGTCCTTCCTGCCAGAATCCCCCCTCCCCGAACGATCGTGGCAGGAGGGATCCAAGTTTGTTAAAATTTGATATACCACTTATAATAGCTGTCTAAGCGGTATACAAGGTTACAATATAAAAGGTTTTAAAAATAAAATTTTGGGGAATAAAATGAAGACACAAGACATAGCACGACGTACAGGAACAAATGGAAGGGAGGGCTGAACTACAATTGAGAATAGGATAGAAGAATAATGGATAGAACATTAGGGGGGATAGGTATGCTCTTCCTTTGGAATCGGTGAGAATAAGGATGTTAGGGGTCGTAAAAATCCTTAAAGAGGAAGGTTTTTAAGTTTCCCTTAAATTTGTCAAGAAGTGTCACTTCCCGTAAGTATAGTGGAAGTGTGTTCCAAAGCATAGGGGCAATAACTGAAAATATTTGCTTCCGAGTGGTATCATAGAAAATATGTCTTAATGAGGGGACATGGAGAAGAAATTAATGACTAGAGCTAAGTGTTCTTGATGAGCAAATAGGGCATGAACAGTCTGTCAATGAATCCCGGTGGGTGTAAGATTTTTGTTTTGAATTTGAGCAATAGGATTTTATAAATAATTCTGTGTTGAATTGGCAACCAGTGTGATTTTATTAGTAGAGATGTGACACGATCATATTTTCTAGCTTTATATATTAATTTGATTGCATTATTGGGCAGGAGAGATACCCAATCTCTCCTGCCGACACCTGCTGTGACGCCCCCTCCCCCCCCCCAATCAATCGCAGCAGAAGGGTTGCCAGTCCCTCTTGCTGACACCCTCTGTGAACTCTCCCTAACGATCATGGCAGGAGAGATGCCCAATCTCTCCTGCCTGGCACCCCCAAATGATTGCGGCAGGAGGGATGCCCAGTCCCTCCTGCCAACACCCCCCCCCCCCTGAAAGTTCACCCTACCTCCACCCAGACCTCCACCATGACTCCCGGATCCCTCCTAACCTGGTTTCATTGGCTGGCCGGTTCCTATCTGCGTCTGGCTGGCAGGCCCGCCTTCACTGCAATGTTGGGCCTGCCCTTTCCCAGTGCATCTTGGGATGCACCGGGGAGGGGCCTAAGGGCCTCATTGGCCCATGCACTTAAAGCCCCTGGGCCAACCAAAATCTTAGGCCCATCTCCCAGTGCATTCTGGGATGCACTGGAAGTGGCCTAAAATTCAGATTGGCCAGATCCCCTAGGGGAGTCTGTCCGGATTTTTCTGGCTCTCCCAACTCCCCCACCTACCTCATCCCCAGCCGCTGCATTGAATCTTCGGGCAGGCTGGCAGTGGCAATGAGGGAAGCCTGCTGCCACTGGCCTGCCCTAGAAGCCACTTCTCTGCAGTGACTACCTGTTCCTGAGTAGGTGGGTCTTGCAGAGAGGCAGATTCTGGGGAAGGTCGGCAGCAGAGGATGGGAAGGGGGACTAAGGAAATGGGTAAAAGGTGGAGGGTGGGGCCAGGGCAAGTCATTTTTTCTCTTTTTTTGTCTTCTATTCAAAGGGTAGGGTGATGTCACTAGGGGTGTGCCACACAAGCCACTATTTTAGTTCACACATGGCAGATCTCTTGCACAGTGAGTGTCTCATGTTGGTATGGTACTGTATATACCTCATTCCCATACATACCATGCTTCTGTCTTCCTGATATAAATAGTAACAAAGTATATATATTTCACTTTTCATCTGGGCTGCCATTTCACTTTAGATGCCAGTCCTATATGCTTTCTTGTCTAGTCATTCTAGAATTTCACTGATTTTCTCAATAAAATCACTTCAAAGGAGGCTGAATGATGTTTGCCAACGGTGGTTCAATACACTTCTGGAATCAAGACCTATCGATTGGCAGAGACACGTAATAAGTCTTATGCCCTTTTGGATGGAGCAAATTGCCAGATGACTCAGAATGTTGAAAGATGATTGTGCCCTTAGGAAACAGCTGAAGAGGGTATTTTTCATTCAGGCATTTAGTGATTGAGAGTTGTATCTTAATGTCGAAGAATATAATTTGACTACTGTACTGTTTCATTCATATGTTTTCCATAAGAATGAAACAATAATATCATGTCTTATGCTTTGAATGGACACTGCAGCCTATAAATATTTCACACACGTAAATAAATAAATAAATAAATAAGACAGAGAGGAGGGGCCACATGTACTGAAGGGAGAAGGATGTGCCAGAGCTAAGGACATCCTTGAAGAGAGGGGGGGGGGGGTTCTTGAATCTGCAGTCCTGGAGGAAGTATAAATGGAAAGTGATCAATAGCTGTACTTTTGCCAGACACAGAGACTCAGCATATCAGCAAAGACGCAGGAGCTGAGCTAAGCACAGCATCCTCTCCCAGCCTCAAATTAATCCATCGTTAGCTCTTTTAGTGTGAACGTTGGGGGTGGAAGGTTCATTAATGCTAAGATTTGGTGAACACACATAGAACAGAACAATCTTGTGGAAAGGCAGGACAAGGGTGAGATTTTACGTATTGGATTGGGTCCAGTATGCTTTTTTCTAAATATAAGATGATTCGATAGCTCTGTATCATGAGGAACAAGCTGATCCAGTCCATGCTTTCTAGGGATTTGTAGTTCCATAGAAGCAAGGGAGGTAAAATCAGAAGTGGTTCAGCCAGTTCCTAGTGACATGCACCGGGTGGAAGGTTTCAGCATATTATCTATGAAGGCACCCAGATCTTCTTTTGGGTGCGACCCCCCCCCCCCCCCCTAAGGTGCACCGTAGCATCTGGAACTCTTTTTATCATTCTCGTTTTTAAAGGAAAACCACCTTTGTACTCTTTGAAATCTTACCAGAGTATACAATAAAAGTATCTGCATAGTTTGCAATCCACAATTACCCCCAAAGCTTTACAAGGAGAAGATGGAGAGGGGAAAGAGGAGACTTTGGTTAAACTATATGTCATCATGGGATCCATTAGAAGAGAGGAAGCAGTGTTAGGGTTAAGGAAATGTGTGTTCTCATAAACAAGTCTGAATAACTTCTACCACCTCAGTTGGGTAAAGGGCATTAAATTAAAAGGAACTGGAAAAAGGCATGAACAAAGCTGTGGTTCCCTAAAATAAAGCATGTTTCATACTTCGAGCTGGTTCAGGTTAAGAATAGTTTGTCTATAAATGAGGAACTCTGGTGACCTGATACTTGTGCTGTGACTCAGAGCAGGATGAAGACTCTGGGATTACAAGATCCATTAGGGACATCTACACAGCCCCCAAGGGATCAAATGTAGAGCTCACTAAAAGCAGGCCAGATGCCCATACCCAGGCTCTTGTCCAGCCAGCTGGCCCACCTGTCCTCCTCCCACAAAAAAAAATGACAAGCGTGATAGCAGATGCTCCTTTTTCTCCCTGAATGCAAGTTTTAGCATCCGGCACAAAGCATCATTAGGCCGAGGGATCTTGGTACCATCCTAGCACTCAAGGGTGCAAATCGACACCAAAAGTCTGAGCACAAAGGACCAGATGCAGCTGAAGCAGAAGCAGAAATGGATGGTGAGTGCGTCAGTCAACTGCAGCCAAATCAGTCACGTGGGTCGTGTGAAGCTATAACAACCACAGCCGTGCACAGACATAATAGGAGAATTATTTTCTGTTGTACTAAACAGTCCATAAAGAAAGTTTCACCGCCAAAATTTTTTGTTTGCTATTATTTCCACTTTCTCAATCAAAACTGAGGAGACCCCAAAGGATGTAGATAATGTTTTTTTTATGTTGGGCGAGTTGGTGTGGTGAATGTCACATAATACAGCAGACTTTTCATGGTCATTCTGAGTTCTCTCAGATTCCCTCTGGGATGCTGGATGGAGAGCAGCTGCAGTGTGGGAGGGGTTGAGTCCTGCCGCCTTGCTAGGAGGGGGCAGTTTCTGATTCCGCTTTCAGCTGTATCTGAATTTAGTACAGTGAGGTCACTGCTGAGCCAAGTGTCCTACAGAGAGAAAAGAGAATGATGCCAGACTGTCGACAGCACCACTGCATTAAAAAATGTATCAACCCAGTTTCCAGCCACATCCAGTCAGTCAGATTTTCCGGATACCCACTCATAGGAGCCAGCTCTGTGGGTGCTTAAGCACCCGCATTCTCCTTGGTCTGAAACAAAATGTGCAGAGAATGAACCTTAAAATAAGGCAAAGCATATTAAACAACAGCAAGTGCTCTGAACCAAGCTAGAGCATCCCTATTTTCTTTCATTGGTCATTAAAAAATCTCCTCTGTTGATCAAAAAAAAAAAAAAAATCTGTGCACATGTGGAGGGCCATAATCAAAAGAAACGTCTATGACCGATTTGGACGTAGGACGCTAGTCGCTCAAAGTCTGCACCGGTAAAATGTCCATTCTCAAAAAGTATGTCTAAACTATTCCATTTTTCAAACATCGTCTCTCAGTACGTCCAGGAGTTTCATCGTCTAGACTGCCACTATGTCTATCTTTATACCACATTCTCAACCAAAAATCCATCCAAGTCCCAAACGTCCAGAACCAGGCTTTTTGGACTTGGGAGGGGCCAGAATTGTGATGGACTGGCCACCCAGAAATGGCAACAGTGCAGTGGGGCACCTTACAGGGTACTGATGTGAACTTCACAAACAGGGTGCCACATAAAGATCTTGCTAGAACTCCCTTAAAGGTTATGGTGAGCCCCAAAAAAACTCACTATACACACTTGTCTACAACCCCAATAACCCTTATGGCTGCAGGTGGCAACTGTATGGCAGTATAGTAGGGTTTTGGGTGGTTTTGGTGGGTGCACATGTTCCACCATAAATTAAGTGGTTAGAGTGGCTCATGGGCCTGGGTCCTCCTCTCTATGGTTCACTAGCCCACCCCCAGGCTATTTAAGAGACCTGTGGTACAGCTCTACTAGGCTTTCCTATACTAGGTGCTGATGTTCTGGAGACAGGTATGTATGTTTTTTTTCCCGATCTTTGTAGGGGTGTGAGGGGGCCAGTGAACAATGGGGGAATGTGTGTGGGTCTTCACTTTGTCTCTGCAGTGGTTATCTGGTTACTTTCGATACCTTTTGAGCACTTATACCTGTCTTTACATCATCTAACTCACAACATATAAGTTTCACCTAGGCAATCTTGTCAAACATTCGATTATCCCTGCAGGATGACTAAGTCTAGGTTGACCCACATCCCGCACACAATCACTCCTCCAAAAACGCCCCTTTCAGCTCTGGGCGTACAGCGGCATTCAGAGGCCTAAAATGTCTCTGGATACGTCCAAAAAGCCGTTTCGATTATCGGCACTTGGATGACCTGTCTTTTAGATCGTCCAAGTGCCGTCTTGGGATGATTTATAGATGTATTTAAGTTTCAATTATAAGACCCATAGTTTCAGTCTAAATGTTCAAATGCACAAGGTCCCAACATATGCAAACTAAGCCAAAAACAGCAATAGTACTTAGCTGGGAAATCTTCACATCGGGTTTGCCATTGTGTGTCCAAATCTTCGTTGCATCGCAACTTCTTCTCCTCCTTCAACAGGATACCTGTTTCATACTATACTACTGCTGCTTCAGGGAATTGAGAGAGAAAAAATACAAAATCAAAAAACATCAAAGGGACATATCGGCATTGGCTCACTACTCAACGGCGTTGCATTGAGGCCGTCTATTCTAAGAAACTGCCGCCAATTAAAACTGAAACTGCAGACGTCATCAATGACATTTGACAAATTAAGAACCAATCAAAAAGCATCTATAGGTCCATTTCAAAATCTATGAATGGATAACCCAGAGACTGAGGCTTACAAAAAGACCTTCCATTCAATGGTGCTATTTACATTTTCTGGTTCCACAGTTTGCAGAGTAAAAATCCATTTCTGTTTGCATTGTCTTAACTAGCAGTGAATATTACCGGCGAAAACTAGAAGGATGCTAGGGTGCATAGGGAGAGGTATGACCAGTAGGAAAAAGGAGGTATTGATGCCCCTGTATAAGACTCTGGTGAAACCTCATTTAGAATATTGTGTACAATTCTGGAAGCCGCACCTTCAAAAAGATATAAAAAGGATGGAGTTGGTCCAGAGGAAGGCTACTAAAATGGTGCTTAGTCTTCGTCATAAGGCGTATGGGGACAGACTTAAAGGAAGCTCTGGAATGAGAGGGCATAGGATAAAATTAAGAAGTGTTAGGCTCAGGAGTAATCTAAGGAAATACTTTTTTACAGAAAGGATGGTAGATGTGTGGAACAATCTCCCAGTAGAGGTGGTGGGAATAGAGAGTGTGTCTATTCAAGATAGCCTAGGATAGGTATGTGGAATCTCTTAGAGAGAGGAAGAGATAATGGTTACTGTGGATCGGCAGACTGGGTGGGCCATTTGGCCTTTATCTGCTATCATGTTTGATGTTTCTTTCGTTCAGCACCCCCAATATTGAGCAAGCTCCTTAACTGTAGGCACAGAGGAGTAATTTCCATTGACTTTAGTACCCTCAATCATTTTGAAAAGTTGGCTCCTATGCTCACAATGAATATGCATGAGATAAATTTGCATGCACTGCATCCATTGTAGAGACATCTGTCTCATGCACATTCAATGTGAAATATGTAAAAACAAAACAAAAAACAACTGACCGGCTGGGTGTGCCCCCATGGACTGGGTTGAGAAGTTAGCAGTGTTATTCCTAACCCAAACCTCGGGGCACACCTAGTCCCATAGTGTTTTCAGGATATCCACAATGAATATTCATGACTTAGATCTGCATACAATTGAGGCCATCTATGGAAATCCATATCATGTATATTCATTGTGGATATGCTGAAATCCCAAGGGGACTAGGCGTCCCCTGAGGACTGGGTTGGGAATGGCTGATTGTGTCCTTTCGGGTGAGGATCATAGATCCCTTCTTCAGATTTGTATTAATTTGGTTAATTAATCATCTTCATGTTATTGAGAATAGCTGTCATCAGAGGTACACGAATAGTGTACATGGGGGGAGGGTGGGATGGGGCAGTTGCAATCCTTCAAAGAGAGTGGGGCGTAGTGGTTAAACCTACAGCCTCAGTACCCTGAGGTTATGAGTTCAAACCCACGCTGCTCCTTGTGACCTGGGGCAAGTCACTTAATCCCCACCTTTGCCCCAGGTACATTAGATAGATTGTGAGCCCCCCAGGACAGTCAAGAAAAAATGCATGAGTACTTGAATAAATTCATGTAAACCATTCTGAGCTCCCCTGGAAGAATGGTATAGAAAATTGAATAAATAAAAAGAATGTTACTAGGTACCTGAGGAGCCTCTCATGTGGGATTTTGGAACTAACACAGGAAAGAGAGCGATGTACTCATATTTGATCTAGGTTTATTAACCAGGGCAGCCATATGTTCCCTTTCCCACCCAGTCTGGCAATACAAGGTCATAGTTTTGTTCAGTAAACAAACTCCAAGAACTCAGACCTTGAATGTTAAGGATAGTCAGAAAAAACCCCCAGAATTAGAATAAAAGATTGCATATGATGACACATGTACTAGAAATGGCTTTTAGGATTAAAATATTAAAATTTAACAATCCAGTTACATGGTAGAAGCATCAGAGCTTTGTAAAATTTGTCTCTATGTGAGCAAACTAATGCTAGAATACTATAAATTTGTATATAAGAGCTCCCAGGTTTCCTGTCTCCAAATCTACTGCAACTATAACAGACCCAAGATGCAGTAGGAAAACCTTTCCATTTGTGGTTACATAAAGTACCAGATAGTCACTGCTAGTGACAACTAGAAGAAGTGTGGGGGGAATATATTTAAGAGACCACCATCCCCCTCCACCTCTGGGGAGGAGATGCTTGGTGCCTCCATCCCAGGCAGAAACAAGATGGTAGATAAAGGCCAAATGGCCCATCCAGTCTGCCCATCCACTGTGCATAAGTAGCAAAATAGCTGGTTTACAATACAAATTCCCTATGCTTTCATATGCCATCAGAGATCTGGAAATATTTTTCATACCTATACCTTTGCCAGTCCAGCGAAGGCCCTGTATTCCATCATCACCCCCAAAGAACAATCCAGCTCACCTTTTAGTTTCAGCATCAAACAAAACACACAAATTCCAAAAGTTCAACTGTATTTAGATTTTATTTTTTATTATAACACATTGTTCTCAAATACAAAAGAGTGTAAAGAAGGAAACACAATAGAGAAAAAAGGGAAAACAAATTACTGATGTTAGACATAATTATAGAAACAGCCAACTCTGAGGGCAGGTTCTGATCTTTTGGAAACTCAGATAACATCTCATTGCAACGGGTAACAGCCTGAGATTAATTCAGAAGGAAAATATAGAAAACCAGGGACTGGCAAAGGGGAAGAAACCACAATAACTGAAATGGGAGAGGGACCAGTTGAAGGAACCTGGTAGTTTTAAGGATTTGGTTCGAAGACTGCAATCTTAAAGACTAATCATAAAATGGGTTTTCGTGCTAACCAGGCATGGAAGAGCTTATGTCAATTAAATTGCAAATTCCAGGGCATCTTGGTTGTTTGACTATCCACCCCTAGCCAGAAATTTGGTTGACATGGCTTCACTTTTGTAGAGACATCAGTGTGGTTCTGTCGGATACTCTTCTTGCAGATTGTTCCCCTTTATAGTTTAAGAATACTTTAGGCTAATAATGTTCTTGGAGACTATATGACAAAGAAATTCCCAGAAGAAAATACTGCTGGCACAGTTGCTAAGGCGAAATCATCCTCGCGTTGGATGGAGTGTGGCTACTCTCTGACAGAGGGCTTCATTTTAGTCTATGGAGCATGTGGTAAAATAATCCACATATATAAATGATGAGGAGGACCCAACACGTCCGTGTTTTGACCAGTACGTCTTCCTCAGGGGTCCCTCTATAATTGTATCAAAAACACCTGTGGATATTGTGGCTTAAGCCCCTGCGCGCAGAATATTCCTCAGAAAGGTGTTCTGATGACACACCTATCTCATCATTCATATATGTGGATTATATTATTACATGATACATAGACTAAAATAAAGCCCGCATCAGGAACATCCGCCTCCACAGTTTCTTTTGTTTTGGTTTGTCGTTTTTCTGTGGATACATTGGGTCAATTCTTCTGGTTGACTGTTCTCTGGCAGATGCATGGACAGCTACAACCCACTGAACTCCAAGGTTGGAGACAAAGGAGGACCTGTCGTCTCCCACATGAGCTCACAGTCTCCTGGCTAGTTACTGCAAACCTTTCTTCACAGCGGAGGTCTCCAGCTCGTAGTATTCCAGAACCTTACATAAGAACATAAGAGCTGCCGCTGCTGGGTCAGACCAGTGGTCCATCACATTCCTTCTAAGGTTTGGCTTTCCTTCCAAATCACTGCCTGACTAGTAGGGCTCCTTTTGCGAAGCTGCGTTAGCTAACTCCCGCGCTAGCTGAAAAACTACCGCCTGCTGATAACGGTTAGCGCAGCCGGCACATTAGCATGCGTTAAACCGCTAACGCGGCTTTGTAAAAGGAGCCCTAAATGTCTCACTCCAAATAAAGGACTAAAAGATACATATTAATGCCTCTGCATTACAACCATCATGTCATACCTCTAGCATGATCAGTATTGCAAAACCTGGGAGATTATTTCAACAATCTAGAGCCTAGACTGGCTACATTTCCATTTTATATTTTATAATTCTGCTACCTTGAGTTGAATGACTCTAAAATAAAAGCCAATAATATTTGTTATCGATATGTCAGATGTTATTTGCATAAAATAAATCTGTATGCTTCATAATCTCCGTAATATAATTTTGGGGTTTTACTCGTTGCAATGGTTTGGGATAGAAGAGTTCTGCTTTACTCTGCTTTGCTATTCCCATGGATCTGAACTGCTATTCAGTTATAAGGAACCTGAGATTTTACAGCCCCTGTGCCTACAGTGAAAATTTTTGCCCCTCAAGAAGTTTACACTTGATAGACTTCTGATCTTCCTTCAAGCTAAACTAAAACGGTTAGGGCTCTTCAGCTTGGAAAAGAGACAGCTGAGGGGAGATAGGATTGAAGTCTACCAAATCCTGAGTGGAGTAGAAAGGGTTCAAGTGGATCGATTTTTCACTCCGACAAAAATTACAAAGATTAGGGGACACTCGATAAAATTACAGAGAAATACTTTTAAAACCAGTAGGAGGAAATATCTTTTCACTCAGACAATAGTTAAACTCTGGAACGCGTTGCCAGAGGTTGCGGTAAGAGCGGCTAGTGTAGCTGGTTTTAAGAAAAGTTTGGACAAGTTTCTGGAGGAAAAGTCTGTTATTGACAAAGACAGGGGGGAAGCAACTGCTTGCCCTTGATTGGTAGGATGGAATATTGCTACTCCTTGGGTTTTGGCCATGTACTAGTGACCTGGATTGGCCACCGTGAGAACGAGCTACAGGGATTGAGGGACCATTGGTCTGACCCAGTAAGTCTACTGTTATGTTCTTATGTTAAACACTTCTTATTTCATTTAAACTGTTGCTCATATAGCATTCCCTTTTTAGAATTAAAATGAACACTGAAAAGGAAGGGCCTCTACCCGCTGTAGCAACAGTCACAGGATAGATGTCGCTGCTGTAACTGGAGTAGATGAAGGGATACTGGTACAGCGTAGCTCGGCATATGATATCAGCTCAGTGCCACTGCTGTACGCTGATAAAAGAGGAAGTTATTTTCCTCGTTTCTAGCTGAAAAGTGTACATCCACACATCACTGTGAGACTGTACATATTTCTATGCAGCAAACCCTACCACACCAGGTCGGACAGCAATCCATATCCAATCCCAAGAAAACCCAGTCCCAATTTTCTCCATGCCACAGCACATTTGTTGTTTTTAACAGGAAAGTCACAGGACACTGCCAGAGAGGATTGAGAAAACCAGGATTTGTTCAGCCATTAAAACTGACCAAAGTCTGTTAACAACTGGAGTAAAAGTCAGACTGGAGAGATAAAGGATATTCAGGGACAGGAAAGAAAGAATGGGTACTACAATACAGCTAGTATTCCCACAGAAACAATGAAACAAAGTTAAAAATAAAAGCTGCATGATAGTCATCATAACAGTAATTGTAACAATTATAATAAATATTTAAATCAATAACTTAGGTTGTAATTACAACAGTAGTAGCTTATTTTTTTTCTTATTATTAACAAATTACCAACAGAAAAAAAAAAAAAAGATTAGACAAGATTTTAACTGGTTTCAATCTTATAAAAAAAAAAAAAAAAAATATATATATATATATATATATATATATATATATATATATATACGATAAATCTATAGAAACTGTCAGGAAATAATGAACCCAATAATCCAAAGGACTGCAGTTGGGAAATAAAACCTACAATGCCTTCTTGGGTGTGAGGCTACGTTTCTAGGTGCAGGTAAATGATGTACTTGTCATCATGACGTTACATTACAGTCCTGGTTTTCTGACTCCCATCCAAATGCACTCTGGCTCCTGGTATGGTTCTCAGGAAACTAGGACAAGATCAAACAATCAAGATGACATGAAGTGAGGTGGGTGACTCAGCAAAATAACCACACAGCTTCATGTTGGTGGGTTGCTTGATGACATGGAGTGAGAGGTTGGCAAGATGGCAGCGCAAGTACATGGGATAAAGCTGATCAAATAAAGGCTGATTACATAAAGTAAGGTCAGTCATACAGCTCCATCATTACATGGGTACGACTGACAGATTGCTTGAGATACTCATGATGACATGAACCTTTGGGCTGAAAGCTGCCCAAGCACACGGCAGCCTCGGCCTCTTTTTTTTTTATTATAATGGTGTAGAGTTATTTGGTAACCCTACAAGACTGCAAGCCCCCCAAATTTAGATGTGTAAGAAGATCAAAGTTAAAGAACCCAGGGCAGATTCAACTGTCATGGTGATGCAGAGATATTGAAAACCCTATTAGAGGGCTTCATTACTTATTTGAATAAGCCCTGATTTCATCTTATTGAATGTAGAGGCTTGCTGTCGTAACTTCCATAAGAATACCAAGACTGGAAAGGCAACAGGAGCAAAATCAAGACTGGTAGAAAGGGCTTTCCAAACCTAAGGACTCAGTATGCAAATTGATCTCATCCATATGCATCTATGGCTTTCCTGAAAACATGCATGCCTTGGAGTCCCCAGGACAGGTTTGGATACACACTAGACGGTAACATATGTCCTAGGGATTTATAATGTGTGATCACTGGCAGTGTGCTTACGTTGTCAATTCCCATTGCGGTTGACATTGCTACTACTAATTTTAAGTAAACAGAACTACAAGACCCAGAACACATTGCAGTAAAAGGTTTTACAATAGCATCAGTTACATTTCCCTGAGGCCTACGGAGGCGGACTTTTTTTCATACACAGTTATGAAAACCATTGCCTCTGTACGCAGTGGGAGAGGGGGGGTTTCCCCTTTTTTTGGTTTTGATTAGAGATGAAAGAAAGCCCCTGTTGGCTACTTGCCCTGCTTTAGCACATGTGATACAAGATGCCTTCCACGCAACCACACTGCTAATGTCTTCAAGGAAAGGCCCCATTTGAAACAGTGCAATCAAGTTCTGCATTATGTGAAGGAAAGTATGAATGCAGCTTTGCTATCTGTATCCTACTACAGTGTTTTCTATTCCTTATGATAGTACTATGTGAGAAAATTGTGGGGAGCACACTTAGAAACAACTTTGTGCAATGGTTTGGTGAGAGCGACAATGCTGTATCATAGATACTCTCCTAACCTTATTATTTAAGATGTTGTTATCCAACCATCCTAGGCCAGGAGTTCTTATGCTTTGCCTTGTGGGTCTTATATAAGCAACAGAAAGCCCTGGGGGGCCATCTCATTTCTGCCTTCTTACTCACAGAAATATTTGCAGGTAGTTTATTAAAGACAGGCTGAAAGAGTCCAAAATTTGCACCATGGCGAACTTGTAGTCTTACTATCATGGTGCAATACTAAAAGCTGACCCTATTTCTGGTAACCCTACTGTCATGTCCTTGCGTTGATCTGTTCCCACTGTAGAAAAGGTGTCTGTGAAGTATGTGTCATTGTGTGAGTGGACGTGGTAGTTTTATTGTGTGAGAATGGGTGTGGCTTTGTGACTATAGTGGCATGTGAGTACAAATTCCTAGTTGCCCGTCGGTGAGAAGGGCAGTCGGAATGTGCTTGTGTCAGTGGGTAACTGTACATATGTGAAAAAGTGTTTCTATTTAAAAAAAACATAAGGCAGTACACTCTTATCTGCATCTCTTCCTGTGTGTCCTTGTGTCTCAGAATGTGTAATCTAACTCTTAATTTTATATACCAAATCATCTCCTAAAAATAGGAGCTCGATTCGGTTTACATAATTAGAAAGATCCATTAACATTCATTGGAGCTATTGCCTAAAAAGCGATGAGCCAGCAAAGAAGAGGCAAGAGAGATGTCTATACCAACCACAAGTTACATTTATTAGAACAACAATAAATGTCCAAGTTCTTGATCAGAAAGATCAAATGAAGTCCCAACTAGGATCCAAGTTTCAGCGACTGTGTTGCCTTCATCAGGGGACAACAGATAAACTTAGTAGGTTGGACAATAGCCATGAAACAATACTGTCCTAAAATGATACGCATTGGTGTCTCTGAGGTTCAAAGTGCACCCTCAGGGCTATTGTCCAACCTACTAAGTTTATCTGTTGTCCCCTGAAGAAGGCGACCCAGTCACCGAAACTTGGATCCTAGTTGGGACTTCATTTGATCTTTCTGATCAATAACTTGTTGGACATTTATAGTTGTTCTAATAAATGTGGTTGGTGCTTGCCTCTTCTTTGTTGGCTTGTCTTTATTCCGAGGCTAGCCCCTTCTTCTGCTTTTGCTAAAAAGTGATGAAACATAATGGTTTTCAAGGTTTTGCGAAAGATCCGAAGAGATAAACACGATCTAATTTGAGGAGCTAATCCATTCCATATCGCAGTTAGTAAGAATGGAAAAGTGTGAAATTTTACTAATGGACTTGATTCCTCTCGATGGAAAAGAAAGTTGTTCTCGTGCCCGAAGATCTCATGGTGTTTAGAGATGTGCAGAGCTGGTTGCTAAGTCTGTATCTGACAACATGTGGACCTCACTGTTTCAGTGTCGGCGAAGTATAAAAAAGTCTTGGGACGTATTTGGAACTAAACCTGAACATGCATTCTCCATGGAATACTTCCTTATCAGCTCCAATTGATTTGGAAATGTAAGCTATTCTTTGATACAGCCAAGTTAAGCCCCAGTGACTCTGTGGCTGGACTTCTACAATGCTTTGAATATGGGGGTCAGTTAGTAAAAAAAACACAAAACACTGCTGTTCATATATTAGTGAACTGCAGTAAAGGAAAATATTTTTCCCTATCTTGAGGAATTACACTGGTTGCCTATTGCTAGTAGAGTCACATCTAAATTAGGCTGCCTTGTTTGAATCTGGGCCCAATGTATTTGAGGCATCAGCTCCAATTTTATGCTCCTTCAAGATCATTAGGATGACGTTCCTTCAGCGAAACAGTTCCAGACCTCCAGGGCTCAAAACTGAGCACTTCTTTGCCAACAGTTCCTGAATCAACTCCAAAATGAACTGAGACTGGCTGTACGCTTTTAAAGACATAGGACCTGATATTCAGTTAGTTATCCAGGTGGCAGGTATGGCTACCCAGATACCTTGCACTCATACCTCGCCAATGATTTTCAGATAATGCCACACAAAGTCAACTGACTGCCTTAGCAGTAGCTGGGTAGTCTGGGGGGTAGAGCTGGACGTTATCCAGTACCCATATTACTATCCAGGTAAATTAGGGCAGTGATGTTGCCACAGCCGGTCTATATTCAGAGGCAGTGGCCAATTAGTAGCCGGTACTAATTTGGTATAGTATATTCTACATGCTGTGCTCAGGTTTTGAATTCAGCTCTGACCACCAGCATCTTAGTTAAGCATTTGGACTAGAAAAGCTGTGGTTTTGTTTGGAGCTCAGTATTGAGGAAATACTTCTGTTCTGATTTGAAACTGGCAAATACATCGAAGCACATTTAATTCCTATGGGTTTCGGTGCATTTGCCATGGGGAAATCACTACTGCAGCTTTGCAAAAGGAGCCCTAAATATTGGATCTCATGATTTTGGGAGTTTCAATGCTAATTTCATCTATTGTGATTTTATTTTTTTGTTTTGATACAGTATGTCGGCTTACAGATTTCAACATTTGTACCTATTCATTGCACTTTGCAATAGCTTTCTATTGTCGCTAAGATTTATATATATATATATTTTTACAATTTGTCTACTGTGTTTACTGTGATAAAGTGAAAAATAGGTTCCCTGTGTGTGAGTACAACCCTGCATGTCTCTCTACTTGTATTCTGAATAGAGTATGTCCCTGTATATCGTTGTAACTCCCGCAGGCTCTGCCTATGTATTCCTAAGCATCTTTGAGCTTATATGTAACCCATTCCGAGCTCTTTGGAGAGAATTGGATGGAAAACGAATTAACCAACTAATTAAATATCTATCTGGTTTTCCTAGTGCCTTTGGAACATTCCTGCCTCTTTTTCCTGTGTATAGTGGAGCTAGTGGTATATGTATGCGTCTACCTATATTTTTCTATATATGTGTGTATGTACATGTTCCTGTCTGAGTTCTGTCTGTCTGTCTTGCTGCTAGAGAAAAAATATGAGTCATTGAGGTTTTTTTTAGCTATTTTTGGATAAATAAAAAGTATGTTTTAGAATCAAATTGTGTCCATCTTTTTAGGATATTTCCACTCCTAGTTTTACGTCTTTGAGTTTGTGGATTTGGGTCTCCTGTTTATATTTTGCAGGTTTATTTTATAGCCTCTTCACCCCCTTTGCCCTCTCCTACCCACACTGGTGCTGTGGTGTAAACAACATAAACAAACGAGACTTTTCCTCTCTCTGCTAAATCCTAGCTCAAGTTCCAGGATACACATTTCAAATCTGACATATTGTAATCACAAAATAGAAAATAAAATTATTTTTTCTACCTTTTGTTGTCTGGTCATTATTCAAATCATTTTGGTCCCAGGATCTGGTTCCCTTCTGATAATTCGCTTGCCAGGGTCTCCTGCCCATTTGTTGTTTTCTTCTTTCTTGGTACTAACCATTCATCTTCCATCTCTGTCCTCCCCTTCCGTTTCCCTTCACTCTCCCGGAGGTCTGGCATCTTTCCTTTTTTTCGTCTCTATTTTTTCGTTTATTTTTATGGTCTGAGATAGGAAGGTGGGCGTGCACAGTGCTCCCTCCCTGGCACTTATGGAAGCATCTGGGGGTCACTAGAAGGAATCAGTTAGCACAGAGAGGATACTCTAGGTGAAAACTAGGATCCTATAGCAGCATGGATTTGATTAGAAGGATCAGGCAATACAGGGACTTGTATATTGCTTTTTTCTGGTTACACATTCAAAGTGATTTACATATGTACAGGTACTTATTTTGTACCAGGGGCAATGGTGGATTAAGTAACTTGCCCAGGGTTACAAGGAGAAGCACTGGGATTGAATCCCACAATCGCAGGGTGCTGAGGCAGCAGCTCTACCATTAGGCCACACCTCACCTCCAACAGAAACCAGGAATGTCTTTTTCTTTTAGTAAAAAAAAAGAAAGAAAGAAGACATAATTAGCCTGTATTTGTCAATAGCAAATAGTCAGAAAGACCAGGACATATATGTGTATATCGGTGCCATTTTCAGTCTAGTTTTTATTTGAGTGGACCACCCTTGAACCACTAAGGTATGTAATCTGTAATGTCTGCATGGAGAAGGTCAGAGACATGGAGAAGCAGATGGAACAAACTGCTGGGGAGAAAATAGAGACCCAGCCTGAGGGGTGTAGTTTTAATGCAGCGAAGGCTGTTTGCTCCATTTTCACTTGAGGAGGGGGTGGAGTTATCAATGTGGGCTACTAGTACCACAAATTGCACTATTTTAGTACAAGGTCTCAGTACATAAGATGGGACCCCATGCTAAAACAGCCTAACATGTAGCAAAATAAGCCATCTAAATGGTAGCCCAGATCGATAACTTCCTCCTCTGTTGTGCTAATGCTCCAACACAGGATTCTGGTGCAGCCACAGACATTAGACACAGAGAAATGAAAATGCCTGTGAGAGACGTCCATCATCCTTAATGTAAGCAGGTCCTGTGGGGCCTTCTACTTCAGCAAGCACATGCTTTGGTAAGACCAGAGACAAAAATCTTTCTTCTAGCTTATTTTTACATTTCACTCAATCTTTTTCCATTGAAGGTAAACTGCACTTGTCTAGGCCAACCTGGAGAAGTAGCTGGAAACCACCAAAGTATAACTAAACCTAGAACAGTGTAATGCAAACTGTGTGCCATGGTACACTAGTATGCCCCACGAGACTTCAGGTATGGTGCGAGACGCCGGGGAGAGGAGAGGCACTAGCGCCAGCTGACTGCCTGCAGGATATGCCTCTCTGCACCTCTTCTTTTTCAGGACCCCTTACTGGCGGCTCAGGGTCCTGTCCAGAGGGCCTCCGTACATGCACAGACGTTGACCCGAAGACATCACACATGCGCATGACATCATCACGGTGATGTCCACACATTTCCGGGTGCCCTTAAGCTGCGGCTGTCAGTTTAGTGTGCCGCAGCTCGTAAAGTTACTTTCTTATTATTGACTTTTTCAAAGAGGCATATGGACTATGATCATCCTTATGAGGATGTTCCTGTTTTTTTTGTCTTTTCCCTTCCCCATTTTCTTTATTATATCATTGTAACTTTATCCCTGCCTTCCCTATTTACTTTCTCTGTGAGTGATATATCTATTTGTGCTTATGTTCACGAATTATCTATGTATTTGTTACTTTTTATGTTTTTATATTAATTGTACACCGCCTTGAACTGCACCTAGGTGGTATATCAAGTATTTTAATAAATTTGGAAACTAGAACATAAATAAGCTTACAGACTAAGAGGTGCTTCTCCTTTGAAACTGAAGGCGCTCTGCTTCCTGTCTGCGTTGGCTTCAGACAACAGGGCCTGGGTTTGTAGTGCAGGAGAGGGGACAGAGGAACCAGCTCTGTGTATACCAATGGATTCTCTGCACCCCTATTATGGAGCAAGCTACTTCTCTGTGTCCAGGGAGGGTAATCTATAATGTATCTGGCACCCCTAATCACTTAGAAATGTTCGGGCCTAGACACAACCTGAAGGGGATCCAGAAACATCCAAGCTAGCCGGCCCTGCTTTCAGTGACAGTATCTACAGCCACCTTCACACACTTTTTGGCCATCACTGGAAATCTGATGTTCTCAGTACTTGAATGGATCCACACTAGCTTATGAAAGAGAAGATACCGTACACAAAGGTCTAGAAACCGTCATGGTGCTCATGCTGTTTTGGCTCTTAGTATGTGCTAAATAAAACTGATGGCTACTTAAATGGTTTGAAAACCTCAAATACTTCATAATTTAGATCATAAATCCTATATTTGGGGGCTACCAGTCAGTTATTGGCACCTGTCAGTCAAGTTCACCAACAGGCACATCTGAGTATGGCTAAGTCTCCTAGAGCAAAGCCAAGGGAAACCTTGTTACCAACTAAATGAATACTTTATGGACCAAAATCAACTTTCTGTTTTTCTAACATAGCTTAAATCGCTAACCTGCTGGTTTATAACATAATTAAGACTCATTAAAGCTGTCTTGCTGTTGGCTAATCTTCTACAGAGAATGAACAGAGGCATAGGAAAAAAGTGCCACTCTATGCACAAAACACAGCAAACTTCATTAAAAAAATGAGTAACACACAACCCAGGTAGGTTGGAGACAAAAGACAATACCCAGGAAGTGCACAGAAATCCTTTGATAACTGTTGTGTGCTACAGGGCTTTCAAAATGTCCTTGGATGAGATCCCTATGCCTGTTTTTATGTTTAAAAAGTAATTACAAAAATAAACCCCCCCAAACCTTCAACTATGTCAACTGAGATTTCAATCAAGCTAAATAGCGCTCTCTTTGAGGTCTTGGAGGGTTATTAAAGCTGCCTTCCCACTGGCTAGTACCTCTGTGTGGACTGAACTGTAAAGATTTTGATAGTCACATGATGCCTTCTGACAAATCACAGCGCTTGATATTCCACCCCCTCCCCATACCCCATTTTATAAATACAAATTAAAGCATTAAACAAACATGTAGGTGAGGTAACACCCGTGTGATCTTCAGGGATGCATCAGCTCATTGAAGAAAAAAAGTGCATTTTTGTATTATTAGATTTTTTTTTTTGGGGGGGGGGGGAGGGGGAGGAACAAGACAGGAGAGACCCAGTCCTTATGAAATGCCAGAAAAGGAAAAGTAGTCTGGTATTGCTTTAAAAGTTCATGTTTTCCATTTTAAATACCATACAGTAAAAACAGAGTCTGAGAACGATGCTTATGTCCTCTCTGAAATCATTGCCAGAATGAACAGTGTCAATAAATAACAAGAATAACAACAACAAAATCTGGAAATATTTACGTCTCGATAAAAACTGCAAGTAAAACTGTTTGCCTTTCTGTGCTGTTATATATTATATATATATAATATAGATTTATATATGGATAGGGAGACAATATGGCAGCATATGGGGTTAGCCATGGAAACCTGCTGAGCATGCTCAGTGTGCTGGTTGGAAAAAAACCCAAAAAGGAACCTTGGGAAGAGGAGCTTATACAGCATTCATTCTGTCTGCATCTAACATTCAGAGCATAATCATCTCCTTCATCTCCCTGTATAGGGGGTGATATGCTCCTCCCATGTCTATCCTTCTTCACCTTCCTGTACTTCAGAACTCCTCCCACTTTAAGTAGGGTAGGCGTGTCACTGTATGCTGTCCCTCATTCACTGTCCATACTGCTCTGAATTCTAAGACCCCTGAACACTGACCTCCCTGAACTTGTACCCATTGCAAGCTGTAAATGTCACCTCCTATACAGGAAGTATAAAGGTAATGCCAGGGCCGGGGAGAAAGTTCACAATTATCAAGATACAGACTCCAATTCTGATGCCTGTAGACTTGTGCTCCCTTTATAGAAAACCTGTTCAACGCATAACATCAAAAATAACTGATAAAATGTGAAAGGGATCTCTCTAGCTTGCAGTGCTAGGAGTGGAGGGGGGGGGGAGTGGAAAAGAGAGCTCCAGAGCATGTTCAGTCAAGCTTCAGGCCTTTAGTTAATAATCTTCTGCAACTGTTGTATATTATCTCTATAAATAATCCCCCTCCCTCGTTAAATACCCCTATGGTTTCTGCACTGTGATGCAGTTGTCAGGAAACCTCGATGACCTCCATGCTTCCTGAAAAGCTCGACTGTTTACCAATTTTGCCAAGGTCTTCCCGGGACCTGCTTTCCGACATGCCCTCCTCAAACTCCATCTGACAGCTCCGCCTCTTGAACTGTTTCTCGCCGGCGCCATCCTCGTGCCAGCTCCGCCGAGCATCTCGTTGCTCTGGCCTCTGCTTGTTCCTCAGCCTGATCTCACAGCTGGTCTGCAGTGCTCCACAGCTGAAAGAGGAGTAGGAGGCAGCACTAGCAAACAATGTCCCTGCGCCGTGGGATCCTGCCGAAGAGTCTGCACTGAAGTACACGGATGGGGTACTGGGGGTCTCTAAGTGGGTGCTCCACGCACCAATGCCAGCTGAATCTAAGGTATTCTGATGGGTTAGGGCAGGCAGGCTCAGTCGCAAAGTCTGTTTGAGACTGTCCTCCATGCCGTTACTCTTGTGCACAGTGCACATGCCAGTAAAGTTCAGGCTCAGTCCATGGGCTGGGGATCCTGCCTGGTGCCTGTGCTTTCGTCTTTGTCGCATCTTTGCCTCTAATAGCAGGTCCGGCCCACTTGCCCAATCTGGGCTATCTAGCACCGGTGAGAACTGGCACAGACCGTCAGATCCTGAGGAGCTGTCCAGCTTGCAGAGTTTGGGAGTTTCGCCCACATTGGCCAGGCCAAGGGAATCCTGACAGGCACTGGGAGCATAGGCTGATTTTATGTCCAGTGAGAAGGAGCGTTTCAGTCGGTTGGTGTCCTGGATGTGCTCTGAGGATAAGTGAAGGCTACTAAGGCCTTGCTGTAGCATAGCTGGAGACACAATCTTTGGGACTGCTGTTGTTGACCGTTCAGGTTCTGCCCAGGAAAAGGCAGAGCTTGTGCTTTTCAAGGCCTCCTCGGCCATTTCTGAGGTAGCGGGTGTGAGGCTCTCAGGCACCTCTGCTTTTTCAGGCTGGAGGTCTTTGTTGCCTCTCTCTGACTGGGCGCGCAGAGTCCCAGCAGACAGGGCTTTTAGAAGCTTCAGGCTTCGCTCGTACTCTAGCAGCTGACCCAGGAAGTTGAAGTTGGGAGATATGGACGGCCTCCGGTCTTTCACAAACCTAGACATGGTACACAGACAAGAGGTAATTAGACTCTTACATGGACTTGATTTAAATAAATCCCTTTTTCTGTTTGTTCCCACCTAACTGTTCCATGCCTCCATTTCCCTTCAAATCACTGCCTCATTCACTAATATTCTCACTGACATCCAATTTTACAGTGTACAAATATTGTTGACTGCCCATTGCAGTATCACAAGATACAGCCTAATGGTTAAAGGCAAAGAGTTTTGACAGCGAAGATTAAAGCTCCAATCTCACCTCTAGCTCTCACTCTTAGACAATGAACCTGTCACTTAACTTCCCACCTTTCTGCACTCCACTTTGGGGACAAGGTACGTCTAGCCTTATTTTGTTCATTGCTGTGTGCTCTAATGCAGTCGGGTTTTCAGGATAGCTCTAATGAATATGCATGGAGCAGATTTGCTTGCCTGGCACCTCCATACTATGCAGATCTCTCTCATGCATATTTATTAGGGTTATCCTTTTTATGCAAAAAGTAATGGCTACTCATTATAATTATGAAATATAATCCCCTTGTGTAAATTAAAACAGATCTACTACTAGTACATTTATAAGATGGGTTGGGATGGGCATCAATGGGGACTCCACCAATATGAAACATGAGGATAATGATGGAGGGAGAAAGAAAGGGGCGATATAGGGAGCCAACACTGTACAGATCATAAAAAAGAGGGAATTTGAAGACTAGATAGTAAGACCGAGTCACCTTTACTACCAGAGTAGAGCATTCCAGTGTACAGAAAGGATATACTTCTAGAGTTTAACTTCTTTTTCCTACCACTGAGAAGGCAATGCTGCTTCTCTTTTGCTAACATGTGATTTACCTGTAGGCGTCATCTGAAGACATGCCCATGGTCTTCATAATGTAAGCGATGGCAATGGTAGCTGACCTGGAGATCCCTGCCAAGCAGTGGACCATCACACGGCTGCTAGACACCTTAGCCTTGTCTGCAAGACAGTAAAAGATACAAACAAGAGCTACCACTAGGATCCTGAGACAGTGAGCAGGAGAGAGGCTCTTTGAGCAAAGGATAGAGCAGTGGTCTCAAACTCAAACCCTTTGCAGGGCCACATTTTGGATTTGTAGTTACTTGGAGGGCCGAAGAAAAAATAGTTAATGCCTTATTAACTGTTAAAGGAAAGATTTATAAAATATAAAATTTTACCTCATGCAAAATTTTAATAAGATAAACAACGTCAGAGAGGCTTCCGACACAGGCGCTGATCACACGAGGAGCCGCCACCCGTGGCTTTGAATGGAAAAAAGACCGCAGCAAGGGAGCTGACTCTCGAATATCGCATCCAGACCACGGGCCACAGAATAGTACCTGGGGGGCTGCGTGTGACCCATGGGCCACAAGTTTGAGACCACTGGGCTATACAGAAGGGAGAACTAGCAGTGATCAAAGATATATTTGGTAGGACCTTAGCTATAGTAACAACATAGGGTAATACGGGTAATTGTAACACTCTACAATAATAAATTTGAGAAAATTCTGCATAGAATCTACAAACACTTTTACAAACGGAGTCTCTCATTGAGAATGCAGGGGCCTCATAGACTTTGCACCTATTTTGCAGCAGGAATGTCAAAGTGAAATCCCCACACCCTGACGGCTGACTCAGTCCCTTTTCAGGGGAACTCCACATTTTACCATGTACCTGCTTAATTACCCAGATAAAATTATAGATAATTAGAACAATTTTCAAATATGATCTGTCCATGCACATTGCATATACTTCATAGAGTCTATCACAAGATTTATTCCCCCTAGAGCTTATATTAGCAGTTGGAAGACTAGTGTTCAGCATTGCATGGCATTCTCTGTGCTCTTTCCAATAAGTGTATGATTATTACACTTCAGGCTATATCTTGCTGTGCCATCTGATAACATCATGGGCCACTCTGATAACTCTAACTCTGACCATGAAGCTCACACTCTTCTCTTTCATAGTAACATAGTAAATGACGGCAGATAAAGACCTGAACGGTCCATCCAGTCTGCCCAATAGTCACATGCATTTTAAATTCTTGGTTAAATTGTCTTTCTTTCTTTAATATTTCTAGGCCATAAACCGTAGAAGTCAGTACCCCTCCCTCCCCCCCCCCCCCCAGTGCATACTTTAGGTTCCCACTACAGGAGTTGTCATCAAAGCTCATTCTAGCCTATCCTAACCATCCACCCGTTTGCGGGATACAGACCATAAAGACTTCCATCAAAGCCCTCCCCAGCCCATCCTAAACACCATATATGGGACACAGACTGTACAAGACTGCCCAGTTCTGGCCTTAGTTTGTTTTACACCCTTCATTTTCTAATTAGAGATCATCTGTGTTCATCTCCTCCACCTCTCTCGGGAGGACGTTCCAGGCATCAACCATCCTCTTAGTGAAAAAGAATTTCATAATGTTACTCTGAAGTTTACCACCCACAGCCTCAATTCATGCCCTCTAGTTTTACCATTTTCCCTTCTCTGGAAATGATGTGTTTCTATATTAATATCTTTCAAGTATTTAAACGTCTGTATCATGTCTCCCCTGTCCGTCCTCTCCTCTAGAGTAAACATATAGAGTACAATCTCAGCTATTCGGCATCTATGGGATAACTTTTTTTCTAGTTAATTGAGAGTGTGTTAGAAACTTTGACTAACAGAGTCTCAATTCCCACGCCCTGAACCACCATTGCAGCAGCGATCCTGAGCTGCAAAGCCCTCCACCTTCCCTCAAGCCCCTTAGTGGCAGAAGCAGGTGGTGTCCTGAGCCACGAATCCCCTCGCTCCCTTCCTCACCCGAAGCGCAGCCGGTCAGCAGGAGGCAGCCTCAAAACAGGCTGCTTGCGACCAGCCCCGGCAGGGCTTTTCCTCTGATGCATCAGAGGAAAGGCCCTGCCGGGACTGGCCACAAGCAGCCTGTTCTGAGGCTGCAACCTGCTGTTTTGAGGCTGCGCTCAGGTAAGGGAGGGCGGGGGTTTGCAGCTCAGGACGGCTTCTGTCATTAAGAGGCTTGAGGGAGGGAGGAGGGCTTTGTGGCTTAGGATTGCTGCCACGCTGGTGCGTCAGGGCAGGAGGGAGGGGAGTTCTTCTCTCAGCTGCTTGGGGGCTAGAGTGATGGAAGTGGGGTTTGTGGCTCAGGACTGCCGCCGCTTGTAGTTCTTCGGGGCTAGAGGGAGGGAGGGGGTTTACAGCTCAGGACCACTGCCGCTGGTGCATCAGGGGCCTTTTTTTTTCTTCACCAGCAATTTTTTTTTTTTTTTTTACGGTTGGTTGAAAGTGCCGGTTAACTGTAGTGGATGATCTGGACAGGAGGGACAGGGGAGGGGAGATATGATACAGGAGGGACAGGGGAGATACGATACAGATGTTTAAATAATTGAAAGGTGGTTATATAGAAACAAATCTTTACCAGAAAAGAGAAAACAATAAAACTAGAGGGCATGAATTGAGGTTGCAGAGTGGTAGACTTACGAGTAATGTCAGGAAATTATTTTTTTCACAGAGAGGGTAGTTGATGCCTGGAATGTCATCCCAATGAAGGTGGTGGAGACAAACACAGTGATGGAATCTAAAAAGGTTTGGGATGAACACAAAGGATCTCTAGTTAGAAAATGAATGGTATCAAAAGTAAAATTTAAATGGTTGCACGTGTGTTTGATATGTCGAGTGATGCTTAGATGGAAACTCTGGCTGGAAGACCTGAATATGTAGCGAAGAGGAAGGACAGGAGAGAAGAGGAAATGATAAAACTAGAGAGCATGAATTGAGGTTGTAGGGGTGGTAGACTTAGGAGTAATTGGTTTTCACCGAGAGGGTAATTGATGCCTGGAATGCCCTCCTGAGAGAAGTGGTAGAAATGAAAATGGTGACGGGATTCGAAAAAGTGTGGGATGAACACGGAGGATATCTAATTACTTAATGTCGCCAGCTTCTCACCTATAAACTCAATACATGCATCCAGCCAGGGCAGCAGCTTCTCACAGTAGTTATCGTTGACAGGAATGCGCATGAAGTGGCTGTCACAGACGAAGTCTGGTTTGGGGCATGTATTGCTGGCATTGAGGACATAGGTGATTCCATTTTGGGTCATCAAATCCTGTGGATAAACAGATAAGAAAGGCTTAAGTCAGCAGGAATCCCCTCCTTTCTTATTCAAAGATGGGGGGGGAAGGATTTCAAATCACAGGGTTTAGTCCCAGTTGGAAAACAGATGAGGTTTCCGGAATACGCCAGGCAGCTCTCCACAGCATCTCTCTCAAAATCCCTCCTTTGGTGCTGCTTCCAAAGCTTTGATGGGTTAATTAGTGGGCTTAGCGGAATTTATTCTCCATTCAAGCAGCCACTGACCACATGCCATTTGGAAGGGGAACCAAGGAGGACCAGAGAAAAGAAATAGGCCAGATAAATGAAGGGATGTTCTGCTAGGCAGTCCTTTTGGAAATTCCCCCCCCCTCCCCACGGATCTTTTTAACTAGACTCAGCAGCTGCTTGCTGCTGGTGGATCCATTTTTCTCCCTCTGAGCGGGACAATACTGAAGGAATGGCCTGTCCTGATTAAAAGAATTCTCTGCATTTTTCTCTCTCGTTTCCGTTTACTCCCGTTGCGTAACTTCTGCTCCCTTAGAGTCGTCCCCCTCCCCCCAAATCACTGCAGAGCAGATCAGATTGCTTCTGCTGGAGGAATGTCCTCGCTGGAATTTAAAACATCTAAATCTTTATTTTTCTCAGTAATGATTTCACACTGAAAGCCAATGCCTCCATCACGGGCGCTTTGCACGCACAGTGACATCACTGCAAAAACATTTCAGCTCTTAAAGAAACAGCACAAGACCCCCCCCCCCCACCCCACTTGCTAGAACAAGATTTGGACAACTTCCCTCTTTCTTTTGCAACTGCAAGTAGAAAATTATTTTTTTCCAAACAAAGAAAGATTCCTTTCGTGCCATGTATTTAAACAGGTTTCTCGTTTCTTCTATAGGTCTAACTCTTCCCCTTCTACTCCCACTTGCCTTCTGACTCTTTGTAATGCTTCCCTCCTAGAGCTAAGGCCATTGTGGGAATACACGTTTTAGAACAGGGGATAAACTCGTCACTTGACCATCTTGCCTTTGACACTCCTCCAAAAGAAGGTCACACTGGGGCTGAGCCACAAGCTAGGGTCTCAAGGGGGCTTCTTGCCTCTTTTCGGTAAGGCATGAACACTTCATCTCACTCACCTGGCATACAAAGCCACATTAGGCTTTTTTATCGTTGGCCACGGCAGCATCAGCTCTGATGCTCACAGAATTCCTATGAGCGCTGGAGCTAAAACCACTGCGGCCGGCGACAATAAAGCCTAACACGACTTTGTAAAAGGGCCGGGGGGGGGGGGGATAGTGATCAAGACTAATTTAATGACATGAGAGATATACATAGCCATTTCAGGGTTTTGTTGGTTTTTTTTTGGTATAATCTAGTCTAGCCTAGTCTAATCTTCGATTTATATACCGGGTCATCTCATGATAGAGCTCGACTCGGTTCACAAATAATTAAACTCAGGTAACACAAAATGTGAACATAAGAAGAAAGTGTTAAAACACTATTAGTTTGTCGATTCATTACGACATTGTGAAAACAATAATGTTTTTAAAACTTTACGGAATTGTTGTAGTTGACCTATTAATCTAGCAGAGTCAGGGAGTTTATTCCAAGTTTCTACCAGTTTAAACACAAGAGACTGGCTAAGCTTCCCAACAGATTTAATTCCTTTAAAAGAAGGGAACAATCCGCTATAATAAAACCCTTAGCTTGCATGCGCACTTCAAACTCTGTGTTCCGTGCCTCCGTGCTCCCACATGCGCAGTAGGACCCTGCGACGGTTTCTTTATCGGCCTCTGTTCTCATGCGCTTATGTGGCAATAGCTTCCCCCCCTCCCACGCCCCAGCCAGCCTGTGCCTCGACGAACGGAAAATGTCCAGGCCTCTAGGGGTCGAGGCACCGCTGCCAGGTGCACAGACAGGGACTAGCGGGGTTTCCACAGCCCGAGACTGGACCAGCCACAGTTTCATCAAGCAGCTGTGGGGCATTTGCTAAGCCGGCCCACTTTGATAATGTGAGGCAGGCCGGCCTAGCAAAAGCCTTGAGGTTGCCCGGCCTAGCGGATGCTGCACAAGGGGAGCAGGTAAGGGAGAAGGGGTACTACTGGACAGTAAGGGAGAAGGGCTACTGCTGGACAGGGGGAGCAGGGAAGGGGTGCTGCTGGACAAGGGGGTGGTAAAAGTAAGGGAGAAGGGCTGCTAGCACCCATTAATGTAACGGGGCTAAAAAACTAGTAGTTTTATATTTCTGTATAATTCTTGAGTGGCAAGATCTAGAAGTATTCCAATGTAAGGAGACAAAAGGGTCAAAAATTCCATAAAGAAACTTGAAGACAATACATGCACATTTAAACTGAATCCTAAAACGAACCGGAAGCCAGTGAAGCTTTCTCAACAAGGGAGAGACATGGTCGTACTTTCTCTTCCCAAAAATGAGTTAGCACATTACACCCTCCAAAATCCTAGCCTCAGAGATAGACCCGAAACTACTCCTGGGCCAGTGGGACAAGTGCTGGTGCACAGGGCCACGGCTAGGTAACAGGAGAAAAATGTAAGCCTGAGCTAGCAGCAGATGTAAAGCTGGGAAGAAAGCAGCTCTCCTTTGGCCTTAAAGGGCAAGAAGAGGGAGGATGAGGAGACAGCACGGGGTTCAAATGCGCATTAATGGACTTACTGATGGGTCTGCTTTTGCAACTGCAGTGCAACTAATTTTTGTCCAAAGGGACAACCCTGTCTCCCCAAAATCATTACCCCGAACAGGCTGCTGACCCATGATGTACAATCGAATGTGGACGCTTAGAGGGCTGGGGTTAACAGGGCCCTCGTTATTGCATCAACACAATTTAATAAATCTAGCCTGGATTACAATTCTGATTTGTCAATCATTTTTCATCAGTAGATGAGAGTTTAAAGTTTAATAAAAATTTGATAAATTGTCTAGCTTAAATTCTAGGCGATATACAATAATAAGAAAACCAGGGCATTACAAATTTAAAATACTGAACAAAAAACTAATAACAAAGACGGATGAACGAGGAGACAAAAGGGAGAAGGGTGAACTACAATAAAGTCAAGAAAAGAGAACAAGAAAAAGGGAGGGATTTCATTCAAAGCTGCCTTTACGGATTCCAGGAAGGGGAACTAGAGTCAGTGCTCAAAAGCATCTCTATATAGGAAACATTTTAAAGCTCCTTTAAATTTATCTAAGTTTGTTTCCTCCCTGAGATAGGGGGGCAGAGAGGCTGCACGGCTCGTGCTGAACATTTTGAGCGAGGGGAGAAAGAGTATATTTTGGGAGCTGTAAGCCACTAGGTTTCACAGGTATTATAGTAGAGAGGCAATGGTGACCACAAAACTGCCTGGCCACAATTCTTCTCAGTAGAAGAGGAATAATAACCAGAAAACCTGTGGGTGTGTGGTGGGGGGGGTGGGGATGGGGGTCCTCTGCTCTGCACTTGAAGAATCACGTCAGAGACAGCACAAATGATTCTAACCAAGCAACGTTAAATTACTTCCTAATACAGAGACACCGAAGTAAAAGTAAACCTGTGCACCAGTTCTTACCTTATTCAAGACATCTTTCTGTGAGCCCAGGTACAAATGCGGCAGGATTCGTGTGGGTCCCACATTGGCTACTGGGAGACAGGGTTGTGAGATGCTCATGGGCAGAATGGGGGCAGGCTTCCCCTCACAGAGTCCTGGGAAACAGGTTGAGAATGTGGCAAAACCTCCTGTAAGTCACAAACACAGAGGTCACTTTTTAGCTGAGAGAAGAGGGCCAAGTTGAAGTTTCTTCTCTATGTGGAAGCCCAAAAACATGCATCACACTGAGATCCAGAACAGACTACACTAAGAAGCCAACAGACACCCAACCTATTGGCCCTCATCAGAGTCTGGCATCAGTGAGGGTGCCCTACTGGAACATGCCCCAAACTGCAATGATGTTGCTCAATCCACAGACACTTGTGAGGGATCCCAGAAACACCTATCAAAGAAAGACCATCCCCAGTTCCCTCTAAGCTGAGCAGGTGTCCTCCAGCTGCATTGCTACCACTAGGGGGTGGAATATTTTCAGTCGCTAAGGACAGGTATGTTCCCTGGAGTCCTGCAGAACTTGCCTGTCCCTCACAATTGAAAAATGTGACAGTAAAACAGCACCCTCTATTGGTGAGACTGTGGGTGGAGGACTCCTGCTCAGCTTAGAGGGAACTGGGCTTCCTCAGAGACCTCACATCAAACATAGGGTTACCAGATGTCTGGGGAAATCCAGACATGTCCTCTTTTTAGAGGACTGTCCGGGTGTCCAGATGGATTTCCCCAATGAATATGCGTTGAAAGCAGTGCATGCAAATAGATCTCATGCATATTCATTGGGGAAATCCTGAAAACCCGACTGGAATACGGCTCTCCAGGACCGGAGTTCCCTACCCCTGCTTTAGTGTTTTGATGCTCAGGTTAGAACAGGGGTAGGGAACTCCGGTCCTCGAGAGCCGTATTCCAGTCGGGTTTTCAGGATTTCCCCAATGAATCTGCGTTGAAAGCAGTGCATGGAAATAGATCTCATGCATATTCATTGGGGAAATCCTGAAAACCCAACTCAAATACGGCTCTCGAGGACCGGAGTTCCCTACCCCTGCACTAAAGGCTTTGTTATCGTTTGAATCTTCTTATCTTTGTAAACTGGGATTTTCAGATTTGACAAATTAAAAAGAGAGAACAACTGCAGATGATGGATAGTGAAAGGCGTGCTTGCTTTTTGACTACTGAGCTGCGTTTTGAGTTCATTTGTACTCAAAATCAAGCCCATCCATTGCATTGATTAGCAATTGTATTCTATCAAAAATCTAACACCCCCTACTCATCTGACATCCTAGCCCTCTAACATTCTTTTTTCCTCCGATCTTCATCTAGCCCCTTCCCTGGAGTTCCTTTCTCTTTACAATTCCTGTAAACCGTGCCGAGCTCCACGACCATGGAGATGGTGCGGTATACAAATCTAAGGTTTAGTTTAGTTTAGTTTCACCATTGTTACAATTACTCAAACATCGCTTAAAGAACTTTAGATCATTTTCAAATTAAATTTTTTGGTTGGTTTTGCAGTTTTATCATTTCAGTTATAATGTGCTGTGAAAAACATTTGCTCCCCCCCTCCCCCTTTTTACAAAAGCATAGCACGTTTTTTAGCAAATTCCTATGAGCGTAGGAGCTGTTACCGCTGTGGCTGGCACTAAAAAGTGCACTCCGCTTTTGGGAAAAGGGTGGGGGTTGGTTAGTGTGTCAGAGCTCAAAAGAAGTTTGAGAGACGCTGCACTAATGGCATTCAGGCATTTTGGTGCTTTGCACATTCAGTTCAATACATACATCTTTAGATTGTAATTTTTTCATAATCACGCACATATTTTTCAGTTACTTCTGTACGTCTAATATGCAATTCTAACCACACCACAGCAGATGAATTGGTATCTTTGTCATCAATGCCATGCTAACCACCCTCAGTCTCCTTCTTGTGGAGCTAGTGCAGAACAGAAATGGTTACAATAATAAATGATACAGAAAAGCAAAGCTGAGCTGGGCAGGCTGGTGATGCAGTGACAGTGTTATTGGTTGTCAAGCGAAAGGACCTAGAGCGACAGATCTAAATCAGAGTCTTCCTTGGCTGCAGTAGCAGAACCCTTCCAAACAGTGAGATTTTTCAGACCATTTTTCCAGGGTATAAATCTAGAAGGTTTTAAGTATGGTGCAGTGGTTAGCGCTACAGTCTCAGCACCCTGAGGTTGTGGGTTCAAATCCCACACTGCTCCTTGTGACCCTGGGCCCTTTTACTAAGGAACGTTAACTGCTAAGGAACCCCAGGTACATTAGATAAGAGTGTGAGCCCTCAGGAACAGATAGGGAAAAATGTTTGAGTACTTAGGCTATATGTGGTATATAAATAAATAATTAGGGCAGCATTAAATGATATTGGCTTTTCTTTGGAGCCTCTAAGGAAGTCCCTGATTGGCAAGAGGCGGTGTTCGGCTGGAGGGAGCCGATGGTAGGAGGGACCGGGCATCCCTCCTGTCATATTTTCAGCATGGTGGGGGGAGTGTCGGGTGGTAGGAGGGAGTGAGCATCCCTCTTGCTATTTGTGGGTCATGGGGGGGGGAGGGAAGCATTTTTTGACAGGTCTCCCTTTTATTCATATTTTTATGGGGCAGATATTTTGCTATGGACAAAAAATGAATTTTTTTTTTAAAAAAAACAGGCAGACCAGTCAAAAAACTACAGCAGTCGGGTTTTAGGATAGTAAAACCCGATTCAAAATAGCCAAGCAAATGTTGGTGAATCAATCACTTGGCTATTTTGCACGGGGTTTTACTAATTTGCATGGGTTGGATTGGTGGGCCGTTTAGTGAATCGGGTGGGCAGCAGCGATCGTCGCTAAACCTGTGAAAGGTTTACTGAATCTAGTCCAAAAAGCGTAAGAATAAGAAAGCTTCCAAATGAATGTGACACACTCCTAATGAGCGAGATTTGGCGTCTCTGCAGTACTGTTAGTAATACAGTACTTGATTGCGTTCCTTGAGTTTCCAGTGTTTCCCAATACGCGGTGGGAAGAGTTAACACTTTCCAAACAATTGTCTTTTTCTTTCCTGCTCACAGGCAGACAGGCCCACAACATACCCTCCCAAGCTGTCATTTCCTATCTGTTTTCCTGCATGACATAAACTCTCAGATTGGGCGATGAGGTCAGAGGCACAGCACAGGTGCAAGGACTGTCTCCTATTACTTCTCCTCCAGGCAACTATGAAACGGGCCTAAGGCTGCGCTGTCTGGCGTGTACTCTCGGGGAGGGGCAAACCGAGTGAGAACTTGGGCTTCAGGAGTTATTCTGCATGAGGGAGACACACAGCATGCTGGACCACCTCAACCTAACATGTGTGTCACATGGCGTTAAGGAACATGGGAGGAAGAGTCACAAGCAAGCGGCACATTCATTGGTCATCTATACAAGTGAGAACAGGCAACATGATCTACCAAGAGTGTGCACTCACTGGAACAGTAGCTAGGGGACAGAACTGAACATATTCAACACTTTTCAAGAAATTCCTGAAGCAGCAATAATATCACGACCTCTTAGTAACACCAAAACCGACGATCGATCTACCCATTACTCACTAATAATAACAAAAGAACCTCCACTTTGACCACCTATCAACTCTACTACAAACCACCTCTCCCTCAACAACCCGCTAAATGTCTATAAGATCTACAACCTACCTCTCTAGCTAATCATTGTAACTCTGTTTTAAATTAACCTTTTGTAATCCACCTTGAACCGCAAGGTAATGGCGGAATAGAAATCCCTAATGTAATGTAATGTAATAATCCTCTGCTCTGAATTTAAACAGAAGGTTTCCTGTCCTTGGTTCAAAGAGAAAATTATTCCACAATATCCTTGAAAACTGATAAACTGAGGCAGTCCTGGATCTAGTGCATGCCAAAAGCAAGAGATCCTCAGGCCCTCCCTGCAAGTTAGCCTAGGTTTTTGTTTTTTTTTTTGGGGGGGGGGAATCTTTATAACTAATATGTAGATACGTGCAGATACTGGAGACTCTGCATATGTAAATATACAGCATGCATATTTATTAGGCATTTCCAGAAAACTAGGCTGGCTTAGTGGGACCTGAGGATGGGTTTGAGCATCAAATACTAGTTATGCTCTTATCTAAAGTTACACGCAAACTGAAAAACTAAAATTAGTCAGTTATTAACAGTACTGTATTCCTCATACACTGTTCAGCAATGTTTACGTTTAGTAAAAACTTTCTATGCCACATGACAGCCTAAAAAGGATCCACGCGGTTCACATTCATTAAGCAAAAAAACTTTCTATATCGACTAAATGTTAATGTCCCAGCATGACACGTTCCGATTATTCTACTGTGTTTGCTGCAGTGAGAAAGGTGAGGCAGAAGGTAACGAACACAGGTTTACTAAAAAGTCCCAGGCCTGCACATGTGACAAAGACGGAGCTAACCAGTGCGTTCATCAAGTTTCAAGTTGAATTAATTTTTACATATCGACCATCGACGTGCACCTGGTCGGTTTACAATGCTAAAAATGAAAGGTTAAAATACATTTTTGTGTAGGGGAGGAAATGTGAACATTAAATAGACAAATTACTTTAAAGGTTAATAACTATACATAAAAAAAAATAATGGAAAATAACATGACACCTTTTTGTAGGACTCACTGAACACAAAGAAGTTCATGGGATGTCAAAGGAGCCCTAAATAAGTTTTTTGACTAGTTTCAGAGGCCAAAACCTCCTCCTTTAGATCTGACAGTATCGTCTTGTTATAATGTGTGTTTCCTGATTTAAGGCCTCCAGAAACTAGTTAAAAATGTAATAAGTTAGTCCAATTAAAAGGTATCACCTTACTATGAGTACATGTGCATGCTTGTTTTGGCCCTTTGAATGTTACAAAATATAAAATGTGGCACCTGATAGAAGAAGGTTGGACAAGCCTGCTTTAAATAATTGACCTCACCCAGTGGCATAGTGAGAGTAGGAGGCGCTCAGTGCAGTGGCGTCCACTCACTCCTTCCCTGTCCCCAACCGTGTGCGCCTTCCCCCATACCTCTTTAACTCATCGCTGGTGTGAGCAGTATCTCCAACCTGCTACCCCGTGCCAGCCTCGGCTCTCCCTTTGACGTCACTTCCTGGTCCTGCGACCAGGAAGTGACATCAGAGAGAGAGCCGAGGCCGGCATGAACAGCAGATTGGCGATGCTGCTCGCACTGGCGAAGAGTCAAAGAGGTACAGGGTGGAGAGGAAAGGTGCTAGCACGCCTACAGAGATGTTGACCCACCTTCCCCCCCCACACACACACTTATTACATCACTGACTTCACCCTCTTCTTCCATCATGATGGACTCACAATGTAGCTGCTGCCGAACCAACACCACTGACAGCTGCTCTACGTACCAGGAACAGCTCCCAGTACTAACAACTGTCTATGATACAGCTGTAAGGCGGTGAATGCTATAGCATATAGTTTCCTTTTTGTGCCCCCTCCCTGACCAGAACTCTATTAAAAGCCAAGCACAGAGGAGATGACATCATCCCTGAAGCTGGCCGGGACTTGCTCTCTAATCTCTCACTGCATTATCTCTATCCGGCACTCTGCTGTCAGCAGCTCCACAACACTGCCACAGAAAAAAACAGCTGTGACCAGGGGCGTGAAGTGTGAGACAGCAACCATGGAAGAAGCAGTATGGAGAAATGCCCCCGGGGGAATGCAAGAGAGCGCAGCTCTGGAAGAGACGGTAGAGGAGAGAGGCCGAGGTGTGAGCTCTACATTTAGAACAGTGGTCTCAAATGCGCGGCCCGGGGGCCACATGCGGCCCACCAAGTACTACTTTGAGGCCCTCGGTATGTTTATTTTAATCACAAAAACAAAACAATTTCTTGATCATATGTCTCTTTAGCTATAGATGACAATATTATTGTTAAGACTTAGCCAAAAGGAAAGATTTATAAACCATAAAGAGTTTTACCTCCATGCAAAATTGTTATTTCTTTAATAAGACATTAACTATTTTTTTCTGAGGCCTTCCAAGTACCTACAAATCCAAAATGTGGCCCTGCCAAGGGTTTGAGTTGGAGACCGCTGATTTAGAGGGAGAAGGGCAAGAATTCATCCTTTGCAAGAATCAAAGCCGAAGTCACACATTTCAAGGCTGATAAGGTCCCTAAGAAAGGAAAATACAAAATGTTAAGAAAAAGAAATAACTCCAAAAGAAAACCAGTCACCCAGGCAAGGGACTGCTGGGAAGAGAGAGCCAAGTAAGCCAGAGTCCTGTACCTACAAGAGGCTAGTAGAAGCGAGAACAAACTCCGCTCAGTGGCTTAACTTCTGCAATGGTTGTTTTTCTGCCACGTGCTACACACCATCATCAGACCACCCTTATGTGTGTTACATCTAATAATTATCATTTGAAACTATAATAAACAGTGAAAAGTATAAGTTAACAGTGTGTCCCTTGAAGCACACGATATTAAGCTTTTCAACGGAAGGTCAAATATACAATAAATTTATCTTGCTGAGCTATTGGCTATTGGCTGCTTTTTTGGAGACAAATCGACTCGTGCTCATTTCAAAGCCACAAGACTGGCTCTACTGAGCTCGGTTTTGGAAACCACTTTGTCGTCAGGGACCTTACAATTCTTGAGATCCGGCCGGGAGAAAATTTGAAGTAATGTCGAAAACATTTGCACTCCCGGAGAAACCAGTGCCTGAAAACAGGCACTCGCTCTGTGGCGTCAGCTGCCTTAAGGGAGGCACCCACTTACAGAATTACCGTATAAGTGTTGCACTTCAACAAACACTGGCTGAATGTGACCTGACAAATTAAGGGCTCACTATCATTCAGCAGGGCTGGGATTAATGTGATGGATGGATTAAAGGAACTAGAAAACCTCCAGGATGCAGAGATCGGAGTATCTGGAAATTCCCAGATGCACTCATCTCTTTCTGCCTAATGGGAAAGTCCTACTGTATTTCCCTATACACTCCTGCAAGTACTCTGAAAAGTATGAGGAGAAAGGAAATTCCAGTACAACCAGTTACCACTTTCAATCTCAGAGTAACCCTCTGAAGAATGACAAAAATGATGATCTTCTTGCCTCCTCTGCAGTGCTAAAGAGATGGCAGTAAACAGGGAGTAGATGGTGATGCCTGGCCCTGAAACTAGGGTTACCACATGGCTCTAGAACATGGGTGTCAAAGTCCCTCCTCGAGGGCCGCAATCCAGTCGGATTTTCAGGATTTCCCCAATGAATATGCATGAGATCTATTAGCATACATTGAAAGCAATGCATGCAAATAAGACTCGAAAGGGTCCAGCGAAGAGCGACCAAAATGGTTAAAGGGTTGGAGGAGTGCTGTACAGTGAGAGGTTAGAGAAACTGGGCCTGTTCTCCCTTGAAAAGAGGAGACTGAGAGTGGACATGATCGAAACATTCAAGATAATGAAGTAGATAAAGACAGGTTGTTCACCCTCTCTAAGGTGGAGAGAACGAGAGGGCACTCTCTAAAGTTAAAAGGGGATAGATTCCGTACAAACGTAAGGAAGTTCTTCTTCACCCAGAGAGTGGTAGAGGACTGGAACGCTCTTCCAGAGTCTATTATAGGGGGAAACACCCTCCAAGGATTCAAGACAAAGTTGGACAAGTTCCTACTGAACCAGAACGTACGCAGGTAAGGCTAGTCTCAGTTAGGGCTTTGGTCTTTGACCTAAGTGCCACTGCGTGAGTGGACTGCTGGGCACGATGGACCAGTGGTCTGACTCAGCAGCGGCAATTCTTATGTTCTTAAAGCTCCAACGCCCCAAATACTTCATGAGGGGAAGGTGGTGGAATACATGTGAGGCACACATGAATCATAGCTATCAAGCACACGTGTAAGGCAACAGATATTAAGTTCCTCACATGAAAACCAGGATCTTCTGAGTCTAGGGGACAGCTGCAGCTTTGGAAGCACATCCAAACATAGGGCCTCCTTTACAAACACGCATTAACCCAGTTAGCACATTAATTTGAGTAAAAGGTCCCACTGAGAATAATGGGGCTTGTACGACCATGTATTAAATCATACAAATGCATGTTAGATAATAGGTCAGTTGCAAATAGAAGAATCGTGTTAACAGAATCTGGGCACTCTGAAATACCCATTCACTTGTGTCTTCCAAGTGCTAGAAGAGCAGGCAATATGATTTTGCACCTTATCCGCTGGCACCCAAGCCATGCATGTCTCCTGTGGAAATGACAGTCTATTCTCATACTGTAGTATGCTGAGTAAAGTCCTTTAGGTTTCAAAACTATAGGAATCAGTTTGCTTTAAATGGAAGCCCCATAAACCTGGAAGTCCCTTACAACATTCAGCATTGCCATGGAAGCTGTGCTTCAACTGTGTCCACGGAAATGGTACCTTGTGATAAATCTAGTGCAAAATCCTCCCCTCTCCCTCCCACCCTGGATGTGTATGTTTAGAGATCTATAAAATAAAAACAGTTATCATTCCTTGCAGAATTTAGTCAGTGGTTCCCAAACGTCCAGAAATTTCCTATATGTCCCTGTTGAATGGCCATCAGACGTTCCATTTTAAAAATATGACACAAGACCTAATCCAAATGGTAACACTAGAGAGTGAGACAGAAGAAACTACGAGGTGTGAGGAATCCACAGGAGGAACCCCATAGTGAGGAAAAGGAGAAACCAGAAATGATCAAATCCTGCCCTCCCCTCCATTTTCAAGCAAGAAAATTAAGAAATGATGCAGAAACCCTGGTCAAATGGAGGAGAATGGAATGAAGACACACTTTGCAAAGCTTTACCAATTGACAATAATACACAATGGCACTGAAAGAGAGGCAGGATCTCGTAGAAACTGAGGGCTCCAGGGATTACAGAGCAAACAGAGAAAAACAAGCAAGCACACAGGCTACAGAGAAGGAACGGTCAAAAACCTACTCGGCTTCTGAGACCAAAAAAGGAGTGACAAGTCCTTTAATCTGTATGTGATATATGAAATGATGAATACGAGAGAGAATATACCACAGGAAATGATGAGTATTGGAAGGAAAGTTTGCAAAACCCCAAGCAATTATATTTAAAAAAAAACAAAAACAAAACCCTATGGAAGCCATTCCTCTCAAATTCTAACAAAGGGCAGCCATGATAATGGGCTCTGAATGGCCTGAAACTCAGAGGGTTGACTTGTTTAGGATGAAATGGTTTCATGCACTTTGAGCCATTACTACTCAGGGATCAGCAAAGATTAAATTGGCAAGTTTTCTTGGCCCATCAAGGCAATTGCAGATATTTTGCCTGAATTTCTCTGTTTTCCAGGGTCAAGTTGACCCTAGGTTACACGAGGGTGGATTGCAAAGCGTATGAGTGTAGGAAGCCTGAACAAGAGTGTTCGGAAACATGGCAGGTTCAATCTCAAATTCTGAGGAAACTAGTTGGCAGAGAGTTCTGCTTAAATGCCCAATGTACCAAGGACTGTGGATTAGACTGTACAAACAGAGCTCCAAGGACAAGCCCCAGTCCCACCAGCAGACATGAGCCAAAGGTGAACATTCAATGAAGGAAATGTATCCAGGGCTGGGTGGCTAAGAGCTGAAAAAGCCACATGTTGTAAAGCATCAATTAGAACCCAATATGTACAACACCTACAAATATGGCTCTTATTTTGCATACACAGTTACCAACTGTAAACTCCTCTGCAAATCTGTCGCTCCTAAAGTACAGATATTATGCAATGAAATGGAAAGGAAACAAAGTTTCTAGGCTCTTGCTCCCCATATCCTTCTAAACTCCCTTCCTATCCCATCCTTCTGTCCATGAGACCAAGTCCACCCTCCTCCTACCTTCTGAATCAAACTGCCTTCCTTTTCATATGATACTTATATCAACAAGATCCATATATTCTATGTACAGTCCATCAATAATAATTTCCCGACACATAGGAGACACCAATTAATTTTGAATCAGAATTCAAAATTACATGGAACGCGCTTCCGGAGGATGTGATAGGCCAGAACTCTGTACAGGGGGGTCAAGGAGGGTTTGGATAGGTTCCTGGGAGGATAAGGGGATAGAGGGGTACAGATAGAACTTGAGGTAGGTTATAGAAGTGGTCAGAAACCACTTCACAGGTCGCGGACCTGATGGGCCGCCGCGGGAGCGGACCGCTGGGCGAGATGGACCTCTGGTCTGACCCAGTGGAGGCAACTTCTTATGTTCTTATGTTAATTCTATAATCAAGCAGATACCCCTAGGCAGAAGGATAACTGGTTGCCTCTCTCCAGCTAGAGTAGGGGGATATCTCTTCAAAATTATTGTGCGGCAGGCCTGGATGGGTCTTTCCTTAATGTTGCGCTGGCCAGCCAACTGCAGCTATTGACTAGACTTGCAGGATAACATAACATAGTAACATAGTAACATAGTAGATGACGGCAGATAAAGACCCGAATGGTCCATCCAGTCTGCCCAACCTGATTCAATTTAAAAAAAAATTTTTTTTTTTTTCTTCTTAGCTATTTCTCGCTTCTATACCGCAGTACCGTTAATACAGAAGATGGAATGCTTCAGCTACCCAAAGGATCTAGTAAACACATATGTTTTTAAAAGTCATCTGAATTGTTGACAAGTGTTGGAAGACATAATTAGATGATTTGAATCCTTGTCCCAAGATGCCGCTTGATGAGACAGAAGGCGTTGGTAATATCTCTTAAATTTACAACCTTTAACAGATGGAAAAGTGAATAGAGCCTGTGAATGTCTGAATTAGCAAATGTAAATGAATCCAAAGATAGTTGGATATAAGGCCTGCTAACACCTTGAAGCAAATGCAACCAAACTTAAACTTTACACAGGCCACCACTGGCAACCAATGCAGTTGCCGAAAAAAAGGTATGACATGGTCAAAATTATTCAAGTTGAAAATTAAACAAAACAGCTGCGTTCTGAATAATGTGCAGTCTGTACAGATTTTTTTTGAACACCAGCAAGATGGACAATATTACAATAGTCAAGATAACTCAGGACCAGGGATTGCACCAGAAATCTGAAGGATGAAACATCAAAATATGCTCTGATGGTACGCAATTTCCATAACGTTTGGAAGCCCCTTCATACCAGAGCATCAACCTGATTCTTCATGGTTACAATTTGATCCAAGATTACTCCCAATATCACCATTTCCAGTAACAGGGGAGAACTATACCTACTGGCAAATCTACCCCTGAGCAACTGGGATGTTAATCTCCTTGATTAACAAGATGACCATTTAGGGCCTGTTTTACAAAGCCATGGGGCAAATACTCTGATGCCCATTCAGTCCTTATGGGCATCGGAACATTTACCTCATTGGCCCACGCTATCGGGCTTTAAAAAAGAGTGGGTTAATGTCATCATAATTTGTCCAGGCTGTTGGAGATATAATTCCTTCTGTTTTAGATCTTTTTAGGGGGTTACAAGATGTATAACAAAAGACATGCGACGGCTCATTGTATGGGAATGGGTGGACAACTAAGTATCGAAATAGCAAGGGGTTCTGCAGCCCAGAAGCAGAGCTGTGTTTGTACAAGCACCAACTGTTCTCAAATATATGAGAAAATGTACATTTCTCAAAAATAAAACCAAAAAGAATCAGACTAAGGAATTTAACCACATTTGAAAAATTTGAATTAGAATGTTTAAAATATTTACGACCTCTTAATTATAATCCATAACCAAGCGGAATATAAACATATGGAATAGACTAGAACAATGCAACCCCAGCAAGGATCATGTGATGGAATCATCCTGCTGTCCTGCCATTAACTTCAGTCTAGGGAGCTTTTCCAGAATATAAATTTCTTTTGTAAGAATTCAGAAGAGAGGTCAGAGATGCAGTCCCCTTCAACCTGGAAGAGAAAGCACTGTCTCCATCTCCCAGACCCAGGGATTACTGCAATTAATACTCCTAGAATAGCCCCTTGTCACTGGAGCTGGTGTGAGGGTATTAGATGCTCTAGGCAAACTTTACTTTGTGCCCCCTCAATAAATGTTCAGGCCCCTACGCCACTGCCACTGGGATTTAGCTAATGAAACGTAACAATAATGATCAGTCCAATTTTTACTACAGGCAGCCACACCCCCCCTCTCCCCCCCGGGTTAAGAACGAATTACATTTTTAAAGTTGTTCTTAAGTCAGAACTTGTAGATTTTAAGATTCTCGCTGCTTCCCTCTGCTCCCAGCTGACAAAAGGGTCAACTGTCCCTACCAGTGTTCCCTCTGAGGTACAACCACACAATGTGGCCATGCATCATTCCTGAATCTGCTGCAGGAGAAATGTAGACGTCTACTCCGCTGGAAATACTGCTCAGTGAAATCAAATGAAGTCACGACCTCGTTCTTTAAGTAGGAGTCATACTTAAGTTGGGTGTCTGTAACTCGAGGACTGCCTGTACTTATCATTCTTATCACGCAGCACTGTACATTACGCATGTAAGAGACAATTCCTGCTCGACAGAGCTTACAATCTAATCAAAACAGACAAACAGGACAAATAGGTCAGAAATGAGTCGAACAAGAAGAGATGTGAAGCTTTTTAGCCATCTTTCATGTAACTCAAACATCCATAATTCTTCTCCTCCTCCCCATCACACAATTCTGTAAAAAAAACTACGAATTGTACATTATTTTTTTTTTTCAGAATTCTTGGAGAAAAATAGAATTCAGATCTACACTGCAAATTTGGCTCTCCTTGTAGACATTTATGTAATTCGGCTGCTGTCCTTATGTCTACAGCTAAACCCCACTTCTCTGCTTTTTGCTGTCTCCTGGTTGTATAGATTTCATTTGGTGCTATGGTCACTTCATTTGTTCCCATATCACCATTATGCCTGGTTTAACAAATAAATAAATAGATTTTTAATCTTAAACTTTGGGCTCCTTTTACTAAGCTGCGATAGCGTTTTTAGTGCGCGCCAAACCCGTGCCACGCGGCTAGAACTAACGCCAGCTCAATGCTGGCGTTAAGGTCTAGCTATCGCAGCTTAGTAAGTATGCCCCTTGGTTGTGTGGCAGTTATAACCCTAAAACAAACACCGGGTTTAACCTGAAAGAATGGCAGTACCACCTTAACCACTTCACTGGACTGACTAGACAGACCACCCCTCAACTTTGTTTGCCATCACTTACTATTCTATGCTATGTATGGGCAAGTCACTTAATCCCCCCACTGCCCCAGGTACATTAGACAGAATGTGAACCCACTGGGACAGACAGGGAAAAATGCTTGAGTACCTGAATAAATTCATGTAAACCGTTCTGAACTCCCCTGAGAGAATGGTATAGAAAATTAAATAAATAGGGTGAAAAGTTTCAGCCTCTGATAACCAGAGCTGGTATTGTGACATCATAATGTCTCATTCCACCAATAACAGCCAACCTCATCAGTGATGTCACAATGGCTTTATTGTCCTTTACTTGGCTTACAATTACTGCATTTTGATTACTAGAGTGGCGCAGTGGTTAAAGCTACAGCCTCAGCACCCTGAGGTTGTAGGTTCAAACCCATACTGCTCCTTGTGACCCTGAACAAGTCTTGTAATTGCCCCAGATATATTGTGGGGACAAAATTTCCCCCATCCCAGTAAGTTTTTTCACTGTCCCTCCCCATTCCTGTAAGCTCTGTCTTAACCACACAAGCCTTGAACACTTATGATTTTAAAGTGTTTGAGGCTTGTGCAGATGAGGACAGAGCTTGTAGGAATGGGGCAGGGACAGGAAAAGAACTCGCTGAGATGGGAAAATGAATTTCCACGGAGACAGGGAAAAATTTGTCCCCGTGTCATTCTCTAATTGTGAGCCCACTGGGACAGACATGGAAAAAGGCTTGAGCGCCTGAATAAATTCATGTAAGCCGTTCCAAGCTATCCTGGGAGAACGATATAGAAAATTGAACAAATAAGTAAACTCTTATATAAATTATTCACTTATAAGGGCAAATTTCAGAAGCCATTTATCCAGATATGTAGTTTATTTAAAACTTGCCCACCCTTCATGCCGCTAGCTCTTTGGATTTGTGTGGGTGTCAGTATCTATTCTTTAACTTTGACCTCGACTCTGGAGTAGAGAATGACACGGTGACAAAATTCATCACCATTCCCGTCCCCGCGGATAACCGCGGGAAATAATCTCATGTCTTTCTAGTGTCTATTTCAACCTCAGTCCTTCTACACCAGCATTCTTCAAAGCAAAGCTTGCGGGTCAGTGTTTGTGGCCATTCATACTCTGATTCTTATGGGAGTCAAGGATAATGAAGCCATTGTGACATCACTGATGTGATTGGCTAGGCACTGGTGGAATGAGGCATTATGACATCACAATATCTGCTCTGGAATGTTGCTGCTCAATCTCAGCATTCTTCAAAGCAAAGCTTGTGGGTCAGTGGTTGTGGCCATTCCTACTCTGATTCTTCCCTCTCTCCTTAAAGAATGACACGAAGATGGTTTCCCGCGGTTATCCGCAGGGACGGGAACGGTGATGAATTTTGTCACCGTGTCATTCTCTACTCTGGAGTTAGCCAGACCACCTCTCTCTTCACTGTTCTGCTTTCTTCTGCAACAGGTGAGACGGCTGCCTTGTACGCAGTTCGCAAACGTGAGACCACAGTCGTTCCCTATCGCACAGCTCTTATGCGCACGCACCAGGCACGATCCACCCTCTTACCGAAAAATAACTTCCCAACGCTCAACGCAACCAGCGAACATATAATTTGCATCTATTTGAGCTGAGCGTTAACTTATTCTTCTGCGCTGTTCCTGCGGTATTCTCCTGCGCCGTAGGGAACAGCACGGGAGTTCTAAAGCCTCAGCCTGTCTGAGTATGCCCCTGGTGGCAGAACACCACGCTCTCCTTGATTCAGAGTATCGGAGGGCAGGAGGGGGTGATGAGTAAGTGAATGCTTAAGCCCTAACAGGGATACATTGTTTTTAAAAGCTTGTTGTAAGCTGCCGAGAATGTGTCCCTCTCTTGGGTAACTCTGTACCAACTCTGCAGGGCAGAAAGACAAGAGGCTCAAGTTGTCTGGACAGATGATGCAAGGGAGTGATGAATGCCTCTGAAAATTGTATCCTTTTTAACACATCCTTGTTCTTGGAAAACTCAAACACTGGTGTCTCTCTTTACATCAGACTGACTGGGAGGCGGCAGATGTGTTCTAAGAGAAGCTTTGTTACCACAGTATTTAACAACAGAACCTCAACTGTTTCTTTTAGTAACCAACATTTTCTCTAGAGTGGGAGTAGCATGTCTAATGCAAAAAGATCAAGAAGACCCCTCTGTGCAAAGGGTGGTTTGAATGAAGAGTTCTCAGACCACCCCTCTTCTCAGCATAAGAGGGCCACGTCTAAAAGTGTGCCTATGTACACTTCAGGGGTGGAGGTTTTTAAAAACACATTCTACAAAAGGGATGGAAATTAGATAATGACACGGGGGACAAATTTTCCCCCCCCCCCCCCGTCCCTGCAGGAACTCAATTTCCATATGTCCCCGCTGTCCCTGCAAGCTCTGCCTTAACCGCACAAGCCTTGAACACTTATGATTTTCAAGTGTGCAGATGAGAACAGAGCTTGCAGGAATGGGGCAGGAAAAGAACTCGGCGGGACGGGGGAAATGAGTTCCTGTGGGGACGGGGCTAAATCTGTCCCCCGTGTCATTCCCTAATGAAAACTGTCTTCTAGTCACAGAAGATACTGCCTGCCTTGGGAAGAGCAAAAGTGACCAACCTTCCATATGACGGGCTGACGGGGGTACCTTGCCAGGATAAGAGGAATCCTGTGTGTGTTTCTCTGAATAGCTCCGCTTCTTTGGTGACACAGTCAACCAGGCAGGAGAAGGCCACGAGAACCCCTAGCCTGCTCCTCAGTTTTCACAAAACAGCCTCAGCTCGCTCACAAAAAAGGTCATTTCCTTGGAATTGAAGTTTTCAGCTTTAACCGTGGAAAAAGAATGGCAGTGCTCCCGAAAGGCTGACTCTGTCTACAGGAATGATCATTATAAATAGAAACGTCCTAATTAGAAAGGCATGCCTATTGCAATTTTGTCAAACTGATCCAAAATAAAGTGTAATGTTCTATTGTCAGAGGCTCTTCCCTCTCATATGCCACAATGGCCTGATCCTTCGCTGCCACAGGGGTGGGCAATTGGGACGTTTACATGTTTACGGTGCATGTCATGGGAAAGTCTCTTTTCTGATTCAAGCAGGTGTAATGTTATTAGTAACATGGCATAAAGTGAATCAGGACGGAGAAAAAAAAATTTAATAGCTCAGAGGAGGTGTCAGGTGGCATCACGGCACAGGTAGCACTGCTGTACCATTTGCTCCTGCACCTCATACGAACATGGCCACAAACTGTGCAGCTTCCATGCCCTATTGCAACAATAAATGTGGTTACATAAGCAAAGGAGCAGTGTGGGGAGAGCAAAGCTGGAGTCGCAGAGGGAGGAAAGCAGCAGGGGCCGGGCTGAGGGCATGGCAATGCCCAGAAAGGCAGCAGAAGGAAGAGAAGAAAGACGTCGCCCCCCCTCCCCAATATATTATGTGCAAGAGAAGCACCAACCTCGGAGCTCCCGGCTCTCCTTCATCCTCCGCACCCGCATTTTCAGCGTCAGCTGCCCCTCGTGCATCTCCGTCCAGAACTGCTCCTCGGAAGGAGAAATGGCCACCTTCAAAGGCATGCTGGGGGGCTCTTGCACCAGAAAGCAGGGAGCCTGCCCGCAGCCAGCTCCACAGAGACTATGAATGAGCTCAGCCCTCCCCGCTGCTCGGCGCTAGCTCATGGAGCAGGCACGCAGCCCACATTCCTGCTTCATCGCACAGACACGCAGCTCCCTCCTCCCCCCTGCTGTTGTTGCTGCTAAGGCCTGACACATGTTTTCCTTAGCTGCTTAAAGACACAGCTTCCCAGGCCTGAAAAGAAGATCTTCCCTCTGCGGGGATTCACATGTCTGCACATTTATTGCACAGAACCGGGAGAGGGGTACTTTCATAATAGGGCACCCTTGCGAAACATCCCAAAAAGGGGGGGGGGAAAGGGATCCGAGTGTAAGAATAATTGAAATGCTCTTTCTAAATTGGAATTTTATTGTTCGAGGACACAGATCTTTTCTAAATATAACAAAGGGGACTGTTGCAGTAAGGACAGAATCCAATGAAAATATAAATTTCAGAGGTAAAGAAAATATCCTACTTGCCAATAACAAACAATAAATTCAAGGCTCTAAGAATCCCTATGACACTCTGGATTCATGGAAAGTAAAAAAAAAAAAAGAAGTCTTTGGTTGATCACAGAGGAATAGCATAGCTCATATTTATAAAGGACTAGTGTTTAAGCCCATTACATTAACGGCTGCTAGAATAGATGTCTGTCTGTCTTTCTTTCTGTCTCTCTCCCTGCCCTGTCTATCTTTTTTTCTTTCTTTTTCTCTCTCTCCCTGCCCCGTCTACCTTTTTTTCTGTCTCTCTCCCTCCCGCTTTCTTTCTTTCTGTCTCTCTCCCTGCCCAGACCCTCACTGAAGCCGCCTTCCAGCTGTGTCAATAAAGGAATCCCTTGCCCTTTCCCGCGCACACCTGCCTAGCTACATGTCCCGTCTCCCCTCCGGACCTGTTCGCTCACCCTTGGTGCTGGATCGCCATCTGCTGCTGCTCCGCAGGAAGCTCGCAAACTGCTGGGCTTTGGCAAGCCAAACCGAGCCCCAGCGCGCACTTCCGCACTCCTCCGCACTTTCATTTTCTCTGGGGTGGGTGGGTTCCTTTAGCCCTCGCTCACCAAGGTGGTGGTGGCCCACCCCATCCGTGTACTCTCTCTCTCTCCTACCTGCCCTCCAAATGCCTGTTTCTCTCACCCACCCAAAGCCTCTCTTCCCTTCTCCTATCCCTTTCTTTTTTTTTTTTATAAACTCTTTCTTGGCCCATTGCTTAGATCCTTTGACATTTGGGAGTGATCTCCCCCTCCTCCCTTTTTCAGGCACTCAATCTTGCTCCAGGGGAGTTTACTTTGGGGGGGGTGTCACAGTCGTGGGCATCGGGAGTTTCTGTTGTTGCTTGGGAGCGAGAGGGAGAAGCCCCGCCTTTCCCTGCCACAACCGGAAGTGCCCCTTTCCCCCTACGTGCCAGCGATTGTTTTTTTGGCAGACAGAGAGAGAGCGAGAGGGGGGGGGAAGTTACCGCCATGGTGATCGCCAGTGGCTCTGGGCTTGAACCGCATTGGAAGAGCGCAGGGTAAACCGCCGCAGGATCCTTCTTTTCGGCAGACAGAGAGAGGGCGGGAGGGAGGAGTTACCACTGTGGTAATCGCCAGTGGCTCCAGGCTCGAACCGCACTGGGAGAGCGAAGGGTAAACCGCCATAGGCTCCTTCTCTCCTACTGCGCATGCGGAGGGACGGGATTTAAGTGCACTTGCGCGGCTAGGGTTTTATTATTATAGAAAATATAGCACCTAATGCCAGAACCCGAGCCCCCCCTGCAAGAAAATCCTGCCTGTGAGATTGTGTTTCAAAGGGAACAGCCTAATAACACAACCCAAAACTTTTGTTTTCCATAAGAAGGAATAAAAAACATTTTACATATCCAGTCAAGATTTGAGTCTAACTGCAAGGTAGCTTTCTTAAGTCACCCCAGTCAAGCCAGCTGATAATGGATGAACTGTAGACTTCGTAATCCCATTCTTGACCCTTTCCCTTCCAGATTTCTACATTTGCTTTGTAGGCATATACCTAATATACCTCCCTCACTTTTACAAAACCGTAGCGTGGTCTTTGTAACGGCCGCGGAGGTAACAGCTAAAAACTGTGCTACAGTTTTGTAAAAATGGGGGGGAGGGGGAGGGATAGGAAGTGCAGGAGTTCTGGGACTTCTAATATCATGTAAAATAGCTCTTAAATTTAAACCCGATCCATTGTCCAAATTAGGAAAATTAATAACTCATATTTTGATGCTGTAGTTTACTTTTACATATGTCGGAAGACCGAAGTTATAATGCCATTGTATAGAAACTTGGTGAGACCTCATCTGGAATATTGTGTACAATTCTGGAGACTGCATTATCAAAAAGAAGAGAATGGAGTCGGTTCAGCGAATGGCCACCAGGATGGTCTCAGGACTCAAGGATCTCCCGTATGAGGAAAGGCTGGTTAAGTTACAGCTATACTCACTCGAGGAGCGTAGAGAGAGGGGGGATATGATTGAGACGTTCAAATATGTCACGGGTCGTATTGAGGTGGAAGAGGATATCTTTTTTCTTAAGGGACCTAGGGTGACAAGAGGACATCCGTTGAAACTCAGGGGTGAGAGATTTCATGGTGACACCAGGAAGTACTTCTTCACCGAGAGGGTGGTTGATAATTGGAAGAGTCTTCCACTGCAGGTAATCCAGGCCAGCAGCATGCTGGACTGCACAAGAAAATGGGATAAGCATATGGGATCACTTCAGGGAAGAATTTAGGGGGTGGGTCATTAGAGTGGGCAGACTTGTTGGGCCGTGGCCCTTTTCTACCGTCACCGTTTCTATGCTCAATTTTCCACATCATGGTAACTTTGTGACTAATCAGATTTCCAGAAGTATCCTTAACAGATTTTGCATCATCTACGATTATAACCGTAGTCTGAGCAGAATTATCTCATGTGGGGGAACTGGGCCCTTTGGCTGCCAATAACAAATAAATTCCCGCCACCCACCCAAACAGAAACATCAACGAATGAACACAACCAAGCAAATGTGAATAAAAGACCAGAGCTTCATGTATTGCAGATTAACCCCCTCCCTCTTACAAAACCATAGCGTATTTTTTTAGTGCCGGCTCTGATGCTCATAGACCCCCCTGGAGCACAGTTTTTAGTGCTAGCCACGGCGTCAGAGCTGTTACTGCCACAGCTGGCGCTAAAAACCAGGCTACGCTTTTGTAAAAAGGGGTGGGGGAGAATGCCTAGGAGTGTCAGAGCTGTTACCGCTGTGGCCGGCTAAACACTGCGCTAAGGTTTTGTAAAGAGGGGGGAGGGGGGTAAAAGAAGTACTAAAGATTCCACACCCAGCCCAAGCTAAAAGAAAATTGTACTTAACATTTTACCAAGCCAATGAAAATTGACTTGCCCCAGGCAGCTACCTAGCTAGTAGCGGCATTTTGGTTCTGCCATAAGGGCTTAGGGAGCATGCATGGACCTCCAAGTCAAAATAATAATACCTTAATTTTAATCACCTAGTAAAATGGAGTTTCAACCACACGAATTAGCTTGGGTATACTGCTAGCTGCGACAAACACAAAGGAAAAGAATAAAAGCAGAGATAGTGGACGAAGGGGAAAGCTGGGTGGGAAGACTGCCTCTGGGGAGCAGGAACCAGGCTGATCCTCTCTCCACTCCTGACACCCAGCCCACTAGCCCTGAAGAGGGGTTTTCACACCAAGGTCAAATTTAAACCTCCTCCTGGACCAGGATGGTTCCTCCAATTCTAGCATCTCCCTGAAATCAATAGCCAGCCTCGGATAATGTCTTTGATCAACTTTTTGCCCACAAGATTAAAAGCAGAATATAACATTAATGATCTCATGATTGCCGTAGCATATTAAAATGAGCTCTCCTTGTGACGCATACAAGAGAACGCCCACCTCTTACTGAGTCAAATTTTCTGGGAAGTTCGGGTCCGGAGCTGTTCCTTCCCAATCTCCACCCACCACACCCACTACCCCTCTCAAATCTAAAATGTTTCTAATTACCCAACATGTATCGCCTCAAGTCCCCGGCAATTCTTCTATAACTCCTATGTAATTCCTATGACAATTCTTATGTAAAGTTACAATTCTTGTAACTCCTGATAAATCTTATGTAATCCGCCTTGAACCGCAAGGTATTGGCGAAATAGAAATCACTAATGTAATTATGTATGTCTCGCGCCTATGGTTAGAACATAGCTCTTACACTCACACTCGCAACAGCTGCGTCCATATCGGATGTTCAAACAGACAGACAAAAAAAAGTAATAGACTGCTCGCGAGCTCCGGTAATCAGGAGTTGTACTGGGACTGCGCAGAAGAGCTATGCCAACCAATCTGCTGTTCTGCGCAGGCGCCAGGCATAATTCCTCCCCTTTTTACCGGGCATTTAATTTGTCCTGAGCATAACAAAATCACTTCCAAACTGGTATTTTTTTTTTTTTTCCCCCCCCGAGTTGCTTGAGCTTTGTGCATTGGGGCCTGAGATCTTTCTTATTGGCTAAAGGTCTAATATGTAGAAGTTTACTCATGCTATAAAGAATCTTATCCAAGCCATCTGTGATAACACTGTGCAGCCCCAAACAGTGTACCAGGCTCTGTTCTATTTCTGACACTATGCACACATCTGGAGCTCAGACAACCAACTGTAAAATGCATGCCTTGCTCAATCTCAAGAAAGCATAACATACTGTTGCATATATGCCTCATGAACTCTCAAACTAGGGGCCGTGAAATATACAGTCTAAGGTTTACATTAAAAACACCCAAATCCCCTCTAGCCTCGCCTTTCACCTAAGCTAAACTTGCTTCTGGTGACTTCACTGTTTTTCTTACAGTGACATCATTCCAGGTGATGTCACCGCCAAGAACAGCAGCCTGCCTGGAGCCGAGGCGCTGCCATCATTCAGCAAACACAGGATTAATTATTCTCAGCTGTGGGTCAGAAGAGAAGCAGATTCAAACATGCTGCGGAGACAGGCAGGGGGAACAGGCAACAGTGCTCAGACAGCCCAGACCTGGGGTAGGCTATGCGGAGTGGGAAGAAAAGCAATATGCAAAGAGCCTCAGTCCAGGCATGAGAGAGCCAGGGAAGAAGGAGGGGGAGGCAGCAGTATGAGCCAAGAGGGGCAGTTGAGCATGGGAGAAACAAGCAGCCGTACACATGTTTACCACATGTCTGAGAAAGGCAGAAGAACATAAACGTTGTCAAACTGGGACAGACCAAAGGTCCATCAAACCCAGTATCCTATTTCAAACAGTGGCCAATCCACGTCACAAGTACCTGGCAAGATTCTGAAAGAGTAAAACAGATTTATGCTGCTTATTCTAGAAATAAGCACTGGATTTTCCCAAGACCATCTTCATAATATTTCTTTTAGGAAATTATACAAACCTTTTTAAAACCCTGCTAAGCTAACTGCTTTTACCACATTCTCGGGCAATGACTGAAGAAATATTTTCTCCATTTTGTTTTAAAGTTGTTACTTAGTAGCTTCATTGTGGGCCTCCTGGTCCTATTATTTTTGGAAAGAGTAAACATGTGATTCATGTCTACCCATTTCACTCCATTCAGTATTTTATAAACCTCTAGTACAGGGGTAGGGAACTCCGGTCCTCGAGAGCCGTATTCCAGTCGGGTTTTCAGGATTTCCCCAATGAATATGCATGCACTGCTTTCAATGCATATTCATTGGGGGAAATCCTGAAAAACCGACTGGAATGCGGCTCTCGAGGACCGGAGTTCCCTACCTCTACTCTAGTACATCTCCCCTCAGTCATCTCTTCTCCAAGCCGAACAAACCTAGCTGCTTTTAGCCTTTCCTCATAGAAAGGTTGTCCCATTCCCTTGATCATTTTCAGCACCTTTTTTGTAACCTTTCCAATTCTGCTATATCTTTTTTGAGATGTGGCGACCGGAACTGCAAACAGTATTCGAGGTGCGGTCACACCATGGAGACATAGAAAGGCATTACAATATTCTCATTTTTGTTTTTCTATTTCTTTCCTAATAATTCCTAACATTCTATTTGCTTTCTTAGCTGCCACTGAGCAGAGGGTTCCAACGCATCATCGACGATGACACCTAGATCCTTTTCTGGGGTAGTGACTGCTACCATGGAACCCTGTGTCACCTAGCTATAGTTCGGGTTCCTCTTTCCCACATGCATGACTTTGCACTTGCTCACATTACTGCAGTCCGGCCATGGGACCAACGGTTGGCTCGGGGGCCCGTTCAAGCTGGACTTCAGTTTTGACTGTTTTGATTTTATTTTCACTTCTTTTTAGTTTAGGATATATTTTTTAATCTCACTCATTGTTTTACCACTTATTTTGTTTTATTTTATCATTCAAATTTCATTTAAATTTCCCCAGAATTCTATTGCTTCAACGGTTCTCCCTCTGCATCTATTTTTATCTCCCCTCTTTTTAACCTTTCAAATTCCTTTAGATCATTGTAATCTTATTAGTATGTTTATTTTCTTATTTTTCTCCTCTATCTCTATTTTCTTTCTTTCTTTATTACTCTTCTAATTGTCATTTTTCCTGGTACTTTAGTTAGATTGTGAGCCTTCGGGACAGTAAGGGAATTTCTAAGTACCTATCTTACTTATAATCGTAATGCACCAATATATTTATTGTAACCCGTTCTGGGCTCTTTTGGGAGGCGGGCTAAAAAATCGAATAAATAAATAAAAAAATAAAAAATCATCCGCTAGTTGGTTGGCCAATCTCATGCAATTTTTCAAAATCCTCTTATGATTTAACAACTTTGAATAACTTTGTGTCATCAGCAAAAAAATTTTTTTTTAAAAACTTTAGTTTTTATTGAATTAAAGATTATCTTACAAGTGGTCATCTGACCCAGAAATAAGAACTGCCATCAAGCCCAGTATTCTGTTTCCAACAGTGGTCAACCCAATGTGAATGGGGAGTTTTTGGGGTTTAGTAATATATTTAATAGGGTGTGTTGCCCATTGACTGCATTTGTTGAATTACACTAACTGGCATGTTTTCTCTCCTTGTATTAGATTTCTTTACACATCCAGGGAGGGAAATGTAGTCTGATTACTAAAATTACTTAATTATAATATTGTAATTTGATAACATGTCTCCATCTATTAATTATGAGGAGGGGGGGAATGATTGTTTTATGTCTTAATTGTGTATTTAAAGTGCCTTCTTTGTAGTGTTTATGTTAAATTAATTGTATGCCACTGTCAAAAAAGTTTGTAATATCCTACTAGGGAGATTTATATGGTAATCTGTGAGGATTAATAATAAGAAACTTCAATGCTCACAGCTCTAATAAAATTATATAAATATGTCAAATTTTTCAGGGGATATTTCCAAGTTTTTATTGATTAAAGAACACAAATTCATTTTTAATTGGCAGACTTTATCTCCATCTGGGCTCAACTTGGAGATAGATTGGTTTCAATTATAAGCTGGGATCAGTATTCCCTTGGGCAGTTCTTTCTTCTCTCCTCCCCCTTGAAGTCATGTGCGATGGGTGGAGCCTCTGTGCCACTATATATAGAAGAGGTGTAACCAACGCTTCTGTTTCAGTCTTCATCTTTTTGCAGTCCAGGATGACCGTAGCCATTACATGGTAGGAGAATCAGTACTGAAGTGTAGCAGGAAGGGTATATATAGAATAATTAAGAGTTTGAAGCAGGTAAATGTGATAACTGTGTAGCACTTTATTAGTGATTTAGATATATTTTAATTCACAGTGTCCCCTCCTGAGGAAGAGTTACCGAAACTCGAGTCGGGGGGGGGGGGGGGTCAACAGTTTGGATATGGCTAAAGGTTTTTATTAGCACTGGCACTTTATTGAATCTATGGTCGTTTGTTAGAACTTCTATACCAGATAAGTGACTATAACATCTTATTTTATAACATCTTTTTAAAAAAATAGCGAGTGGCTTGGGACAGTAAAGAGCAATGATGGTCCCACAACAACCATAGTCTGTAGTTATCGCAGATGTATTTGGTTATGGGTCTGAGCACTTTACAATTACAATTTGATATACTTATGTAATTTAGTAGAGCTGTGAGCATTGAAGTTTAATGTCAAAGTTTGAAAATTAATAATTAAAAAAAAAAAGCCAACATTGGCCAACCCAAGTCCTTAGCTAGATCCCAAGTAGTAAAACAGATTTTGGGCTCCTTTTACTAAGCTGTTTTAGCGTGCGCAGAATTGCCGTGCACGCTAGATGCTAACGCCAGCATTGAGCTGGCATTAGTTTTTCCGTGTAGCGCGGGGGGTTGCGCATGCTAATATTCTGTGCGTGCTAAAAATGCTAGCGCACCTTAATAAAAAGGAGCCCTCTATCCTGCTTATCCTAGGAATAAGCAGTGGATTTCCTCAAGCCATCTCAATAATGGCTTATGGATGTCTCTTTTAGGAAACTATCCAAACTTTTTAAAAACCCTGCTAAGCTAGCTGATTTCATCACACATTGTGTGTAGAAATATTTTCTTCAGTTTGTTTTAAGCCTATTACTTTGTATCTTCATCGCATGCCCCCTAGCCCTACTATTTTTGAAAAGAGTAAACAAGTTATTCACATCTACCCTGTCCATTCCACGCAGTATTTTATAGACCTCTGTCAAATCACCCCTGAGCCCCGACTCATGCCCATAAGCCCCTGTAATCATTGCATTGATATTGAAACATGTGCACTCCCCTAGATCCACCCCCAAAATCCCTTTTTACTGGCATATAAGTGGCTCCTGCAGCCAAAAGGGCTATTGGGGTGGATCTAGGGGATTCTGGAGGTGGTTTGGGGGTCTCACCATGACCTATAAGGGAGCTGTAGTGAGATGAAGACATGGCACCCTTTTTGTGAAGTTCACAGCAGTGCCCTGTAAGGTACCCCACTATTTAGGTGCCATGTCTGGGTGTTCAGTCCATCACTTTGCAGACCTCTCCCACATCCCACAGGGCTTGTTCTAGGCATTTTTGACTTGGATGAAAATATGGTATAAAGATGGACGATTTAGCGACTTGGACAATCAGATTAGTAGGACATATACCTAGACGATTTTCGAAACAAAAAAAAATTTGGATTTTTTTTTTTTAAATATGTCCAAGCTGTTTTTTCACTTTGGACGACTTGCGACTTAGACGAAAATGAACTTAGATGTTCCTTTCGATTATGCCCCTCCACGTGAATTTACCTTGGGTGCCCAAATTTGGGCAACCTATATAGAATCCAGATCAGTATTTGCCAACGTAAAGTGTTTTGACAGCTTTTTTTTTCCCCTAGTCATGGAACACTGCAGGACCAATGAGAGAACAACCAAGCTATGTTCTATGTCCTCCCCACATCCCCAAGAAAAATCTCTATTAACTTAAGAACATAAGCCATGCCTCTGCTGGGTCAGACCACAGGTCCATCATGCCCAGCAGTCCGTTCACGCATCGGCCCATCAGATCCACGACCTGTATAGTAACCCTCTATCTATACCCTTCTATCCCCTTTTCCTTCAGAAAATTGTCCAATTCCTTCTTGAACTCCAATACCGTACTCTGCCCTATCACGACCTCTGGAAGCGCGTTCCAAGTGTCCACCACCCGTTGGGTGAAGAAGAACTTCCTAGCATTGGTTCTGGATCTGTCCCCTTTTAATTTTTCTAAATGCCCTTTTCTAAATTCCCTAAACTGCCCTACAAAATTCAGCATGTGTGCAGAGGGGAACACTCTGGCAACATAATTTTCTGTTGCAAACTCATCTCTAGTAACCAGGAGCCAAGAAGAAAAAAAAAACCCCAAAACCAAAATGTAGCTATGGCTATTGGACTGAGAAAGCACAAAATAAAACTGGCAGGGAAACTTCTTTATGCCACATTGTAATCTGACTTATACAAAGTGACAAGACTACAGAAAGGAAGACTGCAATGGCTAGGTCAGGGGTAAGGAACTCCGGTCTTCGAGAGCTGTATTCCAGTTGGGTTTTCAGGATTCCCCAATGAATATGCTTTGAAAGCAGTGCATGCAAATAGATATCATTCATATTCATTGGGGAAATCCTGAAAACCCAACTGGAATATGGCTCTCGAGGACCGGAGTTCCCTACCCCTGGGCTAGGTCTTAAACAGAAGAAAGTGAATGAGATCCTTATAGGGCAAAAGGGAAGTGATGACAAATATGGTCTGTGGTCATCTGCTTTCACCTGTGGTTCCTGAAGAGAGGAAAAATGGCACACCAGTGCATGCAAACTAAACCTGTGATTTTTATCTTTTTGGCAACATTCCTGCTGCCTTAGTCCTTCGCATGCTCTCTCTTGGCTCCTCCTCCTCCTCCCTGTTCCGGTTCCAGTTGACACAATCCCAGGAGTAATTATAGAATCCAGTAAACAAATCCACTGACGACACGCTTACTAAACGCAAAGGCATAGAGTGGGGGAGATTGGACAAGAATCTGAATAGCCTACACGCAGCGAAAAGCACAGACAGAAATACTGTGTTTCTGTCTGAGCTTTTCCTGAAAATTACAGTATTAAATGCCCCAAGTTCATATGTTATCTGTCATGTTATGTGTAAGGGTTACCAGATTTTGCATCTGGAGAAAAGAGGATGCGTATCCTGCCTTTCCCTAGCCCCATGCAAACCTCTTCGCTTTGGGCCGAGTCTGGGAGAGTGCATCTGCACATGGGAGGGTTTCAGGTTGTCACTGGGGGATGACTCGAATATAGGACGAGCCCCCCATTTTGGGGCCATTTTTTTGGCCCCCAAATCTCACCCTATATTCGAATATATACGGTACCTCTTGGGGAAGAAATGCATTATGAATCACTGGCTTTCTGACCAACCTCCTTCAATTTGGTATTGGCAGAGTAAGCTGCACACGATGGTGTGGTGGGAAGCACAAGCGGTGGTTGGCTCCCGGAAGTGCCCGCAAAGCGTTTCTCCAAGTGTGGACTCCTTATCTAAATGTGCTATATCCAAGAGGCCGTAGTCTCATTTTGAACACTCTCTGAACCATGTTCTTGTCTTATGGACATGCTTTGTATTTTTTTGTAGGTAGGGATGGGAGAGGTAGGGGGGTTGGACATGGTGAATATTCTTCTGGCGCTTGTCCTTATATGCTTGTTTTCCTTTGTTTTTGAAAATTAATAGAAAGTTTGAAACATAAAACTCAGAAATTTCAATCCATCTTCCTTTTTCTGGAGCCTACTTGTAATGTAATCCAACCTTGAACTGAATAGGTAAAGGCAGAATAGAAAACCTGATTAACATAACATCTGGCTCCCAGTTCACTGGAACATTTAACTGTTGCTCCAGTAAAGCCCTACGAGATGCCGTTGAACTCTGTAAGCAGCCCAAGTCATGTCTGCAGTTTCTCTCTTGCTTCTATTCTTGTAGGAAGTAGTGGTGGTGGGGTAATATTATATAGCACTTGTGCAATATTCCAGGAATGCTAAGGAATGACAGGTCTGGGACCCTTGCCAATTCTGTCACAGCCTATTGGAGCGAATGTTTCGGGAGAGGGAGGAGGAGAATGGGAAGAAGGGTCTTTGGAGGATCTCTCATTGACGACAATCTCACATTCTTTCCAAGTCCTGGGAGTAAACGAACAGTCCAAATTTAGAAAGAACGAAGACTGGAAAATTTAAACATTCCTTGAAGAATTGGTATAAACAACGAGGCGAGAGGGAGAGAGGAGGTGATGTCAAAACACATCAGAACCAGATTGAAAACATTATAAAAAGAAAGGGAAAAAACAACTGAAATTTGAGTTCTAAGCACCAGCAGGCAACAAACTCCAGCTAGAAATTTGAAGTTCACACAGTGCCTGCACTTATCCCTGCATCCTGGGGGAAGATACTGGATTATTTCTGACCCCCCTGAACCCCAGGTTTCAGAACTTTGCTTATGACTGAAAGAGTGGCTTGCTGTGCTTGTTTGATCTTATTTTTTAACTGACAAGCTGATTCAGTTCTGGGTTTACCCCCACTGCTTTCATGAACATGTAGTTTCTGCTTTTCAAGATCAGAGCTCCAAATCCAGGCAGGAAAGGGGTTTAAGCCAGGACTGGATCAGCTTGCTTTTAACAAATGGATCACCTGGTGAAGGTCTCTAGTTTTGCAGACTTCATTAAAGTTTAGCACAAAAATTCATGACGGTCTTTTTTTTTTTTTTTTTCTATCAACTAGTGGCACTGGAATATTCCAGGCAGGTTTATAATTCAGTTCAACTTACATTTAAGCAGCGATACTAGCTATACAGTTCTTGAAATAATTTTGGTGATCAATAATTAAATGTTTTAATTTACATAAAGTAGAATACTAAGCATAATCTTCTAAAGCAGTGGTTCCCAACCCTGTCCTGGAGGACTGCCAGGCCAATCGGGTTTTCAGGCTAGCCCTAATGAATATACATGGAGCAGATTTGCATGCCTGTCACGTCCATTATATGCAAATCTCTCTCATGCATATTCATTAGGGCTAGCCTGAAAACCCGATTGGCCTGGTGGTCCTCCAGGACAGGGTTGGGAACCACTGCTCTAAAGAGAGAGAAAAAATACTCTAAAGAAAAGAAAATTGTGGCCAAAACATTTAGCAACAAAGATTATTACAGAAATAATGAAATAGGGAGGAGAGGCTCTACCAATAAGACAATCATAATTTGCAACTTTAAACAAGAGCACCAACAAGAAAACAAAGGATAAGAATAATGTTAAATCTCAAATCTTTCCTTACTAAATCCCTACATAACAAATTAGACCTAAGAAAATAAGCTCACCCCATGCTACATAATCATCCTTCCCTCTCTCCAATCTGTCCAGCATCACTTATTAAAATATTTTGGGAAGGGGCATATGGGCATGGAATGAGCATGAAAGTGTTGTTCGTTCTGATTAGCATGTGTTACAGTATAATCTCGTTATAACGGAACTTCGAGGTCCGCTGGTCCCGGCCGTGCACCTTTATAAACATACAGAAAATCATTGCATATAACGGACTTTCAGATATAAGACAACCAATTTGGTCCCCAGAGCCGCTTTTAGCTGTAGTTTTCTTCGGCTGTAACGGACATGCAAGCTCTGCCTACAAGGGGCGTGGCGTGCCGGTGATATAGTATCAAAATGCAGCCCAGAAGAAAATGAGTATTTTTCTTTCAAGGACAGTGCAACATAATGCTTTAGAATATCTTTTAGTGTTCTGTTTTTCAATCATTTCGTGCCATACCAATGTTTTGCTGAGTTTTGTTCTTGTGCAGAGACTGTTCATTGATTGTATGTTTCAAATTGACCTAAAAGTTTTTAAAAAATGCAACTCTGGATATAACGGACTGTTTTTCCAGGTCCCTCAAAGTCTGTTATAACGAGATTATACTGTAACAGGAATACAAAGACTTAGGGCTCCTTTTAAACACGCGTGACTTCATCACGCGCTAACCCCCACGTTAGCCGAAAAACTACCGCCTGCTCAAGAGGATGCGGTAGCCGCTAGCACAGCCAGCGGTTTAGTGCGCGCTATTCCACGTGTCAAACCGCTAACGCGCCTTCGTAAAAGGAGCCCTTAGCACTCACCAACGGGATAATGCAGACTTAGGGCCTGATCCTATAAGTGGCATCTAAATTTCAGACGCTCAGCTGAATTGTACACAGATTCCAAAATGGTTTATTTGGCATGATTGATGTCAGTTTAAGCCAATCAAAAAAGATGTTTAAATTAGCACCTTTATCTAGGCACCAACAGTCGCCTACCAATGCCTACCTGAAAAGTACGTGTGGTCAGGGGTGGAGAATAGGCATGGTACGACGGGTGCCTGGCCTACGTTACTGGCGCATGACAATATGATGCCTACTGGCACCAAAGTCATTAGGTGCCATTTCGGCACTAAGAGCCTCTTAAATAGCAGATAACTAGGAGATGGTAAATGCAGTTAACTTTTTCTGGTACTGTGCACTGAAAGCAATGTTAGCACAAAGCTTGCAAGAAAGGAAAAAAAAGGAAACCTTTTTTTTAAAGTGCCATGTTGAATCTGGGGTCACTGAACAGGGAACATAAGAACTTAAGAGTTGCCATACTGGGACAGACCGAAGGTCCAAGCCCAGTATCCTGTTTCCAGCAGTGGCCAAGGGTCTTTAGGTGGGCAGACTAGATGGGCCGTGGCCCTTATCTGCTGTCTATTTCTATGTTTCTATGTCCCGAGTACTAGGCAGAAACCCAAAATAGGGTGTTAAGACACACTCAAAGACCGGGGTTTTGTGAAGTATCAATTTAAAGGTTAATAGGCAGATTTTATAATTTATTTGGTGTACTACTGGAAGCCAATGAGATTTTTCAAGAAGTGGGGTAATATGGTCAAATTTCTTCGCCTTCCAAATAAGTTTGATGGAAGCATTTTGAATAAGCTGTAACCCTCTCTAATCTCTTTTTGAGGGATTCCTTTGAACAGAGCATTGCAGTAGTCAATTCTGAATGACCAGTGAATGGATCAAGATATTGAGCGACTTGGGTTCTAACCATTTGAGAATCGAATGGATTTGTCTTAGTCTAAAGAATGTAGATTTGACTACACTGCTAATATGTTCATGAAAGGATAATTTCTGATCAAAAATGACCCCAAGTATCTTAATTGAAGTGACCATTTGCAGAGAAGTACCAGCTAATGTAATGGGATCTTTAAGATTGATTCCCTCTTTCCAAGGAAAGAGCATTACATTGGGGGGTTTTTTGACATTAAGTGCCAACCTATTTATATCAAGCCAGTGAATTTGATGAAGCTTTTCATTAATGGAAAGAATTTCTGCGGGATTTTCCGGATCGAGGAGATGAAAAAGTTGAATGTCATCTGCGTAGGCAAATGCACTCAATCCTATCGACTGGCATAGAGTAATCAAAGGGGCAAGAAAAAAATTAAATAAGAGGGGAGAAAGAATTGAACCTTGGGATTCCAAAAATTAGTTCTACAAGTTTCTGAGACAGTGTTAAATGAGATTATAGAAGAGCAGTCAGTAAAGTATTAACGAAACCATGCCAGGATTTGATAAATAATCCCAATCGATTCTAGTCGTCCTAGGAGGAGATCATGATCGACGTCAAATGCTGACGAAAGATCGAGAGACACTAAAAGAATGGAATTATGATGATCCAAATAGTTGACATGCCAACTGAGTGCTCTCTGAAGTCATAAAGCCTCATTCCACCAATGCCTAAGAGCTAACCTCAGAAGTGATGTCACAATGGCTTGATTGTCCTATACTTGGCTCACATAAGAACATATTCTGTAAACCACTGAGTTTTTTGACAGTATAAAGTTCTTAAATTAGTTCTTCCTTTTCTTATGTTTTCTGCTATGCACTCTAATCTAAATCACATGTGAACTGAGTCAAGCTCCACTGGGAGATGACCCAGTATTTAAACCAAAGATTAGATTAGAAATAAGAATAGCCGTACTGGGACAGACTGAAGGTCCATCAAGCCCAGCATCCACTTTCCAACAGTGGCCAACCCAGATCCAAAGTACCTAGCTAGATTCCAAACAGTAAAACAGTAATAGGAATAAGCAGAGGATTTCCCTAAGCCATCTCAATAATGGCCTATGGACTTCTCTTTTAGGAATTATCCAAACCTTTTTTTAAACCCTGTTAAGCTGATTTCACCACATTCTCTGGAAACAAATTCCAGAGCTTAATTACATGTTGTGTGGCACAGTGGTTAGAACTACAGCCTTTGCACCCTGAGGTTGTCGATTCAAATCCCTGCTGTTCCTGGGCAAGTCACTTAATCCCCTTATTGCCCCAGGTACACTAGAGTTTGAGCCCTCTGCGGCAGATAGGGAAATATGATAAAGTACCTGAATGTAAACCACTTAGGATATAAGTGGTAGAAAAATAATTAATTAAATATTTTCTCCAGTTTGTTTTAAATCTCTTACTTAGTAGCTTCATTGTATGTCCCCTAGTCCTAGTATTTTTGGGAAAATATCACGTTAAGACATACTATGCCCAGATTCTAATGGTGTTTAATAAAATGTACTTGTTAGTCCATGCTTAATAATCTCCTTCAGTTCAGGATAAAACACAATGGTCTGATTCAGTAAGGCTGTTCTTAATGGAGAATATAAGAACTATTTTTCCACAATTGGCATGCGTTTTAACAGCTTTGAACAGTTTAGTGTCATCTGCAAATTTAATCACCTCACTCGTTCGAATTTCAAGATTATTTATAAATAAGTTAAATAGCACCGGTCCCAGTACAGATCACTGGGGCACTCCACTATTTACCCTCCTCCATTGAGAAAAATGGCCATTTAACCCTATCTTAAAATATTGTAAAATGTTAGAGCCATAATGGTGATTTTTAAATGAATTTTGTTTGATGCGATATTTGATTTCGATCAATTAATGTGCACCGCACTGATAATCGAAGAGCTGTATATAAATAGAAATAAACAAATTTTAAAAAAGGATCATGTGACAGATGAATATTGGTGAAGATGAGAAGGGGAAGGCACAAAAGGAGATGAATATTGAGGAATTAGTTTAGTTGCTCTGTGACAAGTGGAGAGGCATGAGTTGCTCTGGGGAACAGAGTATGTATGCTTTTGAGTTGCTGGGGGAAGGGTTTGCGGAAGAGTCAGTCACTCAAGGAGAATGTGCATTTTTCTGGAGTGACCAGGTGATGTGTTAGCATGCCTGTACACACCCTAAAAATGTCACTTTTAAACCTTGAAAACTGGGGAAGAATAACAGAAGGGCTGAAAGTTGCATACTGAGAAAACAGTGAAGTGGAGCCGGTTCTTCTGCAGGATGAGGAAGTAACAATGGGATGCAGGGCCGCAGAGTGATGAAGTGGTAAATGGGATCTCTTATAATAGAGGGTTAGTCACAAGTTCAATTTAGGAGAGAACTCTGGAATCTTGAACACCTTTTTCTTCGATGGACCTCAGAAAAAGGAGGGTCAGGGGAAGGAAAAGAAAGAGGTTCAACACAGTTGAAGGTGGGGGTGCTCTCAGTTTTGCAGAGAAACAAAGGTTAAAGAACAGTCAGGCTCCTGCAGGAGTTTGCAGGGCTTGTGGCAGGAGGGCGGAGGCGTTACGTAATGCAGGAAAAATGTTGGCTCTGCTGAGTTTTCCACAGCTTTGTATGTCGGGAAAACCATATAAATCAACATACTTTCTCCTTTCAGGCCCAGCTCCGGAGGCAGAGTTATTAACACCATTTATAACAAAAACATGGAACACAAGATTTCCAAGGCTGGAACTAATTCTCTGAGGAATGTTCTCTTCTGCTGTTCTGTCCTTCTTAGGACTGTTTCATCTCCTAGTGTGTTACTTGTAAAACTTTGTCCTTTAAAACTTGCTTTTTTAGGCTTGGGTTAGTGACCAGGGCTGATCTCTTGGGACAGAGAATCAAAATACAACTTATTTATTCATTCAATATTTGATATACCGCCATGTGAACCAAATAGAAGATGAAAATGGTTTACTATACCCTGAATAAAGAAACAGAAATAAAAAGTAAAAAGAATTGATTGTCATGGAGGTAATGTTTAGAACTACTGTATATCAATAATCAAATTACAAATGCAACGAATGTAGAAACAGCATGCAAGGGAAGGGAGAAAACGGAAACAGCTTGCCCAGTACATCAGTATTAATTATTGGGGAAAAAAATGATGCATTAACCACAATTTTCCCAACAGATTTACATTTTGCAGAAGAACTTTCCGTTCCTATGAAGTGGTTTTAAAAAGATGGGGGCCAAATAACACAGAACTGAGGGTGGTGTCAATGTCCCTCCTCAAGGGCCGCAATCCAGTCGGGTTTTCAGGATCTCCCCAATAGCATATAATGAAAGCAGTGCATGCACATAGATCTCATGCATATTCATTGGGGAAATCCTGAAAACCTGACTGGATTGCAGCCCTCGAGGAGGGACGTTGACACCCCTGGCTTAAAGGGAGAGGAAATAAGAAGATGGAGTGGATTTTAAGGAGCAGATGGAATCAGAGGCCAAACCCCCAGAAGTGCATGTGTAGAAGGACCAGTAAGCCAATGTCGGAATGTTGCATTTTATTCTGTTACGAGTCAGAAGCCAGTACTGGATGTGATTGAAACGCCTAATGCTATAAAGAGGTTGAACAGCTGCCGTTGTTTTGAATTCATACGAGTTATATCAGCCAGTAGAGAATTACAGTAATCTGACTGATTACTAAAACATGAATTAAAGTTTTCAAAATTTAAGGCTCAATATTGAACAAGATTTAACCAGCCAGAAACAGCTGCTGGTTGCTGAAATTACCTGCTCAGGGTTAACCATTAATTTTCAGATGTACTTAATCAGCTAAAGAAAATGCCAGTGCCCAGTCATGGCCTGGCACTGAATTTCAGAGTTTAACTCTGGCGCCAGTCAGCATAACACCGATCACCACTGGGTGAATATTGGGCTCTTAGGGTCAGATTCTATGAATGGTGCCTAGGTGCATTGTAGGCATCACCACATGGCTGTCAATCAACCACTAGGCACCGCTTATAGAATCGTGCCTAGCAATGCCTAAGCGGGCTTAGGCATCGCCAGGCACTGTATAGGTAGGCACCGGTACATTAGGCCGTGCGGAACTCTTACCAGATATACGGATTTACCTGGGTCTTTGTAGAAGACAGGTCAGGCATCCAGACTGGGACAAGGGCGGAGCTCCGTCCGTGGCCCAGTCAGCTGGCTGGACGTTATGTGTGATTACTGTTTCACTCTCTTCCCCCAGGGTTCCTGATGAAGGGACGCTAAGTCACCGAAACCAGGCTTGGTTGAACCCGGCCACAGGAGGTCTTTAATTGTGATGACTGTTGGACTTCCAGCCCTTTGTGGAAATCTACTCTGATCAAAGGAAGCAGTTTCATCTTATTGCTCTTTTGGGGAGTTGACTGGGGGTTTTCAAGGAGTACTCTTAGTGATTTCACTGTTGCAATTTATTAATTATCACTGAAGGATTATTTAAACAGTACTTATTTTGCTTTGCTCACTGTTCACTTTAATATTATTTAGGCGCACGTGAGGCATTCAATGATGTGCGGGTAGGGGCCTTTTGCTCCCGCCTGGTTGTTTTCTGTGCTGGAGGTTTATCCTCCTTTCGCGGACTCCCCACACTGAGGATGCCCCGTTTCACTGAGTATATTTTTCTATTCTTTTGTGTTGCTTTCAGTGATCTCCTTTGAGTGCTCCTTTTGACTATTTCTGCCTTTTTGTAGCGTCTTTCTTAGACTATGTTAAGGCAACACAAACTTGGAATGTAGAATTAAATATTCAACTTCAAGGGTTTCATATCCAAAGATTTTTAAATATTTTATATAATCTTTCTGATATTCCATATTTTGAAATGAGTTATAAATTTATTTGTAGAGCATACTGTATATTGCTCCTTGGCAACTTTTACTTCATCAGGATCTTGTTTGAAATGTTGGACATTCTAAGGCTACATTATCTCGTACGTTTTGGGAATATCCATTAGTAAAACAATTTTGGGATGAAGTTTTTTCTAAGGTTAGTTATGTGGCATACAAAGTGGCATTGTAATAGCTATAGTCTTTTTTGGGGTTTTGACATTAGACATCCTATTCCTAAAGGACTGAAAGGAATTTCTTAGAAGAGCAATTTTATCAGGATTGAAAATTATACCATGGGCTCCTTTTACAAAGCTGCGTTAGGGCATTAACGGCATGGAATAGCGCACGCTACACTGCCCCATGTGCTAGACGCTAACGCCAGCATTGAGCTGCGTAGCACGCGGTATATCCTGCATGTGCTAAAAACGCTAGTGCACCTTAGTAAAAGGAGCCCTATATCTTTGGATTAAATCATTGAGGCCTACATATAGTAATTGGTGTTCCAGAATGTTGCATCTTTTAATGATGGAAAGTATGCAATTAACAGATTGGGATAATAGGCAAGGTCGTTAACTAATATTTATTTAGATACTTTAACACCACATACCTGTAGTCGTATTTTAATTAATATGTCATGAAATAAAAATTATTTTTGGGATAATAACTGGGATGAGAAAGGGGGTAATTTGGGGATTGGGAAGATTTGTATTCATATTTAAGATTGTTATATAATTAAAAAATTTTGTAATATTTTTTGTATATTTTAAAAATTTAATAAATGATTAAACTAAAAGTGAAGTGTTTCACTTCAGCCCATGCCTCAAAGAGGGGGGGGGGGGGGGGGGTGTTAGAGTTACTGTTAAAATGATTCAGTACAAGCTGGAGGGAATTTTTTTTAATTTTATTATTTTCCTCTCAAATCTGCCCTGTTGTGCTTATCTTTATTTGTTCTTTCTTTAATAAAACATTTGTAGTTCCTCCCCTCCTCCTTTTGTATCAGTCCTGTTATTTATGTTCAAATTTTGTCCATGTATATTACTGTTCCCTCAATTTTAGATTTGTAATACGCTTTGAAATGATGACATTGCGTGTATATCAAATGTTAAAACCTTGGGTTAGAGTTCTATACCCTTCTGCCCTGACCTGGGACTGTGGTAACAGCCTGCAACATTCTGGCTGGAGAGAAGGCTGAAGGAAGGAAAAGTGAGACTCTTCCAGCCAGCTGGAAATGGTGCAAAGTACAGAAACAAAAAGCTACTGAGTGCCCTTTGATGTGAAACCTGATTTACAAGTTTTCAAGTTTATTAAAATTTTTGATTGATCGCCTATCATAGTTTCTAGGCGATGTACATAAAAAAGGGAATCTAATTATAATCTTTAGAAACATGAGACATGGACAATGACGTACTCAAGGATACACAAAAGGGACTGGGTGGAACCATTTATTTATTTTAAAATTTTCTATACTGTTTAAAACTAAGTGCTTTACTATAAATTCAGAAAAGTAAACATAAAGAAGTGCTAAACTCCTTCCCAAGGAGGGGGAGAAAACCTAGATAAGAACATAATACTAGCCTTACTGGGTCAGATCAATGGTCCATCAAGTCCAGTAGTCCATTCTCATGGTGGCCAATCCAGGTCCCTAGTACCTGGCCAAAACCCAAAGAGTAGCAACATTCCAGAATCTCAAAGATTAGCAAGATTCTGGAACCCCAAATAGGAGCAACATTCCATGCTACCGATCCAGGGCAAGCAGAGGCTTCCCCCGTGTCTTAACAGACTATGGACTATGATTGGACAGTGAGGCGCAGGGAAAGGCTGTTCCAGAGACTGCTAATTTTTCCTGTTTGTAAACTGAAGAAGGTTTGTTTTTCTTTTTGCCATGGTCTTGTGGATTTAAAAGTGGTTTTGGACTCTTAATTCACCCTGGAAACCCACTATGCTGCTCTTGTCATATGTCTGAAGGTTGCTTTTGGGTTTTGTTTTTTTTTTTTTTGTGGGGGGGGGGGTGTTGCACAAGAAATAAAGGAACTTTGAACCTTTCCCAAGGATCATTCTAACAAGATTATTTGGTGTTTCCTGATTGAATTAAACTGGGGAGGTTCATTGGGAGAATTACCCAAAAAGGGTATCACTACCAGAACGAAGGAGGTTATTTTACCATTGTATCGAATGATGGTTTGCCCACATCTGGAGTACTGTGTCCAGTACTGGTCGCCGTACCTTAAAAAGGATATGGCGATACTCGAAAGGGTCCAGAGAAGAGTGACAAGGATGATAAAGGGCCTGGAGAACCTTTCGTATGCTGAAAGGTTGAAGAAGCTGGGGCTCTTTACCCTGGAGAAGCGGAGACATGATAGACTTATAAGATCATGAAAGGCATAGAGAAGGTGGAGAAGAACAGATTCTTCAGGCTAGCCGGGCCCACAAAAACAAGAGGGCATTCAGAAAAATTGAAAGGAGACAGATTCAAAACGAACGCTAGGAAATTCTTCTTCACTCAGAGGGTAGTGGACACCTGGAATATGCTCCCAGAGGAGGTGATAGGGCAGAGTACAATATTGGGCTTCAAAAAGGGATTGGATGACTTCCTGAAGGATAAGGGAATTGAAGGGTATAGGTACAGGTATTAAATGAATAGGGGATGAAAGACTTAGGTAAGGTCCAATGACAGGTCACAGACCTGGGGGGCCACCGCGGGTGTGGGCTGCTGGACAGGACCCCTGGTCTGACCCGGCAGAGGCAATGCTTATGTGCTTATATGTACCTTGTGCCAGTCCAGCTGTCTCTAAGTTTGTGACTGCTAGCGGCACAATACACAACATTGGATTCGATTCCTCACTTATTGGAAACTATTCAACAATATTCTCAGCACTCTGGATATAAACTTAACCAAGCCAAAGCGGAAATTATGCTTTTGAATTGTTTTGAGGCTGAATCTGAAATTGCTCAATTAGGGTATATTTTGCCCCCACAAATGAAGAAACTATACAAATAAACGAACCTAATCTAATAAAAATGACAAAGTAACTTATAACAAAATGGTCTCCATTGTGACTGTCTTGTTGGGGCAGGCTGGAAACCATCAAAATGATTACATCAAAAATAAATTATACTTATATCATTCCTATTAAACAAGATAGAAAAAACTTCTGACTTCATTTTTTATGGAAGAACAAACCTCTGAATAGTTCTCACAAAATTAAAAGCAAAAAAGAAAATGGTGGAGTCAGTTTTCCTAATTTAATTTTTAAGATTATCACATCTCCTCAAGCAAAACTCAAATGGATTACATATGAAGTCAAGTCCACATAACCCAAGTACCTACAAATCCAAAATGTGGCCCTGCAAATGGTTTGAGTTTGAGACCGCTGAGCTAGTCTGTTCTGGGATATAGCGCCCCCCCCCCCCCCAGCTCCATTTCTTACCTGCCAGCACCGAGACACTGTAGAAGCAGCTTTCCAGCTTGCTCAAGAGGATAAAAAGGAAACTGTCTGCGGCCAAACAGCTCACATCCCGCGTGCTCTGATCGTAGACTACCACATCCCGCAGATCTTCCTCTTCCTCCTCTTCTTCCAGCTGTGTCAAGAGAACAAAAGATAGAATCAGAAGGGTCTAGCACTGACTGTCAGCAGGATGCTCATCATCCATTCCCTTCCCGCCTCAGCAGGCTTTTTATAGAAGAAACGACAAATCCAGGCGTTCTTGAAAGGAAAGACCTTCAGGTTTATTCCTACTATCCCCTAAAGCTCCAAGTCCAATGCTTTGTCAGGCAGCACTTGAGATGTTCTATCTTGAAAAAGGAAAGAGAAAAAGCTACAAAAGCTGAAAATAAATGAAAATTGGTAATTGTCATATGCTCCTTAGACTTCTTATGGACAAAGGATGGATCTAAGCTAAGTAACAGTAGCTCAGTGGCAGTATTGCAGACTAACATCCGAAAGGACCTTGATTAAGCTCCTAACTGAGGTCTTCTCATTGGGGTGGCTAGGATTCATAGGTTTTGTGGGACAGGAAGCTGTGATCAAGCACCATAGCGACATCTAGTGGCTGGATTTAGGACCCATGATTGCAGAGTTAGAGCCCTGGTGCCTGGTCCCTAACTACAAGCTGTGGCTGTGTTGTTATGAAGAGGATTTGGGTCTAATTTCAGGACCAAATGTTTCATTAGCAGGGAGTCAAGGGAGCTGGCCAGAAGTAACTAAGGTCCAGGCAGGCATAGCAGACAACAGGGCCAGCAGTGGGAGGTGATGGAGACCTTTTCTTCAAAAGAAAATAAGCAGTACTCCTATTCATGGACAAGTATAGCAAACAGGACCACTATAAATCTGTTTGTTGCAATATTAGTTTCGGAAGATTTATTAGTTATTAAAGTTTTGAAGGCTCTTCCTAATTAGCTGATCCCACTAGTATGAAGTTAGGAGTATGAGGGGCTGCTGAAAAATTATCAGGCCAACCAACAAAGTTGAGGCAGGTTCCATTCAGGGCTATACACTTAGATGTTTCTTTTGATTATGCCCCTCTAAGTCCGATTTGGATGTATGGCGCTAGACGACCAAAGTCAGAAGTGGTAAAATGTCCATTTTCAAAAAATGTCTAAAATGGTTTTTTCCCCCTGAAAATTGTCTATCTGGACATCCACGCTAATGATTGTCCATCTATACCACATTCTCAACCAAAATTTTGTCCAAGTCCCAAATGCCCAGATGTGGGAGGGGCCACTCTTGTAATGGACTAGCCACCCAGACATGGCAACAGAGCCATGAGGCACCTTATAGGGTACTGCTGTGAACTTCACAAAAAGGGTGCCACATAAACATCTCACCAGAACTCCCTTATAGGTTATGGTGAGCCCCCCCCAAAAAAAAACTCAGGATACCCACCTATCTACAATCCCAATAGCCCTTACAGCTGCAAGTGGCACCTATATGGCAGTAGAGTAGGGTTTTGGGGGGTACACATTTCCCACCATAAATGTAGTGGTTAGAGTGGTTTATGGGGCTGGGTCCTCCTCTCTATGATTCATTAGCCGCCCCCCACCCCCCCAGGGCTATTTAAGAGCCTTGTGTGCAGCTCTACTAGGCTTTCCTATACTCGCTGCTGATGTTCTGGAAACAGGTATTTACATTTTTATTCCGATCTTTGAGGGGGTGCGAGGGGGTCAGTAAACACTGGATGAGTGTGTGTGGGTCTTTACTTTGTCTTTGCAGTGGTTATCTGGTCACTTTTGGATACCTTTTGGGCACTTGGACCTCTTTTTACATCATCTAAGTCACAACGTATATGTTCTATCCAGGAAGTCTCGTGACACATTCAATTATCTCTGCAGGACGCCTAAGGCTCTAGGTCAGCCCACATTCTGCTCACATATCGCCCTAACCACTCCTCCAGATATGTCCCTTTTAGCTCTGGGCACACAGCGGCATTCAGAGGCCTTAAAGGTCCCTGGATATGAAAAAAAAAAAAAAAAGGTTTGCCGGCACTTGGACAACTTGACTTTTAGGTCGTCCATGCTACAAATTAAGTAAAACCAAAAGTAAAAGTTAGTGATTAACAGCTCTAGAGTTCAGTTATTGTGGAATAAGATTGTACAAATCAACTACAAGATAGAGTTTCTGCTCTAATCTCTTGTATATTTCATTAACCAAGTCGAGCCCTCTTGTTGGGATGAATCGGTATATAAAATCAAAGATTAGATTAGATTAGAGAGAAGGTAATAGTGGATGCTAGGGGAGGACCGACTATGTGAGCCCTTTGGCCTTTATCTGCTGTCATGTTACTAATCAACCTATCCTTATGTGCTCTGTGCAAGCAGGGAGCTGAGAACAGAATGCACTAGCCGGAATCTTCCAAAACTAGGGCAGAACCAAAATCTTATGACCTAACCTGCAAGGAACCTGAGGGAAATACAGAATACTGAAAGTATGAAAAGAACAAAACCCAATGCCAGCACAGGGGAAGATTTTGGAAGTAGACTAATCTGCAAAACAAGAGAGACTTCATCCAGATCAGGATTTCCACATCTAATGAAAGATTAATGCAGAAGAACCCATAACACGCTCGCAAGGCTACGGTTCACAGCACTCGCTGAATAGGCTGATGAGCGGCGTACGCTTCCCATCTGAGCCTGCACGACCCCTCGCTGAGTTCGGGGGCACAGGGCATCCATCCAAGAAGCCAAAACAACATGATGGTGAAAAGGAGAATTAAACAACTGTCTAGCAAGAGCCTACGCTTCTGACGCCAGAGCTCTCTGTAAACATCAGTTGGGGTCCCACCGGAGCATAAAGGAGTTCCACACAACTCTGTATAGGAAGATCAATGCTGTAGAAAAAACAGCTGGAAGAATTAAGCCTAACAGAGCTTGCTATTAGTAGATTTCCTCTATCTGAATATTCTAAAGAAAGGTCACTCATAATTCTAGAGAGCAATGAAAGGCTCTATCATAGAAATTCCTACAGCAAGACAATCCAGACTTCAATAGAGCCTACTCAAGTTTTAATTGTGTCCCACAGAAAGCTTTATTGAAGAGTTAACTGTGGTTTTATGCAACTTTTTTGGAGTAATATATTACCAGATCAATAAAATGTGTCTAGCAAGCTTCAGTCTTTTGGCCATCTTTAAATGGTTTTCTTTTATAAAAAAATACACCGAGAGGAGGAAAGGAAACAAAAGAATTCAGAGAACAAAACCCAGGACTAGTGAGCCAAAAAGGGATCCCAAAAGGTTCTGGTAGAGCATTTCTGGTTGGGACAGAAAACAGAACCGGAATCTGCAAGAAGCAGGATCACCAGGCATGAGAATACCATGGAAAGTACAGAAACAGGAACTGTATTTCTTGGAAGCCTAAGGAGCTAGCTTGGTTGCTCAGTAGCAATGCTTTGCACTGCCATACAGAAAACCTAGGTTTGATTGTTATGTTTAGCTTCTGCTTCCCAGGGCAGCCAGAAGCACAATGTCATCTACAGCAGTGGTTCCCAACCGTGTCCTGGAGGACCACCAGCCAATCAGGTTTTCAGGATAACCCTAATGACTATGCATGAGAGAGATTTGCATATAATGGAGATGGCAGGCATGCAAATTTGCTCCATGCATATTCATTAGGGCTATCCTGAAAACCCGACTGGCTGATGGTCGTCCAGGACAGGGTTGGGAAACACTGATCTACAGAACATCAATCCTAGGAAAGCAAGTCTCAGATGTTCCTCAACGATGACATCTACTGGCCAGAGTGCCATTGATGGAATAAATTTGGATTCCCCGCATTTGCAGAAGGCCACTCTTGCTTCTTCAGCTACATATGCCTCTGCAAAGCATATATATGATTTGAAGGTTAAAATATTTGATTCCCTGGCAAGATTGTTATCTGTGTTCTGCAGTCCAGTGCAGAATGCAACAGCCAGGTTGTTAACGGGCTGTGGTATGCAAGAGCATATTTCACCATATTTGGAGAAGTTACACTGGTTACTAGAGGAATATAGTCAGATTTAAGGTTGTAACCTTTACGTTTTCAGGCAGGGCTTGATTCCTAATTATGAAAAGAAGGCTCTTCACAGATACCAAGCTGAGTAGATCACTGCATTTAGAACAGCAAAATCCACTTCTTATGTTTCTGTGAGAGAAGTTAACACTGGTAGAAACTCATGTAGGCCCAATAATTGAAATGCTCTTCAGGGATCTGAGACAGATTAACTGGAACTTAATAAAGAACTAAAAGCATGATTTGTTCCAACAAACTTGCTTTAGCAATGCAGGCTATAAGGTATTATGACTGGATGAAGGAAAAAGACTGAGAATTAGAGCTAATTTGATTTCAAAGTGATAAAGAAAGGGATTTGGAAATGACAGTTCCAGGTGTTTCTTTTGTATTTTGAATGTACTTAAATTGGTATTTAGACAACTGTATTGCATATCTGTTTTAGAAAATCAGGATATACATGTACGAGGGGCCGTTGACAAGTTCTCAGCCCAACCAACAAAGTTGGGGCAGTCTCCAAGGAGGGCTGTATACTTAGAGCTAGATTCTGTCAGGGCCTGAGCTAATCACCGCTCGGGCACTGACAGAAAAGTTGACAAATTTTGATTTGCTGAGATTTTAATGTGGCATGAATTTGTATGCTCATTTCTTTGAGCGTGCTGCACCAATTTTTCTACACTAGTTTCATGGTAGTTTCACAGGTGAACTTTTGAGCATCAGCCCCACAATTAGCTCTAGTCTAAATAAAACAGGCACATTCCTGGGCAGAATTGGGCAAACTCGACTGTACAGGTTAACCTCATCGAGGTGGAAACCTATTCAGAGGTCATTATTACAAAGACACCTCTTCGACAGGAAACAGTTCCAACTTTTGGTACAATCTCTTATCCTTGGACTAATAGACTACTGCAACATACTAAACCTCCCCTGCCCAGCGACCATGATAAAGCAACTACAAACAATACAAGATACAGCCTTAAGACTCACCTATTCACTGAAAAAATACAACCACATCAGAGGCATACCATGACTCACACTGGTTCCCAATACAAGCAAGAGTTTACTTCAAATTCTACTGCCTACTATTCAAAGCTATTAATGGAGACAGCCCAACCTACTGGAACATTCGACTAACTCAATCTACCTCAACCAGACACAGGAGAACCCACACACTATTCGCAAACACGCCAACCAAAAATGTCAAACAAAGAAAACTATATGACAACCTAATGGCCACCAGAGCAGCAAAACTAGACAGACAACTCACCAATCTGCTATCTTCGATAAAAATGTAATTCATTGTAAAATTGAGCAAAACTTCAATAGGCGTCTGAACTTGCGTGTTCTAAATTGCCCATAAATTCAAGCTCTCTCTCCAATTGAAGCTTTTAAAACATATATTGTAGAAAATTTAAACTTTTCCCCGGCCAATTTTCCGGCAATAAATATTTACCATCTTTACAAAATAAAAGGGCAACAGTTGGAGAGACGACAGCAATTGAACCGGAGGAAAATAATCTCCAAAATCTTACCGCAGTATTGGAAGATTCACTGCCGTCTTTTACTAAGGTGCGCTAACCGATCAGTGCGCATTAATCAAATTTGCGCATGTACACCTTGGTAAAAGAGGGCCTCAATCACTGAAGTTAAAGGGAGAGCTACCATGATTGTAAATTTTGTCTTTATCGTTAGTTATGAAATGATACTTCAAAAAAGGTGGGACTTCTTTTTGCAGTCAGAAATTGTGGATTCATCCCGACGTTACCGTTGGGAACTACGGGCCAGTAAGTCTGACTTATGTATTAAGTAAATTAATGGAAACACTTTTAAAGCAGAGAATAGTAAAGTTCCTGGTCTGTTGCACTCCAACAGCTGGGGATCCTCCTCCTTCTAGCTCCGGGGTCTCCTCGTCCTCCTCCACGGAGCTAGATTCTCTACTCCGCCCTTCCGCTGGACAGACAGGGGCGGAGATTGTCTTGACAGACAAATCTGATCAATTTCTTTGACTGGATGAAAAGACAGTAGGATAGAAGGAGAGCAGTAGATGTGGTATATTTAGATTTTAGAAAAGCCTTTGACAGTGTACCACCACAGGCATCTAATAAATAAGCTTGACTGTCCTCGGTATGGGCCCCAAAGTGACAGACTGGCTCAGGAACTGGTTGAGAGATAGGCAACAGAGGGTCAATGGAGATCACTCCGAAGAAAGGGATGTTACGGGACACGGGAACATCGTAGAGAGTTTCTTGCTATGCAAGATGAAACCAAGAAATTGGGAGCCACCTATCTATCTTGCAAATGTGTTATTAAATATCTGGCCGTAAGGTATGGTTTTTTTTCCTCCCTGAACATTTAAGATCTTTTTTGGCTTTCAAGGGACTGATCAGTGGCACGACTAGAGAGGCTCAAACTAATAACCAAGGGAATTAATAGCCATTTAAGCTATTTTTTTTTTTTGTAATTTGGTAATTGTAAATTCTCCCTTAATTTCTAATGTCTTTCCTCCAGCAAGTTATGGAGAGCTAAGAAAGATTTTGAACTCATTAAGGGTAATATTGAAGTATGGTGTGTTTTTTTTGTTTGTTTGTTTTCTTGTATTTGAATTTTGTTGAAATGAGTTTAATTTCTGTATTTCTGCAACAAGTAGTTTTACTTGGAAATTATGACAAATAAATAAAAATAAAATTTTTTTTTAAAAAAGAGATTTATATCCTGTCCAACCTACAGAGCTCCGAACGGGTTACAATTAACGTTGGATTGAACTCTTACTTTCCAGGCAGGTAATAAATGAATGGTGGGGTAATATTATGCATTCCTCATCCTACTACAGTTTTAGAAAATTAGAGAAAACAAAATTATTCAATCGATTTGTAAGTTAAGGTTTTACTGTTTTTACTTTTATACTGTATGTACGTATTGATGATTTTATATTGTGTTTTATTCCACGATTGTCCAGCACTTCTTGTTGTTGTAAACTGCCTCGAACTATTATGGCTTTGGCGATATATAAGAATAAAATTATTATTAGTCACAGTGTTACAATATACTTGTAACTGTCTCAAATAGGCCCACAATTGAAACTAAGGGCTCCTTTCATGAAGCCTTGTTAGCGGTTTAACGTGTGTAATAGCCCACGCCAGACGCCAACACCAGCACTGAGCTGGCGTTAGTTCTAGCCGCGTGCGCTAAAAAGCTCCGTGTGCTAAAACCGCTAGCGTGGCTTCATAAAAGAAGCCTTAAGGTGCGCTAGCGGTTTTAGCACGCGCTGCAGTGCCCTAAACGCTAACACTTCCATAGAGCTTGCATTAGTATTTTTCGCTTAGCGCGTGCTAAAAACGCTAGCGCCCCTTAGTAAAAGGAGCCCTAAAGTTCCTAAGAGAAAAACCGCTTACATAAAAAGATAAATAGAAAGGAGGAGAAGACACCCCAGAGAAACGTCAAAATATTCCCCCTCCTTTACTAATGCGTAGTGCGGGTTTCTGCCGGCGCTGAAACCCACACTATGATTGTTAACAAGGAACCCAGAAAATCCTAAAAGAATGAAGTAATGCGAGCAGAGTTGTAAATCTAACAAAATAAATCTAAATACAATATCCAGCAGAAATTAAAGAACATGAAATTAGTTCTAAATGTAGAGTTGTACTTGCAGTTCCATGCAGGTCACACTCCTTTTATGGCTAATATAACATGTAAACCGCTTTAATTGTAACCACAGAAAGGCGGTATATCAAACCCCATCCTCTTTCCGTATTTAGGGTTTGTGCTGCCATTCCAAGAAGTTACCCCCTCCCCCCCCCCCCACAATTTTTTATTTAACGTTATCATTAAATTTTCCTGCAGGTTACCCCTTCTAAATCCCTGCCAGAGGGATGGAAATGTGAAATTGCTGTCATTGTCATATCTGGGTAGAAGTCTCCAGCACGTCCTACCATCTGCCACCGAACTGAGGTGATGGACCCTACCCACTATAAAAAGGCACAGTCATCCAGCAGCAATGCAGCCCAGCATCTCTCGCCCCCGCCCAGGATCAAAATTACTTTTCTGCTTTGTGGCACGCTCAATGGAAAGGTATTTTTAGAGGCTGCATCTGTTTGCAAATCTATCCCCTGCCACCCCCGTCCCCTGGGGCAGAGTCAAGAGAATGGGGCAGGGTGATGTCACCGCCATCCAACCAGAACATGGGTGCTGTACACTGGTGGGGGGCGGGAGAGGTTGAAAGGCCTCTACAGATGGTTCCCACAGAACTGAACATTTGATTAATTACACGAATTACCTTCCTTTTGCATTAAAAGGAAAAGAGGTGGAGAGCAGCGTTCAAGAATAGAGAAGGAGGAAGCATGCAAGACATAAGCTTACAGTGAAATCTAAAAGCAGATTGTAACAGGCAGGCGGAGACTGGGAGAAACCAGCCATGATAGAATGACACCAATACAGGGACCTGAAGAGAGGCTGTGAGTGTGAGAGAAAAGAAGCAAGAAAACCACTGAGGGACCAATGCAGAAAAGCTTGCTGATGGTTTACTTTACTACAAAGCTTGTAATGCAAACGTATTTATGCTTCTTTGTAGGTCTTCGCAATCCTTCTGTGTACATTCAATATGCAACAGATGGTCCCTGCTCAGAAGAGTTTACAGTCTAAATTTGGTTCTGATGTAAGCTTCCTGCATTGTGCTTACCTTTCAGTCTTCTGTATATCTCTCTGGGCCCGATTTTCAAAACGATATAACCAGGAAAAAGAGGCTCCTGCCTGGTTAAATTGCTTCTAGTCTCCTAAGTGCCATATTCAATGGCACCTAACAGGACACTGCTGCTGAATTTCACCATAGACCATCCCTGCGCTGTTCAGTTAATGCCAGGGCAGTCCATGGGCAGAGCATAGCAGCCATCTTCAGACTGCTAACTCATTAGGTAAGTGAATAAAGTTAGGACAGAAAAAAAGGCGTTCGGATTTATAGATCACCTTTTTGTGGGTTTTACAACCACACATTCAAAGTGGTTTTACATACAGGTACGTCAAGCATTTTCCCTGTCGCTCCCAGTGGGCTCACAACCTGTCTAATGTATCCGGGGCAGTGGAGGAATAAGTGATATGCCCAGGGTCCCAAGGAGCAGCATGGGATTTGAACTCACAACCTCAGGGCGCTGAGGCAGTTGCTCTATCTGCTAGGCCACTCCATCCCTGTTAGCTTCTTTAAATTTATTTAACCCCTGATATTCAGTGACGGTGCCTGGACATGGCCCATCATTACTATCTGGGGGCTAAATCTGCCTTTGGCTGTCAGCATTTAAAAAACTGCTGATCACTGTGGCCTTGATTGGCTGGATTGATTTTAATCTGTTATGTGCTGGTGTCTAAAGCAAGGTTTTGTGCAGGGTTAGCTTCTCAATAGAACTTAAGAACCTAAGAATAGCCTTACTGGGTCAGTAGCCCGTTCTCACGGTAGCCAATCCAGGTCACTACTGCCTGGCCCAAACCCAAGGAGTAGCAATATTCCATGCTACCGATCCAGGAGAAGAAGTGGCTTCCCCCCGTGTCTTTCTCAATAACAGACTATGGACTTTTCCTCCAGGAACTTGTCCAAACCTTTCTTAAAACCAGCTACGCTATCCGCTCTTTATTCCGCATTGCGCACCCAGAAAATAGGGTACAGATGTCATGCTACCCCTATGCTGCCACCTGCAGTCGCTTTTTTGCATTGGTCCCTGAGACAGATCATGAAGGAGGGGCGGCAGCAGCACCAGAACATGGGGTGTGACTAAGGGCTCCTTTTACAAAGGTGTGTTAGGGCCTTAACGCGCACACGCTAGCCGCTACTGCCTCCTCTTGAGCTAAAAACACTAGTGCTCCTTTGTAAAAGGAGCCCTAAGACTATTGCAAAGACATGGGACAGAGGTGCTCTATCATAAAAAGTAGATGAAATGGATTCTGGGGAGAGATGACAAAGCAAGAAGGACTAGAGAGAGACAAGAGCATGAGAAAGAAGACAAGAGGGGCAGAAAATCGAGAGCGTCACCAGAAAAGTTGATTCCCTTGAAACCAAATGTGTTATATTTCGAAGGCTTTGCACAATAAATGCTGTCAGTTTAAAATGTCTCCAATGTTCAGAGCAGAAAGATTAGACTGGGGACTCTCAGGAAAAGAGTAGAGAATGACACAGGGACAGATTTTTCCCTGTACCTGCAGGAACTCATTTTCCTGTCCCATCCCCGTGAGTTCTTTTCCTGTCCCTGCCCCATTCCTGCAAGCTCCATCCTCATCTGCGCAAGCCTCAAACCCTTTAAAATCCTAAGTAGCAACATTCTAGAGCTCAGATTGTGATGTCATAATGCCTCATTCCACCAATGCCTAAGCTCCGTCCTCACTTGCACAAGACTCAAACACTTTAAAATCCTAAGTAGCAACATTCTAGAGCTCAGATTGTGATGTCATAATGCCTCATTCCACCAATGCCTAAGTTCCGTCCCCATCTGCACAAGCCTCAAACCCTTTAAAATCCTAAGTAGCAACATTCTAGTGCTCAGATTGTGATGTCATAATGCCTCATTCCACCAATACCTAAGCTCTGTCCTCATCTGCACAAGCCTCAAACGCTTTAAAATCCTAAGTAGCAACATTCTAGAGCTCAGATTGTGATGTCATAATGCCTCATTCCACCAATGCCTAAGCTCCGTCCTCATCTGCACAAGCCTCAAACGCTTTAAAATCATAAGTGTTCGATGCTTGTGCAGTTAGGGCAGAGCTTACAGGAATGGGGCAGGGAAAGAGACAGCAACAAAAGTCAGGATGGGGAAATTGAGTTCCTGCGGAGACGGGGATAAATTTGTCCCTGTGTCATTAATACAGAGCACTGTTAGGAATGTAGTGTATGCCAGGACCACCCTTAGCCTCTCCTCAGCACTGCTGGCTGAAGCATGGAAGAAAACAGCAAAGGAGCCTGTTGTACCTTATTCCTGGGCCCCAGCTGGATGAGCTCAGGGATGGTGACTTTGTCCTGCTGTAACCTCCTTTTCACCAGCTTGGAGCAGCAGATGTTGACAGAGCTGAGTACGTGCCAGGAATTGTATTCCACGAAGGAGCGACTGTCGATCACAAGTGTGCCTTCAGCCCCACTCCGAAGGATGCCAGCCAGCTTCTGCGGTTCCATAGCTCTCCGTGGCACAGGGTCTCCCGCCATGACCGGGTCTTCCCCAAAGCAGCACAGTTCTGGCCTTGTCCGATTGGATGTCGCTCAGCCGATATGTGCAAGTGTCTAAGACATTGTGTTAATCTGGCCAGGGAAAGGAGAGAGAATACTCATGTAATAACAGGATGCAGTATAAAAACAGTTATGTCTCACCTTTTGGGATTCATACACCAGGGTACTAATGCCAGGTTTCACACTCCCAGCTTCTGAGCACAACAGAATGCATACACCAGAGCTCTGGTGCCAGCATCCCCAGCTAATCATCTCAGCAGGCTTTCAGACTTCATAATTTGCTGTATTAGCATTCTTTATGTTGCTTGCTTAATGGAGAGAATAATAGCATTTTACTGCATACAAAACCTTTCAGAACATAATTGCTTTTCAGTCCCCCGCATGCTATCGGTAATGCATTTGGTTTACATCTGGAATTCAGATCAAGGAATCCCCCTCCTGCTGTCAACTGTTCCTGGACCTGTCAGAGACCCCAGTCAGCTGGAATTCAGCTAATACAATTTCCTCTCCTCCGCCTCTTTTGTTTTCTTGCCCTTGGTTAATTGAAAATGTTTTAATGAAGGTGTGTAAGGGTGAATTGGTCCGACGCCTCCCTATCTATGTTCTGTCAAAGCCTCTGTGGTATTACAGAGGCAGACTAAGAAAAAAGCACTTGACCCTCTCTGGTTTATCTGGCCAATTTTCCCCTCCTCTCTTCTCGGACTCATTTATACTGTTCCAGTTCAGCGTTGTTTCACTCTATCTCCATATATATATCTTCCATCTGAAAACAAAACACTGCTCTTTCTAATCTACACTTAGGGTTACCATGTGGCTCCAGAAAAAGGAGGACAAATTACAACATCCGGGTTTTACTTCCATTGAAAACAATGGATTTAAGGAGGACAGACAGAGCTATCTGGGTTTTATTTCCATTGAAAGCAAAGGAAGTAAAACCCGGATGTTTCTGGAGCCTTATGGTAACCCCATCTAAATGTGTCCCTTGGCCGAGGATTTATTTATTTAAATAGAATCATTCAATCACCCACTCTAAATTCAAATCAACCAATGGAGAACTTATTTAAGAATATGAAAAAGTCATTAAATCATGCTAGCACTGTAGCTAGGTTCACAGTATACACAGGGAAAGATTATGCAAAAAGTCAGCCAAAGTGTGTATAATAGCCAAAAATAAGAACTGACTGTACTGAAAACTAGTGCACAGAGAGTGGAAAGGATTTATAAAGAATATGCTCAGAAAAGTGAAACTCTGAAGAGAGAGTGACAACCCTCTCTTGGGGTAAGAGTTTACCGTCCAGTCATTGCATAATTGATTCTAAAAATCACTCTCTGAGAACTAGTAAAGGTAATAAAAGCTCATTTTAAATCTTGTAATTTCTAAACACAGTCCAGGTTCAAAAAAATTTTGAGATATAAAATATAATAAATCTATTTGGATTTTTGATGATGCACTTATCTTATAAAGATAAACTGGTTATAGGGGTCTCAGGTCTCAACGTGGCCCCCGTTTCGTGGTCTGCTTCAGGAGACCCAAAATCAATCTTTAAACATTATACGTTGTGATGCATGAGATGATCATTTGCAGAAGGAATTCAAAATTTATATCCATGAGAAGATCATTTGCAGAAGTGTTTCTGATGCTCCAAACAACCTTCAGCTCTTCAGCACTGTAGCTAGGGCATACATGTGGAATGATCTGCATGTTTTGTTTCTCAACCTTTTTACACGTCGGGACACACTTCGCAGACCATGTGTCACACTGCATACATGACCTTCACGGACCTTTAGTTTGACACAATATAGCAGCTCTTACGAGTTAAATGTCAACATACTCTGCATCCACACTCTACATTTTAATCATTTATATCCTATCATTCTAGGCGGATTACAAATTATTCAGGTGCTCAAGCATTATTTCCTAACTGTCCCAGTGGACTCCCACTCTCTCTAATGTGCCTGGGGCAATGAGAATTAAGTGACTTGCCCAGGGTCACAGGGAGCAGTATGGGATTTGAACCCACAACCTCAGGGTTGCCAAAGCTGTAGCTCTAACCACTGCACCACACACTCCTTAATAGAACTAGGAAGAACAGAAAAGAACTGGGAAGGGAACCCCCCATGAAGTCAAACTCGTGCAACACTGGAGAAATAAACACCAAAAATGCAGATTTTCTCTTGTGCAGAGCACAATGCAAAGCCGTTTGTAATGCACATTTCCCCAAACCAACATATTCCAGTTCATAAATCCAAAATATAACACCGAGAGGAAAAGTTTGTAAGGACTGCCTAAAGATAGGTGCCAAAAAGTCCTTGGAACTGGGTATTAATGAACTTAGAATGTGGGAGACCTGTAACAGCATACAAATGTGTGTGCTAAATCAATGTTCTTCAACCTTTTGATACCTGCGGACCGACAGCTGAAGAACACTGGGCTAAGTCATGCCCTTCTCTGCCCCAAACCCCGCCCCCATAATAGTACTAATTATAACACCATTTTTTCCATCCATTTTTCATATACACACACACACACATACAATATAATCGTATTAACAACACATAATGGTTAACCACACAATTAAAATACACAAAGCACACTGTATGCTTTTCAACACTCATTCCTACCAGAAAACAGATAACCCCATGCAAATGCAGGACCAAAAACTCAAAGTACTAATATTCACAATCAAACCCTAAGATGCAAGACTCTGCAAGCAGTATAACTCCAGAGAAAAAGAAACAAATGCATTTCTTCCTGACCAGACAAATCAATCACTAAATAAAACAATAAAAGCATTTCCCCTACTGTACTTGTCTCTCTCTCTCTCCATGCTGTACCTTGCCTTCTGGCCTGCTCCCAGGTGTTATCTTCAGGCCGGTCCATGGTGCAATCAATGCAGCATCTTCGGGCCGGCTCCCTGAGTGCTGCATTGCACAAAGCTGTGGGCAGCGTCCCACGCCTCATCTGAAAGCCTTCCCTCTGACGTTGCAACGTCAAAGAGAAGGCTTCTGGTTCAGGCGCAGGACATGAATAGGAGCCTTTTCCCATGACTCAGGGAGCCAACCCAAAGACGCCGCGTTGATCGCACTATGGATTGGCTGGTGGCTGAAGAATGCTGTCTTAGGCCCGATTGACGTGCTGGCCCTGTGGACTGGCAAAAAATTTCTGCGGACCGGCACCAGTCCACGGACCAGCGGTTGAAGAACACTGTGCTAAATGATTAAATTTACTTCACAACATATCTCTGAAAACCAGCCATTAATTGATATGTTTTCCTTATGCTCAGAGATGTGCAGCCCTAATGGGGAGTGTTTGCCCCCCTCACAGAGCTTGTCCTTCCAGTCATTGCATAATTAGTACTAGATGTCAATCAATCTCTGCTTTTCAATATTTCATACTATGTTCTTTCTTGTATCTTTCTATTTCTTTTTCCCTTTTTTTTAATTCTCTTCAATGTGCCAATACAGAAACAAGTGAGGTAACATCAAGTTACTTATCTTGGGTACAGGAAAACAGATAAATTAATGGCTGGTTTTCAGTGTTTTCAGAAATTTAGTAGAGATATGTTGTGAAGTAAATTTAAAGATAGGCGTACCTGCCAATGCCTACCTTAATTGTTTTAAGCATTTTTCCCTATCTGTCCCGGTGGGCTCACAGTCTATCTAGCGTACCTGGAGCAGTGGAGGATTAAGTGTCACAGGGATCAGTGTGGGATTTAAACCCACAACCTCAGGGTGCTGAGGCTGTAGCTAACCACTATGCCACATTCTCCTCTCCTGCTTAGAGCTTCTTCAGGGGCGATATGCTTCCAGTTGACCTCTGGACCTATCAGAGAACAGACTTGGCTAGTAGGTGATTCCTTAGGAAAGCTCAAAAATCCTGATGCATCCCAGCCCATAGCCCCACAGATAGCACACCGACAAATCCGCGCAAGACAATTGTGCCCCAACAAATGTGCGCATGGACAAGAGCGAACATGACAATTACGCCCCGTGAAATGCGAACACCAATCTGAATCTGCCATACGTGGATATGTGGAAGACCCCGATTTGCTCAGACTCCTTAGGTCCTGTCCCTTGGGATCTCTCAGAGAGAGAAAGAGATAATGGTTACTGTGGATGGGCAGACTAGATGGGCCATTTGGCCTTTATGTGCCATCATGTTTCTATGTTCCCATGTCCCATAGTCTTTGTAATTTTTGATGGAGTGAAAAATTGATACCGTTCTACTCCACTCAGGATTTTGTCGACTTCAATCATACCTTCATACAATCATACCTTCAATCATACATTCACCACCCTGTATTGGTTTTGTACACTGCTTTGTTCTTTATAAGCCTCTCGCACTGCCTCTCTACTATATATATATATATCTCTGCTGTATATGTACAGTCTCCTGCATGGTAAATCTACATTGTTCTTCGCTGTATAAACACCTTTACTGATTATGTACAGTTCTCATTGTATTTTCACTGTAAATGTACAGTCTCTTACACTGTAAACCGCTCTGAACTGTTTGTGGTACTGCGGTATATAAAATAAAGTTATTATTATTATTATTACCTCTCCTTAGCCGTCTCTTTTCCAAGCTGAAGAGCCCTAACCATTTTAGTCTTTCCTCATATAATATAAATGCTGCATTTGGGAATCCCTCCCTAGGTTCAAGTCCAAAAGATCTTGAGTACCCTAGAAAACAAAAACCTTTCTAAGAGAATGCTAAACCAAAAAGATAGGTTTTCAATAAACTTCTGAATTTAATATAAGAATTATGTCGTTCAATAGCAAGAGAATTCCACAGATATGGAGCTGATGGAAAAAAGGCAGAATTACGTGTGGAAGGCAGCCTAACCAAGTCAAGTGAGGGCAGGGACAACTGCTGAGTATTTGAAGAATGCAGATTTCCGATTGGCTTATTTGGCACCAGAAGCTTCGATAGATAATCAGGTTGACCCGAATGCAATGCTGTAAAGGTTAAAGTCAGAGCTTTGTGCATTAATCGAAATTTTACAGGAAGACAGTGGTGCTCTACTGAAGGAGATGAAACCAGCACTAGAGGGAAGCAAAGACAAGTGGGCGCATGCAAGGATGAGAGAGCCTAACCTCATCCATGATGCTCAAATCTCCGGTGCTGAAGCGGACAGCACCAGCCCTAAATTGGAGGAAAAGCACAGAAACGTGCCTTCCAGTGCTCAGAGCTCCAACGCTCAATTACGTCAACCTCCTTCCCTGGCAGTATCCAAATCTAGGCTGAAAGCCACTTCTTCAAGATTGCTTTTAATTCCTGGCTCCACTCTCTGGTAACCAAAAAAGTAGGAAGAATAATAGTTAATAATCACTACACAAAATTCAATAACTGAAAAATACAAAAATATAAGGTAGGAGAAATTATATACAAACAATTTTCAAAACTAACCGTGCAGTTGGATGCCGGTATTTGAATATGAACGTGAAGGCCATTGTTTTTGCTGTGTGTGGCAGATAAATCCCCCCGAGGCAGGTCTGGGTACCGAAACGCTGTGGTTGGCCATTTGTGAGTTTGGCCTTATGGCTTCGGGAATGATAAGTTTCTTCAAAACTAGAGTCTTTGTGGACAAGCTAAGTGGTTTTGCCTCACACTTTTTCTTGATTATATTAAACATATTTTGTGAAGTGATCTAAAGAGCACATAGTTTGTGAGTATCAGTATTTGAAAGGAATAGAACCAAATGATTAAAAGCTTGGCTTGATGGAGTGGGCACTGAAATAGCATTGTGCTATAGGAGGCCCTTTGATCCTATACGAAAGTACAAGTCTGATGGTTCTCTCCTTCTAGTCTTAGAATTTGCATATTGCTTTATTTATTATTGAGGATTTCTGCTTTAAAATTCATTTTAAAAATGTGGTATACACTGTATAAGTCATCATTATTTTTGAAAATTGTTTGTACACTTCTCCCTCCGTGTTCGCGGTTCCAGCACTCGCAGTTTCGCTTATTTCTGATTTTTGGCATGCTGGCTCTTCCCCCAAATTACATCATCCAATCACCGATACAAATTTTGCAAACCCCAAACCCATGTACAGGCAGTGCCGGCTCCACCGAGCTTGAGAAACAGAAGCGCCAAAGCCGGTTTGGCAGTCGGGGCCCTCGCCCAATTGGAGAGGCAGAGGGTTTCCAAAAATTCAATTCGGCCAATGGGAGTGCTGGGATGCGTCGCGTGGGTGGGCACTGCGGGTCTGGGGTTTAGGTTGAGGGTCACGCCTTGGTGTAGTAGTTTAGTGGCAGCACAGCCGGAGTGCGGACTGCGATGAGACGGAAAGTTGGGCTCCTCTGTTGGTTTCTTTTGTGTTTTATCAAGATAAAGAAATTGTGTTGAAACTATATTATATTACTACCAATAGGCATAGATATGAATCTATAATTGAAAGGGGACAGGTTTAGAACAAACGCTAGGAAGTTCTTTTTCACCCAGAGGGTGGTGGATACATGGAACGCTCTCCCGGAGGCTGTGATAGGCATGAGCACTTTACAGGGCTTCAAAGAAGGTTTGGATAGGTTCCTAGAGGACAAAGGGATTGAGGGGTACAGATAGGAGTAGAGGTAGGTTATAGGAATAGTCAGGGACCATTGCTCAGGCAATGGGCCGCTGCGGGAGCGGACCGCTGGGCGAGATGGACTGCCTCAGCGGAGGTAACTTCTTATGTTCTTAATTGTGATGATATACTAAATAACTACTTTATATCACAATAGAAAAAGTTTCTATATAAATATATCCATATAAATGATTAAATAGTGCTTTGTTTGTCAGTTGCCTGCATAGCTGGAGCAGTTTGCGTCAGTCCCTCCTTGGTGGCTAGGCTAAGATATCCCTTCCTGAGGAAGCACTCACCGCGAAACTCGAGTAGAAGGGAGGATTTGTAATTTATGGCTTCCAGGAGTCTTTCATAATTGGCACGAGCACTTTATAACACGGAGCTGCCTGTCACGTGACCTTCGAATGCAAGTTGATCACCATAAAAGATATGTCCATTTTGTTTTTATTAAACCAGTGAATTTATAAAAATATCAGGTGGTACAGACAATGATGGCGCTATGAGGGTCTGACGGCAGCCTGTGTTGTGTTCTATACACTTAAACACTTAAGGTTGTGAGTCTGAGCACTATTTAATAATTGATATGGATATATTTATATAAAAAACTTTTTGTACTGTGATATAAAGAAACTATATTATAACCTATTTGGGAGAAAGGACATATATATTTCCTGATGTCTCAAGATGGACACAGATTCGGAGGAAGGAATTTCTTAATTATCGTCAAGCAGTTATTTCATTGGGATCAGAGTATCAGTTAAGATTTCCTTATAAATGTTTTATAACTTACTAGGGTAATAGATATATTTTTTTTTTTTACCCTGCTCAACAGCAGTTTTTTCTAGAGGGTAAAGGAGTCTCTACGACAACCCCTGGTGAGCCATAGTAATTGGGGTCTAATACTGATCTTTTTCAGACTCCTAGGGCAACTTTTACTAAGGTGCGCTAGCATTTTTAGCGCACGCAGGAAATTACCGCGTGCTACGCTTCTAGAACTAAGGCCAGCTCAATGCTATTCCGTGCATTAAAGCCCTAGCGCACCTTAGTAAAAGGAGCACCTACACATCCAATTCCCATGGATTTTTTCTTTCTTATCCCCCCCTAATGCAGTGGACTATAATTACTAGTTTTTCTTTTTTTGTTATTGCTTGCTAATGATGAAATTGGCTTTAAAAGCTTTGTAATTTCTTTCCAGAATTTGTACTTTTAATTATTAACTACCCCCCCCCTTTTTTTTACAAAACTACAATAACGGTTTTCGGCACAGTCCAGTGCACTGAATGCTCTGAGCTGCTCCCACCCAACACTCATAGGAACTCTATGAGTGTCGGGAGCAGTGCAGAGCATTCAGCGTGCTGGCCTGCACTAAAAACCGCTATTGTGGTTTTGTAAAAGGGGGGGTGGGGAGAAAAAAGTTCTCTCTTCCAACCTTGAATTCCAGCTCCAAGCTGGTCTTTCCAGCAGTAAGAAGCAGGGTTTGCTTGCGCTGTTCTTTGAGCATTGAGAGGAAATACCACAGCACCTCATTTACATCTGTTTGACTACATTTAAATACAGTTTGCGATCATTCCCCTTTGGCATGCGTGCAGTTTCCTACGCCAGAGCCCTCCGAGCATTCTGTACAGATTAGCGGTGGCGCTAGTCCACTGCTATTCAGCTCCAATGCTGACATTAGGTTTTAGCAATCAGGCTCCTCATTTCTTAGAGCTCCCAAGAGGTGAAAGTTAGCCAGATCTCCCAGACCATGTTAGGAGCCAAACTATTTGTTTTTCTTCAAGTGGCTTTTAATCCTATTTAAGGTTCTGAAGGACGTTGTAATAATCCTTCACTGCTGCTTTTTCTCCTTGGAGTGCCTGCGGCATGGAGACAGCAGTGGTGTATTGCATTTGCAACAGGAGCAGTAAGGCTATCAGAAGAAAGAGAGAGAGAGAGAGGAAAGACAATGACAGCAGAAGCAGGAAATAAAATGACATATTGGAGAGACATTAAACAACGAGGGCAGGATTAAGACACAGGCAAACTAGGCAAGGTGCAAATGTTCTGGAGTCTCTCTCCCAGATGTGCAAATTCGATGGCTGTCAAGGTAGGCTTTTGGAAGAACTGGAGGGGAGGGGAGGGGAGACAGGAGCCAACACTGCTCTCAGAGATCTGTTTATTTTCCCTAAGCCCTGTGCACTGTCCTCCTGTTGGCAAGAGGAGTTGTATCCTCGGGTCTGTTAATCCCCTATCACAGCGAATACGGAAGGAGAAGTGTATTCCAAATGGGACCTCACCCATGACCTGTACAGGGATATCAACACTTCTTTTCTTCTGCTGTTACATTTCTCTCTGTACATCCTAGCATCCTTCTGGCTACAGCCACCTCCAAGGCCCCTCTCCCCATCCGCGCATATCAGCTTCTCGCCTCCCAGCACATACTCTCACAAATGCCCACCTCCTGATGTCTGGGCGAAACATGACGTTTAATGTGAGGGAGTGCAAAGTCATGCATGTGGGAAAGAGGAACCCGAACAATAGCTATGTGATGCTGGGTTCTGTGTTGGGAGTCACTGCCCAGGAAAAGGATCTAGGTTTTGTCGTTGAGGATACATGGAAACCCTCAGCTCAGTAACTAAGAATGCCAATAGAATACACTTCTCTCTCCGTTATTCGCGGTTTCGATTATTCACGGTTTTTAGCTTGCTGGCTCCTACCCCCAAATTACATCAGCTTGCATAGAGAAATAATAATAATAATAAATGTATTCTTCTATACCGCCATTACCCAAGAGTTCTAGGCGGTTTACACCATAAGAAACTGAACAATCAGCGAAGGACATACATGTTATAAGATTTAAAAATAAAAACAGGATTAAAGTTAGTAAAAGAATTACAATGTTAAAAAGACCTAATTCTATGATAAATTTGTCAAAGAAAGCAGACTTTACTAATTTTCGAAAAGAACCGTAAGACGTGGCTTGATGAAGACATTCACCACGCCAACACTGTAGTTTGCCTGCCTGAAATGCTAAGGTCCTTTCAAAAAAGGTCTTATATCTGACACCATTTGGCTTAGGATAGGTAAATAAGCTAGAGTTTCTTGTAATCTTGGATGATCTATAAAATTCAAAGTGAGGGGACAAATAAATTGATTCCAAGCATTCACAGAGAAAATGGCTGATTCCCAGCACTTTCTTCACCGCGTTTTGCCTCTCCTTCAGAACAGGCCAGGTCTCCCACCATATTATTCATGGTTTCACCATATTTACGCTGGTTTTAATAGAAAACAATGAACAACATATGAAAAAGTTATTCACAGTTTTTCTGTATTTGCGGGTCTGTTAATCCCCTATCACAGCGAACACGGAGGGAGAAGTGTATTAGGAATAATCAGGAAAGGAATGGAAAACAAAGATGAAAATGTTATAATGCCCTTGTATTGCTCTATCAACTTGAAACTCGACAGTGAACTTAACCATCGGTTTTTATAACACCTTTTGCTATACAATTTTTCAGGAACCTCAGCGCCACCACTCAGAGCTCAAACTCGTTCATTGCTCTAAGCTTTATGTGTAAGCTCCTCATCGGATCCTTTTTTATTATTTATTTAAACTCTTTTTACTTTTGTAATATGTTTGTTTGTTTGTTTTTTAAAAACATATTACAAAAGTAAAAAGAGTTTAAATAAATAATAAAAAAGGATCCGATGAGGAGCTTACACATAAAGCTTAGAGCAATGAACGAGTTTGAGCTCTGAGTGGTGGCGCTGAGGTTCCTGAAAAATTGTATAGCAAAAGGTGTTATAAAAACCGATGGTTAAGTTCACTGTCGAGTTTCAAGTTGATATCTATTGAAAAATCACCTTTAAAAATTATATAACAAGAATTGTGCATGGTAAGCTTGTATTGCTCTATGGCACAGGTGTCAAACTCAAGGCCCATGGGGCAAATCCAGCCCGCCTGGTCGTTTTATGCAGCCCGTGGTCCAATGCCCCCAGTTTTACTGCGGCTTCCGGTTCAGGTGCAGGACGCACTAGGAGCCGCTTCACACGGCTCCATGCATACTACGGATGTGAGGAGGAGGGAGCCGGCCACAAGATGACACCGGGGGGGGCATCGGACCGTGGGCCGCATAAAACGGCCAGGTTGGAGCCGGCCAGAAGGTTAGACACCCGCCGGAGGGAGGGAGACAACAAAGGTAGGGGGAATGGTTTTATTTTCGTTTGAATTGTGCCAGAATCTACTGTCTATCTTTTGCACTGCTCAGGAAGAAATACATTTGTTTCTTTTTCTCTGGGGGTTGTACTCCATGCAGAATCTTAGGGTGTTTTAAAAAATATATTAGTACTTTTAGTTTTTGGTCCCGTATTTGCATAGAGGTTATTTGTGTTCTGGTATGAATGAATGTTGAGAAGAATACAGTGTGTTTTGTGTAGTTTAATTTTGTGGTTAACCATTACGTGTTAATAAGATGTATATATGAAAAATGAATGGAAAAAATGGTGTTATAATTAGTATTATTATGGGGGCGGGGTCTGGGCCGCGACTTAGCCTGTGTTTTGGATTTCAGCCCCTTAATGTGATTGAGTTTGACACCCTTGCTGTATGGTATGTTCGCACCTTGAATACTGTGAGCAATTCTGGTCGCCGTATCTCAAAAAGATGTAGTGGAATTACCGTAGAAAAGGTACAGAGAAGAGCGACAAAAAATGATAAAAGGGATGGGACGACTTCCCTGTGAGGAAAGGCTAAAGCAGCTAGGGATCTTCAGCTTGGAGAAGAGACGGCTCAAGGGTGTTATTTGAGGTCAATAAAATACTGAGTGAAGTAGAAAGGATACATATGAATTGGTAGGATTAGGGGGCATGCGATGAAGCTATTAAGTAGTAGATTGAAAACAGACCAGAGAAAATATTTCTTCACACAATGTGTAATTGAATTCTGGAATTCATTGACGGAGAATGTGGTGAAATCAGTTAGCTTAGTAGGGTTTAAAAAAAGTTTGGATCATTTCCTAAAAGAGAAGCCCATAGGCCATGATTGAGATGGCTTTGGGGAAATCCACTGCTTACTCCTAGGATAAGCAGCATAAAATTCTGTTTTACTACTTGGGTTGGTCACTGTTGGAATCAGGATGGTGGTTTGATGGACCTTCAGTCTGTCCCAGTATGGCAATTCTTATGTTCTTAATTAGAACTGTAATTAGAATTGGTATACTTAATTAGAATTGGTAGAACTTAATTAGAACTGGTATACTGTAAACTGAAGAACTAAGGCCGGTACCGGGCAAACTTGCACGATCTGTGTGGTTATTCGGTTTAGGATGGGCTTGGGAGGGCTTCGATGGGAGCCCCAGCAATTTGGAACCTAAGGACAGTGCTGGACAGACTTTCACAGTCCGAATCCTGCAGATGATGAGATGGTTTGGCTAGGCTGGAGTGAGCTTTGGCAGCATCTCCAGGAACCTAAGGACAGTACCAGGCCGACTTCTAAGGTCTACGGTCCAGAAATAACAAAGAAAAAGACATTTTTATCATGAAATTGTAATGCATGCAGACTGGATGGCCCATTCAGGTCTTTATCTGCTGCCATTTACTATGTTATATTAGGGGTTAACAACAAACAATGATAGTTAAGGAATTGTGCAAGGTTTGAACAGCATGTGTCACTCGATATGTCAAAGGTGCTATTTGTGTTTCTGTGATACAATTCTTTATGTTTACCCCTGACCAGTGGTGTAGCAAGTGCAGGAGGCTTCTGGGGCAGTAACATGCCCCCTGCGCCCCCCTCTCCCTTCCCCCCACGTACCTCTGTAAATCTCCAGCATGCCGCCTGCACCATCACTAATTGGCCTCGCGACCTGGAAGCGATTCAGAGAGGAACCCGGCCGGCACAAGCAACAGACAGAAGTTGCTAATGCTGGCAAAGATCTACAGAGGTTCGGGGTGGGGGGGGAAGGGATGTGCGAGCGTGGCACCCCTATCGAGATGGCACCCAGCGTGGTCCACATCCTCTCCCCCTTACATAACCCATATCTGGGTGAAATACAGCTGAGTCGTGGTTGTAGTGATTTGTGCTGTAGTCTATAAATAAAACTGCTGAGTTCATCAGTTCTTTGGCTCTCTTTGATCTGCTGTTTTTGCTGCTGTTGTCCGAAGGTCCCTACTTCTCCAGTTGTGTGTGTGCTGATGCATCTGCTGACAGTTCTAATAATTAGCGTTGGCCTTCTCATTCCACCACTGGCTTAATAAAGGGGGTGCGGTCTGCCCTGGGCATGGTCTTTGTAAAAGGCGTCATCCTCTCTGCCCCCCTCCTTCCTGACCCACCCCCCCAGTCGAGCACGTGCATCCTGTCCCTTCCCTTGTATCTCTTTAATTTTTCCTGCGTGAGCAGCGTTACGAACCTGCCACTCGTGTCGGTATTACCTCGCTCTGATATCAGCTAGGCCTGGGATAGGCACTTGGGATCTCTTGGAGAGAGAAAGAGATAATGGTTACTGTGGATGGGCAGACTAGACGGGCCATTTGGCCTTTATCTACCATCGTGTTTCTATGTTTCTATCTCTTCTGGGTCCCGCGCCTAGGAAGTGGTGGTGTCAGAGGGATAACTGACACGACGCGGGCAAGTTCCTGTTGTTGCTCTCGCCTGGAAAATTAAAAAGCAAAGGGGGAAGAGGCACGCGCGCAGCAGGGGGGTCAGGAAGGAGCAGGGAGGGGGGAGGGCAAAGAGGGCAGGGAAGGGGTGCCACCGCACCGGCCCCACTTACCCTCGCTACGCAACTGTATTTAAGAACATAAAAATTGCCGCTGCTGGGTCAGACCAATGGTTCATCATGCCCAGCAGTCCGCTCCCGTGGCGGCCTTTAGGTCAAAGACCAGTGCTCTAACTGAGTCCAGCCTTATCTGCCTACGTCTGGTTCAGCAGGAACTTGTCTAACTTTGTCTTGAATCCCTGGAGGGTGTTTTCCCCTATAACAGCCTCCGGAAGAGCGTTCCAGTTTATGTGCCATCCTTTTTGTGAAGTTCGCAGCAGTGCCCTGTAAGGTGCCTCACTACTCTGTTGCCATGTCTGGGTTTCCAGTCCATCACTACGCTAACCCCTCCCATGTCCAAATGGTCTTGTTCTAGGTGTTTTTGACTTGGACAAATTTTTGGATGAGAATGGGGTATAAAGATTAGTGACTTAGCGGTCTGGACGATGAAACGGCTGGACCTACAAGTTGACAATTCTTGAAAAAAATATATTTTGGACGTATTTTTCGAGAATGGACTTTGGACAAGTCTGACTTTGGGCAACTGGCAGCCATCTTGGGACATAAAACATAGAAACATAGAAACATAGAAATAGACGGCAGATAAGGGCCATGGCCCATCTAGTCTGCCCACCCCAATGACCCTCCCCTACCTTTCTCTGTGAATAGATCCCACGTGTCTATCCCATTTGGCCTTAAAATCAGGCACGCTGCTGGCCTCAATAACCTGAAGTGGAAGACTATTCCAGCGATCAACCACCCTTTCAGTGAAAGGTCACAAAATTATGTTATAAATACAATCCGGACTCTATATTGATTGCTTAGTGGGTTATGAACCAGGTTATTAGTGACTAGTGGCTGCTTGGTGGCTAAAGTGAAAATTAGTAGATCAGCCATTGGCACCAAGGGGTGCCAAACACCATGCAAATTACCCTTCTCTGGACATAATGAATAAGCGTGCTCACTGGGGGTGCTCAGCATTCGCTGGCACGACAAAGCTGGCTCCTACCGAAGCCTCAGTTACTTTGATTGTTTCAGCCACAAGTCCAAGTGCTGAATGAGAGCAGCATTACACCCCCAAAACATAGCTGCACTGGAAGCTTGTCCTGTTGGAGCTATGTTCTCTCTCGTTCTCCGCCATATGACCAATATGGTACTTTAAAAAAAATCTTGACAAATCAAGAAAGCTTCCCAATTAAGATGAATGAGAAAGAGAGATGAAGCTTAGCGAATGTATGCCTGAGGGAACAATCTAAGCTACCGAGAGGTGGCTGAGGTTCCTTGGATTGCCTTTTCCAGACACAGAATCTCTGGCACTGTCTCCAGCTCTGTTCTGCACCAGTGAAGGGCAACACAGGGCTTAGCTTAGCACATTCATCCGTTTCCTAGGCAACAGCGCAGCTGTCAGAGCTGGGACTGTGCCCATCCAGCCTGCATGTATCGCTTGGTATTCATGTACCTCCAGAGGAGGATGGCATTAGGGTCGGTGCTGCTTCCTATTGCTTTCACTAAAGCCACAACCCCTCCTCCCCCAATCTAATTTATCTCCATCTGCCGCATTTTAGCCTCACAGAAAGCAGAAGCTCCTTTTTGGATCTTTCTCCGTAGCGCAGATATTAAGAAGCAAAAGCAGAAATCTGGGTGGGGGGAGGGGTTGCGGATGCAGAAAACAAGGAAAGGAGTGCCAGAAGAGGATAAATGGAGAGAAGACAGAAGAAAACACTAGAAGAGCAGGAGGAAAAGCAGAAAGGGATGAGAGGATTGGAAAGGAGGGACGTTGCAGAAAGGGAGCGGGAAAGGAGAGACTGCAGAAGAAAAACAGGAGGTGGGATGAAGATAAATTATAGAAGAGGGGTAAGACAGGAGCTAGCTGAAAAAGACAGGAGAAACAAAAGCTAGAAGGGGAGCAGAGACGAGGGAAGGTAGTAGGAAATGCAAGGGTAAAGAGAAACACCATGAAATCCTTCCCCAAATTCTGAAGCCCAGAAATCCACCGTCTCCAGCATACATTAGTCAAGAATACCTCACCTCTACCAAAATCCTGACACAAATGTCCTAGGAAGCATTTGGGAAAACTAGATCTGCAGCCAGGATATCAAATCTCCTGTTGTATGCTAGTACTTTAGGAAGGATCCCTTGATTCAAACACAAGGGCTGCACTGCAGGCAGAGCAGGCTGACCACGGACCTTCAGGACCCAAGAGACAAGGGAGGCAGAAAACTCCAGAACAGTCTGGCCAATCGCAGACCTGTCAAACATCAGAATATCCACCAAACTTCTCTTTTTTGAACTTACATCTAAATATACCATAACATTTGAATCCTGCATATTTCCAGTTGAAAACCAGCTCTACGAGTTTCAGAATGTGGGCAACTGATAACAAACTTAATGCAAGAAAACATTGCTAATAGAAGCGTCAGTGGAAAAAGAGACGATTCTTAAGTCTCAAAAGATGCTGTTTTTTTGTCCTCATATCGCCTTTCTCTTGTGCAATATCAGAGAACTAAACAATCCTATTCACGGAAGAGACTCAGAATCTACAGAGTACTTTTACTACCGCCACTGCAAAACTGGCTTTAGCACACTGCTTAAGCATAGAAACACGATGGCAGATAAAGGCCAAATGGCCCATCCAGTCTGCCCATCTGCAACATCCACTACTCCTCTCCCTATTGACTAAGGCTCTTTACACCTGCATTGTGATGTCATAGAGCTGTATGGTTATAGAAACATAGAAACACGATGGCAGATAAAGGCCAAATGGCCCATCCAGTCTGCCCATCTGCAACATCCACTACTCCTCTCCCTATTGACTAAGGCTCTTTACACCTGCATTGTGATGTCACAGAGCTGTATGCTTATAGAAACATAGAAACACGATGGCAGATAAAGGCCAAATGGCCCATCCAGTCTGCCCATCTGCAACATCCACTACTCCTCTCCCTATTGACTAAGGCTCTTTACACCTGCATTGTGATGTCACAGAGCTGTATGCTTATAGAAACATAGAAACACGATGGCAGATAAAGGCCAAATGGCCCATCCAGTCTGCCCATCTGCAACATCCACTACTCCTCTCCCTATTGACTAAGGCTCTTTACACCTGCATTGTGATGTCACAGAGCTGTATGCTTATAGAAACATAGAAACACGATGGCAGATAAAGGCCAAATGGCCCATCCAGTCTGCCCATCTGCAACATCCACTACTCCTCTCCCTATTGACTAAGGCTCTTTACACCTGCATTGTGATGTCACAGAGCTGTATGCTTATAGAAACATAGAAACACGATGGCAGATAAAGGCCAAATGGCCCATCCAGTCTGCCCATCTGCAACATCCACTACTCCTCTCCCTATTGACTAAGGCTCTTTACACCTGCATTGTGATGTCACAGAGCTGTATGCTTATAGAAACATAGAAACACGATGGCAGATAAAGGCCAAATGGCCCATCCAGTCTGCCCATCTGCAACATCCACTACTCCTCTCCCTATTGACTAAGGCTCTTTACACCTGCATTGTGATGTCACAGAGCTGTATGCTTATAGAAACATAGAAACACGATGGCAGATAAAGGCCAAATGGCCCATCCAGTCTGCCCATCTGCAACATCCACTACTCCTCTCCCTATTGACTAAGGCTCTTTACACCTGCATTGTGATGTCATAGAGCTGTATGGTTATAGAAACATGATGGCAGATAAAGGCCAAATGGCCCATCCAGTCTGCCTATCTGCAACATCCACTATCTCCTCCTCTCCCTATTGGCTAAGGCTCTTTGCACCTGCATTGTGATGTCATAGAGCTTTATGGTTATAGAAACATGATGGCAGATAAAGGCCAATGGCCCATCCAGTCAGCCCATCTGCAACATCCACTATCTCCTCCTCTCCCTATTGGCTAAGGCTCTTTGCACCTGCATTGTGATGTCATAGAGCTTTATGGTTATAGAAACATGATGGCAGATAAAGGTCAAATGGCCCATCCAGTCTGCCCATCTGCAACATCCACTATCTCCTCCTCTCCCTATTGGCTAAGGCTCTTTGCACCTGCATTGTGATGTCATAGAGCTTTATGGTTATAGAAACATGATGGCAGATAAAGGTCAAATGGCCCATCCAGTCTGCCCATCTGCAACATCCACTATCTCCTCCTCTCCCTATTGGCTAAGGCTCTTTGCACCTGCATTGTGATGTCATAGAGCTTTATGGTTATAGAAACATGATGGCAGATAAAGGTCAAATGGCCCATCCAGTCTGCCCATCTGCAACATCCACTATCTCCTCCTCTCCCTATTGGCTAAGGCTCTTTGCACCTGCATTGTGATGTCATAGAGCTTTATGGTTATAGAAACATGATGGCAGATAAAGGTCAAATGGCCCATCCAGTCAGCCCATCTGCAACATCCACTATCTCCTCCTCTCCCTATTGGCTAAGGCTCTTTGCACCTGCATTGTGATGTCATAGAGCTTTATGGTTATAGAAACATGATGGCAGATAAAGGTCAAATGGCCCATCCAGTCAGCCCATCTGCAACATCCACTATCTCCTCCTCTCCCTATTGGCTAAGGCTCTTTGCACCTGCATTGTGATGTCATAGAGCTTTATGGTTATAGAAACATGATGGCAGATAAAGGTCAAATGGCCCATCCAGTCAGCCCATCTGCAACATCCACTATCTCCTCCTCTCCCTATTGGCTAAGGCTCTTTGCACCTGCATTGTGATGTCATAGAGCTGTATGGTTATAGAAACATAGAAACACGATGGCAGATAAAGGCCAAATGGCCCATCCGGTCTGCCCATCCGCAGTTACTGTTATCCCTTTCTCTAAGAGATCCCTCGTGACTATCTCAGGCTTTCTTAAATTCAGACACAGTCTCTACCACCTCTTTTGGGAGACTGCTCCACGCATCTACCACCCTTCCTGTAAAAAAGTATTTCCTTAGATTGCTCCTCTTAGCTTCCTTTCAAATGAAAGAGACTCGACTCATGCGCATTTATATCACGTAGGTATTTGAACGTCTCTATCTCAGCTGTTCACTAAGGCCTCTTGTGCAGCAGCAGAAAATGGCTGTCTTTCCCATTTTCTGAATTAATGGCCGCTCACCATTGGCGCACAGCCACTAACAAACGTTACCGCATGAGCCCCTACCAATATCTATTTTACAGGCAGAAGGGGCCCATGTGCTAACCTCGGGCTAATCAATTAGCATACGACAATGCCTCATGCGCTGATTATGTCTGTCTTGTTCACTCTCTACCCCAAACATGCCCCTTAGAGAAAATTCTGAAAAATAATTTTAGCACAGACAGGCAAATTTACCACAGGATGGCTGCACTAGCACTTACCACAATTCAGTAAAAAGACCCCTAAGGGGAAGAGTGTGATGCAGTGGTTAAAGCTACAGACTCGGCACCCTGAGGTTGTGGGTTCAAACTCATGCTGCTCCTTTGAACCCTGGGCAAGTCACCCAATCCCCACATTGCCCCAGGTACATTAGATAGATTGTGAGATACCAGGACAGACAGGGAAAAATACTGAAGTACTTGAATAAATTCATGTAAACCCTTCTGAGCTCCTCTGGGAGAACGGTATAGAAAATTGAATAAATAAAGAAGTTTCCAACAATTTAGTACAGAAGTAAAAACTCGAGATTTACCTCCCAAATTCTAGAAAGTTCTGTGCCCAAATTTCCAATTCGCACACAACTTATAGAATAAGGTTAGTTGTGCATGTAACTTACTGGATTGAGCCTTGCCGTGCAAGAAGTTTGAGCTGGTCTTATAGTTTCAAACTTTCTGCACCACAACTTGGCCAAGGTCGTAACAAGGAAAAATGCTATGAAGCTGCTAGAAATATGAAGAACAAAAACTGTAGCACCACTGGTGAAATATTTTTGACCCGCATGCTAGAACACATCCCCAGAAAGGTCTTGCCTAATGAGAGACTGTTTTTACTTCAGGAAGTAGTTGAAAGCCTCACTCTTCTCCCAAGCCTGTAATGGAAGGGAGCAACTAACTAGCTAGTTCGGTGTTCTTCAGTACAAAGCTGGGGCCAATGGCAGCCTCTGGAGACCTCTGGGGTGGCCCTCATCTAGAGAATTACACAGGGACGGGCACCTGTGGTTAACCACAGGGCAGGGGTGGGGACAGGGTCCTTGGAGTGGGGATGGGGTGGGGACAGAGCCTGCGGGGAGAGAGACAAACTTTGTCCCCGTGTCATTCTCTAAAAGCTTGAGACTAGTATCAATATGTAAAAACTTAACACATCTTAGACAACTGGCAACTTAATTCTTTGCAGATGATACCATAATCTGCAATAGGGTAGACACCCTGGATGGAGTGAATAACATGAAGAAAGACATAGTAAAGCTTGAAGAATGGTCTGAAATTTGGCAGCTAAAATTGAATGCTAAGAAATGCAAGGTCATGCATTTGGGCTGCAAAAACCCGAGGGAACGGTACAGTTTAGGAGGTGAAGAACTTATGTGCATGACATAAGAGCGAGACTTGGGTGTAATTGTATTTGATGATCTTAAAGTGGCCAAACAGGTTGAAAAGGTGATGGCGAAAGCTAGTAGGATGCTAGGGTGCATAGGGAGAGGTTTGGCCAGTAGGAAAAAGGAGGCATTAATGCCCCTGTATAAGAGACTCTGATGAGACCTCATTTAGAATATTGTATGCAATTCTGGAGACCACACCTTCAAAAAGATATACAAAGGATGGAGTTGGTCCAGAGGAAGGCTACTAAAATGGTGCATGGTCTTTATCATAAGGCGTATGCGGACAGACTTAAAAGATTACAAAATATATATATATATCACTAATAACCCAATCTGATACCAAAAATTCAAACATTAATAGACATTTATTATTATATGAGGAAAAGACCTCAGAGCACAGTTTGGGACTCAAATGTCTTCATAAGGCTTCAAGTGCCACCTCATTGACATTAAATATATTTGAAAGAACGTAAGAACATAAGAATTGCCACTGCTGGGTTAGACCAGTGGTCCATCGTGCCCAGAATTCCGCTCACGCGGCGGCCCTTAGGTCAAAGGCCAATGTCCTAATGTAAACCAAGATTTTGGGGCCAAAAGAATGGCCCAAAAATTAGGGGCTCAATTTATATTTTAGTCTCGACCTTTCCTGCTTCCTTGTTCCATCCGTCCCTCCCTTTCTCCGAAGATTACATCCCCCATCCCCGATAACCAGCACTTCTGTTCCCAACCCCATCTGACCAACTCTTCGGTCCTACCACCTCTCTACCCGCTAATCTACACTTCCGTTTCCTCCCCCGCCCAACTGGCACTTCAGTGCTACCAGCTCTCCAACTGATGATGGCACATCTGTCCCTCGCCTGGCTGACTGGCACTATTCTTTTCCTGCTGAGGCCAATGTTGTGTGTTGGGCTGGAGCAGGGCTTTGGGCATTTGCACATGCTCAAGGCCTACCAGCCCCTGCCCTCTCCAAGAATATCAAAAACGAAAGAAGCTGGCGGAGGCCTTGAGCATGTGCAGATGTCAAGGCCCCGCACTGGCCTAACACACTCCATTGGCTTCAGCTTCAGGTAGGAAAAGACAATGCCGATAAGAACAGTGCCAGTCGGCTGGGAGGAGGGACAGATGTGCCGGTCATCTGCTGAGGAAGTGGTAGCACTGAAATGCTGGTCGGGTGAGGTCGAGAACAGAAGTGCTGGTTAGGGGACCAGGAAGTGATAGGTTTACCAGATTTTGCCAGACCCCTAGACCTGCCCCCAGGCCCGCTCAATTCCACCCATCCCTGCCCTAAGCTCCACCCCAGCCCTGCTCCCCACTGCCTGTTCGTGGGGCAGAAAGGCATCCGCACATGCGTGCATGTGAGTGATATCAACGTGTTGGATCCACGCATGCGCAGATGCCTCCTCCCGATGCAATTTCTTTTCAAAACCCAAAGTGCCAGGTTTTGAAAAGCCATTCGGACCCCCGAAATGTCCTCAAAAGGAGGACAGGTCCGGGAAAATCCGGATGTCTGATAACCCTAGGAAGTGATGTCAGAGGGTGAACCAAGGCCGACACGGGTAAGAAATAGGAGATGCTGCTCGCACCAGGGTAGTTAAAGAGGTAGGTGTGTGGGGGGGGGGGCATCCTTGCTACGCTACTGCATCTATATGGAATTCCCTCCCCCTCTCTTTAAGATAAGAATCTAGTTTGAAAATTGTTAAAGCCATAGGGCTCCTTTTATGAAACTGTGGTATAGGGTTTTACCTTGCCAGCCCACAGTGAACTCCTCTACCGCAGTTTTATAAAAACCAGCTATATTTATAAGAACATAAGAAACGCCTTCACCGGATCAGACCTTAGGTCCATCTAGTCCGGCAACCCGCACAAGAGGAGGCTAAGCTAAGTGTTCCCTGATGAAGACCCTGTTTTCCCGTAACGCTCAATTTGATTTGCAAGAAGGTGTGCATCCAACTTGCCCTTGAATCCCAGAATGGTGGTTTCCGTCACAACCTCCTCCGGGAGAGCATTCCAAGTGTCCACCACTCGCTGTGCGAAACAGAACTTCCTGACATTTGACCTGGACCTGCCGCCCCTCAGTTTCAGTCCATGACCTCTTGTCCGTGTCACATTTGACAATGTGAATAACGATGTTTCTTGCTCTATTTTGTCCAATCCTTTTAGTATTTTAAAAGTCTCTATCATATCCCCTCGCAGTCTCCTCTTTTCGAGGGTGAACAGTCCCAGTTTTCCGAGGCGTTCTTTGTAGCTCAAATTCTCCATACCCTTTACTAGCTTCGTGGCTCGCCTCTGCACCCTCTTCAGCAGGGTTATATCCTTCTTTAGGTAGGGAGACCAGTGTTGGATACAGTACTCCAAGTGTGGTCTGACCATTGCTCTGTTAAGCAGCATCAGGTTGTGATTTTCCAGGAATTTCTACTGTGAGTAGTGTGATATGGATTCGATGTAATTCCTGAAGGTTGTTCAATCTTTCTTTTGTTAACCATTTTGAACTCTAGCTGGTATTATGCAGTCTACAAATTTCCTTTAATGTTAACGCTGATGTTATAAAATATTCTATAACTAACACAAATCCATTCAAAACAGCTTACAATAAAGCAAAGGCCAAATAAATAACTATACAAATGCCCTCCCACCCATAGACAAAACAAAAATAGAAATAATAACCTGTCTTCTATTGGGATTTAATGCTCTACCAACATATTGTACTTACCTCCTCTTATATCAAGCTGCGCTAGAGGTCATCCCATTGTCCTCCGGCCCCCCATTACAGCTCGAGTTCTCAAGCAAAGTTCTGGGTGTCACCTTAGACTCTTCTCTATCCTTCAACGAACATCTCCAATCCCTGGTGAAGAAATGCTTCTTCAGCCTTCACATGCTAAGGAAAGTCAGACCCTATTTTCACCAAAAACACTTCGCAGTCCTAGTACAATCCATCATCCTCTCCAGATTGGATTATTGCAATTCTATCTACCTCAGCCTAACCAAGAAAAGCCTCCACAGACTTCAGCGGATTCAGAACGCCGCAGCTAAGCTTGTTTTCGCGAAAAGCAAATTTGATCACGTCTCACCACTCCTGTCTAAGCTCCATTGGCTCCCAATAATCCCCAGGATCCACTTCAAATGTGCGTGTCTGGCCTACAGGATCCTACATGGCATCCTTCCTGCCGTTATCCCTCTATCCTGGAACTCCCCAACCCCTACTTCCTCCAGATCCTCCCAAATTTTTAAACTATCCTTCCCTTCCATAAAAGGTATTTCCCATGCAGGCAAACTTGGGTCATCCCTCCCCTTTAGAATCACTGAGATCTGGAATAACCTCACCTCCCCTCTCCGAACCTCAAGCTCCCTCCAACTCTTCCGCAAACACCTAAAAACCTGGCTATTCTCAAAACTGTAACATTTCACCCCTCTTAGGCCTCTCACCTTCCCCCTTTACACCTAACTCTTTAATCTCTCCACTGTAGTTCCTCTCTCATCTTTCTTCCTGTAAACCGTGCCGAGCTCCGCATTCGTGGAGATGGTGCGGTATATAAACCCAAGGTTTAGTTTAGTTTAGTTTAGTTTAGCTAGCGAGGAAATTGCTCCGACGCTCATATGAATTCTATAGCACTAGTCCAACACTATAAACCTCTATCAGAGCTTGATAAAAGCTGGCCTTGACTTCATGATACCACTATCCTGACTGCTAGATTGTTTTTTTTCTGTTCCTATCTATAAGAATTTCAACAACAATTTAATATTCCTTTAGTGCTACCAGATGCACGCAAGACACAGTCCCTGCCCCAAAGGGCTGACCATCTATGACCAAAAATGAAAGGTATTAACATCCAAACAAAAATAAAATTTAATAACCAAACAAAAAGAAAACCACACATTTATGGATGTGCATTACAGGGTAATTTTATAAAGTAATTTTCGTGAGTAGTGTTCATGTGAAGGCAAGATTGCGCAGTCTTGGGCCAGAGTTTGAATGGAGTCTTGATTTATGCACAACATATGTATTTATTTGCTCTTGAACTGGTGTAAATGTACAAGGGTACAGCTACCTGTGTAGGGTTACCAGATTTTCCATTGTCTTGGCAACATATGTAAAAAAAAAAAAAAACCACCCTGAAACCCTGTCATCAATAAAATTATGACGCTGAATTTGCTTGAGACTGTTAGGAGGATGAGCAATAGAAAAATCCCCAGTCACAAGGTGTATCAGTTGGTCTGTAAGTCTATTTGTCTAACCCATTATTTTAAATTTCATGTCTAAATATATGTTTATACTTTTATCAATTTTGTGCCTCGCTTAATAAAACTAAATAAGCGATTCAAACTAAAATAAAACTTGAAACTTGATAGCTCCTAGTATCTCTTTTCCTCCATCTCATATCATGTATGAAATGGTTCAATTACTGAATAACACAGTCAAGGGAGAATTGCAAATCTACGAAATACTTTCCAATAAAAATGCATTTTCAGATATACTCAAAGAAAGGCCATACTCAATTAAAGGCTGACTGAAAACTGGTGGTTTTGCTTCTGGCCAAAACCGAATCTCCGGCCTACATTTTCCGCCAGAATCAGAACGGTGACTCCCGCCCTGTTTGCCTTCAATAGATTTAAGTTCTCTGGAGCAGGGACACATGAGCTAATACAGATACTTATGACATATGGAGCCCCACCCCCATTTTGAAAACCCAGGTTGGGGATTAGAAACTAACGCAAGTGCACAAGCCCCCGCCACTCTTACATCCCTAGCTAGAGTCTCTTCCTGGAGATAAGGTGGGGGGGGGGCGAGGGTGACACCCCAAAGTGGCGCATACGTACAGGCCATCATGCTGGCTTTTCTGTGCGGGCCCTGGAAACCGCAATATGATGCACATTTCCTGATGCGGAGTTTTCCGTTTGAACTGAAAGCGGGTTCTAGTCATAGTTCTCGCACTCTAGCACTAATGGCGACGTGGTCATGCCGCGTCACTGTTTTTACAGAGAAAGAAGAAGCGTGAGGGAGCGGGGTTTTTTTTCCCTGCTTTATAGTGAAGGTAGAGCCGCGTTTTTAGTCTGGCCAAGATGCGGAAAATATCTGGCGTTGTTGCCGTGTGATCATCATTCATCAATAATCGGGCACTAGAGAGTGCCAAATGCACGTGGAAGCTGAGCCCCTTTCCCTCGATTCCAGGGGGGGAGGGGGGTGAAGACAGGTCCAGTTATTTGTACCGAGCGCCCTGGGTATCCATCATTCCCCATCAGGCCTTTTTCAGCAACATTAAGGGCTCCTTTTACTGAGGTGCGCTAGCATTTTTAGCACACGCAGGAAATTACCACGCGCTATTCCGTGCGTTAAAGCCCCAAAGCAGCTTAGGAAAAGGAGCCCTAAGTGAACCACATAAGCCATGAATTAAAACCCCATAATGCGTCTCTAGAGCATAATAGAGCTCCGTTACCTTAACGTAGGCAGATAGCAATTTGAAACAGAAAAATGCAGGCAGATAACGACCAGAATATGGCCTATCTAGTCGGCCTATCCATGCCATCGCCACAGGGCCATTAACAGAGTTAGAAATGGGCCGAGCCTCTTAAGCTGTGACATGGCAAGGGGTTCAGCACTTTTCACCCCCCCCCCCAACCACTATACCTGTGTCCTTAATACAGAAAATGCCTGAAACTGGTAGGTCTCCAGGAGAATTTTCTGGAGCTTAAAAGCACATGGGATTCTGCAAAAAAAAAAAAAAACCTCAGAAGAAAATAAATAGCCAGAATTTATTTCCCGATAAGAGAGGTGCCCGGAAATTATTGCTGTACCCTCTGTGCCCTAAAGCCTTTACTCCTATGGTCACCCTCTCCGAAACCAGTTGTTAATTACAGTATAAGGATCTTTTTTATAGTCGTAGATCTGGGAACAGAACATGAAGTGAATACAATTTTTCATCACCCTAAAGACTATTCTCCACAATACTGTGTCAGTGCAGCCGTTCTGTATCATATGTGCCCTCCCTAAGCTAAACAGACATAATTACAGTACAAGCATGTACGTATCACTCAAAAATACAGCCTCCCAAATTACATTGTGCATGCCGCTGAGACAAGTATACACACATATACCAATATCAATTAAAAGATGTAAAGCACTGTTTGGAGAAACGCCACCAATGATGATATTCACACAGATGAATATTTCTCATATTTTTTATAGTTGATGGAAACCTCATCCATATAAAGATGAATCTATGTAATGTAAACATCTCCATATGCAATATTGATATTCTAGACACTGATATGCATATGTGGTCTATATCCTCCTCCCATTCTATCAATAATACATGCAGCACCTATACATACACTGCAATGCATACGTGCATGGAGCAGCAACTCTGTGAATCGTAAAAACCTTAGGCCATAAAAATATTAATAAATCAGACATGCCAGACACCTTACCTTCTCGTCCCCCTAGTTGCTCTGCTAAGGTTGGTAGCAAAGGGTGGTTTGTTGACAAATTTCTGGACATCAGCATGTGGTTTGGATTGGAGGCTCTTTTGTGCTTGTAAATTGCAAGGTACGTAGAAAATCCAAGACAATCCCAGCGTTTACCTCATGATGCAAAAGAAAACAACGCATTAGCAGGTAACAAAAAAAAAAAAAAAATCAGTTAAAACAAAAGGGGGTGTATCTGGATCTGTAATGCGTTAACAAGCCAGAAGTGATCCAGGAAGCCAAGCCGTGCACTTTAGAACAACAAAAAAAAATGAACTGAACATGAGGTCATGCTTTGGAAAAAAAAATCCAGTTGACGTCATCCCCAGCCAATCAGAATGCGAGGCTCAGGGGCGGGGTGACGTCAGTATCTGATCCTAGGGCTTTGAACACAGATTAAAGGGGGGGGGGGGGGAAGAGAGCAAAATTGCTTTTGGAAGGTTTAAAGTGGCGATGTTTGCCCTGATTATTAACTCTTAAAAGGGAAATGCACAGCGTGACACCAGCAGCTGTATGTTGAATTGCAAGAAAGGTGCAAATGCAGACAAGAGGAAGCAGCTGGCGTCTGTGTGGTTTCCCCAATGAAAGAAATCTCAGCATAAAAAGGACCTGTAAAACGTTTTTCTAATGCCTTACAGTAGGATGTCATTGTTGCTTTATTTATTTATAAAGAATACTGTACTCTATTGCCTTTTACAGTCTTTATCTTCTTATTGCTTTTTGCTGGACTTTGGAATGTTTAAAAACTTGCAGTGGGTCCCAACCCTGTCCCGAAGGACCACCAGGCCAGTCGGGTTTTGGTGATAGCTCTAATGAATATGCATGGAGCAGATTTGCATGCCCGTCACCTCCATTATATGCAAATGTCTCTCATGCATATTCATCAGGGCTATCCCAAAAGCCCGACTGGCCTGGTGGTCCTCCGGGACAGGGTTGGGACCCACCGGTTTAGAGGATGCTGTGTGACTATAAGCCCATCAGAAACAATTATTCTGTCTATGCTGCAATTCAGAGCATCTTTGTTTCATTTGGAATTGCCACGAGGCACTATTTAACCAGAGCCTGAATTTATTTTTAGTCTCACTTCAGCTTTAACTGGACACGGGAGAAGTGTAAATTTAACAAAGGGCTCCTTTTATGAAGCTGCATTAGCGGATTTATCGCATGCACATTTTTAGCACGAGCTAAGCCCCGCGCTAGCCGAAAAACTACCGCCTGCTCAAGAGGTAGCGGCTTGCGCGGCCGGCAAACTAGAGCACATTAAACCGCTAACGCGGCTTCGTAAAAGAAGCCCAAAGTCTTTTCTGTAGGCACAGGTGCATAAAAACTAGTTGTCTGTCCCAAACAGCACCCTACGTTAGATTTAAATGTGGATCCTTATGAGGGTCATTTTATAACAGATTGCATAGATGGGGGAGCTGTCACCTATTTTATAAATAAAGTGCCTGTGGGACTTATTTTGAAAGCATTTAGACACGCAACCCGGCCCGAAATAAGCAACAGGTCACAAGTCTCAAGTGTGTTACCGACAATTCTGCCAGGAAATCAAAATATAAAATTTATCATCATACATGGCCATATACTCCTGTGTTATAGGCATGTTTTAAGTGTGTGTGTTGAAGGCGTGTCTTATACGCGCTTGTTAAAAGGGGGAAGCAAATAAGGGGGCTTTGAAAGGGAATAGATTCCGTACAAACGTAAGGAAGTTCTTCTTCACCCAGAGAGTGGTAGAAAACTGGAACGCTCTTCCGGAGGCTGTTATAGGGGAAAACACCCTCCAGGGATTCAAGACAAAGTTAGACAAGTTCCTGCTGAACAAGAACGTGCGCTGGTAGGGCTAGTCTCAGTTAGGGCACTGGTCTTTGACTGCTGGACGATGGACCACTGGTCTGACCCAGCAGCAGCAAATCTTATGTTCTTATGATTCACCCCCAACCAAAGAATTTTTGTTGGTTCAATCATGAATAAACCGTGGGCCAATAACTTTTCAGCAGTCCCTTGTTTATGTCCTGCAGAAGCAATAGTATTTGCATTGGCATGGGCTGCTGCTACTTCCCCCCCCCCTTCCCCACCAACTATGGCATCAATGTTGTGTGCCTATGTCGCTCCGCAATAAGACACACCTATGACTATCATGTGTGCTTACGTAACTTTCTTTGCTGCATGTGTACATTTGTGCCTATATAAAGTGGACTATTCTGTGTCATTTTCCAAACAATCGATCAGATGGGATTGTGGCAAACCTTTGTGAAACTCATTTGCATTTGAAGTTGTTTGAGCGCTGATCGTCCTTTTAAAATTGAACAATTGATTGAACCCACAACAATCCACCCGATTTTAACAATGATTTTAGTTCATCCAGGCCTATGAGGCAGGACCTACTTTTACCGGAAAAATGGTCAAATACTTGGCAACTGAGTTTTAACGCCAAAAAATGTAAGGTTATGCACCTTGGTAACGGTAACCCCTGCAAAACATACACCCTGAATGTTGAAACCTTAACAAGAACTGTCGCAGAACGGGACCTGGGTGTAATCATTAGTGAAGATATGAAGACTACCAATCAAATGGAGAAAGCTTCAACCAAGGCTAGACAAATGCTGGGTTGCATCCGGAGAAGTTTCGTCAGCCGAAAGCCTGAAGTTATAATGCCTTTGTACAGGTCCATGGTGAGACCTCATCTGGAGTACTGTTTTCAGTTTTGGAGGCCGCATTATCAGAAGGATGTGAAGAGAATGGAGTCGGTTCAGCGAATGGCCACTAAGATGGTCTCAGGACTTAAGGATCTCCCATATGAAGAACATCTAAGCTGGCTGCAGTTATATTCTCTCAAGTAACGCAGAGAGAGAGAGGAGACATGATAGAGACGTTCAAATATCTTACAGGCCGTGCTGAGGTGGAGGAAGATATCTTTTCCTTACAGGTCCCACGGCAACAAGAGGGCATCTGCTCAAACTCAAGGGTGAGAGACTTCATGGCGACATCCAGGAAGTACTTCTTCACCGGAAGGGTGGTTGATCATTGGAATGGTCTTCCACGTCAGGTAGTCAAAGCTAGCAACGTGCTCGACTTCAAGAGAGGATGGGATAAACATGTGGGTTCACTCCGGGGAAATGCTTAGGGGAGGGTTCTTTGAGTGGGCAGACTTGTTGGGTCGTCGGCCCTTTTCTGCTGTCATACTCTATGTATCTATGTGCTTTGAAAAAAAGAGCCCCTATAGGTCCTTATAAAATTACCCCACTAAACCCACACAAATGGTCTGCCAGGTCAGAAGCAGCTGTAATTGTTTGTGAATAAAGTACATGTATATGATCCTATTTTATAAATAATGCATGTAAATCACGATTCCTTTGCTCAGAACACCCTACAGGCGAATCACATATGTCTTTCCTTGCATGAAAAAAAATTGCCCCTATGTGTATAAGGTAAATGGGTATAGTTTATCACAGAGTTAATGTATATAAAACTTTTTCAAGTATCCAAACCACCTCTGAAAAGCCCAGTTCTCTTAGTGCAATGTTCCTTTTATGTATGTGTACATTACACACCCCATTGCAAGGTAAGGTCTGGATGATCTCATGAACTGTGTTGTGCACCGGCGTGCCAAGACTCTGCCCGACAGCAGACCCAGATCCTCCTCGAGGGCCACAATCCAGTCGGGTTTCCAGGATTTCCTCAATGAATATGCATGAGATCTATTTGCATACAATGAAAGCAGTGCATGCGAAAGATTAGAGAAACTGGACCTCTTCTCCCTTGAAAAGAGGAGATTGAGAGGGGACATGATCAAAACATTCACGGTACTGAAGGGAATAGACTTAGTAGAGAAAGACAGGTTGTTCACCCTCTCCAAGGTAGGGAGAACAAGAGGGCACTCTCTAAAGTTAAAAGGGGATAGATTCCGTACAAACGTAAGGAAGTTCTTCTTCACCCAGAGTGGTAGAAAACTGGAATGCTCTTCCAGAGGCTGTTATAGGGGAAAACACCCTCCAGGGATTCAAGACAAAGTTGGACTAGTTCCTGCTAAACTGCAATGTACGCAGGTGAGGCTGGACTCATTTAGAGCACTGGTCTTTGACCTGGGGGCCGCCGCGTGAGCGGACTGCTGGGCACGATGGACCACTGGTCTGACCCAGAAGTGGCAATTCAACCTAAATTGTCTGGCTTGAGGGAAAGAGCTAGATGTGGTATACATTACTTAGATTTCACAGAGAAAAAAAGAGGCAATTACCAACTGCAAAACATAAAGAGAAGCTAAGAAGGCTGTTCACATTGCCACTTCTGCAGATATCAGTGGCTGCCTATAGAGCAACACATGTTGCCACTGGATACATAGGAGCCAACTTTAGAAAATTAGTGGAGGTGCTAAACCCAATGGGAATTACCTCCTCCCCGGACACATTCAAGGAGTTTGCCCAATATTGGGGGTGTTCAAGCACCCAAAGCACTGCTGCTCCTGCAGGCAGTGGTGCTGAATATATGTGGATGATTTAAATGATAGATCCAGTGTTTAAAAAGTTGCTGGACTGAACGTAGCTCTCCTTGAACTATTTCTGAAAAGGTGTGCCCTAAATCCAAATATGAATGAAGTACATTTTAGTGAGAAGAACTTACTCTATACAGACTGAAATACCACCTGTCATAAACCCGAGATGCCCCGCCTGCCTTATCTCAGACTAACAGATGGGTCCTTTGTGTCTATTATAAAGCTATAAATCAGTCCAGAAACTTCCTGGTCTTGCTTGGGCAGTCCTGAGGGATGATCTCTCCTAGCAAAGGCCATCTGTTCACTTGTCACCGAACACAGCTTCTGGTTTAATGCAGAACCGAAGCAGTTACGTACATCATACAGCCGAGCAAGATCTCTGCCCTCTTCCATTCACACACCTGCCAACCCTGACACCAGCTCTCACGTGGCCATCTGTCTTCTCTCTACAGATCAGAGCCATATTTTAGCTTACAAAAGATATTTTTTTCCAGCTCCACAAAATATGGTGAGGATGTTTCCTGTGCCACCAGTGGGAGCTACCAGTATATGATACACTATAATGGAAGATAATGAGCAAAAGATCCATTCAATCTGTTCATTTTCCCTTCCTTCTACATTACCATGAGCTCCATCATCAATATCACCTCCCTAAGGCTTCTCTAGGCTTATCCCAGGTTCAAAAGAAAAATGTACAAGGAAGCTGCAAATAATGCAAACTTTATTTAAATATGATAGTTCCAGTCAGGTTTCAAGGGTAAAAAAACAAGCAAACAAACAGTGGAGGTATCCAAAGGAAACAGGTGAGCTGATATGTTTCACGACTATGCTTTAGTCACTCAATAATTCTTATAATGACTCTACATGTACATGTTTCGGCCAGACCAGCCTGCATCAGAAGTCTTCTCTTAAGTAGCAACACCGTTAAAGTCTCTGGCATGCTTTGTATGCTAATTGGGAAAAAGCTTATGTAGCACTCCGGTCGTGAAACCCAAACTTGGATCCACTGCGGTCGTGAAAACTTACTTTGAAAAAAGGTTGTAAAGGTAGCCATGGGAATGTGCATAAGTTAAATTTATTTAGACTATGGGGCCCATAATAAAAAACACAGACGTCCAAAAAGCATCCTAAATCAGCACATGGACGTCCAAGTGCCAATAATCAAAACCGTCTTTCTGTATGTCTAGCAAGGTGTTCCAGCCTTTGTACGCTCAGAGCACGAGATTGTCATGGTGGAAAAGTGTTATGGGTGGGCTTTGGACAATCTCAAGGCTGGGTTAGACATGGGTGTCTTGCTGCAATAATCAAACATTTTGCAAGACATCCTGGACAGAATTTATACATTTGGAACTAGACCTTTTTTTGAAGGGTCCAAGTGCCACAAAGGTTGAAAATTGTCATATAAAATACCACAAGATTCAAATACTTATGTAGCAAAAAAATCAATGCATCAAAATAAGTGATAAATGTGCTCAGAAAAGAAATTTCCATAGTACAGATAAAAACACAAGGCAACCACCTTCTCAATCATTGCACATTGGACCAAAGTACAACAGACAAATTATTGGGAAAGTCAAACTTCTCTTGCGATTCAGCAGAATCTCTTCAAAGCAATCCAGTCTCAGGAGACGCTGCCGCAGAAATCCTGACGTTCTTCATAGGTGATTGCTGGTGAACGCCAACACCTTCAACAAAAAATATTCTAGCACCAGACATGGATACCATGTTTCACAAGTTGCTTCTTCAGGGGAACTGCAATATCAATCTTTCTTTAAACTATGGAAACACAAAGCACATATCTTCCTTGTGTACATGTGTGTGTATGTCTAGTACATACAGTATTTTCAATGCTCACCACTGGGGCTCTTCACCCTGGAGAAGCGAAGACTCAGAGGAGACATGATAGAGACTTTCAAGATCCTGAAAGGCATAGAGAAGGTAGAAAAGGACAGATTCTTCAGCCTATTGGGAACCACAAGAACAAGGGGGCACTCGGAGAAATTGAAAGGGGACAGGTTTAGAACCAATGCTAGGAAATTCTTTTTCACTCAGAGGGTGGTGGACATCTGGAATGCGCTTCCGAAGGTTGTGATAGGACAGAGTATACTAAGGGGTTTCAAAGAAGGATTGGATAAATTCCTGAAGGATACGGGGATTGAGGGATACAGATAGAGGTAGGGATAGGTTATGAAAGGATACAAATAGAAGGATAAAGGGGATTAAAGGGTTTGGACAAGGATCACCTTACAGGTCATTGACCTGATGGGCCGCCGCGGGAGCGGACTGCTGGGCACGATGGACCTTTTTGGTCTGACCCAGCGGAGGCAACTTCTTATGTTCTTATGCATTGGATTGGATTTATTAATTTGATATACTGCTATTGACAACCAGGTATTAAGCGGTTTACAATATAAACAAGATACAAGAAAAAATATATATCTTCAGTAAAACACAAATATAAAACCAAAAGATCTTAGTCTAACAAACAAATAAAAATCAGTCTACAGCTTAGATCAGTGGTTCTCAACCCTGTCCTGGAGGACCACCAGCCAATCGGGTTTTTGGGATAGCCCTAATAAATATGCATGAGACAGATTTGCATATAATGGAGGTGACAGGCATGCAAATTTGCCTCATGCATATTCATTTTCAAAAACCCGACTGGCTGGTGGTCCTCCAAGACAGGGTTGCGAACCACTGGCTTAGATCATAATCAAGCAGTCCTCAAAAGTATTACTCTTACTCCTCTTCAGAAATATCATGCCTCTCTAGCCTCTTGGCATGTCAGATAGATAAACTGAACCATCAGCTTGTAATCAATCCCGAGAAAACTTTGATGTTCTTATTGCAACAGTTACAGATTTTCGATACCTTGGAGTCATACTTGATTCTAAGTTCTCCTTCCTCCTGGTCAATATGGCGCAGATACGAAAATTGGCCTTTACTATCGTCCACCAGGACAGGCGGAGGAAACTGATGCAGAAATGATGGAGGAAATCAAACAAGAATGCAAGACAGGCAATGTAATTATATTGGGAGACTTCAATTTCCCAGGGATAGACTGGAAACTAGCAACCTCCAACTGCGGCAAGGAAGCCAAGTTCCTGGAGGTGCTAGGGGATTGCTTCCTGGAACAAATGGTAAAAGAGCCGACAAGAGGCAACGCCACCTTGGACTTGGTCCTAAATGGCCTCACGGGACCGATAACAGAAGTGGAAGTCATAGTTCCACTGGGAACGAGTGATCATAATGTAATCAACTTTAAACTACACATCAGGAAAGGGAAACATGCCAAAACCTTAACCACCACCTTGAACTTTAAAAAGGGTAAATACGATAGCATGAGAGCCATGGTAGAAAAACGACTCGAGAAGATGATGGACAAACTTGAAACGGTTGATCAGGCATGGACACTACTGAAAAATACTATCACAGAAGCACAAGATCTCTACATTCCGAAGATTTCCAAAGATCGGAGAACAAAGAGCAAAAGAGAACCGGCATGGCTTACCATACAGGTGAAGGAAGCCATAAAAGAAAAGAAGGACTCTTTCAAAAAATGGAAATGCATAAAGACAACCGAAGCCTGGAACAAACATAAAGATGATCAGAAGAAATGTCACAAGGCGGTGAGGAATGCAAAACAGGAATATGAGGAAAAAATAGCCCAGGAGGCCAAAAACTTCAAGCCCTTCTTTAGATACGTGAAAGGGAAAAAACCTGCAAAAGAGGCAGTGGGACCCCTGGACGACCAGGGAAGAAAAGGGTACGTCAAGGAAGATAAACAAATCGCAGACAAACTAAATTCCTTCTTTGCGTCCGTCTTTACGAAGGAGGACACCTCAACAATACCTGAAGCGGAGAAAGTGTTTGCAGGAGAAATAGAAGACAGCCTCACCACAGTTGAAGTGGACTTAGACCAGATATACTATCAGATCGACAAACTTAAAAGCGACAAATCCCCTGGACCGGATGGGATTCATCCGAGAGTCTTAAAGGAATTGAAGGTTGAAATCGGAGAGTTATTGCAAAAACTTGCAAACCTGACAATCAGAACTGGACAGATACCGGACGACTGGAGGATAGCGAACGTCACCCCAATTTTCAAAAAAGGATCGAGAGGGGAACCGGGCAACTATAGACCTGTGAGTCTTACGTCTGTCCCTGGCAAGATGGTTGAAGCACTGATCAAGGATAGCATAGTCCGGCACTTGGACGCATATGACTTAATGAAACCCAGTCAACATGGATTCAGGAAAGGGAAATCATGTTTGACTAATTTACTCCAATTTTTTGAGACCGTGAACGAGCAAATCGATAGTGGGAAGCCGGTGGACATAATATATTTGGACTTCCAGAAAGCGTTTGACAAAGTTCCACACGAAAGACTTCTCAGGAAACTACATAGCCATGGCATAGAGGGGGATATACAAAGATGGATAGGCAAATGGCTGGAAAACCGAAAGCAGAGAGTGGGCATAAATGGGAAGTTCTCCGACTGGGAGAAAGTGACTAGTGGTGTGCCCCAGGGCTCGGTACTTGGGCCGATCCTTTTTAATATTTATATCAATGACCTAGAGGAAGGAACATCCAGTGAGATCATCAAGTTTGCAGACGATACAAAACTATGCCGGGCAATCAGATCGCAGGATGATAGCGAGAAACTCCAGAGCGACTTGTGTCAGTTAGAAACATGGGCGGAGAAATGGCAGATGAAATTCAATGTGGAGAAATGCAAGGTAATGCATTTAGGCAATAAAAATAAGGAATACGAGTATACAATGTCAGGTGCAACTCTGGGGAAGAGTGAACAAGAAAAGGACCTGGGTGTGCTGATAGACAGAACCCTGAAGCCGTCGGCACAATGCGCGGCAGCGGCAAAGAAGGCAAATAGAATGTTGGGCATGATAAAGAAAGGAATCTCGAGTAGATCGGAGAAAGTTATAATGCCGCTTTATAGGGCAATGGTCAGACCACACTTGGAATACTGCGTCCAACATTGGTCTCCCTACCTAAAGAAGGATATAAAACTGCTGGAGAGGGTGCAGAGACGAGCAACAAAACTGGTGAAGGGTATGGAGAAACTGGAATACGAGGACAGACTTATAACACTAGGATTGTTCTCCCTTGAGAAAAGGAGACTGCGTGGGGATATGATCGAGACCTTCAAAATACTGAAAGGAATCGACAAAATAGAGCAGAGAAGATTATTTACATTGTCCAATTTGACACGGACTAGAGGACATGTAATGAAGCTAAGGGGGGACAGGTTCAGGACTAATGTCAGGAAGTTCTGCTTCACTCAGAGAGTGGTTGACACCTGGAATGCTCTCCCAGAGGAGATTATTGCGGAATCTACCGTCCTAGGCTTCAAGAGCAAACTAGATGCATATCTCCTTAAGAGAGGCATATAAGGATATGGTGGAATATAAATTACGCCAGGTGTACACCTGGCAGGGCCTCCGCGTGTGCGGATCGCCGGACTTGATGGACCGAAGGTCTGATCCGGAGAAGGCAGTTCTTATGTTCTTATGTTCTTATGTTCTAACATATTTCACATATTCTTCAAAATGGATTCTATTCTGTGTGCAGATTTTGGTATTTATGCTCGTAATGGATTTTGATTCATTCCACATTCTCTTGTAATTTCCTGGATTGTTTACTGCAATGCAATATTGGTAAGCATCTCCTCTCAACAGCTTAGACGTCTTCAAAACTCTCCAAAACGCTGCCACCCTCCTCTGTCATGCTCGCTTTGATCATATTACACCACTTTTTACCCACCTCCATTTTCGTATTCCATTTAAAATCTTATGCCTCATCCATAAAACATATCACTCGGGACAGACATCCTACTTGGCTGCTTCTAGCATTCCATACACACTTTCACATACCCTTAGGTCTGTAGACTCAAATAAATTAATTCTTCCTAATCCTAAACAGACCCATTATGAGTCTACTCATTCTTCTGTCTTCTACTTTCTTTCCCCCAAACTTTGAAATGATCTTCCACCTAATATTCATTCAAAACATTATTTTTCTAAATTTAAGGCTCTATAAAGCACACTTTTTAGATTGGCCTTTGGTAACATAACATAGCAGATACAGACCTGAAAAGTCATTCTAGTCTGCCCAGTCACACTCATTATTTTAATTCATGATTAAATTGTCTCTATGGCATCTCTGGGACACCTGGCACTGTCCTTAGGTTCCAACTACTGGAATTACCGTTAAAACCCTCTCCAGCCTTTCTGAACCATCTTGTCATTTGCAGGACATAAAAGTCTGCTCAGCACTGTCCTCATGTTCCAAATTACTGGGATTTCCTTCAAAGCCCCCTCAAGCCCATCCTAACCGAATTGCCATACATGGGACAACAGAACGTGCACGTCTGCCTAGTACTGGCCTTAGTCCTTCACAGCCAGCTTCACCATCTAAGCATCACTCGAATATGTAGCTATTTAAGCTTTAGTTTTTATATCATTCATTTTCTATATAGAAATCCTGTGTTCATCCTATGCCTTTTTTAACATTTTTATAAATGATATTGCTGAAGGGTTGTCGGGTAAGATTTGCTTATTTACGGATGATACCAAAATCTGCAATAGAGTAGACATGTTGGATGGTGTGAATAACATGAAGAAAGACTTGGCGAAGCTTGTAGGATGGTCTGAAATTTGGCAGCTAAAATTTAATGCTAAGAAATGCAAGATCATGCATTTGGGCTGCAAAAACCCAAGGGAACGGTACAATTTAGTGGGTGAAGAACTTATGTGCACGACGGAAGAGCGACTTGGGTGTGATTGAATGTGATGATCTTAAGGTGGACAACAGGTTGAAAAGGTGACGGCGAAAGCTGGAAGGATGCTAGGTTGCATGGGGAAAGGTACGGCCAGTAGGAAAAAGAAGTACTGATACCTCTATATAAGACTCTGGTGAGACCTCAATTAGAATATTGTGTACAATTCTGGAGGTCGAACCTTCAAAAAGATATAAAAGGATGGAGTCGGTCCAGAGGAAGGCTACTAAAACGGTATGTGGTCTTCGTCATAAGGCGTATGGGGACAGACTTAAAGATCTCAATCTGTATACTTTACAGGAGAGGTGGGAGAGGGGAGATATGATAGAGACATTTAAATACATACATAATATAAATGTAAGCCGCAATGATTCCTAGCCGACATTTGCGGGATACAAGAATCAGTATGGTATAAGAATACCCTTACTGGGTCAGACCAATGGTCTATTTAGCTCAGTAGCCTTTGGTCACAGTGGCCACTCCAGGTCAGTTGCAAGGTTAACATACATAATACATAGACAAACAGCTTGTGAATTTACATGTTGTGGGATAGGATTCTGGCTAGGCCTAGTTGCCCCTCTGAATCCCTGTCCCAGAGTTTAAGTAAAGGTAGTGAAACACAGCTTTCAGTGCCTCCCAAAGATTGCACACTGAGAGTCCCTGGTTGAATAAGGCAAAACACTTTAATGGTAAAACAAACTCCAAACACAATTGCAGAAATGGCACAAGCAAACAAGAAAAAAGGCTTCTATGAATTCAGTTTATTCTTATTAGGAAACAAACAAGTCCCACTTTAGCACAAGCCATGCTTTAAACTCAGTCCATAAACAAAAGTCCAAAACTTTTCCTTCTGGCCTCACTCTTGGGCCTATCAAAACAGTGCATTAGCCAAACACTTCTCCTTTGAAAAAACACTCTCACTGGCTCTGGCTGTGGCCCTGTTAGGTAGAGCCGAATCCCCAACAGGCTAGGAGGAGATAGGCCTGTACACCACAGGAGTTGCCGCCCTCCCAAAAGACAGGCTCAGGTTTTACTTCTTCACCTCCATGCACAGCTCAGGGCTGTGCACAAGCTGCTCCAAAAATAAAATCCCCAAACTTTCAGCTACTGGTTTCTATAGTTCCTGGGGTGTCTAGAACCCCACAATATCCTCAGCATAATACTCTGGCAGGCTTTAAAACAAAAGGTCAGAATGCAAACTCCAGTGAGGAAAAACTGCTTGGCTTAACAGCCTACTCACAGTCCATTAGCTGTTTTTTCCAGTCAGGCAAAAACATAGTCCTCTAGGCACTCCATAACATAGTCCTCAGGCTGGGCTTCTGAGACTGGTTTCCAGTTCCTCCATCTCCCAGTCCTCAGAGAAACTGCCTTGACCTGGCCCTGGTTCAGCTGGAAGGACTGGCTTCCTTCCCAGCTTACATTCAGCTGCTTCTCCCCTTTCTCTGACAAGGAAAGCTTAGTAAATGGGAGCCTCGGCAACCAGCCACGTCCCCTCCTAGCAGCGATAGACAAGCTCTAAAAGGGCCCTGCATTCCCAATATCAGCCTGAGCTCTGGACACTCTTAAAGGGACGGGCTCCTTTCTAAAGTTGAGCACAGGATTTCTAAATTGTTCAGGATGTTTCCTATACCTGGTAACAGGGTTTTTAATGGGGCTTACAGGGACTTTCTCCCTGTTTCTGGTAGGGCTAGCCAGATTCCTGTCACAATGTGTACAGTAGTCTTAGGTCATCTTGGTTTGACATATACAGAGAGTCAAAGTAAGCATACAATCTGATCATTTTAAGTTAATATACAGTTGTTCTCATCCGTTAACTTACACAAATGGTATTTATGGAAAGAGGTAGGATTTGAGAAAAACTACTTAAATAGTGCTGCCAGGTTGTTGTCTTTTTCCTTCAAGAAAGGGGGGTTTTCGTTTGGGTCTTTTTTTCTGTCAGCACTAGCCAGTGATAGCTTTCTGTGCTCCAGAAATGCATTGTTCATTTGGGCCGTTGACTTACTCTCGATGCTTGTTGAGTTGTTGAGGCTGTTTTTCGATATTGTTTTGTAAATATATGTCACACCCTCAGCAGGAAAGGAAAATAATAAAATACACACTAGTTGCTTTATATAATTTCTAAATAAATGCTGACATATATTGACTTGACACTGCCAGAGTCGAGAATTGGCTCTGCCCAGTACTGTGCAAAGCTGACAGCCGGGTGCCCCAATACCCTTAGGACATCATTCCTCAGTTCTGCTTTGGAGAAGGTGCAGAGAACCCAACCCTCGCTGTGCATTGACTGGCAAGAGTCCGACCGACTCGCTACATGAGTCCATGAATTACCTGAGTCTGTGTGAATATATCCAGCTCTCATTTTTGTTGTTGATCAAAGCCTGGGTTCCTGCATGGAGATCATCTTTCACTCCCTACTTTCTGGTCTTTTGTAGTTTGCATTGTGGGGATTTTTCTTGTTTTTTGCTTGGATACATACAGACAGCCATTATCAATCTCTTTTCTATAATTCTTTCCAGCTTTCATTGTGTTGGAAAGATTTAAAAAAAAAAAAAAATTATTTCCTGAGTTCACTCTTCATTTTAAAGTTCTGCTGTCCCTGAACAGATGGCTGAGTCCTGCATAAATGGGAAGTTCTCGGACTGGGAAAAGGTGACAAGCGGTGTGCCCCAGGGCTCGGTCCTTGGGCCAATCTTATTCAATATATTCATAAATGACCTGGAAGAGGAAACAATGAGTAATATAATCAAGTTTGCAGATGACACGAAACTATGTCGGTCAGTTGGATCACAAATGGATAGTGAAGAACTCCAGAGAGATTTGAACCAGCTAGAGAAATGGGCGGAAAAGTGGCAGATGAAGTTCAATATAGAAAAATGCAAAGTGATGCACCTAGGCACGAAGAACAAGGAATATGAATATAAAATGTTAGGTGTGACATTGAGCAAGAGCGAACAGGAAAGAGACCTGGGGGTACTGATAGACCGGACACTGAAACCGTCGGCATAATGTGCGGCGGCTGCAAAGAAAGTGAACAGGATGTTGGGCATGATTAAGAAGGGAATCATAAGTAGATCGGCTAACGTCATAATGCCGCTTTACAGAGCAATGGTCAGGCCACACCTGGAGTATTGTATCCAACACTGGTCTCCCTACCTAAAAAAAGGATATAACCCTGCTAGAAAGGGTGCAGAGGCGAGCTACAAAGCTAGTAAAAGGTATGGGAAATTTGAGCTACGAAGAACGCCTCAGAAAACTGAGCTTGTTCACCCTTGAGAAGAGAAGAATGCATGGAGATATGATAGAGACTTAAAATACGAAAAGGATTTGATAAAATCCAGCAAGATGCATCGTTATTCACGTTGTCAATGTGACTTGGACGAGAGGTCATGTACTGAAATTGAGAGGTGACAGGCCCAGGACAAATGTCAGGAAGTTCTGTTTCACACAGCGAGTGGTGGACGCTTGGAACGCTCTCCCGGAGGAGGTTGTGACGGAGACCACCATTCTGGGATTCAAGGGCAAGTTGGATGCACACCTTCTTGCAAATCACATTGAGGGATACAGTAAACAAGATCTCATCTGGGAACACCTAGGTCTTCATTAGGAAGCATCTAGTTGGGCCTCCGCGTGTGCGGGTCACCAGACTGGATGGACCAAGGGTCTGATTCAGTGAAGGCATTTCTTATGTTCAAGACTGAGTAGAACGTAGGAGCCTTCCAAATTGTATGTGCAATAAATTTTTATGAGGCTAATATTTATATGCACATATAATTTCCATGAGGTTTATATTTAGAGTAGAACAGCATGTGTGAATGTTTACTGGTAGTTTGGTTTTCACTGGACATGCGCACAGCTGTTACTGCTGAACTGTCTTTTCAATCAAGAAAAAAACGTCACAGAAAAATAAGACAAAAAAAAAAAAATCTGTCAGAAACCCCCCAAAACTGGCATAAAATCTTCCCACCTAATCTTTTTGTGTTGCCTGGTGATTAATTTCTCACCTTGTGTGTATGCTAAAAATCCCCTTTTTCTTCTGTACATTGTGACGGATTTTCAATTGGTCTCATTGCCAGCTGAACGGTTTTCTGCATTCTGTGCCATTAACATGCACATCCGCCTTGCGGTAACAGTGCACCTCTGCTCGTCACTGCTTTCCGCTTTGGTTCCTGGCTGGGAGGGTGTAGATGGGCTGGAGTAAGTCTTAACAGAGATTTCGGCAGTTGGAACCCAAGCACAGTACCGGGTAAAGCTTTGGATTCTCGCCCAGAAATAGCTAAGAAGAAAAAAAAAAAAAAATTTAAATTGAATCAGGTTGGGCAGACTGGATGGACCATTCGGGTCTTTATCTGCCGTCATCTACTATGTTACTATCATTGCCAACCTACAGGGCTGGCTTAATCATGAGGCAGCCTAGGGAGGCATCGTTTGAGGGGTAGCAGGTGGCAAGGAACAGCTGCAGTCAAAGCAAAAAGTAGAGATCCTGACAGCCATGAAGAAAGGTTTTCATCTGCAGGAGTAATTTATCTGGATAAACAATAATTTACCTGGTAGATGGCTTTTGGACATTGTCCTTGTTAGGCAAGTGAAGGTGGAACAAAGTTTAACTTTTTAAAAGTACGAAGTCCGATTACACATTTTTACAAGATCATTACGGGAGAGGTGACTGGTGTAATCATGAATGTTGAGTTTAATTGTCAAAGCCTTGGTCTGAAAGATAATTAAGGGGTGACTAATACCCTTAAATGGGCCCTGCCAATGTATCACAGCCTCACTTTGCTCTGCATAAACTTCACTCGATTGCCTCAGTCTTTGCTACTGGGGATGGCCTGTGTGTACATTGCAGTAGCATATGGTGCAGGAATCTTTCCCATGCAGAGGGGGGGAGATAAAGGACCTAGTTGGTTCCTTTCAGTTGTTCCTCTAGCAACAGAGTGTCTCTCTTGTGAAATACAGGAATAGCAGCCATCAGGGAAACCGTTTTATCTGTCCTGAGAATCAATGAAGAGAAAACGGGATGTGAGCTCCTCTGCATCAGATTTGCACTATTTCAAAACTGCTTAAAGGGGATTGGTTGCTGCGGTGGGGGAGAATGTCTCATGATGAACCATCCAATCCGGAGCTGGCTGGCAAGAGTAACATACTCAGGTTGCAAATGATGGTAGAGAAAAACCACAATGCCTTTCAGTTTGCCCAGCCCATGGCCAATCACGACCTGGCTCACTGGCTTGGCATCAGGGGCAGCACTGGACGTTATCAGGCATAAAAAGCCATTTATAGTAAAGGATTTCAGCCCCATTCCTTTTAGTCACTTTCTGATCTACTTGAAAAGGAAAGGGAAACATAGGGTTACCATATTTTTCCTATAAAAAAAAAAAAAAGAGGATGTGTGGCCCCACCCCCAGCCTTGCCCCATTCCACCCACAGCCCTGCAACATTCCACCCCCCAACCCCAACCCCACACAAACCTCGTCTCTTTGAGGCCACGTCTGGAGGGCATCTGCTCGTGTGCGGATTCAACACGATGATGTCACATCTGTGCATGCGCAGATGCCCTCCAGATGTGGCCCCGAGCTTAATGGTTTTGAAAACCCATCCACATGCCTGGACAGTCCTCTAAAAAGAGGACATCTGGTAACCCTAGAGACAGGACTGGGACTTGTATACCACCTTTTTGTAGTTTTACAACCACACCGAAAGCGGTTTACATAGGCATTGGAATGGGGGGGGGCCACAGGGGCCGTGGCCTCCCCAAAAATTGGCACTGCCTCAGCCCCCTTCCCTCCTCTGTCAGGCTTTTCATCCACAGGATTGGGTTTCTTCTGCCGCATAGCAACAACGAGCACTGTCCCCTTCCCTCCCAACCCCTGTAAGGCTCTTCACCCGCGGGAACGGCTTTCTTTTGCCATTCAGCGGCAACGAGCAGGAGTGCACTTTGGCGCACCTGCTTGGCGCTGAGCATCTGGCTTCTATGAATTCTTGTGATTCCGACAATTTGCAGAAGCCAGTCAACAAATTGCTCAACGCCAAGCAGGCGCGCCAAATTGGGCTCCTGCTCGTGGCCACTAAGCGGCAGAAAGCCGTTCCCACAGATGAAGAGCCTGACAGGTGTTAGGAGGGAAGGGGGCTGGGTGAAGTACCTGACAGGGAGGGGAGGGAGATGTGTTAAGTGCCAGACAGAAGGGGGATGGGGGAAGGAGGCTGGGTGCAGGGGCTAGGGAATTGGAAAGAGGGAGGACAGATGGGAAAGAGATGCTGCACAGGTGGAGTAGTGGGAAAGGAGAGAAAGATATGCTTCTAGTGGGGGAGGGAAAAGGAACGGAGAATTGTTGGACACAGGTGTGTGGCATGAGAGGTAAAGAGAGATGGTGTATATGGGGAAAGGAAGAAAGAGGGGAAATTGTTGGACATGATAGTGGTGGAGAGGAGGGAGAAATATTACACTTGGAGGGAGGAGAGATGACCCATAGAAGGGAGAAATGCCAGACCACTGGACTGAGAAGGAAAGAAAGAGATGCCAGACCACAGAAGGGAAGGAGGGAAGAGAGAGATGCCAGACCGCAGAAAGGAGAGGAGAGAAATGTTAGACCTCGGGAAGAGGGAAGGAAGGAGAGAGAGTTTCCAGACCATTTGAGAGGAGAGAGATTCCGGGCTATGGGAAGGAGAGGAGAAAGATGCCAGACCATATGAAGGGGAAAGGGGGAAGACAGAGATGTCTCACCATGGGAGAGGGATGAGATGATGCATTGGGATGGAGGGGAAGGGGAGACAGAGGGAGGAGATGGTGCACAGTAATGGGTGCGGCAGGGAAGAGAGAAGAAGAAATGTTTCTTATGGATAGATGGGAGTAGGGGAGAAAAAAAGAGGAAGGAGATTGTACACATGTATAGATGAAAAGGGAAGGCATGGCAAAGTAGATTTTGAGAAGAATGAAGAAAAAAAAAACAAAAAACAGAAAAATGGAAGAAAGTTGAATGTTAAAAGTTAAGGCTAAAGATTGATGTATGGCAGAAAGTGAAGGAGAGAAAAACAGCAAATGGATAAGGTGGCCCTAGATACACAGTTAAGAGCACAGACAGAAGGAAGTGCAGCCAGAGACTGGGAAAGATGGTTTGAAAACCAAAATCACCAGGCAACAAAGGTAGTGGAAATGATTTTATTTTCAATTTAGTGATTGAATTGTGTCAGTTTTGAGAAATGACATCTGCTGTCTATATTTTGCACTGTTCAGGAAGAAATGCCTTTATTTCTATTTCTCTGGGGTTGTACTGTATACAGAGTATTTGCATAGGGGTTACCTGTGTTCTGATAGGAATGAATGTTGAGAAGCATACAGTGTGCTTTGTGTAGTTTAATTTTGTGGCTAAGCATTATGTATTGTTAATAAGATTATACTGTGTGTGTATATATGAAAACTGAATGGAAAAAACTGTATTACAATCAGTACTATCATGGGGGCGGGGTCTGGGGTGGATATTGGGCAGAGCTTGTGGGCCCCCCTAAACAAGAAAGCGTTCTGCTGCATATGGTTTACATACAGGTTCTTCAAGCATTTTCCCTATTTGTCCCAGTGGGCTCAAGGTCTATGTAATCTGCCTGAAGGCGAGACATCCTGAGGGCCACATAGAAAATGGTACCCACAATAAAACTAAATAACAATTTCTGGAAATTCTGTGGGAGACAGACAAAGAGAATATTTAGTTGTTTTGAAATGAGGATAAAGCCAAAAGTGACAGCTAATTATGTTGTGTACTATTGGGAGAAAGAGAGACCAGAAAGGCCTGACACCAGTCACATAAATTCCACCCAAGCAGCCCCTTCTGTTCTAGGGGTCGAAGGGCAGTGGAAGGACGGGGTCCACCTCTAGCCTCCTATGTCTCCTTGTCTGCGGAAGTAGACATCTCTTCTCTGGTGTCCCTAATTTGAAATTTTGCCACAGCCTGGCGTTCCTTAACCACCTCTGAATTCCTGTTTTGCTGCTGAAAACAGTGATTGTTAGAAAGGAATGAAGGGCAATATTTTAAAAAATATTAATAAATTAGCGTACAGAAGAGAGCAGACTAAGAAATGTATGGTGCTATGGGAGGTTGTTACAGACAACCACACCTAGCTACTGTGATAAAACCATTGGCTATGTTCCTCAATTTACAAAAAACAGAGGCTGTGTGGTCCCGCCCCATTCTGCTCACGGCCCTGTCCCGTTCTGCCCACAGCTCTGCAGCATTCCGCTACGCAACTGAGTGCCATGCAGCAAATACTCCAACACCCATTCAATTCCTACGGGCATCGACGCATTTACGGCACTGGCTCACGCTGCTGGATTTAGTGAATGAGGGGGTAAATGCTTTATAGCATGGGAGTTAGAAGCTTACTTACAGTCTACCGCTATTGTTATTGCTTCCAAAGGTCACAGATTACATAGAACTGAGGGCCTGAGAGATCTCGTTACCTCTCGTCAACCTGACCAAGCAATTGTAGCTTTTGGTACTGAGGGCGCAGTCTTCCATTATACAAGAGGTCAAATTACAATCGCTACTCCCTAATCTCCCGAGCCGATCCGTTGGCCCTGAAACAGCAAGTCCAGCCAGGAACAGATTCCTCTGCCTCTAATAATCAGCTGGCGGGTACCGTAAGTAAATAAAGATGATAATGAAGCACAAGGTGGCCAGGGCTGAACTGGTGATGTTGAAGAGGCGTGCTGTTTTAGCATCTTCGATGGCACCTTTCACATCGTTGAGGAGCTTCTTGTCCCGCACCTGAAAAATTAATCAGAGAAAAATATTATAACTGCTGCTCTGATGTCTTTATTAAAAAGTTGCAATTCTATACAATATTGGCACAATTAGATATTTTCTCCAGTGGTCTAAAGATGTTGAGAACCATAATAAAATAATGTCTAAGTTGGATTTGGATGTAGGGCGCTAGATGCAAAATGCCCATTCTCGAAAAGTATGTCCAAAATATATATATATATTTTTTTGAAAATTGTCTATTTGTACGTCCAGGCATTTGATCGTCCAGGCCGCCACTACGTCTATCTTTATACCATATTTTCAACCAAAAATTTGTCCAAGTCCCAAATGTCCAGAACAAGTCCTTTTAGATGTGGAAGGGGCTAGCATTGCAATGGACTGGCCATCCAGACATGGCAAAAGAGCAGTGGGGCATTTTACAGGGCACTGCTGTGAACTTCACAAATAGGGTGCCAGATAAACTTTTCACTAGAACCCCCAAACCCACTATATCCACCTGTCTACAACCCCAATAACCCTTATGGGTGCAAGTGGCACCTATATGGCCACTACAGTAGAGTTTTGGGGATTTTTTGGGGAGGGTTCTCATTTTCCACCATTAATAATGTGGTTAGATTGACTTATGGGCCTGGGTCCTCCTCTCTATGGTTAACTAGCCCCCCCCTCCCCAACTACTTAAGTCACCTCTGTGCAGCTCTACTAGGCTTTTCTGTGCCATGTGCTGATGTTCCAGAGGCAGGTATGTACGTTTTTATTCTGAACTTTGCGGGAGTGTGTGTGTGTGGGTCTTTATGTTGTCTCTGCAGTGGTTATCGGGTCACTTTGGATACCTTTTTGGTACTTATACCTGCTTTTACATCATCTAACTCACAACGTATAAGTTTCATCTAGGAAGTCTTGTCAAACATTTGATTATCACTGCAGGACGACTAAGTCTAGGTAGACCCACATCCTGCCCTAACCACTCCTTCAGAAATGTCCCTTTCAGCTCTGGGCGCACAGCGGGATTCAGAGACCTAAAATGTTCCTAGATACATCTAAAAAGCCATTTTGATTATTGGCACTTGGATGACCTGCTACTTAGATCGTCCAAGTACTAACTTGGGCGGGTTTTTAGACGTATTTAAGTTTTGATTATGAGCCCCATCTAATATAATAAAACGGTAAGCCGCGCATGCGCACTTCCTATGCGTGCGTCCATTTTCCGTGAGCTGTAGCGACCCATAGGAAGTGCGCATGCGCGGCTTACGGTCTGGCCAAACGCGAGGCAAGACAAGTGCGCATGCGCGCCCTTCCCTGCTCTCCACCTGCAGAGCGGCGGCTGCCGGCCGCTAGCACCCCCTGCCCTCTCCGTCACCTCCCAGCTCCAGTGGCGTAGGCAGCACTATAAACACGCTGCTTCGTGCCCTTCTCTGCCGATTTCCTCTGCTGCGTCTCTGATGACATCATCAGAGACAGATGCGGCAGAGGAAATCGCCAGTAGAAGGCCGCAAAGCAGCGTGTTTAAAGTGCTGCCTACACGGCTGGAGCCCCGAGGTTTGTCGGCGGTGGGAGGGTCAGGAGCAGGCCGGATCGACAACAACAGTAAAAGAAGGGGGAGGAGCCGAACGGAGCAGGGAAGAGAAGGTAAGAGAAGGGAAAGGGGGAGTGGGGGAAAATGCTGCTACTGCTTCTACACAGGAAAGGGGGGGGATAGGAGGGAAATGCTGTTGCTGCTGCATAGGGAAGTGGGATGGAAATGCTGCTACACAGGGAAATGGGGAAAAATGACAGACAGACAGCGGGAGGGAGGGAGACAGAAGGAAAGAAAGACAGACAGAGAAAGGGGGCCAGAGAGAGAGTCAGCGGGAAAGGGAAAGGGTGCTGCTTTGGGGGGAGGGGTGTGCTTGGGGCAAACAGCTTTGCTCGGGGGGAAGATAGAAGGGGCCATGGAGAGACAGGGAGAGGGATAGGGGGCTGCTTTGGGGGAGGTGGGTGCTGGGGGCAGACAGCTTTGCTTGGGGGGGAGGGGGAGACAGAAGGCTACAGATAGCGGCCAAGGAGAGAGAGATAAAGAAACACAGACAGACACATCTATTCTAGCACCCGTTAATGTAACGGGCTTAAAGACTTGTAATATATATTTCTAAACCACCACTGAGTAATTTAACATTTTGGCATGCTGTGGGGACAGGAGGAGTTCCGATTGCTGCTGTCCAGGCTTAACTGCTGTAATGATTCCCTTTGGCCACCAGATGCCACTGCAAAACTTCAGATAGCCTGGTGGCCATGCAGTACTGTTTCAATCGATGCAAGACTGCGTGTCGCCTCTGCAGAGTCTCTGGCACTGATTGATGAGCTCCTCTGAGCCGCAGTCTGTTCCTGCACCATGCACACGACGTCCCCTGGCAGAATGCTGCAGCCTTAGAAAATGAGCTTGCAGTCATCCTCTGGAATGGAACCCGCTGCTGGAGAGAGAGCACTTTTACTGCATTTGCCAAAGAAGGATTCCCAAAACCAAAGCCTAAAATCATGTATGAATAAGACATGCTAAGATTAATTGTTTCCTTCCAGACCCAAAGGAAAGTGTGGTTCACCAGTAGAGCTGCTGCCTCTATACCTAGAGGTTGCGAGACCGAATCCCAGTGCTGGTCCTTGTGACCCTGAGCAAGTCACTTAATCCTCCTCTGAGCACAATATACTGTGTAAAGCAGGCTGATTGTTTCTTTGAGATGTTGAAGGCCTCTGTCTGTCCCTAAGCATCCTTTCAAGCTTCTCTTGCTCTTTCGCTGCCCACAGGATACAGCAATGCAAGCTTTTCCTCCCTGTCTTGCACAGGCTCATATTTACAGACAGCTGCAGCCCCCAGCTTCCCTCAGGTCAGGTACATTTCAGGCAACTACAGTGGTAGCACGGGCGATGAACACCCTAGACAAATTGTCAACCTTGCCTCCAGCCCCTCCCCCGCCCATTATCTCTCAGGCGCTCCCATCTGAGAAGTTAATATTTAAAAACTTAAGAATCATGACTGCATCTCCTGTAAAACTGCATAATTGCCGTTGGGATTATTTAAAATATGCTGAGGTAACAGAGCTGCTTCAGGAAATTGGACTTCTGCCAGACTTATTTGATTTTGGTTTTCATTTTTTTCTTCCAGTTTATGAATTATTTTAAATTTTATTCCATTGTTTTTATTTTATCAACTGAATTCTATTGTTTAACGGTTCCTCCCTTCTATTCCTTTAACTCATTTACATAGATGGTGAATCCTATCTATGAAATATTCTACATACTTCTCTCCTCTCCATAGTCCTCCCTACCCTCTTCTAACCCCTTCCTCTGTAATGTTGAACTAGAGCTTGTTATAGGTATGTGTGACGCACAAATGGAAGAAATAGATAAATAATTGGATATCAGGTTTATTAAACTTTAAAATTCATTTTCCTGGCCCCTCCAGTGCTCTGTACTTTGCTGTATTTGGCAGGCCGTGATTCCAGTCCTCGGGGCATACTTCTCCAGTCAGGTTTTCAAGATAGCCACCATGAATATGCATGAGATCAATTTGCATGCACTACCTGCATATTCATAATGATTAACCTGAAAACCAGCCTATCTAGGTGTCCTCAGAACTATAGTAGGTTGAGAATCCCAGCTCTACAGTAAAATTTCAAGCACAGTCCATCCACCTTGAAAATGACTATTTAACATACTGCAAATGAATGCACTTCTCTTTATGACAATTGTGCATCAAACAGAGTGGTTGAACCTGGAATACCCTCCCAGAGAAGGTTATTGCGGAATCGACTGTCCTAGGATTCAAAAGCAAACTGGATGCACATCTCCTTACGAGAGGCATAGAGGGATATGGGTGACTAAAATTACACCTGGTATACATCGGGCAAGGCCTCCGCGTGTGCGGATCACCGGACTTGATGGACCGAAGGTCTGATCCGGAGATGGCGTTTATGTTCTAACAATCTACAGCAGTGTTTCTCAACCTGCGGAAGAGTATGCGGACTGACCACTGCCCGGGTTATCTCCCTGCCTGTGTGAAGCCGCTGCCGATTCCTCCCTACCACCCGATATCTACATCCACCACCCCCCACCCCTGTCTGCCGCCACCACCCCCACCGCCGTCGCAAGGAAGGGCCAGGCACGTACAGTGATTGCATGCCATTGGCCCACAAGCTTTCCCCCCAATGTCAATTGGAGAGAAGGTTCCGGGCCAGCCAAGCAGCAGATAAAGACCCGAATGGTCCATCCAGTCTATCCAATCAGATTGAAATTTTTTTTTTTTTTTTAAATTCTTCTTAGCTATTTCTGGGCAAGAATTCAAAGCTCTGCCTGGTACTGTGCTTAGGTTCCAACTACTGAAGTCTCCGTCAAAGTTCACTCCAGCCCATCTACTCCATCCCAGCCATTGAAACCCTCCCCAGCCCATTTTCAACCAAACGGCTATAACCAGACACAGACCGTGAAAATCTGCCCAGTACTGGCCTTAGTTCTTCAATATTTTCTGATTCTAGATCCTCTGTGTTCATCCCACGCTTCTTTGAACTCAGTCACTGTTTTCCTCTCCACCACCTCTCTCGGGAGGGCATTCCAGGCATCCACCACCCTCTCCGTAAAGTAGAATTTCCTAACATTGCTCTCGAGTCTACCACCCCTCAACCTCAAATTATGTCCTCTGGTTTTACCATTTTCCTTTCTCTGGAAAAGATTTTGTTCTACGTTAATACCCTTTAAGTATTTGAACGTCTGAATCATATCTCCCCTGTCTCTCCTTTCCTCTACGGTATACATATGCAGGGCTTCCAGTCTCTCCTCATACGTCTTCTGGCGCAAGCCTCCTATCATTTTCGTCACCCTCCTCTGGACCGCTTCAAGTCTTCTTACGTCCTTCGCCAGATACAGTCTCCAAAACTGAACACAATACTCCAAGTGGGGCCTTACCAATGACCAGAACAGGTGCATCAACATCTTCTTCCTTCTACTGGCTACGCCTCTCTTTATACAGCCCAGCATCCTTCTGGCAGCAGCCACTGCCTTGTCACACTATTTTTTCGCCTTTAGATCTTCGGACACTATCACCCCAAGGTCCCTCTCCCCGTCCGTGCATATCAGCTTCTCTCCTCCCAGCATATACGGTTCCTTCCGATTATTAATCCCCAAATGCATTACTCTGCATTTCTTTACATTGAATTTTAGTTGCCAGGCATTAGACCATTCCTCTAACTTTTGCAGGTCCTTTTTCATATTTTCCACTCCCTCTTCGGTGTCTACTCTGTTACAAATCTTGGCATCATCTGCAAAAAGGCACACTTTTCCTTCTAACCCTTCAGCAATGTCACTCAAACATATTGAACAGGATCGGCCCCAGCACCGATCCCTGAGGGACTCCACTACTCACCTTTCCTTCCTCTGAGCAACTTCCGTTAACCACCACCCTCTGGTACCTGTCCGACAGCCAGTTTCTAACCCGGTTCACCACTTTGGGGCCTAACTTCAGCCCTTCAAGTTTGTTCAAGAGCCTCCTATGAAGAACCGTATTCTCATGTGCGTTCCCTTTCCCTTTCCCTGTAACTGTTTCGCTTCCCCAGTGCGAGCAGCATCTCTAATTTTTTGCTCGCATCGGCATCTGCTCTCCTGATATCACTTCCTAGTCGCAGGATCTGGAGGTGAGGTCAGAAAGGAGCACCAAGGCTGGCGCGAGGAGCAGGATGGCGCTGTTGCTTGCGCTGGTGTAGAGCTACAGGTACAGTGGGGAAGGAGGAGGAGATGTCACCCAGGGCGATCTGACCACCTACCCCTCCCCTTATTAGGCCACTGTGTCTCAGCATGTGTCTGTCTCAAAGGCAGGGCTGGCATTAGTGTGGGGGGGGAAGGGGGAGCTAACAAGGCTGCTGCCTTGGGACCCATGGTTCCAGGGGGCCTCCGTGGGCCGGAATGTTCTTCTCTTCTCCTCACCCCGTTCCAAAGGTCCCCCCTCACCTTTTAAAATGCAAAGAAGTCACCAGCGATGTACCAATTCTCTTGCACTGCTCGTGGCTTTCTCGGCATTGTTCCTTTGTCACAGTCCGCCCCCCCATCACAACTTCCTGTTTCTGCTTGGGCGAACCACAGCAGTGGAACAGCACTGAGGAAGCCACAAGCTGCACTAAAGAATCACTACCACGCAAGTGACCCTTGTGCATTTTAAAAGGCGAAGGGAACTTGAGAACGAGGTGGGGAGAAGAGAAGGGCATTCTGACCACAGGCACCCCCTGGGACAGCTGCTTTTTAAATTTACAGGGGAGGGCATGTGGTGAACCTGGAGTGGGGGGGGAAGGAGGAAGAAGGGAGAGATGCTCAATGGGTGATGAAATCAGGGAAGGGGCAAGGAAGGGAGGAATTGGGGGGCCCCCTCCTTAATTTCTGCCCTTTGCACCAGCATGTCTAGCACCAGTACTGCTCAAAGGTCACATTTCCAGATATTTGTGATTTGTGCACACGACTTATTTTTGCCCAGACATATCTACTTGTGTGTCTTATGTTGCCATCACTCACCTTGAGGGAATAGGCAAGGGCGATGAAGCCAAGACAGCAGAAGTTGAGATAGACAAAGTTGAAGATAGACCAGAGATAGTAGTCATTGACCTCAGTGGTGTCTGGAGAAATCTCAATCACTGTGGCAGGATTTGTAGACTTTGTGGCCATTGTGGGCATTTTCTTCTTCTTTTCCTTCTCCCTCTCCTTCTCTGGGGGGTGCTTGTATTGGGCGGGGGGCCAGGTGGCATCCCCTTTGAATCCTTTGTTCTCCATGAGGAACAGCAGACGTGGGTTGTAGGACAGGGTGGGAAAAGGCAGACAGCAGGTGGGGAGAAGCTGGAATTATCCCAGGTAATGAGCAGGAGGATAATAGGTTTCTTCTTTTCTAGCTGCGCCCAGCTTATAAGACGGGTGGAGACTTCTGGAGAGAGAGAGAACAAAGAAAGTGTGCAAGTCAGGGAGAAAATGAAAGAGACAGGGTAAGGGGGAAAGGAAGCCAGACAGAGAGCAGGGCAGAGAAACAACAAGATGGGAGAGAGCAACAGAACGTAGAAAAAAATGGAGAAGAGAGAGTATAGCTGGACTTAGAATGATGTTATGTTGTAAAATGTTTGCATGGGGCAAAGAGATTGTTTAAAAATAACACCTTCGAGGCCCAGATAAAACGTTTACTTATACTTATGTTTATTGATTCTTGATATTTTGCTTTTGCTAGCAAGTAGGACATAGCAGTTTACATCATAATACAAATTAACACTGGGCTTTACTAAATGGTGTAGAGGTTTTTAGCATGGGCCGGCAAGGTATATACTCCAATGCTCTTTTACCTCTCTGGCTCGCGCTAAAAACACTCTAGCACCGTTTAGTTAAAAGGAGCCCTAAAATTTTAGAGGAAAAAACCCCAAATGCCAGTTAAAAGAGCAAAGAACCATTCGATCCAAAACATAGAATACAGTTTGAGGCAAACTTTACAAGACACTTGGCCACAACTATCCTAGGGTAATGTGTTATAGGCACATTTGCAAAAAAATGAGTTTTTAACATAACCTTAAACCTTTTCCAGAAAGACTCGAAGTGAAGATCAGGGGGTAAAGCATTTCACAGTAAGGGAGCCAAAAAAGAAAAAAGCAGAATGGTGGGTAAATTCCCATTGTGCAAACCAGAGAGAAGCGAGCGCCAAATGGTGACCATCAAGAGAACGCAGCGATCTCGTGGGGCTATACGGAGAGACTAAAGCCAACAGATATGAGGGGTTGGTAGTTTAGAAAAAACTTTATGCAACAGTGATAAAACCTTAAACCGGATTTGATAAGAGATAGATAACCAATGCATTTGAACAGTCAAAGGGGTGACGTGATTGGACCATTTGATGTTGGTCACAACTCATGTTGCTGTATTCTGAAAAGTCTGGATACATTTTATTTGAGTTAGTGGAAGTCTGGCGTAGATTACATTACCATGCCAATCTGAGCAATTATTTCTTTAGCGCTACCAGACGCACGCAGCGCTGCACAGTCAAAGAGTAAGAAAACAGTCCCTGCTCGAAAGAGCTTACAATCTAAATAGGCAAGACAGACAATTAAGGGGAACGGTTAATCAGTGGGATGGGTTGGAGGGAGAGGGGTAGGGTAAGGTAGTAATATCAAGAGAGGGATGCAAAGGGCAAATCTTCCTAAGTGTTTAGAACCCTGTTTTCACTAGATTGGAAATACGATCATGAAAAGAAAGGTGGGAGCCAAAAGTAACTCCAAGATAACGAAGATGGGGAAATGGGAAGGTCAAACAAGAGAAGGGGTTCAGAAGGTAGAGACAGATCTCCAAAGATCCAACAAGCTGATGGCCCAGAAATTTCAAAAAGACAAGTTAATCTACTCGTGTATTTTTTAATGGGTATAACTTATGGGCAGACTGGATGGACCGTTCAGGTTTTTATCTGCCGTCATTTACTATGTTATGTTACTATGCTACTCTTGTTAAGAGCCAACTTGTTAGAGAAAACCCAGGATGCAACTTGTTGGAAGCATAAGAACCTAAGAATAGCCTTACTGGGTCAGACCAATGGTCCATCAAGCCCAGTAGCCCATTCTCATGGTGGCCAATCCAGGTCACTAGTACCCGGTCAAAACCCAAGGAGTAATAATATTCCATGCTACCGATCCAGGGCAAGCAGAGGCTTCCCCCATCTCTTAATAACAGATTAGGGACTTTGCCTCCAGGAATTTGTCCAAACCTTTCTACGCTATCCGCCTTTACCACAACCTCTGGCAATGCGTTCCAGAGCTTAACTATTCTCTGAGTGAAAATCTTTTTCCTCCTATTGGTTTAAAAGTATTTCCCTGCAATTTCATCAAGTGCCCCTAGTCTTTGTAATTTTTGACGGAGTGAAAAATCGATTCAGAATCTATTTCCAAGGAAGATAAACTTTTTCCCTTTCACCCCCTCCTTCCTTGTATGAGCCGGAACACGCGGTCCCCGCAAGCAAGTAATTTTATATCATTTTCATTCTATTCATTCATAGAAATTAAAGTCTAGATAATGCCAGTCACATAACAAAACATGATTTTACAAAAATAATTCCCTGCACAGTCAAGCCTGCAAGGATTACTAGATGTCTTTCAGCAGCTCCCCTCCCTCCCTCCCCCTTACCTTTGTGGCCAAGTCAAAATGATCTACCAACAATAAAATTTTAAAAACACAAAGCACGCTGTACGCAGAGAAAATGTTAATTATCATTTATATTCCGCGGGTTTTCAAAGAGGTCAAGGCAGATGACTTTATGCAATGTCACCTCAGTAACAACTATACAAAAATAGACAAATATTCCCCCTCCCTTTTTACTACACTGCGATAGCGGTTTTTAGCGCAGGGAGCTGCGCTGAATGCCCCACGCTGCTCTCGACGCTCATAGGCTCCCTGCGCTAAAAACCACTATTGCGTTTTAGTAAAAGGGGGCCATAGTGCAAAATATAGACAGCAGATATAAATTCTCAAAACGGACACATTTTGATCACTAAGTTGAAAATAAAATCATTTTCCTACCTTTTTGTCTGGTGATTTCATGAGTCTCTGGTCCTTCTTCTGATCCTTCTTCTTTCTTCTCCTGCCCCCCCCCCCTCTTTCTTTCTCTCTCCCCCTGGCTCCCCTCTTTCTTTCTGCCTTTCTTTCTCTCCCTCTTGACCCCCTCTTTATTTCTGCCTTTCTTTCTCTCTCCCCTTGGTCCCCCTCTTTCTTTCTGCCTTTCTTTCTCTCCCCCCTTGGTCCCCCTCTTTCTTTCTGCCTTTCTTTCTCTCTCCCCTTGGTCCCCCTCTTTCTTTCTGCCTTTCTTTCTCTCTCCCCCTGACCCCTCTTTCTTTCTTTCTGCCTTTCTTTCTCTCCCTCTTGACCCTCTTTCTCTCCCTCTTGACCCCCTCTTTCTTTCTCTCTCCCCCTGACCCCTCTTTATGTCTGCATTTCTTTCTCTCTCCCCTTGGTCCCCCTCTTTCTTTCTCTCTCCCCCTGACCCCTCTTTATGTCTGCATTTCTTTCTCTCTCCCCTTGGTCCCCCTCTTTCTTTCTGCCTTTCTTTCTCTCTCCCCCTGACCCCTCTTTATGTCTGCCTTTCTTTCTCTCTCCCCTTGGTCCCCCTCTTTCTTTCTCTCTCCCCCCTGACCCCCCTCTTTATTTTTTCCTTTCTTTCTCCACTTCCACGATTCTTTCCCTACCCTCACCCCCAAGCCAGCAGCCGATTTCACCCTGCTCCTTCCTCGATGTCCTGAACTTCATCGGGCAGCAGCAGCATTCACAATTCATTAATGTTGCCCGCTTCAGGCCTTCCTCTCTGTCGGGTCCTGTCTTCATGAAAACAGGAAGTAGGCAGGACCCGGCAGAGAACAAGGCCTGAAGCCGGCAACAGCAGCGAATTGTAAACGCTGCTGCTGCCCGAAGAAGGTAATGGAGCACCGAGGCAGACCGCTTCTCCCCCCTCCCAGCCGAACCCCCGCTGACCCTCCTATCTCCCCCCCACCCAAGTGAACCTTTCCGACCCTCCCAGCGAAAGCAGCAAACCTCCCTCCAGTAGCGTCGACTTTCTCCTTCCTCTTCCGCATCACAGATGACGTCATCAGTGACGCGGCAGAGGGAGGAGAAAGCCGCGAAGGAGGTTTGCTGCTTTCGCTGGGAGGGTCGGAAAGGTTCACTTGGGTGGGGGAGATAGGAGGGTCAGCGGGGGTTCGGCTGGGAGGGGGGGAGAAGCGGTCTGCCTCGGTGCTCCAAGGCCTAGCGCCATTACCTTTTTCGCCCCTCCCCCCCCCCCTTGGTACGCTACTGCTCTCCTTAGTTTGCCGGTTTTCTTTTTCGGCGACCGGCACGCTTTCAAAAGAGCCGCGCACGCGCGGCAGTTCAAAGTTCAATCTTCTGCGCTGCTGCAACTTCCTGTTTCCGGTTGGGTCAGAGCAGAAGATTGAATACTGAGCAGCCGCGCGCGTGCGCGGCTCTTTTGAAAGCGTTCCGGTCGCCGAAAAAGAAAGCCGGCAAACTAAGGTGAGGTGGAGAGAGGAAGCTGGATGGCCTTGTCCCCGTCCCCGCAGAGGCTGCTAATTTTCATTCCCCGTTTTTGGCGGGTTAGCCGCGGGTAAACCGCCACCGTGTCATTCTCTAACCCAGATCCCTTTCTTCCCAATGTGCATCACTTTGCATTTGTCCACATTAAATTTCAACTGCCATTTGGACGCCCAGTCTTCCAAATTCCTAAGGTCTGCCTGTAATGTTTCACAATCCGCATGCGTTTTAACAACTTTGAACAGTTTAGTGTCATCTGCATATTTAATCACCTCCCTCGTCGTTCCAATTTCCAGATCATTTATAAATAAGTTAAATAGCACCGGTCCCAGTACAGACCCCTGTGGCACTCCACTGTTTACTCTCCTTCATTGAGAAAATTGACCATTTAACCATTCCCTCTGTTTGCTATCCAATAACCACTTCCTAATCCACAACTGAACTTTTCCACCAATCCCATGACACTTTAATTTTCTCAGGAGGCTCTCGTGAGGAAATTTATCAAAACGCTTTCTGAAAATCTAGATACGCTATATCAAATGGCTCACCTTTATCCACATGTTTATTCACACTTTCAAAGAAGTCAAGCAAATTTGTGAGGCAAGATCTCCCTCGGCTGAACTCATGCTGACTCCGTCTCATTAAATCATGTTTGTCTACATGTTCCACAATTTTATTTTTTTATAATTGTTTCCTCCATTTTGCCCAGCACTGAAGTGAGGCTTACCAGTCTGTAATTCCCCAGATCTCCCCTGGAGCCCTTTCTAAAAATCAGCGTAACATTGTCTACCCTCAAATCCTCGGGTATTACAGACGATTTTAGCGACAGGTTACAGATCACTAAGAGCAGGTCAGCAATTTCATGTCTGAATTCTTTTAGTACTTTGGGGTGCATCCGGTCCAGGTGATTTATCACTTTTTAACTTGTCGACTTGGCGTAGGAAGGGGGGGGGCAGTCCACCCAGGGCGCCATGTTGGTGGGGGCACCGGCATTCCTCCCCTCTCCACCCCATCTCTTCCCATTCCTCCCCTCCACGCGCATGCCTTCCTTCCCTTCCCCCCTCCTCTAGTTGAACTTGTTCTTCGCGGCGGTCAACAACGTGCTCATCGCGACTCCATCGGCTCTCTCATTGATGTCACTTCCAGGTGCCGTGCACAGGAGTAGAACGTTGTTGAGCACCGCAAGCAATAACTTCAACTAGAGGTATGGGGAAGGGGACATGAGTGGCAGGTGGGATCAGGGAAGGAGCAGGGGAGGGTTGTCACCCTCGTTGTGCCACTGATGCTTGTAAAGGAGAAATATCAAGATGAAGCAGAGGTAGGGTAATCCCTGCATTTTGGATAATAATGGCAAAGGGACTGAGGGCAGATGCACTGGGAAGGGACCTAAGGCTCTGATTGGCCCAGATGCCTAAGGCCCCTCCCATAGGTGGGGTCTTAAGCAACCTGGGCCACTCAGAAACTCAGACCCCTCCCCGGTGTATCCCAGAAGGCCCTAACCCAGCCATTGTAAATAAGGGAGGGGGCAGGGGTCTTAGATAATTTTGATAGGTGGTATCTAAATACTCCCCCCCCCCACTTTTACAAAACCATAGCATGTTTTTTATTGCCGGCCGTGGCGGTATTAGCTCCGACATGTAATATCACGATAAGTGTGAAATAAGTTAGGGCTCCTTTTACAAAGCTGCAGTAGGCTTTTATATCGCCAGCCGCAGCGGTATGAGCTCTGATGTGTAATATCATGATAGGTGTGAAATAAGTTAGAGCTCCTTTTACGAAGCTGTGTTAGGTTATTTTAAAATCACTGGCCATGAGCATCAGAGCTTATACCGTCACAGCCGGTGATAAAAAAAAGCCTTATGCAGCTTTGTAAAAAAAAAAAAAAGGGGGTTTAATAATGAACTTATTTCAATTGCTTTTTTAAAAATATGTATTTTATCAAGTGCTTAAACTGTGTTATATGCATATAAAATAATGAACCAAATTGGGAAAAAATATCTAAGGAAATGAAAATATTTTTCCTGCACAACTCTGAGGTCCTCTTTTACTAAACCGCCTTGAGGTTTCCCAGGGAGCTAAATGCTCCAATGCTGCACTGATGCTCATAGGAATTCTATGAGTGTCGGTGCAGGGTTGAAGCATTTAGTGCTCTGGTTCACGGTAGAAACCGCTACCATGGCTTAGGAAAAGGGGGGGAGGGGGTAAACTAGCAGAGACTCCATGAGAAGTAGCCTAATGGCTAAGGCAGCGGACTGGGGAACTGGGTTCCATTCCCGCCGCAGCTCCTTTGTGATTCTGGGCAAATCACATAACTCTCCGTTGCCCCAGGTACAAAAAAGTACCCCTCTCCTTGTACAAAACCACATGAGGCCTTTTTTTTTTTTTTATATCGCCAGCCGCAGTGGTATTAGCTCTGATATTTGTAGGAATTCTACGAGCGTTGGAACTAATAACGCCATGGCAGGCGATTAAAAAAAAAGCCTAACGCAGCTAGGATTGGGAGCCCACCGGGGACAGAGAAAGTACCCGCATACAATATGTACAGCGCTATATAAATGACTAGTGCTGCAATAGAAAGTAACCAGTGGCAGATTTTAAAGAAAAGCGTTTTTTCAGTCAATGCACAATTAAGCTTGAAATGTGTACCAAGTAATAAAGCTGAATTTAAACAAAGCAAGTTTGGGAAGTTTCTGGAGGCGACAGCTCCATCCAGGATGATTAGTCAGATAGATTTAGCAGCGAACAGATTGCCTCATTAAGGTTTTCCGGGTAATTCCAAGTGACCCTGATCAGCCTCTGTCAGAAGCCCAGGGACGTTTGTATAATCCAGTAAGACGTGGCTTTCTAAATCCTTCCCCACAAGCTGTCACATTCAGAAATCCTCCCAATGTCGGAGGAGGGAAAGATTACAGCTAGTGACAAAGAGATCCCGAGCTGGGCCAGAGCCAGAACGAGGGCCTTAGAGGCTCCGGAGTTGTTAATGCCACATTCTTGCCTTCCCTGGTTCCCTGTCACTTTTGGTAGCTGCCTGTGGATATCTCCTTCTCCTCCCCAATGGACTGCAGATCTTTGAACTCACAACCCCACTCTGGCTTCCTTACGCCATGGACTGAAGTATCTCCCACTGGAGCCAATAACCACTCTGCCTGCATCTGTCTCAGCATATATACCACCTCCTTTTCTGTCTGTCTCTCATGGGCAGCACAACTTTACTACGCTTGTTTTTTCGTCATATTAATGATCAATTTTTAGGCTCTAATGTTCAAATATTTCCTGATATGTCATTGAGATCTCAGAGGCGTAGGAAGGAATTCTTGGCATTACGGCCAAGAGTCCTAGCCTTGGGAGCAAATTTTATGTTGAAATTTCCTGTAAAATGTTTTGTTTCATATCAGAATAAGAATTACTTATTTTTTGAGCCTAAACAATTGATAGGATTTATAGAATCTAAAGAGCATGTAGGGCCTGTAACTGAAAATGAGTAACCTGCTATGAATGGTTGTAGCACCGCAGAAAAATGCCGCTTTCTAAGTTGGACAAGATTCGTCTTATTTCTTATTTTTATTTTTTCTTAAGTCTCTCTCCAAAAGTTGTGGACTAAATAATTTGAATTATTATTGAGTAACCCAAAACACTGTGTTAAGTGGAATTGGGGTTATAGTTTTTTGTTTTTTTCTTATAATATTTTGTGTAATCTGTGTACAAGTATGTTTATTGCTTGTTTGTATTAATTAAATTGAATAAATAAATAATAATAATAAAAAAAAGAAATAGCATATTTAATATATACTACGCTCTGAAGGGTCAAAAAGCAGGTTTTGTCCCTGCCACCATTCTGCCTGGTTGCTGATGCTGTGTGGAGCAAAACCTTGCTGGGGCCAGAGCCACTCCACAGCCTCTGGTGGCCTCTCCCTAGAGTTACCATATGGGTCCAGAAAAAGGCGGACAGATGGAGACATCCGGGTTTTTGCCCTCCTTTTTCTGGAGCCATATGGTCTCCCTACCTCCCCCCCCCTATCTATGCATCTCTGACTTGGTCTCTTGATGCCCCTGGATGTTCTCTCTGTCCCTGTGTGTCTCCCAGAGATACCAAGTTACAGCAAAGCAGTGTGGGATTTGTAGTGATATCAATACCGCAAATCCCATAATGCACCAGGCTAGGGTTGTCCCGAAGTCCCGGACTGTCTCCAGCCTGGAACTGTTGTCATTTGATCTGGCTGATGTCCCCGTAGCTCTTCTTTGCCCCTGTAAGTCTCCCCCCTTCTTAGCTGCCCTTGTGCCTCCCTGCCCTTGTTGCTTTGCCTCTTGTCTTTTCCATAGCCCGATGTCTCTTCCCCTTCCCTCCCCGGCTCCCCCCGTTTCTTACGTGGATGCCTCACATCGGCGCCGATGCAGCTCCCCGGGGCGGGGGGGGGGTCAAATCGCTGTCCGCCCGACGCTGCCGCAGAGCTCCATTCAGCGGCTGCCCCGCTCCGCTCCTCGGCCGCTAGTGTCAGCGCAGGTCCCAGCCCGGTGCCGAGCTCCCGTTCGCTCCTTCGAGCATCTCATTTGCATAGTTCGAAACCCCCAGATCCGGCGAGAAATCGTTGCGTCTCCGCTCCAGAAACAGAAAGTGGGGGATTCGTAGCCCTGTCCTGGAGGACCAGCAGCCAGGATAACCCTACTGAATATGCATGCCTTGCACCTCCATTATATGCAAATCTCGCTCATGCATATTCATTAGGGTTATCCCCAAAACCCGACTGGCTGCTGGTCCTCCAGGACAGGGCTGGGAAACACTGATTCTAATCCTGTCAAGTCCTGTAAAGACCACTAGAAAGAGTTTAGGTCCCCCTTGTGCTCTCTCTCTCTCCATTCCCACAATTTGAAAAGGCTGCATTTGCTCCTACCCCATTGCTGTCAGCTATTATAAAGACTCCCCCCTCCCTCTCAGAGCTCTGGTGTTTGCTGAGCCTTTCCTGAAAATTTTCAGCCGCTGATTTTTTCCTGTTGCTTTTGTTCACAGTCTTAACTTAAACCAGGGGTAGGGAACTCCGGTCCTCGAGTCGGGTTTTCAGGATTTCCCCCAACGAATATGCATGAGATCTATTTGCATGCCCTGCTTGCAATGCATATTCATTGGGGAAATCCTGAAAACCCAACTGGAATACGACTCTCGAGGACCGGAGTTCCCTACCCCTGACTTAAACAAACAATCACATATCACAAGGGTGTCAAAGTCCCTTCTCGAGGGCTGCAATCCAGTCGGGTTTTCAGGATTTCCCCAATGAATATGCATTGAAAGCAGGGCATGCAAATAGATCTCATGCATATTCATTGGGGGAATCTTGAAAACCCGACTGGTTTGCGGCCCTCAAAGAGGGACTTTGACACCCTTGACTTAACAGTACAAGACCTATGGCCTTGCAGTATCTTTTAGTTCAGATTTTGGCAAATTGACAGGCACTCACATTCTGTCCTTGCTTATGTATATGCTATGTAATTTTGCCTCGAGCCCAGGGCCAGATTAAAGGGTAGGCCCAGTAGGCACGTACCTAGGGCCCGAAATTTCAGGGGGGGCCCGCTGAAGGACACAGAGTAGCTGCCCTACCGTCTCCCTTCACTTCGCCTTTTTTTTTTTTCAAACGGCTACAGCAAGTAAGATTGGAAACGCGGTGCTCAGCCCAAAGCTTCCCTCTGACACAAACTGCCTGGGTGGAAACTGGAAGCTGCGTCAGAGGGGAAGCTTTGGGCTGAGCACCGCGTTTCCAATCTTACTTGCTGTTGATGCTGGGGGGCCCATTGCCGATCTTTTAAGAAAACTTTTCATATGCTGACAGGTTGGAAATGCTGGGGCTCTTCTCCCTGGAAAAGCGGAGACTTAGAGGAGACATGATAGAAACCTTCAAAATCCTGAAGGGTATAGAAAAGGTAGACAGGGACAGATTTTTCAGATTATGGGGAACCACAAGTACAAGGGGGCACTCGGAGAAATTAAAAGGGGATAGGTTTAGAACAAATGCCAGAAAGTTCTTTTTCACCCAGAGGGTGGTGGATACATGGAATGCGCTTCCGGAGGCTATGATAGGCCGGAGCACATTACAAGGCTTCAAAGAAGGTTTGGATAGGTTCCTGGAGGATAAAGGAATTGAGGGGTACAGATAGGAGTAGAGGTAGGTTAAGGGATAGTTAGGGACCACTTCACAGGTCATAGGCCTGATGGGCTGCCACAGGAGCGGACCGCTGGGCGTGATGGACCTCTGGTCTGACCCAGTGGAGGCAACTTCTTATGTTCATTCATGGAGGTAAGTGTAGAGAAACACACACCACCAACTTAACTCCGCCTCTCTTTCATCAGGGATTTTCTAATTTTCTCTTTTTCAAGCATTGTTCTCCTCTCTTTTTACTGTAATGAAGACTGAAGATCAGACCTGCAAGGGAATTTATGCCACAATAGCGATCCATCAGACTTTGTGAATCTGGGACATGATCCTTCTTGGACCATCTCTCCCCTCTTGGGGAAAGAGAGGATATTAACCAAACTCCAGAGATCTGTTCTCTGCTGAGCCCTTGACAAGGCAGCTTCTTCTGCTGACCTCCCATAAGGTCCAAGCCCGCACTGTTCCCCGTTGAAGTGCTCTGGGTTGAAAACATCTCCCATTTGCTTGTTGCAGTGAGACGAAGTGCTCTCCAGGCCATCAGGCCTTCCTGCTGATGTTACCATTTTTCAACATAGATATCGAAGGCCTCATCCGACAGTGGTGCAGCTAATCCCACTGTGGTCCTTGTGACCCTGGGCAAGTCGCTTAACCCTTCTTTGTCCTAGGCACAAAATCTTAGTGCCAGAAAACGTATCTATATACGTATACTGTATAAATCACTTTGGTTGTACCATAGAAAGATGGTACATGAAATGCATGACTCTGAACCCGGTAACTTGCCTGTTGCACTCACAAACTGAGTTCAGATACTCCAGTCAACTCGGCTATCCTATCCATCCACTTTAGTAAATGAGTAACAGGGCTACCTAGCCAGGGCAGTAGAGGAATGCGAAAAGCAATAGCAAACCACCCCATAACAGTCTGCCATGAAACTGTTACACAAGTGACACCCTCATAAGTCATTCACAACTTTCTACCTGCATTCAGAGTCTACCTTTAACCTTTATTCGACCTTCATGAACTTTCTCCCATTCTGCCAGCTTTTAACCTCAAATTTCATTTTTCTCCCCTATCATCAGAAGTTCTATTTTACTGACACTTCATTTCTACGCACTATCTCTGGCTGCCCGTTTTCCTTTTCTGAAACACTGCCCGGGCTATCATTTTGGACATGAGTCATGCTCCCCAGAGGTGATTAGCTTTATCAGCAAGTAAGCTGAGAAGCCCAAAAGACGCCAAATTAATGCAGAAGAGGCATTTTTTTTTTTCAGTAGAAAGGAAGTTCCAGGCCAAGGGCTCATGCCAAGAAGCAGAAAGGAGATATTTTTTACCAGCAAGCAGAGTGGAAGCAATGCAAAATGACCAAGGCTAAAACCGCATTCGATTCAAGGAGGAGACAAATAGCTGCCTGGACCTTTTGGTCGATTCAGTTCATTGTAAACAGAAAGTGAGGTCCCTTTCACAGTCTAGGGCAGGGGGAGGCAATTCTGGTCCTCAGTAGTTCTTTAACTTTGTCTGAGTTTCTCCTCATATAAATTCTAGAACATAAGAACTGCCATCCCTGGCCGTTGCCCAGAGTCACTGCTGTCAGACAGAGGAGGAACGAGAGCTGTACCAAAAGACCCGAGATGGAACTTCAAGTCTTCCACTTTTCATATCAAAAAAAGCTGAGTTATCGATGTGAGCTATGCAGTCCTTTGCCGGTAAAGGGACGCTTTTATCAAGTGGAATTTATATTTCCTCTATCACACACACAAATCTCAATGACTTGGGGCCTCTTCTATCAGACTGCACTTGCAGTTTTTAGCGCAGAGAGCCACGCTAAATGGCCTGCACTGCTCCCGACGCTCAAAGGAACTCTATGGCCTCCTTTTATGAAACTGTGATAACAGTTTCTAGCACGGGGAGCCGCGCTGAATGGCCCGCGCTACTCCCGCCCCTCATAGAGCAGCGCAGGCCATTCAACGCAGCTCACCGCGCTACAAACTGCTAGCGCCGTTTAATAAAAGAGGGTTAGTGAGTGCGAGGCAATACAGAAAACACCCACATCGACATAGCAAAATACAAAAATCAAGTTGTAAACAAATTGTGGGTGAGAAAGTAAAAATAAAATAAGAAAATAAGCTGAAACTACTAGAACGATATCTGTATGTGTAATAAGAAATAGTGGATAATAATCTAGTGGAGATAGTGAAAAAGACAATGAATGATGAATGGGGCTGAAAAGTAAAAAATACTATATTTCAATTACAATGGCACCATCTGGTGGAAATGGTAAAAAAAAGAGTGAATGTGAATAAGCTGCAAAGTAAAGTATTTCAATTACACAATGATGCAAAACCATCACAAAGGACAATGAATGGACTGCAAAGTGAAAAGAGATGTAATAAATAAATGTTTAAAAAAGTAATATATAATATTTTTTAAAGTCTCAGTATTCAGACAGAATAGGTGAAGGGCATCAAGCTCATGACTTTCTGTTCTTGTCGGAGAAATGGCAGATGAAGTTCAATGTGGAGAAATGCAAGGTAATGCATTTAGGCAATAAAAATAAGGAATACGAGTATACAATGTCAGGTGCAACTCTGGGGAAGAGTGAACAAGAAAAGGACCTGGGTGTACTGATAGATAGGACCCTGAAGCCGTCAGCACAATGCGCGGCAGCGGCAAAGAAGGCAAATAGAATGTTGGGCATGATAAAGAAAGGAATCTCGAGTAGATCGGAGAAAGTTATAATGCCGCTTTATAGGGCAATGGTCAGACCACACTTGGAATACTGCGTCCAACATTGGTCTCCCTACCTAAAGAAGGATATAAAACTGCTGGAGAGGGTGCAGAGACGAGCAACAAAACTGGTGAAGGGTATGGAGAAACTGGAATACGAGGACAGACTTATAACACTAGGATTGTTCTCCCTTGAGAAAAGGAGACTGCGTGGGGATATGATCGAGACCTTCAAAATACTGAAAGGAATCGACAAAATAGAGCAGAGAAGATTATTTACATTGTCCAATTTGACACGGACTAGAGGACATGTAATGAAGCTAAGGGGGGACAGGTTCAGGACTAATGTCAGGAAGTTCTGCTTCACTCAGAGAGTGGTTGACACCTGGAATGCCCTCCCAGAGGAGATTATGACGGAATCGACCGTCCTAGGCTTCAAGAGCAAACTAGATGCATATCTCCTTAAGAGAGGCATATAAGGATATGGTGGACTATAAATTAAGCCAGGTGTACACCTGGCAGGGCCTCTGCGTGTGCGGATCGCCGGACTTGATGGACCAAAGGTCTGATCCGGAGAAGGCAGTTCTTATGTTCTTAAAAACAAATACAATCAAACTTTATGACACTCAACCAGTTTGGAACGGAATCAAAAGCGGTCAGCGAGAAAAAGGAACCGCGCATGCCCGAAGACATTCAAAAATCCCCAAGAGCTTCCCTTTCAAAGCTGCACCAAAGCCCCCAGGGACATGCAGAGAAAAGACTTGGCCCTCTTCTATTAGTCTAATTAGACTAATAGTGCTGATGCCTGTGACTTAACATTATCTGCTGGTTGACCTGTCTAAACATCAGAGCCTATGTGATAAAAGGATATAGCATCATATAAAAACACAGTAAAAAGAGACTACTAAAAAAAATTTATAATATAAAAATAGTGAGCTTGAAAAATAATTTTACACTATTGAAGAAAATTTTGGTACCCTACTCCTCTGACCTCCAACCCAGCCCGCTGATTGACCGTTCCCCTTGACTGTATCTGTGACATCCTGTTTGTCTGTCTTGCCTGTTTAGATTGTAAGCTCTTTCGAGCAGGGACTGTTTTCTTATTCTTTGTGACTCTGCAGCGTTGCGTGCGTCCGGTAGCGCTATAGAAATAATTAATAATAGTACTAGTAGGTGACCAACATTTGAAGCACATTGTTCTTCCAGGCAAATTTATCATTATAATGCCACTCGCCCTTTCTTTTCTTCCTATCCTGCACTCCCGCACCTTGCCCAGGCCCCCAGCTTGGCTCAGGTATTCCTGCGCCTGAACAGAAGTCCACCCATGTCATGTCTCACTTCACAAGTTCCCCAACGGAGTCCGGTTCCCCCCACTGGTGGCAAAGGGCCGCGATTGCACGTCCTGCTGCCCCAGCATGCGTCCCCTCCGCAATTGAGGCAGTACCATGATTCAAGCCCCAGCCCACATTGCTGACTGCAGCCTCCCTGGCCTCGGCACCAGAGCCCTGGCAGGGACCAAGCTCCAGCACCGACTACTTCCAGGTGGGTATAAAATTTTAAACTTGTTACAAAGACACTTGCTTTGAATTATAAACTTAAAAAGGGCAAGTGAACAGGCAGAATGAAGTTAAGAAGAATCAGGAAAAATAACCTTCTAGTTTTACTTGACTTAATGACCGTCTTCATTGTGGCAGGATCTTGTCTTTCCTTTGTGATTTAGAGGTGGGAAGTGGGGTAGTTGATGACCCGATTTCATTCTTCCTCATACAACCATAAGAGTGGCGAAGTTGGCTGCATGCCTCCAGTCAGACACTTGCAGTCCCGAAGAATGAACAAGTGGATGCCCGGGGTTTCCAGTCAGAAACAGTAGGCCAAAACAAAAAGAGACAGAAACTATGGACTCCAATGACTGCAACGTAATGCTTATTAAAATGCAATAAAATTTTCATCGATTCTACAATTTCTGCCTCTTTCATGCATGAACTAAGTATCCGTAGCTGAAAGCACCCTGCTGCTGTCCTCAGTTCTGAAGCAGAATAAGGAGGTAGCTTTGGTAATGGATTGCTTTGATTGGCAAGCCTTTGGCATCCTTACCAGCAAAAGATATGATGCCTAAGGTGGGGAGGAAAGAGGGGAAATGGATAGCTGGCTATGCCTTTAGTCACATGATTTACATACATTTGCTGAAATTGACCTGCAGCCTTTGTAAATAGCAACCACTCTGACATATTCAGTAACTCCACAGGACGGCAGTTAGGAGGAAATCAAATTTTTCCTTTATTGTTACTCATCTGTGTACAATCATAATGGCAAAATTAAAATCCAATTCAGCAGGAAATTCTACTAGCATAAACCCTTTCAAACAAACTCTGCTCAAAGCTAAACAAAGTTAAAACAGTTCCAATAATCCAACTCCTAGAAATATTGCATTTACAAATAAGGAAGACTTCTACAGCAATCCAGCCAACCAAATTGATGCAAAGTATGCTAGTTAACAGTTAAGACATTCCTGATACAGCAAAGTTCATTTTCCAAAGGTCAAACCATTAGGAACATTAATCCACATTTGAAGATTGGCAGTTACTCTGCGCAGAAGAAAAACACAATTTTACAAGGGATTGGCCTTTACCTTAAGGCTACCAGTTTTTTTGACTTGCAAATCTGGGATGCCCAGGAAGAGTCGGGGCTTTCCCATTGCAATTTTCCAGCCTAAAATGTATAATCTTTACCTCTCTTCCATCCTTTCAGTCCAGCCATTGTTAGCTCCACCCCTTCTCTCCTCTGCCCTTCCAGGAAACCATCCCCACCTCTCTTTCTCTGCCTATCCAATCTCCCCCCAAACCATCTCTACCTCTCTACTTCTGCAGTCAGTTCAGCGCTTGCCTCTTCCGGCCCTACATCCATTAGGAAGTGCTGAGATACAGAAGCATTCTTTAATCATGCTGTGCATCTCTGACCCCCATAACAACAGGAAGTATATGTTAGAGCAGGGATGTCAAAGTCCCTCCTCGAGGGCCGCAATCCAGTCGGGTTTTCAGGATTTCCCCAATGAATATGCATGAGATCTATTTGCAAGCACTGCTTTCATTGTATGCTAATAGATCTCATGCATATTCATTGGGGAAATCCTGAAAACCCAACTGGATTGCGGCCCTCGAGGACCGACTTTGACACCTGTGTGTTAGAGGGAGGCAGAACCCAGCAAGAGATGCACAGCATGATTAAGGAGTGCTTCCATTATCACAGCACTGTACATCCTAATGCTGGCAGTGCAAATGGAGACTTCAGGGGCGAGACAGATACATGGGGCCAAATTTTTCACCCATCCCAGCAAGTTATTTCCTGTCCCCATCGCAGCAAGCTCCATGCACAAGCCTCAAACACTTTAAAATCAGAAGTGGTCGAGGTTTGTGCGGTTAGGGCAGAGCTTACAGGAATGAGACGGGAGAAATTGAGTTCCAGCGGGGGAAAAATGTGTCCCCATGTCATTCTCTAACGGGGCAAAAGCAACTATGACATTTCTGTCCCCATTACTAAAATCGGGGACAGACTGTTACCAAATAAAGAAGAATTCGGGACATCTGATAATCCTAATTTACCTGCTGTTAAGAAAAACAGCCATTCCCAGGATGAGATGGGGGTCAAAAAAGAGCACAATTAGAACTGCATGCACATAGCTCCCCTCCCTCCCCCCCACAACCAGAGTCATAGGAGGCAAAAAGTACAAAGCTCCAATTTTATTCACTGCAGGATGCCTCTTGTTACTACAGGTGAGGGGAGATATGCACTTTTAGGAAGGTGAAATCTACTCTACTGCAGTCTATTATACCAGTGTAATCCCAGATTCTTACCAGACCTTTGAAGATCTACCCCTTATAAATATCACCCCAGTGTACACTTTCAAATGATCTAGAGGAGTGTTTCCCAACCCTGTCCTGGAGGACCACCAGCCAGTCGGGTTTTCGGGATAGACCTAATGAATATGCATGGGGCAGATTTGCAGGCCTTTCACCTCCATTATATGCAAATACCTCTCATGCATATTCATTAGGGCTATCCCAAAAACCCGACTGGCTGGTGGTCCTCCAGGACAAGGTTGGAACACTCCGATTTAGAGTGAACCGCATTTTGCATGTGCAAGTAGGCTCTTATATAAAATTGGCCTGGGGTATCCACATAGAACTAGGTACATATAAATCAGTGCCATCTACCTTTGTGATACACAGCTCAGCATTGCTGGCAGTGGGAAATAGAAGGCAAGGGGGCAGACACTTTTTCTCTACTTCCTACCAGCACATACACAGTTAACTTCTGCCTTGACACCTGCAAAAGGTTGGTGCAGAAGCCTCTGGCTAGCAGTCTAGGAGCACAGATGTTGCCTTTATTAAATGCACACACAGAGGTAAGAGACATGCACTTACATGCTTTTGCTGCCTAAGTAGTTAGTTACAAAAAGCTACCCTCCTATGGGTGCAGAATTCACAGAACCAAGCTTTTAGTGCATTGTGCAATTTAGACTTATCATTTCAGCACACAGTAATGCAGTTTAACACATGCTTTTAGCAACTAGAATCTGTGGTAAAGAACATTAAAATACTGCTTTTTAGTAACCTAGCCCTTAAAGTGCATGGTGCAGAGAGGTTGTTATACGAAAGGTGTGAAGAGTCATGCTTCCCAGGCCACGTCCTTGCTCGAGGCTGTTTGCAATCCTATGTTCTAGATTAAAATTGGGGGGGGGGGGGAAATCTGCGCAAAGTCAGAGGCACTCGGCATAAGCTACACACCATACAGGGGGGGGAATGGTACATTAGAGTGAGGCCAAGAAAGACTAGACCGGGGCCATCTAAACCGTGGACCTCACCAGGGTGGGTTTTCAGGATTTCCCAACTGCAGATGCATGAGATATATTTGCATACAATGGAAATAGTGCCTGCAAATTGATCTCACAAATTCATTGCAGAAATTCTGAAAACGCAACTGAACTGCAGACCTCAACGACAGATTTTGTTCAATCCCTGCTCTAGACACTTGTCCTTCTGCAGAAGGGTTTCTCCCACCCCACTAGCTCTGCACCAAGGTGCATGGAAACTGTGGCTCCATCTTACTAGCTCATACCATTACCACATTTTTTCAGACGTAATATACGTTCATTTGAACTTTTGCCTCTGCGAGCCATACAAATTGTAACACTCATTCAGAGGCATCCATGTGGGGGTTCTTCTTTTGAACATCTGCCTCTGCTAGCCTGGGGTTTTCCACAAATAAAATATAAAAATGGCCCTAGAGCTCAGATTGTGATGTCATGTCGTCTCATTCCACCAATGCCTAAGCTCCATCCTCATCTGCACAAATCTCATACACTTTTAAATCATAAGTGTCTGAGGCTTGTGCGGTTAAGGCAGAGTTTACAGGCAAGGGACAGGAACAGCGAGGAAACTAACGGCGATGGGATGGAGAAATTGAGCTCCAGTCCCTGTATCATTCTCTAATCTGTATCCACTCTCATTCTGAATTTCCCCGCAGAGTACACTGTTCAGGGTGGATAACCAAATCAGGTGGAGCTCCTGCAGGAATAACAGGACATGATGTTCTCACACCAAACTTACTAACATGGGTATACTCCTATTTTTTTTTTTTTTTTTTAAAAGAAGCTTAAATCTAGAACCAGGGCATAGTGTGGGTAGGGAGGTGCCCAGGGCAATGGGGCCTCCTGCTCCTCCCTTTCCCATCCCTGTACTTTTTTAGATCTTCGCCAGAACGAGCAGCTTCAGGCCTGCTGGTCCTGCCAGCATTGACTTTCCCTCCGTCGCTTCCTGGCCTCACAAACCCAGAAGTGATTTCAGAGGGAGTCAGAGTAGTTGCTTGCGCTGGCTAAGATTTATAGAGGGGGAGGGTGCGAGCACTCCTTACTATGCCGCTGATCTAGAACCAGATCAATAGAAGAAAAGAAATCAAACCAAAGGACATGTGTAAGAAGGTAGAAGCCACCTCATTGGACCACAAAGCAGAAGCAACTTTTAGGGCTTGGTTTACCACAGTAATGGGAGTTTAGCAGTGACCAAGCCTGTATTCTAAGACGAATTATATTTTTTTAAAAAAAGAGTTCCCACCTTCTCCTTCAAATTCATTTTTCTCAATTTTTTCAAGAAAGTGTAATTACTAGTGGGGGAAGGGAACACACAACTGAAGCTTAAAAAAAAAAATCCTTTCTGTTTTTGGAGGCCTAGAAGCCTCTTGATGCAGCCCCATCATTACATTGACGTAAAGCAAACGGTAGCTACACTGGTTCCTGGGACTAAAGCAGACCTACAACAAAAAAAGGTGGCAGTGGTATTTTGCAAGCCTACTGGCGATAGCGTACACGTTTCATTGTTTGTTCTCCAGATCGTTTCCTTTTTTCCCCCCCTTTAAGCAACGGATGAATCCTTGGCCCGGGCAAAGCCCACACGATCTTTTTCCCGGTCAAAGGTAGTATAATACTTCCCGATGAAGGCATCGCCCAGGATCCAGAGAGGGCCAGCAGGTGGAGGAATATCTAGACCCATGAAGCCGCTCAGGCATATAGTTTGACCAAGCTTGGTAATCTGGGTAGAACAATAAAAAAGGTCAGATAACTATTACTTTGGCAAAACATGTGAAATACATTTAACAGTTAAGGTTAAAAAAAAAGAGTTAGGTTAGGACTTGCCAAATCCTCCTTAGGAGAGTTCCAGGTGACCTACAAAAGTTGCACTAGAAACATAGCCTTAATATACATACATTGCTGACAGACTTATGTAATTATCTAAATTTTTATGTAATATCTAAACAGAGGTGAAATTTATTAATGATTTTAAAGATGGTTGTCTTACATATTAATAACAACTTTATTTTTTTATTCCGCCATAGTCAGACGACTTCTAGGCGGTTCACATCAAAGAAGGCTGGACATTCAGCGAATTACAAATGCATGAGGGGAATGTTACAAAAGAAAAGGGTTGAAGGGGAGGGAACGTAAGAGGGGTTGAAAGGGGGAGGGAAAGTGAGAGGGGTAGGAATTGCCTGAAGATTGCTCCTATTGTAATTGATATTGGGCTCTTATGGTATTTTGTTGTAATTTCTGGTGACCTTGCCCTGGAGTAGGCTTTAGTCTGTGTAGCTGTGGTTGCATTCATTCTTCCTATGGATTTTTGGAACAGCCTTGTTTTTTAGATATTTGCAAAAATAGCATATTTGATCATAGTGCACTAGCTTTAGCCACCATGGGAAAGCTGGGCACAATCAGGAAGAGGATAAAACAGTCACCGAGGCGCAAAAATCTATATTTACCGCGTATCAACAAGGGTTCCAAGAGGAAAAGCAAGGAACCAGCGTGGCTCACTGTAGCAGTGAAGGAAGCGATAAGAGACAAGAAGACTTTGTTTAAGGAATGGAAAAGGACAAAAATCGACATAACTGGAAAAAGCAAACAAACATCAAAGCAAGTGCCATAAGCTGGCAAGAGGGACCAAAAGAGATGACGAGGAAAAAAATAGCCAAGGAGGCAAAAAATTAGTGGGGCCATTAGATGACCATGGAATAAAGGGAGTACAAAGAACATCGCCAACAAACTGAACACATTTTTTGCATCTGTATTTACCGAAGAGGATATATCCAATATACCAGAAACCAACAGGCTATACACAGGAAATGAAGATGGGAAACTGACAGGTCAGTCTAGAAGAGGTATGCAGATAGACTGATAGGCTTAAAACGATAAATCCCTGGGACTGGACAGCATCCACCCGAGGGTAATCAAGGAACTGAAAGGGGTTATAGCTGAACTGCTTCAACTAATAGCCAATCTGTCGATCAAATCAGGAAAGATTCTGGAAGACTGGAAAGTGGCTAATGTTACACTGATCTTCAAGAAAGGTTTGAGGGGAGATCTGGGACACTATAGACCAGTGAATCTGACTTTGATACCGGGAAAGATGGTAGAGGCGCTGATAAAGGACCGCATCATCGATCACCTTGACAGACACAATCTGATGAGGACCAGACAGCACGGCTTCAGCAAAGGAAGATCTTGCTTGACAAACTTACTTCACTTCTTCGAGGGAGTAAACAGGCAGATAGACAAGGGTGACCCGGTCGACATCATATATCTAGACTTTCAGAAGGCGTTCGACAAGGTCCTGTCTACTTCAAAAAACTGTGAGCCATGGAATCGAGGGCGATATACTCACGTGGATTAAAAACTGGTTGGCGGATAGGAAACAGAGTGGGGGGTAAATGGACAATACTCGGATTGGAAAAGTATCACGGTGGTATTGGGTGGAATTTATCAGAATGAGAGCGAGAGTTGGACAAAATTGTTTATGTCCGAATAATAATGTTATCTTTTATCCCCTGTTTATCAGTTAATGTTTTTAATAAATTTATGGTAAAACCGCCTAGACATAATGATAGGCGGTATATCAAAAACAGCAAGGATTCCACTACTGTATATAATCAGGTACAGGGAAGCACACAGCAGGGCCAGAACTAGGTATTTTGGTGGTCTTCCATCCCTATCTGCCATCGTATACAGTTCAAGATCTTATTGCTGACCTACAAGTGTGTTCATTCTGCTGCCCCTCAATCTCTCTCCTTGGTCCTCTCTCCTTATACACCTCCAAGAGAACTCCGTTCCTCAGACAAGTCACTCTTACCATTACCCTTCTCCTCTACTGCCGATTCCAGACTTTGTTCCTTTCATCTATCTGCCCCCTATGCCTGGAATAAATTACCCGAGTTTCGTCGGTCAAGCCACTTCCCTTATTTAAAAATCAGACTGAAAACCCACTTTTTTGATATAGCTTTCAATCCTTAACACTACTCCTCTGCCCTCCAACCCAGCCTGCTGATTAACCGTTCCCCTTAACTGTATCCTGTTTGTCTGTCTTGCCTGTTTACATTGTAAGCTCTTTGGAGCAGGGACTGTTTTCTTCTTCTGCTTGCATCTGGTAGTGCAGCTGCAGCAGCATGAAATGTTCCCTGAAACTGAAGGGACAAGCCAGGCTGAAACTGCAGTGGTAGCAGCAGAAGGAAAAGCTACGAGACTCAAATACTGGGTTATATATAACAAACAAAATTGTTATATATAACAAACAAAAGGGATGGAATAATGCCTCTGGATAGGTCACTGGTAAGACTGCCCTGTGCCTCCAAAGAGGGGTATAGAGTGCAGGTAGTAAGATAAGAACCATTGACAGTTTGGAGTCTATACTATAAATGTTATATAATCAATATGAATACCCTGAAGGGGGAATAAAACAAATATCTAAAGAGATAATGATGACAATGGTTAAGGGGCTGGAGAAGTAGCCGTACAGTGAGAGATTGGAGAAACTGGGCGTTTTCTCCCTTGAAGAGAGGAGACAGAGAGGAACATGATCGAAACATTCAAGGTACTGAAGGGGATAGACTTAGTAGATAGAGACAGGTTGTTCACCCTCTCCAAGGTAGAGAGAACGAGAGGGCACTCTCTAAAATTAAAAGGGGATAGATTCCGTGCAAACGTAAGGAAGTTCTTCTTCACCCAGAGTGGTAGAAAGCTGGAATGCTCTTCCGGAGGCTGTTATAGGGGAAAACACCCTCCAAGGATTCAAGACAAAGTTGAACAAGTTCCTGCTAAACTGGAACGCACGCAGGTGAGGCTGGACTCATAAGAGCACTAGTCTTTGACCTTAGGGCCGCCGCATGAGCAGACTGCTGGGCAGGATGGACCACCGGTCTGATCCAGCAGCGGCAATTCTTATGTTCTTATGACAACAATTTATTATTTCTATAGTGCTTTCAGATTCATGCAGCGCTATATATATTAAACATGCAAAAGACAGTCCCTGCCTGATAGAGCTTACAATCTAATTATGACAGACATACAGGACAAAAGGGTGACTCTATATATGTTGATCAGGTAGGGAATTAGAAGGGGAGTGATGAGACAGATAGGGTGGGGGGGCCATTGAGGGCATGACCAGCAAAAATAGATGCTTTTGCAAGTTGGTTGGGTTAGGACTTAAGCAGGATTCAAAGAGGTGGGCTTACAGTCTGGATTTGAATAATGAGAAGAATGCACAAGACAAAAATATTTTTCGGTAGAGGGGAAGCAAAAAAAAAAAAAAAGTAAATTCATTCAAATTAGGAGAAGAGAGAATGAATATTTCTCTGTATTTAAGGTGGTGGTAGTGTGGAATAGTTTCTCGAAGGATGAGACAGTGGCAACAGTAGTTAAATCAGATTTAGATAAGCAGAGAATCCTTGGTAAGGGAAAGCCAGGGATCAGGAGTACTGGAAAGACTAAATATCCAAGATTCAATTCTCATTACCTTTCTTTTCACTCACAAGAACTGAAGGAACGGTGACCAGGTAAAAATTGGTTTAAAAAGGCGAGACTCTTGCTCAAGGCGTAGGAATCTCTCTTAGAGTGCTACTTCACTCAATGAAGGAAGGTTTTTGCATTCCTGGGATTTCTGCAAGATCTTCTCCCTTTATGTAACACTCCCAAGAGCACCAGCAGCCTTCTGAGAAGAGACTTAAAAATATGTACGGTATATTGAGGAGAATGTCAAATACTGGAAATGGTATTTATGCACAGAAGCAAGCATGCTTCAGTGGAAAGAAAGTTCTAGAAACAGTTGTAATAAGCAGCTCAAGGGGGAGTGGGGACCCAAGATGATATTACAGAGGGGTGGAGGACACAAAAATCTACCGTCAAAAGAGGAAACAAAAACAGGATCAGAATTAAAGTGATAGCTACAGAGCAGCTCCAGTTGTAAAAGGCAGAGAATTGGGGGAAGGCCAGAGACCCCAAAATAGCCAATACTCCCATTAGAGCAAACTGCGCACTTGGCATCTGTGGTACAGAAAACTGGAGGATGGCAACTGAAGAACGAGGTCACAGAGACCAAGAAGGAAGGGTTAACGCACAGTTCTTTATAAGACACAAAGAAACGCACTAGCCAACAAGTTTCCGAGCATCTCTCTCTCTGGCCATTTACTGCAGTTGAGGCCCTAAAAGGAAGGGTACCCAAGCTGAAAAGCAAGACAGAGAGAAGCGGTAATGATTGTGAGCGAGGATAAGGCACAGAACCTTCCAACTGAAATATTTGTTCATGGTATGAGTCTGCAAATCAAAAGAGAGAGACTGTGATCTTGGGGGTTTGCTTAGATTGCACTCTTTCTATGGAAGACAGCTCCCCAGGGTGAACACATCAAGTTGCGGACACTTTATAGAGTAAAACTAATGCTCCTGCCATATGATTTTTTGTTTAGTGGTTCAAGCACTGATTTTAACTCGTTTAGACTACTGTAATATGCTTTACCTGGGCTTGGCAAAGGTCAAATGTAAAGCATTACAACAACTGATGAACTCAGCAGATAGGCTGATTTTGGGTATTTCACGTAGAGAACACATTACTCCGCTGTTAAGAAATTGGATTGGCTTCCGGTGCCTCAAAGGGCTAGATTCACTAAGCAAACCAATCGGAACACGATTGGTTTGCGACCCCTTTGCGAAACCGGTTGTTCCCCGACCCGATTCACTAACCTTCCTCCCGTTCTGATCAGCGCATGCAAATGAGGGAAATGGCATGCAAATTTTGGAAAGCAGCGATTCACTAAACAATTTCTACAACACCGATTGGGTTTGCCGATCAGAAAAGAAACGACTGCTGAAGACCAGTCGCTTCTATCCGGGCTGACTCTCCCGCCCTTTAAAACCACAGGCTCGCAATGCTATTAGCAGAATATATTTAAAAAGTGGCAAATCTGCTAAGCCCAAAAGCCAACGATGGCCTGCCAGCATTTCGCTATGCTGCATCAGCGCAATAAAGCCACTCTGCAATCAATTCAAAGCAGACATTTCAAAAAGTCCAAACTTACCAAACCTAATTAACATTCCCTTTGGTTAATGACACAAATGGATTAAAATTACATCGGCACATGACTCCGTGCTCAAAAAGCTAGCAAACATGGAAACCTTCAGGTCAGATTTTCAACCCGACGGCATCCGGCGTCACAGACCCGCCTCCATCTTGAGCTGCCCAATCAAATCACTCCCTTTCACAAGCTGGGCTGCCTAATAAATGCAGGAACTGAAGTCTCCCTTAAGCGATCTTGCCACTTTTGAACAGCAGCGTGGAATGAAGAGTTCTTGAATTGCAGGGAAGAGAGAGAAGCTTAAAGCTTTTGTGCGCATTTTATGCAAACACTCACCTGACCGCAGTTCTACCACACTAGCGCCTGAGTACCGCTGTTAGGCCCCTCTAAGCTCATGGTGGTTTGGATTATAGGGTTTAGCTCGGAGGAATTTTTAACATAAAAAAACACATTTAAAAATTATAAAAAGAAATATTAACATAAAAAATATTTATTAAAAATGATAAAATCAACAAATTAGTATAAAAAAAACTAATAGAGAATCATTGGGAGGAGGAGGAGGTTTTTGAGCCAATGAGGTAGCTCATAAATATAGCCTGCTTGAAAGCTAGTGAGCTACAGCATGCTGGCTGGAGTCTGAGGCTCTTTCCTGCCTTCCTTATGGTACCCTTTGAGTTGAGTGGAAATTAAGAGGTAGACAGGGACAGATTTTTCAGATTATGGGGAACCACAAGTATAAGGGGGCACTCTGAGAAATTAAAAGGGGACAGGTTTAGAACAAATGCCAGAAAGTTTTTCACCCAGAGGGTGGTGGATACATGGAACGCGCTTCCGGAGGCTGTGATAGGCTGGAGCATGTTACAAGGCTTCAAAGAAGGTTTGGATAGATTCCTAGAGGATAAAGGAATTGAGGGGTACAGATAGGAGTAGAGGTAGGTCATAGGGATAGTCTGGGACCACTGCTCAGGCAATGGGCCTGATGGGCTGCCGCAGGAGTGGACCGCTGGGCGAGATGGACCTCTGGTCTGCCTCAGCGCAGGCAACTTCTTATGTTCTTAATTGAAATTTAATTCCTTTTCAATAGGGAACGAGTATATCCCCTAAGTATTTGGAGTGTTGAAAAATTAGTTCCCTTGGGGTTGTGCGATTGTGGAGTGTTTCACTTGGTAATTTGGATTCAGTGACTTGCCCAGGGTCACAAGGAGCAGTGTGGGATTTGAACCCACAATCCCAGGGTGCTGAGGCTTTAGCTTTAACCACTGCACCACACACTCCCACTTGCTGTAGTCTACCTAGATATCCGATAGGCAGCTAAGAAATCTTGAAAAATGAATTCTGTCATTTCACCAACAGAGGTTTTGTCTTTTTGTGGACTAACTTTAAAAGCCTCCATCACATTCCACTCATTCCCACGGTCTGTCTCCTACTTACCTTTAGAGTGTACTGCTCACCAGAGAAGGTGTATGTCTGTCCTCCAAGTTTGAAGGAGATGATTGGCAGGCTGGGCACATTTTTACAATTTATCATGTACTAAGAACAGAAAAAAAAGAAGCTTCAGTTATAAACAAGGGGGCTTTTAGCCATTCAGCATTACTGTTTTACCCTATAGCACACTGTGTGCCTCCCAAGATTTCAGGTGTACGAGACACGCCGGGGAGGAGGCGGCACTGGCTGACTGCCTACAGGACGTGCCTCTTGTGGTGAGACACATCCTGTAGGCAATTAGCCAGCCCCAGTGCCTCTCCTTTACACTTGTATTCCCTTCTGGCACCCCCCCCCCCCACTCCATTTGTAGGGCTTTTGCGTGAAGTCATTGCGTCAACATCTGCACACTTCTGGATGCCTCGAGTCACGGCCACTACGTTTAGTGTGCCATGGCTTGACAAAGTTTGCAAGACACTGCAACAACACCTTCATGTCATATCCTATCAACTTAGAAACATAGAAGATGACAGCAAATAAGGGCCATAGCCCATCAGGTCTGCCCACTCTACTGACCCATCCCCAAGTCTACTATCCTAGGGATCCCACTCCTGGTGACAGGTTCCCTTGGCTTAACCCTCTAAGGGATCCCACATGGGCATCCCATTTGCTCTTAAATTCTTGCAAGGTGTTTGCCTCGATCACCTGCAGAGCTCGTTCCAAGGATCAACCACATTCAAGGTTCTATCAGAGATTAAGAAGACAGACTTACAGAAATTCCAGGTCAGTGAATGTTATCTACACAGCTCAACTGGTACTTAACTCAGGAGGAGCTGCCAAAGTAGTTCAACCTCTGCAGCACATGGAAAAATAAGGTGCCGGGGCAGCACTATGCCAAATGATTTCAGAAATTTTGGCCTGCTGTCACTGCTTTAGTCACCTTGCTTTAGTCACCTCGGTCAAACTTAGAGAAAAACCAACAGTTCGTCCACTCTCAATCTCACCTCTCCTCCAAAAATTGGGATAGCTCCAATGGCCTTCTGGAGTGCAGTCACCTCTGCTGAAGGCCCTGTGATCAAGGAGGTACCTGTGTCCACAATAGCCTGACAGCCACCCTTGCAGAGGATCAGCTTTTCTCCCACAGTAATTCTACAGGGAAAAGTAAGACACCCCAGTGAGATGAAGCAACACAAGGGAAACCTGTGCAGTTACAGTCAAAGACAAAATAAAAAGGGCGAGAGGCAGGAGGGCGTGATCAGCCGACGGTAGTCCACAAGTTAGTGATAAAAAGCACTCAAGTGGTTTCCAAGGGAAGTGGAGTTTGCAACTCACTTGTCCATGCGGATCTCCCAGTAAGCTTTGCGGGAGATATTTAGATAATTGAAGTCCCCACTGTAATGTTCTGGGTCCGTTCCGCCTAGCACCAGCTCACCTCCAGGCTGGGCGTCAGGATTCCTGCACAAGAAAGAAGAACTTAGCAAGGAGACTACCCACGGCTGCATGTTTAGACACTCATTTTCCTTCTCATCCAGGTAAAGGCAAATCTCCCATATATGTACAACTCCAGCACATGGCTGGCCTCTTACAATGCCCAGTTAGATAGAGAAAAACACAGAAAACGAGAGCCGATAAGACCATACTGCTTACCCAGTTTGGCCATCCACACCAACTGATCAGGTCTTCTCCCTCAGAGATGCTCTGTTCCTATCTCATACTTTCTTAAATTTAGATCACTGGCCTGTCTCGTGTATCCACTACTCTTTCTGGAAAGATATTTCCCGAGTTTACTACTGAGCCTAGCCCCTTTTTAGCTTCATCCCGTAACCCTCTCCCACACCCCCATTTCAAAGCCTTTTGACTGCTGAAAGAGGCTTACCTGTGTTGTATACCTTGGAAGTATTTAAAGTTCTGTCATCTTTCTTTCGCTCCAAGTGGGTCCTGAGCCTTTCCTTCTAGCCTGTCACCATATATCTCCCCCCCCCCCCACCACTCTTCCCAATGTCCGACTCCCTCCTGCCTCTGGAATTGTGTGGCTCTGTTTGCTGCACAAGTGAATCTGAGAAATCAATGGTGAGCCAAAATCAGCAGCTGGAGGAAGACCTGGAAATGGTAAAATGGGTGGGCGATGGGCAGTCTACCACAGAGCAGAGCCCTCAGTTTGCTACAGCTCTGTGGTAAATTGCCCAGAGAGGAGCGGCACTGGCACCTCCTGCAAAGACACCTGGAGAAGTCTGCTCCCCCACCCCCACCCTACACCACTGAGTGTCCCTGGCAGGCTCACAATCTAAGCTTTTTTTTTTTTTTGTATCCGGGGAAACGGAGGATTACGTGACTTGCCCAAGGTCAAAGCCACATCAGAAATCAAACCCAGCTCCCCTGGCTCTCGGGATCCACTACCTTAACCATTAGGCTACTCCTTCATATAGGATTTATAATGAACAGCAACCATAAAAATAAAGAGTCCTTAATCCTCAAATTTCTAACATATACAACGTCAGTAGATGCAACTGGTGGAACACATAGGTGAAAGTCCTACGATGGTGTTACTGCTGCAGTGGATGTTGGTAATACCCATCCCTTTTCCTCTAGTACCCCATGCTCTGATTTCTGAGCAGAGACGCTCTTGGGAGAGAGGGTGCTTTTACCTGTTCAGGTAAAATGAGAAGACATTTGTATCCACCAGCTTCTGGCTCATAATGTCATCAAAGACCGGCATGACATTATCCACAGAGATGCGGGGGTAGGCCAACCCCAGGATACCATCAAATTTGGCAGCAACAAAAGTCAAACCAGGCTGTTTTATGGCCTCTGCAAACAGCTGGTGCTGCACATGGATATTACCGATCTGCCAAAAAATAAACCAAGGGCAGGGTTTCAATTTACATTATACCCACAGGGCCAGTACAAAAGTATTAGGCATCCTAGAGAAACTTTCAGCCTGGCACATCTCCCATACACATTTAGCATTTATACCAACAAGTTACATGGAAAATAGAAAATAACTGAATAGCTCCCCTTATTGCATACTCTTTCAGATGGATCTGGTAAGGAGAGTGAGTCAGGGTAGGGTGAGAACAGCCATTCCACTACCATTCTCAGCTCTGTTGTATCTTGTCCAGGGGAGAGGGGGGGGAGAAGAGGGGCCTATAGCTCCAGATTTCCAGCAGCTGTTTGTTCAGCCAATGACTATGATAAAATGAGGAAATTGGTTAAAAAGAAGCTAAAAGGATCAGTTGCAAATAAGGTTCATCACTGTTGATAAGTGCAAGGTGATGCATGTCGGTCAATCGGGTTTTCAGGCTCGCCCCAATGAATATGCATGGGGTAGATTTGCATGTCTGTCACTTCTATTATATGCAAGTCTTTCTCATGCATATTCATTAGGGCTAGCCTGAAAACCCCGATTGGCCTGGTGGTCCTCCAGGGAAGGGTTGGGGACCACTGCCCTAGAAGAAAGAGGGACAGGGAACCTAAGCATAGTACCAGGCAGAGCTTTGGGTTCTGTCCCTGAAATAACTAAGGAAATAGAATGCTAGATATTATCAGGAAAGGTATTACAACCAGAACGAAAGAAGTTACCCTGCCGTTGTATCGGGCGATGGTGCGCCTGCATCTGGAGTACTGCGTCCAATATTGGTCGCCGTACCTTAAGAAGGATGTGGTGATACTTCAGATGGTTCAGAAAAGAGCGACACGATTGATAAAAGGTATGGAAAACCTTTCATATGCTGAAAGATTAGAGAAACTGGGATTCTTTTTCCTGGGGAAGCGGAGATTTAGAGGGGACATGATAGAGACTTACAAGATCATGAAAGAGTTGGAGAAAGTGGAGAAGGACAGATTCTTCAAACTTTCAAAAAAACTACAAGAACGAGAGGGCATTCGGAAAAATTAAGAGGGGACAGATTCAGAACCAATGCTAGGAGGTTCTTCTTCACCCAAAAGGTGGTGGACACCTGGAATGCGCTTCCAGAGGGTTTGATAGGACAGAGTACGATATTGGGGTTCAAGAAGAGATTGGATGATTTCCTGAAGGAAAAAGGGATAGAAGGGTATAGATAGAGGATTACTATACAGGTCCTGGACCTGATGGGCCACCTTGTGAGCGGACTGCTGGGCACGATAGACCTCTGATCTGACCCAACAGAGGCATGGCTTATATTCTTAATCAATTTAGCGCACACTAATGCTAAGGCCCAGAGCATATAACAGATGTATTAGCATTTAGTGCACGCTAAATTGGTTATCACGCCTTAATAAAAGAATCCCTCCTTAAAGAGGGTAAGGTTGGGCAAACTGGATGGACCATTCGGGTCTTTGTCTGCCGTCAGTTACTCCACTTGTTAAAAAGCCTCCTATGGGTTTTAGAAAGCTTTTAAAGACTTATTTGTTTTCTAAACATGTTCAAGTTTGTAATTTTTTTAAGTATTTAATATTACTTGTAATTTTTTTAAGTATTTAATATTACTTATTGTACATCACATCAAACTAAGGTGTTGAGATTTAGAAATAAACTTTGTTATGTTATTGCACAAGAACTTGCTTTTTAATCCAAAAACTTTTCAAAACCTCATACGTGGAAAAAATATTTCACCACCAAAAAGCTACTGTTTTTGGAATGAGGTAATCTCAGCCCGACTCCCTAGACATGGAGCTACCTGGTCACCATCCCTTTAATAGAAGGCTTCCCTGCTCTCTCCAAGAAGCAATCCTAGCCAGTCAGGTTTTCTAAGTTAGCACCACAGCATTACGAACTGGTCTACAACTTCTGTAAATTTATCTCATGCATATTCATCGCAGCAATCCTGAAAACCCACCTGGCTAGGTAGAGCTCCAGGAGAGGGTTGAGAAGCACTAATCCGCATTAGTTGTATCATTTCTCTCACACTAGTATTAAGTCTTTACAATAATTTTGCAGGAGTGCTCTTCCTGCTCTCAGGAGGGGCCTTTGGGACTCACTGTGACAATGTCCTCACTCAGGTATCCTGACAGTCTTCCTGTCCCATACTGGATGGCAAACTCTGTTCCATTCTTCACATAGGTGCTGGATTTGGAAGAATCGTATTTGCGATGAAGTACTGTGATGAGACAGAACAAGAAAGCGGAAGAGAAATCAGAGGGAAGAAAACGTTGGACATAAATGTCCATCATAACATTTCCCCCAATCTTATTTTAGTTCATGACCTGGTGTTAGTCACCCCTTGTGTTAATGTAACCAGCCTCAGTCTGTAGTTCTGCCAGCCTTACTTTGGGCTAGATTCACTAACCTGCCTGAATCGAACAATCCGTTTCAAATGTATTAATCTGATCAGGTCTTTTCTAGAAAAGGATTCAAGGTCCTGCACAGGACAAGATTGGCAGGTGCAATACTCACAACATGCTACATCTAAGAAGGAGCAGTGAACAGAGGGCACCCATAAGTTGGAAGAGCCTGTGTCAAAGATGACCCTAAATGGCTGTGGTGGGGTGCCAATGCTGATCTCTCCATAGTACTGAGCCTGGAAAGAAAAAAGACAAAAGTACAATGATTACAAAGTGTTAGAGAGCCTTGACCTACACAACAGAGAAGCAGAAGGAGCTTGTCCAGAGAATTTAGCAGCGAACTAATCACAGGAATACTGCCAACCTAATGCCATTCATCTGACTGAAGAAGGTCAATACCACCTAAAGGTTAACTAATCAAGAGCCAGAGTACATGTAGTCTACTGTAGCCATTAGGAGAGGGGCAACATGGATATAGCAGCACTTGCAAAATATGAATCGTGCAACTAAATTTTGAACGGACTGAAGGGGAGAAAATGGCTGGAGCATAAGACCCAAGTAGTGCGTTGCAGTAATCTAAAGAACGAGGTGATGAGGACGTGGATAAAGGTTTTGGTGGTGTGCTCGGAGAGGAGGGGGGGGTCAGATTTTGGAATGATAGAGGAAGAAGTGGCAGGTTTTAGTGGTATGTGGGTGCAGAGAGAAAGAAAAAAGTCAAAGACAGTGTGTGACTATGGCATCAGGGACAATTGCTAGAGATTGATAGGTTGAGGATGTGACAGATAGGAGGGATGACAGTGGGAGAGACTAGGTTGAGTGTGAATCAGATTGGAGGAGGAGGTAGTGGGTTTGGAGGATGAGAAGATGTGCCGTTTCCTCCTCCTCAGTGATTTCAGAGAAGGACATGGTGGCAGGTGTTGACAGGAGGTTAGAATAAGGAAAGAGGGAGGCAGCCTGCCTGGTTGAGAGCTCAAGGTGAATCTTCTGGATCTTACTGTAGAACAGGGGTGACAAAGTCCCTCCGCAAGGGTCGGAATCCAGTCGGATTTTCAGGATTTCCCCCAATGAATATGCATGAGATCTATTTGCATGCACTGCTTTCATTGTATGCTAATAGATCTCATGCATATTCATTGGGGGAAATCCTGAAAACCCGACTGGATTCTGGCCTTTGACACTCCTTGCTGTAGAAAAACTCTTGCCATAGCCTGGGGATATAGGGGTTGAGGGTGTTTTGAGTAGGGAGTTTAGTGTAGTAAAAGACAGTGAAGGCTGGAGCTAAAGAGGTGATTAAATAGGTATAGTATTCTTGTTTGGCAGAGGTCCAAGTGGCAACATCATTTCTGGTCCATTACCAGGCAGAAACTATATGCATTTAGCACACTGGGATCCATGTTGCCACTAGTAGCTGGATGATAACCTCCTGTAGGACTGATGTGGCCTGGTTGGTTCAGGAGATGCCATTTTGTTTATTTTTTTCTCTTTATTTATTCTTTTATAGATATACATAAATGCACGCGAATGACTGTGAAATAAATATATATATATATATATATATATACATACTAGTGTTTAAGCCCGTTACATTAACAGGTGCTAGAATATATGTATGTCTGTCTTTCTTTCTGTCTGTATTTCTCCCTGCCCCTTCTCTTTCTATCTCTCTCCCTCCCACTTTCTGTCTCTCTCCTTCTGGCCCCCTGCTTGCCTGTCTTTCTGTCTCTCTCCCTGTCTGCTGTCTTTCCATCTCTCTGTGGCCCCTTGCCTGCCTGCCTTTCTTTGTCTCTCTCAATAGCCCCCTTCTTTATCCTCCCCAAAGCAATCCAAGATTGCTCTCTGGCCCCCCAGCACACCCCTCCCCCCAAAGCAAAGCACGTTTGCTCCCTGGCCCCCTTTGTCCCCCCCCCCTCCCTGTGCAGCAGCATCATGTCCTCCAACTCCACTTCCTTGTGAAGCAACATTTACCTACCCCCACCCCACTTCCCTGTGCAACAACATTCCCTCCCCCTCAGCTCTCTATTCCCTCCAGGGCCGATTTTGTACATCGGGCGCCATGGAAGGTGTTCGGGGCTATCGGAGGTGGAGCGGCATGCAGGGTTACTTTCGGGATCGGACGTTTTTGCAAAATCGGATCCTTTGCTTTGGCTGGCCGACTTAGGCCTGTGCGCGTTGTCGGCCTGGAGGAGCCAGTCAGGGCGGTGCTCCCATGCGCAGTGGGTGATCGGCCGTTTTTCGAGCGTGGGTTCTGGGGAAGGACGGCAGGGGCGGCGGCGGCAAACTTACAGGAAGGGAGGCTTTATCCTTCAGACGGCAAGAGCCGCCGTGGCCGACAGGCTCCGTGCCACCACACGCCTGCGCCCTCTACCTGGGGGTCCCTACAGCTCACGGAAAAACGGGAGCACGCAGGTGGGAGTGCGCATGCGCGCTTAGGGCTTTATTATATTAGATATCAGAGTCATTCGCATGTGGGACAAAGCCAATTGCGCTTGAGTCTTGCACGCAATTTTCTGGGCTTTGTCCGGCACGCTTTTGTGTGACTATATCCATCTCTATCTATCTATATATATATAGTCACACAAACACACAAAAGCGGCTCAGCCCAGTTCTTAGGACACACCTAACCAGGCAGTTTTTTTTAGCATACCCACAATTAATATATACAAGGTAAGTAGCACAGGCAAATCTCTCAAGCATATTTATTGCAAGTATCATACTAGTTAGGTGTCCGAGGACTGGGGTGAGAAGCACTGAATTGGAGAGACAATGGACAGAGACAGATATGCCAGGCTTTACAGAGCCAGCCTTGAGCTGGCGATGTGCATCTCACGGCCCGTCAGGTCACTCCCATTCCTCCTACCCACTTCTTAAATCCAGCAAGAGACCCACACAAACTACGCACCGCATTAGACTGAATGAGCACAGCCCTTAATCCCCCAAGCAGGGACACACCTTGGGTGTACAGTTGATTTTCAAGGCTTATGAAGACATGCTGGGCATTAAACAAAACAAAACAAAACCGACACAAACTAAAACCGACACAAACTAAAAAAAACTGAGCAAAGATTTACTAATTTCAATTGCCATTCAATAAAGAAAAAATAATGTTCAGAGACCCAGAGGACCACTGTAGGGGATGAGCCCCAAATGTAACCTCACCATCCAATCATAGCATATAAGGGTCCTTCTACTAAGGCACTCTAGCAGATTTAGCAAGTGTTAAATGATGGACGCGTTAGCATTTAGTGCGCCTTAGTAAAAAAGGGGGCTAGTTCTTTAAATATTACTTGTCTAAATACAGTTTAAATTAATCTGCTTGAAGGCTCCGATGTGATGTATCCCTATGTCAGGGAACCCCCCCCACAAAAAAAAAAATGGTTTGAAGCGTGTCAAAATGGCGCGATGATCAGGTCTCTCGTAACGCTTTTAGTCATTCAAGAGTGCGGCATTAAAGTGCGTTTTTCACGCTTCCTGGAATGTCGCACTCTTGAACGACTAAAAGCGTTACGAGAGACCTGATCATCGTGCCATTTGGACACGCTTCACGTTTGACGCGTTCTCTAGAGAGGAAGTGCGACCGCTGGACGACGGAGACAGGAAGGGAGTGGTGAAGGAGGAGAAGGTAGTGGCAGAAAGGCTTAACATGTTCTTCTCGTCTGTATTTACAAACGAAAACACGTCCAACATACCGGAACCTGAGCAATTCTTCAACGGAAGTCAGGCAGAAAAATTAACATCCATAAAAGTGAGCCTTGAGGACGTTCGTAGGCAGATAGAAAAACTAAAAACTGACAAATCCCCGGGTCTGGATGGCATACATCCAAGGGTTCTGAAGGAATTAAAGGAGGAGATAGCGGAACTACTGCAGCAAATTTGCAACTTATCCCTGAAAACAGGCGAGATCCCGGAAGATTGGAAGATAGCCAACGTTACGCCCATCTTTAAAAAGGGATCAAGAGGTGACCCGGGAAACTACAGGCCGGTGAGCCTGACTTTGGTTCCGGGGAAAATGGCAGAAGCACTGATAAAAGAAAACATCGATCAACATTTTGAAAAACATGAACTTCTGATAACCAGCCAGCATGGTTTCTGCAAGGGAAGATCGTGCCTAACGAACTTATTGCACTTCTTCGAAGGGATCAACAAACGGATGGACAAAGGAGACCCCATAGACATCATATATCTAGATTTCCAAAAAGCCTTTGACAAGGTGCCCCATGAACGTCTACTCCGGAAACTGAAGAACCATGGGGTGGAAGGAGACGTACATAGATGGATCAGAAACTGGTTGGAGGGTAGAAAACAAAGGGTAGGAGTGAAGGGTCACTACTCCGACTGGAGGAGGGTCACGAGTGGTGTCCCGCAGGGCTCGGTGCTCGGGCCACTGCTATTTAATATCTTCATAAATGATCTAGAAACAGGGACGAAGTGCGAGATAATAAAATTTGCGGACGACACCAAACTATTTAATGGAGCTCGGACTACAGAGGACTGCGAAAAGTTGCAAAGGGACTTGAACAAATTAGAAGAATGGGCGGCGAAATGGCAGATGAAGTTCAACATTGAGAAATGTAAAGTATTACATGTGGGGAGCAGAAACTCGAGGTACAACTATACAATGGGAGGGATGTCATTGAATAAGAGTACCCAGGAAAGGGACTTGGGGGTAATGGTGGACATGACAATGAAGCCGTCGGCACAGTGTGCAGCGGCCGCTAAGAGAGCGAATAGAATGCTTGGTATAATCAAAAAGGGTATTACAGCCAGAACGAAAGAAGTTATCCTGCCGTTGTATCGGGCGATGGTGCGCCCGCATTTGGAGTACTGCGTCCAATATTGGTCGCCGTATCTTAAGAAGGATATGGCGTTAGTCGAGAGGGTTCAAAGGAGAGCAACACGTCTGATAATAGGTATGGAAAACCTGTCATATTCTGAGAGATTGGAGAAGCTGGGTCTCTTTTCCCTGGAGAAGAGGAGACTTAGAGGGGATATGATAGAGACTTACAAGATCATGAAGGGCATAGAGAGAGTAGAGAGGGACAGATTCTTCAAACTTTCAAAAAATAAGAGAACAAGAGGGCATTCGGAAAAGTTGAAAGGGGACAGATTCAAAACAAATGCTAGGAAGTTCTTCTTTACCCAACGTGTGGTGGACACCTGGAATGCGCTTCCAGAGGACGTTATAAGGCAGAGTACGGTACTGGGGTTCAAGAAAGGATTGGACAAATTCCTACTGGAAATGGGGATAGAGGGGGTATAGATAGAAGATTACTGCACAGGTCCTGGACCTGTTGGGCCGCCGCGTGAGCGGACTGCTGGGCACGATGGACCTCGGGTCTGACCCAGCAGAGGCATTTCTTAAGAACATAAGAACATAAGCGTTGCCTCTGCCGGGTCAGACCAGGGGGTCCATCGTGCCCGGCAGTCCGCTCCTGCGGCGGCCCCCCAGGTCCATGACCTGAAAGTGTTCCCTACCTAACCTAAAATATCCATACCCTATTCGCTCAATGTCCTGTACGGTAAACCTCTATCTGTACCCTGTTATCCCCTTCGCTTCCAGGAAGTCATCCAGTCCCTTTTTGAACCCCAGAATTGTACTCTGTCTTATTACCTCTCCGGGAAGCGCGTTCCAGGTGTCCACCACCCTCTGAGTGAAGAAGAACCTCCTTGCATTCGTTATGAATCTGTCTCCTCTCAGTTTTTCCGAATGACCTCTTGTTTTAGTTGTCCCTGCTAGTCTAAAGAATCTGTCCCTCTCCACCTTCTCTATGCCTTTCATGATTTTATAAGTTTCTATCATGTCCCCTCTCAGTCTCCGCTTCTCCAGGGTAAAGAGCCCCAGCCTATCCAACCGTTCGGCATATGAAAGGTTCTCCATACCCTTTATCATCCTCGTTGCCCTCCTCTGGACCCTTTCGAGTATTGCCATGTCCTTCTTGAGGTATGGCGACCAGTATTGGACGCAGTATTCCAGATGTGGGCGCACCATTGCTCGATACAGTGGCAGGATAACTTCTTTTGTTCTGGTAGTGATACCTTTTTTGATAATGCCCAACATTCTGTTCGCTTTTTTTGAGGCCGCTGCACATTGTGCCGCCGGCTTCATTGTGTTATCTACCAATACCCCCAGATCTTTTTCTTGGCTGCCTTCCCCGAGTACCCTCCCTCCCATCGTATAGCTGTACATGGAGTTCCCCTTCCCTATGTGCAAGACCTTACATTTCTCCACATTGAAGCTCATCTGCCATTTTTTTGCCCACTCACTCAGTTTGTTCAGGTCGCTTTGCAATTCTTTGCATTCCTCAACAGTTCTGGCCCTGCTGGAGAGTTTTGTGTCATCCGCGAACTTGATAACTTCGCACTTTGTCCCCGTTTCTAGATCATTAATAAATATATTGAACAGCAATGGTCCCAGCACTGACCCTTGCGGAACACCACTTGTGACCCCTATCCAGTCAGAGTAGTGCCCCTTTACTCCTACCCTCTGTTTCCTGTCCGCCAGCCAATTTTTGATCCATCTGTACACGTCCCCTTCCACCCCGTGACTCCACAGTTTCTTCAGTAAGCGTTCATGGGGCACCTTGTCAAAGGCTTTTTGGAAATCTAGATATATAATGTCTACTGGGTCACCTTGGTCCAATTGCTTACTTATCCCCTCAAAGAAATGCAGTAGATTTGTCTGGCATGATCGGCCTTTACAGAAACCATGCTGGCTCGATCTCATCTTATGTTCTTATGTTCTACAGTGGTCTTCCAGGTCTGAGCAGATGTTTTTCTTTATGGAATGTCAACTGAAATCAGTAAATCTTTGCTCAGTGTGAGAAAGAGTATATAGGGGAGCTTCAAACATTTGGTGAATTAATCTAAGCAATACATAGGCCTACTGTTATCACCACCAGGAGGAAGCAGCCTGTAGAGCTGGGTATCCCATGCCCTATCCAAAGCAAAAAAATCAGCTGGTTTAATTGATCTATCCAAAGCAAAAGCAGGTACTTACATCCAAGTAATTACTCAGAACCTCAGGGGTGGGATTCCAAACAGTTGGAAAGCCCGACATGTACTTCTGGTTGCCTTTCAGTAAGAGATCCTCCAAACTGCCTGCAGAATCAGTGACAGTACGTCGGACAGAAGTGAACTTTGTCAGGGGGATTCTGTTGGGAAAACATCAGATGGTTGGTCAAATCCGAAAATGTAGAGATAGGAGCTCATTTAGGAAAATGTCAAACACACAATTCTATGTCAATGCATTTCTTTGAGAAATTGATTCTATGTAAGGATTGAATCTGTCTTGAATTGTATAATATCTTATGTATGTAACCATTTGTAAACCGCTTTGGGAATAAAACGGTATTTAACTTTTAAAAATAAATAAATAAATGTCAGATCCCTTGAAGGCAAGGTTACCCCTCAACATTTCAAGAAGCCAAAAACAAAGGCAGTGAGGGGGGGGGGGGGAGGGAAGAAGCTTGTAGTCTGGGGCTATGGTTGGTACTCCAAGGTGGAGAGTAAAGTCTCTATTTGGTTCCAAGTCTCAACTTCTAGTCAGCTTCAAAGCAGAAGTAATGCTATCAGCCAATTTCCTCCTGGTCTGTGTATTTCCAGGTCAAATGCAACAAGGGCTGGGATGTACTTTCATCCATAAAACTGTCCAAGGATTTCACCTCCCCCCAAGCTATTTTGTATTTATGTACCCTTTCATTTCTTCCCCTTCAAAAAGCCACCCCTCCCCAACCAACTGCAGACTGCTCAGAGGGCTCCTTCCGAAACAAACAAAAATCAGAAACACAACACATAATGGGAGGAGGGAATTGCATTGTTAAAAAGTTAAAAGGGAAGGGAGAAGAAAAACTTTCCCCCCTCCCAATTAGCATCAACGAAGAGGCTCCCGCATATTGAATGCGTCTGAAGAGAAATGTTTTAAGAAAAAGATTTGAATTTTGGTACGCAGCCTTCTTGCCCAAGATGATTTGGAAGGGCATTCCATAAAGTTGATGCATATCAAGTAGAGAATGACACGGTGACAAAATTCATCACCGCTCCCGTCCCCGCGGATAACCACGGGAAACCATCTTCACGTCATTCTTTAAGGAAAGAGGGAAGAATCAGAGTATGAATGCCACAACTACTGACCCGCAAGCTTTGCTTTGAAGAATGCTGGTGTAGAAGGACTGAGGTTGAAACAGACACTACAGAATGACAGTCTCTGGTATCCAGAGCAGATATTGTGATGTCATAATGCCTCATTCCACCAGTGCCTAAGAGCCAATCACATCAGTGATGTCACAATGGCTTCATTATCCTTGGTTCACATAAGAATCAGAGTATGAATGCCACAACTACTGACCCTCAAGCTTTGCTTTGAAGAATGCTGGTGTAGAAGGACCGAGGTTGAAATAGACACTAGAAAATGACATGGGATTATTTCCCGCGGTTATCCGCGGGGATGGGGACGGTGATGAATGTCACCGTGTCATTCAACCGTGATATTATCAACCTCCTTTTAATCCAGCCTCCATAAAGACAGTGCAAGATATTGTCTGGCCAGAATGTGACAAGGGGAGCAATGCTTTATAGTTGGATATGTTTGATGCCACAGAGACCACAACACTGATCAAATTTAACAGAATCTTGTCGATGTTTAGGTTTACAAGTCGTGGGGATTTACTATCTCTTTGAAAAGCAAAAATCAGAAGGTTTCAGATACCTATCCCTGCTCTGCCTGGCCTTTGTTGTTCCAGTTTCAACCTCTACCATTATTAGTCACTGGGTCAACCCCTGCAATCATGTGAACTAAATAAAGTCTTAGCTGCATGTGAACAGTGCACAGCTGGTTGTTAACCTAAAAAAAAAAGTTAGCTTAGTAAATGAGCAGATAATGAGCAGAACAACGTCAAAGCCGAGTGTGGCGCAGTGGTTAAAGCTACAGCCTCAGTACCCTGGGGTTGTGGGTTCAAACCCACCCTGCTCCTTGTGAGCCCTCCGGGACAGACAGAGAAAAATGTTCGAATACCTGAATAAATTCATGTAAACCGTTCTGAGCTCCCCTGGGAGAAGGGTATAGAAAATTGAATAATTTTAACCTTGAATGGACACACTCTACACTTGGAATTTAAAAAAAAAAAAAAAAGTGTGGGAGAAGCACAGAAATACCCTATATAGCTAACAGATGACGTCATCACTGTTTTGGCTCCAATTAATCTGGACACAGCACATTGGGCCCGTTTTAAAAAATATTGTACTCAATCACTATAATAGGCAAACAAGTCCTCAAATGAAAATCAAATCCAACCAATACAAAAGAGGACTAAAACAGAAGTCAATCCTTGCTGGTTATAATACCGCTCTCAGAAATCTGTGCTGTCCTCACACTACAGTGTTCGGGACCATTCTCACAGGTAAGAGATATCTTTCATTGAGTCGGTATTTTTTATGCAAAAACCATAGCCATGCAAGCTCATATAAAGTGCTGAGTGCAATAAACGGGTCCCGTAGGGCGTTCAGCCATATAATGAACAACCAAGAACCACAAGCCAGCTCTTTATAAGATAAGTGCATAAAGTTTTTTGATATCTATTTTTAAAATAAGTCATTTATTTATTGCACTCAGCACTTTATATGAGCTTGCATGGCTATGGTTTTTGCATAAAAAATACCGACTCAATGAAAGATATCTCTTACCTGTGAGAATGGTCCCGAACACTGTAGTGTGAGGACAGCACAGATTTCTGAGAGCGGTATTATAACCAGCAAGGATTGACTTCTGTTTTAGTCCTCTTTTGTATTGGTTGGATCTGTTTTAAAAAAGCCATGCAAGCGGCTGCGGTAACAGCCCCGAAGCCCATCGAGATTTAAAGGGCTTCGGGGCTGTTGCCGTGTGGCTTTGTAAAAGAGGGGGATAGTATTTGAGTAAATAAACAGTTACCAAATATTTATTTAAGTAGAACGGAGACAAAGCTCAACTGAAGTTTGCCGTCTTAAAGCACTGTGGTTTGGAACAGCAAGTCCTGCTTAAAGGCCCTCGTTTGAGATTAGTCTTCATGCACTGATTAACATTGACTCTTAACTTGGTACTTTTCATAATTAAAGTGGTCCCCGTCTCAACCACATTGTAAGCTCCATGAAATTGGGGATTTTTTGTTTTGTTTTTGGTACAGTGCAACATACAGTATGCCTCATGAGCACTATAAAAAAAAAAAAAAAAAGGTTTTTAAACAGTGGGAAGAAAACCAAATACAAGAGGGAGAGGAGGAATAGATGACATGGTTAGACAGACTGGATCAGGGGTGTCAAAGTCCTTCCTCGAGGGCCGCGATCCAGTCGGGTTTTCAGGATTTCCCCAATGAATAGGCATGAGATCTATTAGCATGCAATGAAAGCAGTGCATGCAAATAAATCTCATGCATATTCATTGGGGAAATCCTGAAATTCCGACTGGATTGCGGCCCTCGAGGAGGGACTTTGACTCCCCTGGACTAGATAGGAAAAAAGGCAGTAGATAACAACCCTATGGCCTAAGATTTAGCTGCTTTTCTAAAAGTTGAAGGGCAATGTCCTCTCCCCCAAACTAAAAGAAGAATCCATAGGTCATTATTGAGATGGCCTGGGGAAAATCCATTGCTTATTCCTAGGATAAGCAGCATAAAAACCTGTTTTACTACTTGGAATCTAGCCAAGTACTTGGGACCTGGGTTGACCATGGTTGGCAACAGATGCTAGACTTCGACTATTGGACTGTCCCAGGATGGCAATTCTTATGTTTTTATGTATTCCTAACGGTTAATTTTTATCTTCCTAGTTGAGGTGAAGACAAAAACAGCGATAGAATTTAAAACAAATGCAGGGGATTAACACGGGATCTCCAAGTAGGAAGTATGGAATTAAAATCTTTTTTTAAAACCCAAAACTTAAGATCACCTCAAGGCTGTTGACGTGTTACGATGGGCAGGAGTGGTATTTAGATGGCAACCCCCAGATTGCTAATTTTACTAATATTGATTCGTGGTTTATAAATATTACTACTTTAATTATGCACAACAAATATTGACAAGCATTTTACCATCGATTGATATTTGAATAGGATTATTTTTATTATGGTTTGCCATTTTAATGTTTAATTGGTTTAGATTTAAATGTTTGGGCTCATTTTGGGGTCCTTTTATTAAGGTACGCAAACCGATTTAGCGCGAGCTAAATGCAAAGGGGCCCACAGAATATAATGGATGCCTTAGCATTGCCTCTGCCGAGTCAGACCATAGGTCCATCATGCCCATCAGTCAGAATGTTATGTATTTATCCACTATTTTATCATTGATAAGTGTCATTAGAAACATTAAACTATCTGATCTTACCCCCTCTTTTATGAAACTGATAGCAGTTTCTAATGCGGGAATCCGCGCTGCTCCCGACGCTCATAGGAACTCTATAAGTGTTGGAAGCAGCGCAGTCTGCGTTAAAATCCACTACCATGGTTTTGAAAAGGGGGGTGGGGGGTTAATGATTGTTAACTTGCTAAGCTCATTAAATAATAGAACGCTATTAAATGTTGGCGTTTCCTTAGAGCTTAGCTTTAGAGAAATTGAAATATTGAATAATGTCATTGTTACTGCATGGTTCGTTCCAGTGACAATTCTTATAATTCCCTGTTTTTAAGAATTTTTGCACTAAAATATGTTGGGTAGTACTCTGTGTCTGTATATGGCCGTTTGGGGAGGATGGGATGGAGAGGGCTTCAATGGCTGGAGTAGGTTTTGACGGAGATTTCAGCAATAGGAACCCAAGCACAGTACAGGGTAGAGCTTTGGATTCTTGCCCAGAAATAGCTAAGAAGAAAAAATTTAAAAAAATTTAAACTGAATCTGGTTGGGCAGACTGGATGGACCATTCGGGTCTTTATCTGCTGTCATCTACTATGCTACTATGGTACTGGCAGCAGCACACCACTGGCACTAAAGGCAAGTCAACACAATGCAGGTCTTTGAGCACCTGCCCACCACATTCTTTTTGTTGAAGGGAGTGGGAGGCATCGCATGCCTATGCACTCAAAAGGCCCTGTGCTATGCTCTCCTTTAGCTGCAGCTTCAGGCTTGGTTGCGGTGACGGGGCATCAAGGAGAAATGCTGAATATCGAGGACAGAGAAGACTGGGATATCGCGAGCCAAAAGGAGGACTATGGAAGCCAAGTGGCGATGCTGGACCCAGAAAGCAAAGAACAGGATGCAAAAGGGGGAGAATTACTGAAAAGCTGGGGGGAGGATGAAAAGAAATGGAAAGCTCTAGGCCTGTGCTTTCCAACGGGCAGCCCCCAAACGGCTGGCTGAATAGCTCAAATCCTGTAAATACATTCATTTCAATCTCGTCCACTTGCTATAGTAACTGCAAACTAATCTCAGCTGTCTTGTTTATGGAATTTGCTGCTGTTGACAATCCAAAATAAAGTGAGTTTTTAAAATGTATCTTTGAAGTGTTGTAGAATCAATCTTGGTATTAATTTTTAATGTTTAATATCCCGTCTGAACAAGCAGATCAAGGTGGTGTACAAAACTGGTAGTATGCATACACTTGAAATGGTTTTATGGCCCTCATATTCCACACTGCAACTCTTTACATGAAAAAGATTTTTTAAGACCACTGCATTAGATGGATGCAATGGCGCAATAGGACCACCCATCCCGGGTGCTGTGTCGGTGGAGGCGCTGGCACCTCTCCATCCCACCACAACACACCTTCCCCCACCTCGTACCTCTGTAGGTCTTTGCTAGCGCAAGCCTCTTTTCCTGCCTGTTGAGTGCCAGCCTGGTTCCCTCTGAAACACTTCCAGGTCACGGGGCCAGAAAGAGACCTCAGAGGGAAATCCAACACTGGCGCAAGGAGTATGCTAGAAAAGCCACTCATGCTGGCAAAAATTTAGAGGTATGGGGGGGGGGGGGGTTGGATGCAGTAAAAGAGGGATATTGAAGACTGAAATGCAAGTGGATACAGAGGCAGAAAAATAGATAGAAGAAAGATGAAAAGATTCATGTCAGAGTGATTTAGGAAAAGATACAAAGACATGTCAAACGGACAGGAAACCTTTAAAAACAAGTTAGACGTATACAGAAGAAAGCAGAGACCAAGAGCAAATCAATTAGAAAAATAAAATGGCCTGCCACATTTTAAAATTTACATCTATTTTTGTGTTTTGCACAATACAGGAGGGAATACTGTTGCACTACATGCAGAATGTGGTTTCAGTTTCAAAATACAACTATTACATTACATTAGTAATTTTTATTCCGCCATTACCTTGCGGTTCAAGACGGATCACACAAGAGGTTATCTGGACATTTCCAGGAGAGTTACAAAGTAGAGCGGCTTACTTTGGGGGAGATCTGGGCATTGTGTCAGGGTCAATACAAGATAATTTAGTTAGAAGGTTGTGGGATCTGGGGGAAGATCGAAATGCTTCCTGCAGTGTTAGTTTGTCTTGATGGATTTCTTGAATAGCAGGGTTTTTATTTCTCTTCTGAAAGTTTTGTAGTCTGGGGTCGTGATCAGTAGATTGGAGAGTTGGTGGTCTAGTTTCGCTGCCTGTGTGGCCAGTAGGCCGTTGTACATTTTTTTGCGTTTGATGCCTCTGATTGGGAGGGTGAGTGAATGGCGTCTGGGTTCTCCTTTGCCTGGTTGTGGTAGTTCGGATAAGGCGGTAAGGTGGTAGTTTGGATAATTAATTTTGGTAGTTTACTCTATAGAGTAAAGATTCAGTTCGATATACTGCAAATCATATGTCTAAGCAGTTTCCAATTAAAATAAGGGGAAGGGATACTTCACAAAACATAACTAGGGTTGAAAAGACTGATTATATGAGGACAGCACAAAAGTTACTTCATTCCAATGGATAAGTGGGGTGTGCCAGGCACTTTTGGCTTGGATTGGCCTGCTAGAAGCAGGATACTGGGCTAAATGTACCACCAGTCTCCTCCAGTATGGCTGTTGCGTGACCGAGGCAATATTTCCCCCTTTGCTATAAATTCCTACATGCAACCTGGCTTATTTAGTTTTCTAGCAATATTTATGGTGTTGCCCTTTTCCGAGTCGGCTATTTGCAGGATTCTCTATTACTGTACTTCATAATATGGCTGTTACTGGATAAAGTCTGTTGCTGCTACTGGAATATAGATTGCATTCTGATTCTAAGTTAAATAGAGAAATACGAACTTTGCAACCCTTGGTTATATTTTGCAAACCAAACAGACTATCCTAGAGTATCATGTTAACTGTACACATATATTCTGCATGCACAGCTCTCCTCTGACAATGGGTACAAAGCAGAACTAGGCCATTTCTCTCTTCTAGTGCTCTAAGCAAGGGCTGGGGATCTGCTCCCTAACCAAAACTCCAAGAGCAACAAATTAGCTGTATCTTGCACTGGCAAGGAAGGCTCGCCTAGGGCACCCAATGCCCTTGGGCTTGCCCTGCTCACGAAGAGCAAACTTATTGGCCCTTCCATTTTGCTTTGTTTATTCCATTCGGGCATTGGCTGTCTTAGCAACATAAGTCTTACTGAAGACCTGGTCAGGATCCTAAAAGAGATTCCATTTGCATTCTATAGATCTCCAGAATCTTAACCAAATTCAACCCTTTGCTTCCTTCGAGATACGGCAAAAGGGGCTCAGGTTCGATGCATGCCCCCCCCCCGGTCTCTCACCTGAGCAGGGCCGTGCAGGACAGCGCCGCGCAGGCGAGCACGAGCAGCCGGCAGCCCAGCATGGCAGCGGTTCTAGGCGATCCGATGGGCTGCAAAGGCGCCTAGCGCGCGCTCTTATCCAGGGCGATGACCGAGCGATCTGGAGTCACGTGACCTGCCGTCAGCTGATCCGGAGTCATGGGACTAGGGGGCGGGGCTTGACGCTCATGCGCCTCTGCTTTAAGTCTCCCAGTGCAGGGCTTTCATTCAGGTCCTCTATCAGGTCCTCTATCAGGTCCTCTTTCAGAGCCGCCGGGTTACATAGGCCAATCGCATCCCAAAGCAGTGTGGTATTTGTAGTCAGTGGTGCAGGTTCCATAATGCACCGGGATGAGGTTGGTAGAAACCCGGGGCTGGCCAAAATAGCTTCCTTTAGGCCGGTGGTTCCCAAACCTGTCCTGGCCAGTCAGGTTTTCAAGATATCCCTAATGAATATGCATGAGAGAGATTTGCCTACCTGTCACTTCCATTATATGCAAATCTCTCATGCATATTCATTAGGGATATCTTGAAAACCTGACTGGCTGGGGGGTCCCCCAGGACAGGTTTGGGAACCATTGCTTTAGGCAGATCTGGAAACGGGGTGCAAGGCTGAGTGGCAGGAGATCTGCCCGGGGGGGGGGGGGGGGGGGGCAGTTCAAGGACGTGGGTGAAAGTTTCAAACAAAGGGTTCCTTTTACTAAGCTGCGTTAGCGTTTTTAGCGCGTGCTAAACCCGCGCTACACGGCTAGAACTGACGCCAGCTTGCTGCTGGCGTTAGCGTCTAGCGCCCGCGACAATTTAGCATGCGCTATTCCGCGCGTTAATGCCCCAAGGAGCCTGAAATGTTTTCTCCTATGAAGGAGGACAGAATTTTGGAAGTGGAAATGGAAGTTTAAATCTGAGCTTATAGGAATGTTTCCCCAGCAGCACCGATGATCTTAGTCCAGGACCAGCAGTACATAGAGATGTATAGATCCCATAAGTGCCTTTGTCTGTTGAACTTTCAAACTTCTCAAGATCTAGACCAGGGGTGTCACAGTCAAACTCAATCACACATGGGTCCGGAATCTAAAACACAGGCTAAGTCACTGGCTGTCTTAGTAGAAGTATAGATCCTTCCTCACCCTGAGACACCAGTATGATAGACATGATAGAAACTTTCAAGTACATAACGTGCCGCATCGAGGAGGAAGAGGAAATATCTTCACTCTTACGGGTCCCACGGTGACACAAGGACATCCGCTAAAACTTAGGGGAGGAAGATTTAATGGGGACACCAGGAAATACTTCTTTACCAAGAGGGTGATTGATAGATAGAATGGTCTTCCACGTCAGGCAGTCGAGGCTAGTAGCACGCTCGACTTCAAGAGACGATGGGACAAACATGTGGGGTTGCTACAGTATGACAGAGGATAGTTTCTGGAGGGTGGAAGGGATCATGATTGGGCAGGCTTGTTGGGCCATCGGCCCTTTTCTGCCGTCATATTCTATGTTTCTATGGCTCTTATATTCTCATTGACCACTACCCTCGAGCGTCGAGCGTGAGACAGTTTTGTCAGTGCTGGAATCCTATGGGATAGTTAAGTATCCCCTCACATGCCTCTAGTGCAGGGGTCTCAAAGTCCCTCCTCAAGGGCTGCAATCCAGTCAGGTTTTCAGGATTTCCCCAATGAATATGTACGAGATCTATGTGCATGCACTGCTTTCAATGCATATTCATTGGGGAAATCCTGAAAACCCGACTGGATTGCGGCCCTCAAGGAGGGACTTTGAGATCCCTGCTCTAGTGTGATTAAGTTTTGCTTTATAAGAAAAATGTTTGCGATATAATCATTTGCAAAATATAATATATAACAGCTCATTAAAATATTAAAGAAATAGGGAGGTTGGGGGGAGGAACAAATGATTAAAGAACTGGGACTGGCTTCGGCTGCTGAAATAGCTGTATGCTATAGGAGGCCCCATGATCCCAGGTAAAAGCTTCTGATGTTCCTCTCCTTGGTTAGCAATAGGACATTTTGAATAATTCTCCACCAAAAAAGTAATCCACCTAGAAGGAATTGTTTTGCTTTAAGACATTGGAAAGTAGTATGGAACACTGAATTTTTTGTGCCACTTTTCGTGGGCATCAACAAATTACGAGACATTCCATGGATACAGATCAAAGTGTTTATTCACCTTTTTGAAAATAAGAAACATAGCATTATTCTAAACATTTACATATATATTCTGCATGTGAAGGTTAGTGTCCACTTTATAGAATGAAACACCCCCCCCCCCCCCCGAGGTCTCCGGCAGTATCAGCAGTCAAAATGGTTCATTGTCCTGCCCAACTGATCATACAAGAGGGTCACTGACACAGGCTTAGTCTGTTCAAAGAGAAGAGCTAATTCCTTTTGTTCAGATCACAGGACTGTCTTAAGAGCTTTGTGAAACAGCATTGAGCAATGGCTAAAGATTTGCTGACTAGAAATGCAGTTAGGGGTGAGAGGTGAGAAACGGCACTCAGGGTTTTGCTTTCAGCAGCTTAGTTAATCTTTTCCTGTTTCCATTCCTCGGTGCTTCATACAGTTGTCATGGTATGCTGTGACCCGTGTCACCATCAAAGCATGATGACTCATTAAACTCAGCAAATAGCAGCATGTGCCCCCCCCCTCTTGAAAAGAGGGGTAAAAAGTGTTCTCAGCTCATTCTACATGTTCCCTGCTTACTTCTAAGGCAGTGTTCTTCAATGCAAGGATGTCCAAGTGCTGACTTAAGATGGTTCTTGGATGTCTGTATTTTTTGATTATGAGCCCATAATTTATAAAAAACCCGGCACTTTGTTCAAGTTTTGAAAAGCCTCCCTCAAAATTGCCATCGGGCAGGAGGGCAATGTGATGACATCACGCACACACGCATGCATGATGTCATCACATCTCATGCGTGGATGGATGCCCTCCTGCCTGACCAGAGCAGGCAGAAGGGGGCGGGGATGGGTGGAACTGAGCAAGCCCAGAAAATCTGGTAACCCTAGGAAGGATTGAGTTTCGTGTTTCAATTGAATATGCGTAGGAATGTTTGGCTGAAATCGGAATCCAGATTTCAATCTGGTTACAGTGCCGAATGTTGAATCTGATATTAAATAAAAGGATTGAGCACCATTTAGTCTCCTTCGTTGTTGCTTTTGTGCTTTTCACCTTAAGATCATCACACCCAAGTCCCACTCTTCCATCGTGCACATAAGTTCTTCACCCCTTAAACTGTACCGTTCCCTCTGATTTTTGCTGCCAAATTTCAGACCATTCTTCAAGCTTCACCAGGTCTTTCTTCATGTTATTGACATGTATGTATGCCTGCGCTATACATGTGCTGTGACTACAGAAGACTTTGGTAGGGTCTGTTTTCTTAGTCCAAAACCTTTCACAAGCAGCAAACATCCATAATAAATGTTCAGGAATATATCTGTATCTATTTGGTCTAAGAGCTAGGCCCAGGAAGTTCAGAAAAACTGGCTTTGAATACCACTGATCTGCGCAAAAGCACATTACAAGTTCTCATGCTTGCTGTATAAACTAGGGTTACCAGATTTGCTGAAGCAAAAAAGGACACGTGGCCCCAACCCCACCTGCCCTCATCCAAGGGCCTTTGAGCATGAATGGATGCAATGACATCATATGCATGCATGACATCACCACGTTACATCTGCACATGCTTGAAGGCCCTCCAGCTGCAGCCCCGGGCTTTCCAAAACCCAGTCAAGCTGTTTTTTGGGGGGGGTTTTCAAATCGTTCCAGACCCCGGACAGTCTTCTAAAAAGAGAAATGTCTGGGGAAATCCAGACATTTATTTTATTTATTTAATTAATGTGTTTGGTTTTTTTAAATCCCGTTTTCTCAGAGCTCAGAATCTGGAAACCCTGTGTATAAATGTTCCTTGGATGTGTGCAGAGCTGAATAAACAAGTGTATAGGCTTCACCCCCCTCTGCCAAGAACCCATCACTTGACAGAGTCTGTGGTTTGGCCAAGAACAGCTTCTGTTTGCAGCTAGATCCTGGGTGAGATCGTCAAGAAAGCAGCTACTTCCTGTCCACAAAAGACAACTTTTATGAAATGAATACCTATTTTACATAATAAAACAGTGGCTGTATTTTTTTAAATTATTAAAGTATTTTGCTGTTTTTACAGTGTCTTTACTCCAGCTTTGGCCTTTTTCATGCTGAACCAATTGTAACTGCTGCTGAACTGAAAAACAACCACCAACACAGCCTTCCATCGCTTATGTCAGGAGGGGAAGGCACTAGTTCACGATGTTGCAGTGCTCCCTGGCGGAACCCCTCGGTGTAAGTGAATATTGCGGGCTGCTGGGCGTGATGGACCACAGGTCTGACCCAGTGGAGGCATTGCTTATGTTCTTAGCGAAAAGGATTTAATACTGTTAATTGTGTCTTCTTTTGCAATCAGAAGTACCTGCGTCCTGCGAGTTTAAGACTGATGGGTAGCAGAGTTTGTGCACAGTGTCGAACAAAATGAAAAGTCTCAGCAGACATTGGAGCCTACTCTGCGCACAAATATCACATTCGTAAAATTTTTATGTGCTAGAAATTTTTACGAGGCTCATATTTATACGCTGAAGAACAGGCGCCTATGTGTGCAGAGAGATTTTGTTCAGTTAGGAGCACAAGAAGCTGCGTTTACTGCAGAACCCTTGTGTGCATGTCTAAAATTTGTTTAGACTTAGCTTTCTGCATGTCACGCTATTATGCTCATGGCTGCCTGCTTTGGCCCAAGAAGTAGAGGGACCATTATCCAGCTGGTTCTCCCTGTTGCCACCTTCTTCTTCTTGTATCTGGGAAATAGGACAACGTTCCCGCCTAGGAGAGACAAGATTCTATGAGCATTGGAGCTTTTAATGCAGTGCTTTCCGATAAAAAAACACCTTATGCAGTTTGATATAAGGGGGCCTTATATAGGACAGTAGTTGTGGGATGGGAGGAACTACTGAATAGGAAAGTATGAGGCTTGAGAAAAGGGTGTTGCTGTTCCAGAAGCAGCTCTCCACTCGGTTTTAGGTGTTATGCTATAAGGAACTAGGTATATTATTTTATTAACATGAATGGGGATAATAGGATGATAGATTTAGGGAGACAGTGGCTAACTTAAAATGGAGCACAAGATAGATATTTTTTTTCTTTCTCTGAAAGCTGACGGGGCCTGGCTGCTTAATTGGGCTGTTTTGCAGATCAGCAAAGGGACCTTTGCTCTGCTGTCTGATAAATTGGCAGTGACCATGTGTTCGAGTTGGACCCAAATATGATGATCATGCAGAGGGCTGAAGAACAGAGCTTATGAAGCATGACCTGCCCGAGAAGTTGGGGCAAGATGACCTGGAACGTCAAGAGGTTCTAGGGACAGAGGAATTGGCATAATCACAAGCCCAGGAGTAGGGGGGGGGTATAGCATAATCTGCCCAGTGGAGATTGGCTGGTATTGCGTATTTTGTCCCCCTCCTTTGGGAGTTGGGCAGCAAGACATGTGCCTTGAAGCTGCGTATGCATGAATTTTGGGAATTTAATATCTTATCAAAGTCTAAAATGTTTGGATAAAAGTCTATTCAGAGAGAAAAAGAAGGCTGCTGCCAGAGGGCCTGTTTCTGTTTTGGTCCCCTTCCTCTACAGGGTACATAAGCTGTTTCAGAGAAAATTATGAATTGGGTCATGTATAGTTTTCCTTTGATATCATTTAAAGATTGTGGTAGTAGTTATAGACTACTATTTGTAGGTTAGGAATACAAAAAGTGTGAGGTAGCTATTAGAGAATGACACGGGGAAAAAATTTGTCCCCATTTCCGCCCCATCAGCTTGCTCCCCGTCCCCGCAAACCAACTGATCCCATCCACACAAGCCTCGAATAGTTTTATACTGAACTTATTAAAGTATAAAAAGAAATAATATTCTGTACAATTGTCATTTTATAAATCAAAGTTCTGGCTGCTGAACTAGAGAAAGAGATGTTCATCCGGCAGGGTTTTGTTTACAAATGCTTATCAACACATTGGTCTGGCACCCATCTTCTTCCCTCTGCTTCCCCCATAGTCTGGCATCTCTTCCCCAGTTCCCTTCAGCGTCTTCTCCCCACACTCTCTTCCTCGGTTCCCTTCAGCGTCTTCTCCTCACACTCTCTTCCCCAGTTCCCTTCAGCGTCTTTCGCGTGATCCAGCAGCCCCCTCCCTCCCGCTGTCCATCCGGGCATCTCCCTCCCTCCCTTCCCCTTGTAGCGATTTCAGTTTTGTTTCTACAAGCAGCCAGAGCCTGGCTTGAAGTCGCAGCGACTATTTTTTTTGCTACTGTTAAGGTGGGTTACCCGCGGCTAGCCGCAGGTAACAGTCACCGTGTCATTCTCTAGTAGCTATCTTAGAAGAGTTTACTGTCACTAGCCACTGCAATTCATTCGTTTGCCTCCAGTTGTACACTAACTCATTGCACCAATTCAATTTTTCCTTGTAATTATCAAATTAATTCTATCAATTGATTAAGTTCATTTCTGGTTTCTGTTGTCATGTTTGGGTTTCAGTCTCCCGCCATTAGCTCTGCAATTAGAGAATGACATGGGGACACATTTTCCCCCATCCCCGCGGGAACTCATTTTCCTATCCTGTCCCTGTGAGTTCTTTACCTGCCCAATTCTTGTAAGTTCTGCCTTCATCTGCCCAAGTCTCAAACACTTTAAAATCATAAATCCTCAAGGCTTGTGCGGTTAAGGCAGCTTACAAGAAAAGAGCAGGGACAGCGACAAAACTCACGGGGATGGGATGGGGAAATTGAGTTCCTGTGGGGACAGGGACAAATTTCTCTCCGTGTCATTCTCTATTTGCAATAAACTTGGCCTCTGGTGTAATACATAGTTTACAGGATAAATTTCACATACATTAGGGTATAAATGACAAAGACAGTTCTTTTTATCCTAACAATGTGTCTGTGAGCAAGAATGTTTTTAAATTCTGATTTTAAAATATCTAAAGAGGTCTGTTCCCATAAAGTTTCTCATCGTTAATTCTCTCTCCTGCTAGGACACCTCTAATGATATCAGCAATGGCTCCCATACATTCTCCCATCTGTGATACTTCCTCAGGAGCAAGAATCTCTTCTAGATAGCGGCATCACCGAACAGGCCACCTCCTGCGTTCTTCAGGGAGTGACTTGTTCTACACCTGCACCTGTGTGGCTGCTTAGGGTCATAAGAACATAAGCAATGCCTCTCCTGGGTCAGACCTGAGGTCCATCATGCCCAGCAGTCCGCTCACGCGGCGGCCCAACAGGTCCAGGACCTGTGCAGTAATCCTCTATTTATTCCCTTCTATCCCCTTTTCCAGCAGGAAATTGTCCAATCCTTTCATAAACCCCAGCACCGCACTCTGCCCTATTACGTCCTCTGGAAGCGCATTCCAGTTGTCCACCACTCGTTGGGTAAAGAAGAACCTCCTAGCATTCGTTTTGAATCTGTCCCCTTTCAACTTTTCCGAATGCCCTCTTGTTCTTATATTTTTAGAAAGCTTGAAGAATCTGTCCCTCTCTACTCTCTCTATGCCCTTCAAGATCTTGTAAGTCTCTATCATATCCCCTCTAAGTCTCCTCTTCTCCAGGGAAAAGAGTCCCAGTTTCTCCAATCTTTCTCTCTCCCTTTCTCTCTCTCTTTCTTTCTATCTCTCTCTCTCTCTCTATTTCTCTCTGTCTCCCTTTCTCTCTCTCTTTCTGTCCCTCTCTACTCTCTCTATGCCCTTCATGATCTTATAAGTCTCTATCATATCCCCTCTAAGTCTCCTCTTCTCCAGGGAAAAGAGACCCAGTTTCTCCAATCTCTCAGCGTATGAAAGGTTTTCCAAACACTAATAGAGAAAGCAGCCAGATATGGAAAGAGTGCCGAAGGGTTCCAAACAGGAAGGACAACTATGGGGGAGGAGCACCTTTATTTTTAATCTTTATTAATTTTTCAAAACTAATACAAAGTGCTAGGAATTATACAGACATTAATAATCGAAACAAGCACTTATATTCAATCAATAACAATGCAGAAGAAAAATATCCTTCCCCTCCCATCCAATACATTTAATCAAAGAATAAACCAACAAGATATCCCCCCCACCCTGTCCTGGATGTGTATGGAAATAAACAAAAATTCAAAACAAAAGATACCTATAATGAAGTTACAAAGGATGTCAACAGGCCCCAAACCAGTTTGAATAAATTGCTGTGCCCCAACATATCAGCATTCATCTTCTCATATTGGTAGCATAAACATAAACTCTAAAAAGGAAAATTAAGGCGATCGCAATTTTTCCAATTGCGAGTTACCATTTGCATGGCTATTCCTGTCATAATTAGGAAAAGCCTGCATTTATAGCAGGGAGGAGCACCTTTAAAAACATAGCACCCTGTTCACTCATACATTTCACAAGCTGGCCCTACTTTCATATCTTGCCAGGGCCCCCCACCATTGCAGTCATATCCTCTCTCCCTCTCCAGTCTTGCATGCCCTGGTAGAATGGGCCTGAACCAGGTGGCCACTATATTGAGGATACAATGCTGTACTGGAACACTCCTATCTATGTTAATAAGCAAGAGGGGGGGGAGGGATGCTGAAAAGGAGAGAGTGTGTTGATCCTTGTGACCACCGGCATAGGGCAGGAATGGGTGAGAGAATAAAGAGCCCTAGCTTCCATTTGCCCTCTTGAGTGGCTTTACGGGCATGGATGCCAAGACTCTGCTGCTTCAATATTCTCTGGTTGCTTCTGGTTCTATCCTTCCCACCAATCCACAGAGGACCTTGCCCTTCGTACCTCTCACTCTCTTGCCAGGCTGTCCATCAGCAATCACAGGGCACCAAGGCAGATGGGATGCCAATGTCCAGGGCTCCCTTGATGTTATGAAGGCCATCATCAAAGAAAATATGCGGCTGGACCTGAGCCAAGATGGCATCCTTGGGGGCTCCATCCATGAAGAAGGCCTCATCAATTGCCAGCCCCCACTCTCTCAGGGTCCTGATTGCACGGACGCCCATGTCTCTGCCGCTGCGAGCTGTCACCAGGTAAGTGCGGATGGGGCTATCTTCTTGCCCAAACTTTTTTCGTATTTTCCCAAGATGGATTGCAAACTGCAAAATTGGGCCCTAAAATACACAGATATAAATTGCAAATATGTGAGTAGAGAATGAAAAATCTCTCACACCCTATGTAGGCTTCTCAGGAAGCTTAAGGTAGGGCCACCTCAGCTGAGCCAGCATCACCTTGAGAAACCATAGTGGTGAGGTAGCAGCAAACAGAGATCACTGCTGCCTAAAAAAGATTTACAGAGTCCCAAGCTCAGTCTCCAAAGGCTTTTTCAACCATATCATTGGCAGCAGCAGAGGCTGAGGGGAGCAGCAATATACTTTTTCATTTGTATATAAAATAATGAACTAAACAAAAATATGAACCAATGCACACCTTTATGGGCAAAGCAGGGCTTTCAAAACAGCCCCAAAGCAAGCTCGTTTTCAAGATTTCTCCCCTGTGTATTCATTGGGATATTCCGAAAACCTGACTGGCACAGGTGGTGTGATGCAGATCTTTAAATACCTAAAAGTTTATTAATGTAAAATCTATCTTTATCTAAAGGAAAGCACATGGTAGAACTAATGGTTGTAATGTGGTGTATTTAGATTTTAACAACAAAACTCTAACTAGGAGATAATGAATTTAACAAAGGATACTCAGAAAAATAAATGATTAATAAAGAGAATCCAATATATAACGCAATTTCAAAATATACTAAACAGAAAATACAGATTTATTAATTATAATGGTTTAATCAACTTTAATTGCTTTCTAATATAATATTCAATATAATAGACAGACATACATCTAAAAACCATATATATATTTAAAATTCAACAGACTAACATCAATAAATGAACCACAGTGAATGCTTCAAACACCTAGAAATCACACTGCCAGGAAAAACTGGTTCAGATAAGTGCATTTTACCTGTTAATTAATATATCAGTTTATTTTCAAGTACAATTTTTCCTGGCAGTGTGATTTCTAGGTGTTTGAAGCATTCACTGTGGTTCATTTATTGATGTTAGTCTGATGAATTTTAAATATATATATAAGGTTTTTAGATGTATATCTGTCTATTATATTGAATATTATTTTAGAAAGCAATTGAAGTTGATTAAACCATTATAATTAATAAATTTGTATTTTCTGTTTAGTATATTTTGAAATTGCGGTATTTAGATTTTAGCAAAGCCTTTGATAGTGTATCACACTATAAATAAACTGAGTGCTCTTGGGATGGGCCCCAAAGTGACAGGCTGGGTCAGGAACTGGTTTAAGTGGAAGACGACAGAGGGTAGTGATCAATGGAGATCGGTCTGAGGAAAGGGAGGTCACCAGTGGTGTGCCTCAAGGTTCTGTTCTTGGGCCTGTTCTTTTTAACATTTTTATAAGCGATATTGCTGAAGGGCTGTCAGGTAAGATTTGCCTCTTTGTGGATGATACCAAAATCTGCAATAGAGTAGACACCTTGGACGGTGTGAATAACATGAAGAAAGACCTGGCGGAGCTTGAAGAATAGTCTGGAATTTGGCAGCTAAAATTTAATGCTAAGAAATGCATGGGCCTGCATTTGGGCTGCAAAAACCCAAAGGAACAGTACAGTTTAGGGGGTGATGAACTTCTGTGCACGACAGAAGAGCGGGACTTGCGTATGATTGTGTGTGATTATCTTAAGGTGACCAAGCAGGTGGAAAAGGTGACGGCGAAAGCTAGAAAGGATGCTAGGTTGCATAGGGAGAGGTACGGCTAGTAGGAAAAAAAAGACTCTTTTGAGACCTCATTTAGAATATTGTGTACCATTCTGGAGGCTGCACCTTCAAAAAGATATAAAAAGGATTGAGTCGGTCCAGAGGAAGGCTACTAAAATGGTGATGTGGTAATTATCATAAGGCGTATGGGGACAGACTTAAAGATCTCAATCTGTAAACTTTAGAGAAAAGGTGTGAGGGGAGATATGATAAAGACATTTTAAGTCCCAAAGTCTCATATGAAAGGACCACTCAAATTAGTTATCTATCTGTAACGTTTATGTGAAGAAGCTGGCAGTACTTCATATAGTTTTGTAAAGGAGACTTCACTAATGACCTTACCTGCTTGTTAACCTCTATTTACGCAATCCACCGACTCTAGTCTCCACTGTGAGATCAGACATCATCACGCAAAGCCTCACGCCACCCCTTCCTATTACATAAAACTTTGGATTTCTGCCAAGCAATTCACCACTCCTTCTGATTGCTGAGGTCTCTGCTCATTCTCTCTACTCCATTTTGTGATCATGAAATCAGGTTTCAAGTTGAATAAAATTTTGATCAAATCGCAATTTCAAAACAAGAACAATTCAAAGCAATGTACAATATAATATGGGGAAGACAGACAAAACAATTAAGAACATTAATATGGACAATCACGATTTATTAGATACGAAAGGGATGTGGGGAGAACTACGGTTGTAATAGGAAAGATGACAATTAAAGGACAGGAAAAATAATAAGCAGAGCCTCGTAGGAATCTTATCTGTCGAATGCGTTAAGCGAGTCAATAATAATAATCAAAGCGGTTTAGAAAAATCCAATGAATAAGTCCTTTAGCCAGTAAATAAGCTTAAGATATGCTGGTCAGCCTGTGCAACTCTTTCCTTCTCTCTCTCTATTGTTCTAAGTCTGAGCTGTCTACCTCTGCCCTTCATGTACAGCAACTGGAAGCACCAGTATCCACCAGTCCCATTACAGATCCTTTGGAAGTCTCGGTACTCACCTGCCCCATTGGTATAGTCTCCTTTTCCTTCTCATACTTCACAGCCTCATCCAGTCCTTTTGACCGAAAGACTTGATCTGTCTCATCTGAAAACAGCACAGAATCTCCATCGAACACCACACGCAGTTGTGCATTATTGGCCTGTACCTCCTCCTGTTGAAAGATCAGAGCAGCTGACACACCTGCAGGGCCAAAATAAAAGACGAGAGCTCAAATGAAACAACTGATTTCACTGCCAGAGCCTTTGAGGACTAAGGGCTAGATTCACTAAGCAACCCATTTATGACCCAATTTTACGCCAGCCCGATTCACTTACCTATCTGCTGACCATCCTCCGATCCGTGCATGCAAATGAGGTGGAATGGCATGCAAAGTAGGCAGGGATGCGATTCTCTAACCAAAACCCTGCAACACCGACTGGGCTGGCCGATCACAAACAAGCGACTTCTGAGGACCAGTCGCTAAAGCCCTTTCCGACTGCCCTGCCCTCTGCCCTTCTTCTCTGCTATAAGTCTCGATCTCCTGCCTGCCCCGAATGAATCTCCTGCTCTCTCCTCCCGCCCCAAATTTTCCTGCTTGCTGCTCCAAATCTCTCCTGCCCTTCCCGCAGTGCAAACCCATGGTTTTAACCTGAGGGTTTAAAGTGGGTTAAAACTACGAGCTCGCAAAAAAGTTTTAAAACCAGTTAAAAAAAAAAATTAAAAAAAAGGACGCTGCTCTTAAGCATGCGCAAACCATCTACAGTTGGTCTGCAAATGTGTCAGGATCGCTAGAGAGCGATCCCGACAGTCGGATGAGGGCGTGATTCTGATCGCCCTCATTTGCATGAGAGCGATTTGTGAATCAGCCCCACCGGACATGGATCGGATCTGTGCCCTTTGTGAATCTAGCCCAAAGACTGGTTGGAGGGGGGAGGTGGCTTTGATTTGCCAAAAGTGGCAATAAATGAAGATTCAAAATCGAGGAAGAAAACATATAGGTACCCACTGAAATCTTATTTGCTATAAGTCAATTGACATTTTTTAGGAGGTTTTTCTGATTTTGAATGTTCATATAAACTTATATAATTTTATTGTGGTGGCTTTTCTATGAACTTTGTATGAATTCAGTTTTATGTGACTAAATTGTTATTTTGCACAGATGCTTTAGCCATTAATTTCATTAACTAATTTATAAAAACTACTACTAAAATTTTTTCTCATAGTGTTATATTAATTGTCACACTTAACAAATTATTGTATTTATATCAAAAGGAAGGAGGAGGACCAATGATTGAAACCATTATATTGCATTTGTCAAACAGCCATAGGCTGTTATGAGACACAGCCTTCTTTCATTAACTATCTATCAGTACAATGGAATTGACAAATTAATTAATTAATCTTTTTTATTCCACTTTTGTTATATATTTCATATTTTGGTCGTGGAATTTTTCCTTTTGTGTTTTGTTATCAGACTTTATGGTAGACATCCTGCAAACAACGAGATGGTTGGATAGGCTGGAGTGAGCTTGGATGTTCGCTTCAGCATTTGGAACCTAGGCCAGACTTTACAGTCTACGGCCCAGAAATATCAAAGAAGAGACAAGTTAATTTAATCATGTATTTTTAATGGATATGGGTGGACTGGATGGACCATTCAGGTCTTTATCTGCCGTCATTTACTATGTTACTACGTTAAAAAGAAAAGGGAGAGAACAAGAGGAGAGAGAGAATTATTAAAGGAGGAGGGGAGACAGCTCACCTCTCTTTAAGGCGTTGCATACATCTATCCGATCAGCTGAGAGGAAGAGCTTTACATTGAGGGACTGTAAGTACTGGGTGGAGTCTTCATCACTAACAAAGCAGAACCTGGATATCTCTAAACCTTCGGTTTAGAAAACAAAGAGAAAACAGCACAGCATGAAGAGACAGGCAGTGCTTCCAATTGTCAGACTGCATATGGCCTAGTCCCATATTGTTCTTGTCAATTATCAGGGCAGCGGAACCTTACCGTAATGTTTGGCGCTATTCACAATGCGCACACCGCTCTCTGGGCTGTTGTTGGACAGGACGATGACATCAAACAGACTTTTCTCCTCCGGATTTTTTTCCAGAAGCTTCTTGTTAACCGTCTGCACTGCCTGAGAGAAATGGAGTGGATTACAGCTCGTTATGCGGACCTCAGCTCAAGGCTTCTCGTCTCTTATTCCCTTTTCCGTACCCTCTTTTTCCTAGGCGGCCAAGGAACTCTCATTGGTCTCAAAGTGTGTGGCGCATTGATTAGAGCAACACCCTCCGCACCCTGAGGTTGTGGGTTCAAATCCCTCGCTGCTCCTTGTGACCGTGAACAAGTCACTTAATCCTCCCACCCCATTGCCCCAGGTACACTAGATAGAATTTGAGCCCGCCGGGACAGATAGAGACTTATGATAAAGTACCTGAATGTAAAACCACTTAGGATATAAGTGATATATAAATACTGTAGTAATAAAAAAAGTTATGCTCTGAAACTAACCCGCAGCACCATTTTTGGCCAACAGGAATTGCCACAGTAGACACAGACAATTTTTTTCTCTATCTTCATTTCCTGAACTTGAGCATATTGAACCCATGTGTAAAAATAGAAGACAATCTTCTATGTATGGCAACCACAGAAAAAGAGAATAGAGGCAGACCAGACAAAGGGTTTTACTAAAAGGCAGAGATCTGCATCTTGACCCAAAAGGGCCTGGCTCAGAGTCCATAATTCACTGTAAACAGGTATAGAAGCATACCGTGTTCTTACAGATGAACTGCAGAAACAATAACAAGTTGTCCAAAATAGCTAGTCTATTTAGCAAGCAGGGTGATTCAATGACACAGTAAAGATTATTATACACGCAGCAAAAAACGTAGGTCAGTAGAGAAACAGCATCAGTGCTACAGTTTTGGTCAGGTTTTTTAAATAAATAAAACCCTTGTGCTGAAATTTGTCTGTCCGTCTCCACTCTTCTTTTTGGACCATGTGGTCCCCACGCCATATTTTTGCCCCTGTGGGTACCTCAAAAAAGCGAGACTAGCATGTGGGAGGTCAAGGCTTGCCTTTTGCACCCCAGGCCAACCAGAAGCTGGGATGATGCAGAGAGCGCATTAAGAGCTCTTGGGTAGAATCAAGGTGCAGGTCTGCTGGGTTCCTAGAGGAGTTTGTAGTCTGTAGCCCACCCCCAGCCGAGAGGGTTGGACCAGATGTAGGGAAGAGTATTAAAAATAAGAGAGAATGCCTGCATTGTATGAATGGAGGCTCATAGGACTAGCCCTAGTAAAGGACAGTTCTCAATGAAACAAATGAAGAAGGAAGAGGAAACTGCAGGAGGAACCCTCCTCCCCACAAGGCTTCGTCTACCACTGGGATGAAACTGCTGTATGCCCAATTACACCCAAGGAAAGGGAAGCAGCAAACTGCACCAAATCACAAAGGAACACAAAAAGGAGCAGAGAAAACAGATCGTCAAGCTTAAAGAGTCACTTTAATGCAAACACGGGAAGAAAATGGACCATTAAAGTGACTTTTTAAGCTTGACGGTCTGGTCTTCTCTGCTCTTTTTTGTGTTGCTGCCCAGTCACGCCCACCATTCACTGGATTCCCCCCCCCCCCCACCTTACAACTTTCTCTGAGTAACAGCCAGGGAACAATGACTTAGTTAGTCTAAGGCCACCAAATGGAGTTAAAGTACTGTTCTCCCCGTTCTTCAAATACAGGTCCCCCTCCATATTCATGGGTTCAGCACTTGCAACTTCAACTATTCATGGTTTTCTTTTCGCTGACCCACCCCACCTCCCGGACTTCTCTACTTACTTACTTTTTAAAGCCTGGTGGTCTAGTGGTGAAGCGGGACAGGAGCGATCTTCCTACAATCCCGCCCTGTGCAGAGCTGCAAACAAAAATGGCTATCATGACTACAGCAGGAGCTCATGGCAGCCATTTTTGTTCATGGCTCTGCATGGGGCAGGAGCGCAGGAAGATCCTAAGGCATTATGTAAGCATCTCATTGGATGACCATTCATCCTTTTCCCTCCAGAAACCCTCAGCAAACATCCTCCTACAACTCAGAGATCCTTGGGTGAATATCCACTTCTCTCTCCCACTCCCCAAAGACCAACAGACAACTCAGAGAATGACTATAAAAAAATTAACTCGCACCCTTCAGCATTTATCCTCCCTAGAATCTGTCAAGCCTATTTAGTAATATAGTAGATGACGGCAGATAAAGACCCGAATGGTCCATCCAGTCTGCCCAACTTGATTCAATTTAAATTTTTTCTTCTTACCTATTTCTGGGCAAGAATCCAAAGCTCTACCAAGTACTGTGCTTAGGTTCCAACTGCCGAAATCTCTGTTAAGACTTACTCCAGCCCATCTACACCCTCCCAGCCATTGAAGCCCTCCCCAGCCCATCCTCCCCCAAACGGCCAAATACAGACACAGACCGTGCAAGTCTGCCCAGTACTGGCCTTAGTTCAATATTTAATATTATTTTCTGATTCTAGATCCTCTGTGTTCATCCCACGTTTCTTTGAACTCAGTCACCGTTTTCCTCTCCACCACCTCTCTCGGGAGCGCATTCCAAGCATCCACCACCCTCTCCGTAAAATAGAATTTCCTAGCATTGCTCTTGAATCTACCACCCTTCAATCTCAAATTATATCCTCTGGTTTTACAATTTTCCTTTCTCTGGAAAAGATTTTGTTCTACGTTAATACCCTTCAAGTATTTGAACGTCTGAATCATATCTCCCCTGTCCCTCCTTTCCTCTAGGGTATACATATTCAGGGCTTCCAGTCTCTCCTTATACGTCTTCTGGCACAAGCCTCCTATCATTTTCGTCGCCCTCCTCTGGACCGCTTCAAGTCTTCTTATGTCCTTCGCCAGATACGGTCTTCAAAACTGAATACAATACTCCAAGTGGGGCCTTACCAATGACCAGAACAGGTGCATCAACATATTCTTCCTTCTACTGGCTACACCTCTCTTTATACAGACCAGCATCCTTCTGGCAGCAGCCACTGCCTTGTCACACTGTTTTTTCACCTTTAGATCTTCGGACATTATCACCCCAAGGTCCCTCTCCCCGTCCGTGCATATCAGCTTCTCAACTCCTAGCATATACGGTTCCTTCTGATTATTAATCCCCAAATGCATTACTCTGCATTTCTTTGCATTGAATTTTAGATGCCAGGCATTAGACTATTCCTCTAACTTTTGCAGATCCTTTTTCATATTTTCCACTCCCTCTTCGGTGTCTACTCTGTTACAAATCTTGGTATCATCTGCAAAAAGACACACTTTTCCTTCTAACCTTTCAGCAATGTCACTCACAAACATACTGAACAGGATCGGCCCCAGCACCGAACCCTGAAGGACTCCACTACTCACCTTTCCTTCCTCTAAGCGACTTCCATTAACCACCACCCTCTGGCGTCTGTCCGACAGCCAATTTCTAACCCAGTTCTGCTTCCAGAGAATGTTTCATCAGAAGCTGGTGGCCTCAGTCGTTAACTTATCTGCTATCTCACAGTAGTCTCACCCTGATAAAGCCGAAGGCTGTGCCTGCCATTAAGGGTTTGTCCTCATTAGCTTTCTGATGCTTCGTATATTCTTCTTTCCCTTTGGTTAGGAACAATTGGTGCTCCTCCTCAAGATCAAAGATGGCCCTGGTTGTTACTGCAATCACCAGGGCTTCCTTGGGGTCCTTCTGCAATGAATAATAAGAGTAAGGCGATAAAATAAGCAAAGATGAGTGAAAACGAGGCTCAAACAATACAGATAGGGCTCAGTGAGAGGCTTCTGTTGGAGATATAATGCTACAATTTTTAGGCAGACTATTAGAGGGGAGGGGTGGTTTGCCATTGCCTTCCCCAGTCATCTTTTCTCTCTTCAGTAGCCCTCACTGGCCTCTACATGCTTATTTTTCTTCAGAGGACGTGTATTCTAGCAATGCAATCTTTGAGCTACAAAGAGCAGCAGGCAACAAGATATGGAAAATAAGCTAAATGGGAAAATCAATTCCATATAGTCAAACACATTCCTCCATGTGGTCTGGAGAAGCTGGATGCATTCAAGCTCTTATTGCCGATACTATGCTATGTTTAAAGGGTAAAAGGGTCATGGATTTGACATAAGCAAGCTAATGACTCTGGTAACCAAACCCTAAACCCTTCTTTAGTACTGAAATATGCAGTTATGATTGACCATTACAGACCACTGTCAAGAGCTGGAGTCATGTGATGCCCCTAGGCACTGACCAATGACAGGACAGCTTCATGATGTTTAAGCAATTTGATCTCCCTCAGATTTTAACTAAATGGGAAAAAATTTTTAAATGTCAGGAGATCAAAGACACGTGAAAAGTGTGATGGGTGTTAGTGATGTACCCAATTTTCCTTCTATCTGTGGTACAAATTTAAATGAAGTTGGATGAACTGTTTAGTTATTGGGGGAGGGCCTCAGCACCCTGGGGTTGTGGGTTCAAACCCCGCGTTGCTCCCTGTGACCCTGGTCAAGTCACTTAATCCTCCATAGCCCCAGGTATGTTAGATAAGATTGTGAGCCCACCGGGACAGATAGGGAAAATGCTTGAGTACCTGATTGTAAAAACCGCTTAGATAACCTTGATAGGAGGTATATAAAATAACAATATCTACCATATTCATAAGTCAGTTTCCATACAAGAATGTAAGCTTTTTTTTTTTTTTTTTTTTTTACCTGCTTCACCTCTGTGTTCACGATGACTTTGTCTTCCATTTTTTCCATGTGGGGGAAATACCTCAGAGGATGTGTTCTGGATGCAGAAATAAGGTATGAGTGCACAGGTGGCCGTTTCTCCGTCTTTAACCAAAAAGGTTTGCAGGGTTCTCATTCACCAAGGCACTGGATGGAAAATATGAAACACGTTTCAAGTTTATTAAAAATTTGTTGCGCACGCAATGTCAAATACTTCAACGCGTATGACAGTTTAAAATTAGGAAACCAGAAAACAACTTTATACAAATAAACATACAGTATATACGTACAAATAATTACCAGTACAAAAGGAAAGGAGGGTGAACTACAATCTTTAAAGAAAATAGAGATACATTTAGGGGAAAAAAACAACTGGAGGGTAATAAGAACATAAGAACATAAGTAGTGCCTCTGCTGGGTCAGACCACAGGTCCATCACGTCCAGCAGTCCGCTCCCGCGGCGGCCCAACAGGTCATGACCTGTCTGAATCACCCCTTGGTTTCTCATCGAAGTCCTATCTTCCCATCCAATTTTTGACCCTTTGTCCCCGCACCCCTTTCAGTACCCTACGATCCCTTTGTCCCTCAGGAATCCGTCCAATCCCTGTATTGTATTCTGCCTGATCACTTCCTCCAGGAGCGCATTCCATGTGTCCACGACCCTTTGGGTGAAGAAAAACTTCCTTGCATTTGTCTTGAACCTATCCCCCTTCAGTTTCTCTGAGTGCCCTCTCGTACCCGTTGTCCCTCTCAGTCTGAAGAACCTGTCCCTATCCACCCTCTCTATGCCTCTCAGGATTTTGAAGGTCTCTATCATATCTCCCCTGAGCCTCCTCTTTTCCAGAGAGAAGAGACCCAGCTTATCCAGCCTCTCGGCGTATGGGCAGTTTTCCAGCCCTCTTACCAGCTTCGTTGCTCTCCTTTGGACTCTCTCAAGTACCGCCATGTCCTTCTTGAGGTGCGGCGACCAATAAAAATTAAAAATTAATGCGGCGACCAATAAAAATTAATTTTGAAAGCATGACTAAACCTGGAGAAGAGGTAAAGGAGATTATGACCTATACGTAAAGGCTGATTAAAATTAAGTATTAGAGCAGGGGTGTCCAACCTGCGGCCCCGTGAAGTATTTTGTGCGGTCCCGGTCAAGGGTGATGCAGTGTTTTCTTCTGCTGCCCGCGGGTGTTTACCATCTTGCCAGCTCCCTCCTCTGTCTTGCTGCAGTGTTTGTGCGGCCCCAGAAACATTTTTTCAGCCAATGCGGCCCAGGGAAGCCAAAAGGTTGGACTCTCCTGTATTAGAGCATAAGCTAAATGGAAAAATCAGTTCCATGTACTCTTAAACATCAGTAGGAGGCTCCTATATGAACATAGTGCCCTGCAGGTGCTTCTGTGAAAGGAATTAACAAAAGGAAATGACCCCAAAATATCCACAAAGAGTTAAATCCAGAGAAAACCAAAAAAACTCTGTGGAGTGACGATGTTCCTTAATGGTCTTTATTTGAAAGTGTCAAAGTTCCAAAGGTACACTAAAATCATCCACATAAAATAATTCCATCCACATAAAAGTAAATCTTCCACATAAGATCCTTAAAGAACCTAGTCCACTAGGGATACAGGACCCAACACGGTCCGTGTTTTGACAAAAAGTCTTCTTCAGGGGTCCCTGGGGGTCCTATAAAGCTGAGTACGTGGGAAACAATTGTGTGGTGAGCCGGAAGTGAAACACATGCACACTCCTGGCCATTCTTACAGACTTAAAAAATCTAAGCAAGATTCTGCCACCTTCATGCTACTGACCGCTCTAATCGGATGGAAAACTTTGTAAGGGTCAGCATTCCTTGCTGTGTATTACATGGAGCGTTCATTTTAATACTAATGAGCTCTCGTAATGCAGGGGTGTCAAAGTCCCCAGTCGGGTTTTCAGGATTTCCCCAATGAATATGCATGAGATCTATTAGCATACAATGAAAGCAGTGCATGCAAATAGATCTCTTGCATATTCAATGGGGGAATCCTGAAAACCCGACTGGATTGCGACCCTCGAGGAGGGACTTTGACACCCCTGTTGTAATGTATTTGCATAGGATTCGCGGTGGCTGCTACCGTACCATGGTCAGTAAAAGCCACCGCGAACCCTTTTGTGCATTGAAGGCTGAAATAACTTAGAAGCTAAACTGGCTATAACCCAGGGGTCTCAAAGTCCCTCCTTGAGGGCCGCAATCCAGTCGGGTTTTCAGGATTTCCCCAATGAATATGCACGAGATCTTATGTGCATGCACTGCTTTCAATGCATATTCATTGGGGAAATCCTGAAAACCCGACTGGATTGCGGCCCTCGAGGAGGGACTTTGAGATCCCTGCTATAACCAGACTTACTTTCACGGTATTCTTTTGAACAGCTGCCCCTCAATCTTTGCTGCCACCCTTCTGGTTATAGCCTGAATTTTTCTGACACTCTCAGCTTTTTTTCTCAGGTGCAATATTAGTTGTTGCAGGCCTCACCAGACAACTTCTCAGCCCCATTTAATGCTTTCAATAATTCACACAGCGAAGCCCAGACAAATTTCAACCTGTGCACTACAGGTAACTAATAATTATAATCATCCAAAGAGACTGTCGCCATAAGCCTCCAACTGACAGGCCCAACAGAAGACATTTTGTGCCAGGAAGAGAGGCTCCAAATTGGTCCTATACAGCAGTGATTCCCAACCCTGTCCTGGAGGACCACCAGGCCAATCGGGTTTTCAGACTAGCCCTAATGAATATGCATGAGAGAGATTTGCATATGATGGAAGTGATAGGCATGCAAATTTGCTTCATGCATATTCATTAGGGCTAGCCTGAAAACCCAATTGGCCTGGTGGTCCTCCAGGACAGGGTTGGGAACCACTGCTATACAGGGTGGGCCAAAAGTAGGTACACAGTATTTATTTATCATTTCCTGTTACTTTGCACGTGTCACGACCCCCCTAAAATACAGGAATACACATTAGATCCATTTAATGAAGGCATCGCCTTAGACAATAGCTTTAAGCGTGCAAAGATCGGGGTGCCACGGGGAAGAATTGGGGAGCCACAAGAAATAAGCCAAAGGGCAGAAAAGAGTCTCCCTCTGGATCTGCATTTCTTGCAATTCAGCCAGAACTTTGAAGAAGTTCTTGACAGCAGCAGCAAAGAGAAACCTATTCAGTTCCTCAACACAGTCCCAAAAGCAGAACGAGCCTGATCCGGCTGCAAAGTGCCCTGAGTTACAATGTAGCAATGCAGTGCTCCAGTAAAACAACAACCCCAGATCAGCTCAAATGGAATACAAATGCAGCTTGAAGAAGGATTTGAAAGGGATCAATCAAGAAAAAGGATCGCTCAATGCAGAAACTTACTCCTTTGCGCCCTTCCACCCCCGGAGCTGCAGCAATCAAAACGCTCAAGTCAAACAGCACGCCGATCCTTCGGGTGGCCCCGCCCCCGGGAAGAGCAGATGCTCTCGGGAACGCATTGCATCGTGGGACGTGGAGTCCGGGCTCCCACCCGCTCACGCGGGGCTGGTCGGGCGCTGAACTCCAGCTCCCAGAATGCCGAGCGGAGCGCTCCTCTCCTTGTGACCGCTAGGGCGGGGCGCTTAATGACAGGCTTCAGAGAAACAGCAGCTTCCAAAATAGCTGCTGAAATGAAAGGGTGCGTCCCTGGCTTCCGTCCCCCGCCCTTCCCTCCATCCTTGAAGTGGTAGAAAGTGAGTGGGACTGGTTTTGGGCACAGCTCTGTCATCTGGAGCTAGAGTTTGCAGAACTCTTTCCAGAAGCTGTAATCAAAGACAATTACATTGGACCTGGGTCCTGGAATAGCAATGTGCTGGCTTCAGGCAAGGGCAAATCTGAGGTCCTCCTTAGCCATTACGGAAGGCAGAGCCGGGGGCCTGAGCTGAGCCTTCAGGGAAAGCGGTGGAATAAGCTAAAAGTCAGATTAGTCAATGCATGGACTTCAGATTTTTAAGGACATGCGGTTTTAGATCCCCTTACAACCTTTAAGTACTGGTCAGGTACACAGCCACCAGCTGCTTCATGTAATGCTGCTAATTTTTCTCCCTTTTAGACCTCTAATTCCCTGATATGAATTTATAATTCAAACAACCAATCAGGGGTAGGATTCGAACCCAGATCTCTTAGGAAGAGGGTAGCAAGCCTTTCCTATAGTCCATCTCTGGACGGATGAAGGTTGGGTCACCTTTTCTCCCTTTTATACTTCTCCTTCCTCGATTTGGAATTAAAATTCAACCAGCCACTGAGGGGAGTTGAACCCAATACTCTTTGGTACAAGATAACAAACTTTTCCTCTAGTCTACCACTGGACTGATGAAGATTAGATCACGTTTTCTTATGTTGTGATCGCTCGTCCCCAGCGGGACCGTGACCTCTACTTTTTTTTGTCGGTCCTGTAATGCCATATAGGACCAAGTCCAAGGTGGCGTTTCCTCTCGTCGGCTCTCCCACCATTTGCTCCAGGAAGCAGTCCCTAGCACTTCCAGGAACTTGGCCTCCTTGCCGCAGTTCGAGGTTCCCAGGTTCCAGTCTATCCCTGGGAAATTGAAATCTCCCATGATTATTACATTACCTGTCCTACATTCTTGTTTAATTTCCTCTATCATTTCTGAGTCTGTCTCCTCCGTCTGTCCTGGGGGTCGATAGTAAAGGCCAATTTTTGTGTCTGCTCCATTATGTCTAGGAATCTTGATCCAGAGGGACTCCAGCTTCTCTTTCCTTTCTGTCGTAGCCTCTCTAACAGATTCTACTCCTTCCTGAACATATAGGGCAATACCTCCACCTTTTTGCCCTACTCTATCTCTTCTGTATAGTTTGTATCCTTGTAGTACTGTGTCCCATTTGTTTTCATCATTAGCTTTGCTAAAATCTAAATACACCACATCTAGCGCACTCCCTCTATCCAATTCTCTGGTCAGATTTGTCTGACAAGACCTACCTCTAGTGAATCCATGTTGCCTCTGGGTCCTGTAATCCAGGATGAAGTTAAGAGGTGATAGGCTCAGGAGTAATCAAAGAAAATACTTTTTTACAGAAAGGGTGGTAGATGATGCTGTGGATGGGCAGACTGGATGGGCCATTTTGCCTTTATCTGCCATCATGTTTCTGTGGCCCAAATGCTATGAAACCAAACTGTGTTAGTTAACAGGCTAAGTGGGTTTTAACACGGGACTTTCCCATGTGCTAACACAGCAGCATTTTAGGCATTTTTTCTTTTTTTTTCAGATCATGTGTTAATGTTCACATTAGCCTGTGTTATCTGAAAAAAATTAAAGCAGAAGATTGGTGGACACCTGGAATGCTCTCCCGGAGGAGGTTGTGACAGAGACCACCATTCTGGGATTCATGGGCAAGTTGGATGCACATCTTCTTGCAAATCACATTGAGGGACACGGGTGAACAAGGTGTCCATTTGAGAACACCTAGCTTGGCCTCCGCGTGTGCGGGTCGCCAGACTAGATGGACCTAGGGTCTGATCAGGTGAAGGCATTTCTTATGTTCTTATTTGCCGCTTTCTGTTTAAGAGGTACTAAGGACTCCCGTGTTAAGTCCATGATAACCGGTTAGCATGCGCTAATCACAGCACACTAGCTGGAAAACGCTTCTATAGCCATTCCCAGACTGTGTCACGCCCTTCCCAAAATTATTTTAAAAATGAATGCTAAGAGGCAAACTACCTCAATTCACTTTAGCGTGTTTTGTGGTGTGCCCCTTTTCCCCTTATTTAAGCCAGTGGTCTCCAGCCTTTTCCATTGAGAATACGAGAGAGTTCCGAGGGCCACCGTAAGATTTCCGGTTTATACAAACTACCACTGCACTAATTTTGTAAACGCCATTAAACTGAATACCAATATGGCTGTTAGATTGATCTTTGGGCCGAAGAAGCATGATCATATCATGCCATTTTACTGGAAATTACACTTGTTGCCAGTGGAGGCGCGTGTGAAGTTTAAATTTGGTTGTTTTTGGTTCAAAGTTTTGTTTGGACTTTCTCCCAAATACCTGATTGACCTCTTTACTTTTGCAAATAAGAATCATAGGAGAAATTTGCACTTAAACTTTGTCTTCCTGCCTGTTAAACATTGCAAATTAAAAAAAACATCATCATTATCTTTTACATTACATTAGTGCAGGGGTGCCCAATAGGTCGATCGCAGAGCCCATCCCGGGATCTGTGATAGACTCACTTTGTCTTGGCAATCTACCGGGCCAATCAGCCTTCCTCTCCCCGAAGTCAATTCTGCCGTTGAAGAGGAAGTTCTGGCCAGCCAATCACTGCCTGGCTGGGCCGGAACTTCCTCTCCGACGGCAGAATTGATGTCGGGGAGAGGAATGCTGGTCGGCCTGATGCAGGGAAGCAGGGAGAGCTAGGAGTGGCGGCTTTGGGGCCTGTTATTGGATGGCGGCGGCGGCGGCTTGGGGCCCTGTTCCCTGATGGCAGTGGCAGTAGCTTGGGGGAGGGCAGGGAGAAAGAAAGAAAGAGGGTAGGCAGGGAGACAGAAGGAAAGAAGGGAAACAGAAAAAAAGAAAGGGGGCATGAAGAGAGAAAAAAAAGAAAGGGAGGCAGGGAGAGAGGAAGAAAAATTGGGGGAGGGAATGAGGTCTGGAGGAGAGGAAGCATACAGGTTGAAAGAAGGGAAGAAAGATTGGATGCACAGTCAGAAGAAGAAAGTGCAACCAGAGACTCATGAAATCACCAATCAAAGGTAGGAAAATGATTTTATTTTAAATTTAGTGATCAAAATGTGTCTGAATTTATATCTGCTGTCTATATTTTACACTATGGTCCCCTTTTACTAAACCGCAATAGTGGTTTTTAACGCAGGGAGCTATGAGCTTTGAGAGCAGCGCTGGGCATTCAGCGCAGCTCCCTGTGCTAAAAACTGCTATCGTGGTTTAGTAAAAAGGGAGGGGGGTATTTGTCTATTTTTGTATGTTTGTTACTGAGGTGACAGTGCATAGAGTCATCTGCTTTGACCTCTTTGAAAAAATCCCAGAATAGGAATGATAATTAACATTTTCTATGCGTACAGTGTGCTTTGTGGTTTTTTAAAAAATTTTATTGTTGGTAGATCATTTTGACTTGGTCATTTTAAAAGCCCAAAAAGTGTGGGCACCCCTGCATTAGTGATTTCTATTCCGCCATTACCTTGCGGTTCAACGCAGATTACATAAGAGTTGTCATGATATTAGGAAATACATAAGGGATAGTTTGAACATTTTAGATTTGATAAGAAGTAGATAGTATAGTAGGTGGAGCTTGGGATGGATCTGGTCATGTTAAATAGGTTTTATGTATTTTTTGAAGAGGGTTTTTGTTTCTTTTTTGAAGGTTTTGTAATCTGTGGTCGAAGACAACAGATTGGTGAGTTGTCTATCTAGTTTTGCTGCTCTGGTGGCCATTAGGTTGTCATATAGTTTTCTTCGTTTGACATTTTTGGTTGGCAGGTGTGTGAATAGTGTGTGGGTTCTCCCGTGTCTGGTTGAGGTGGATTGAGTTAGTCGGTTGTTCCAGCAGGTTGGGCTGTCTCCGTTTATAGCTTTGAATAGTAGGCAATGGAATCTGAAGTGTACTCTGACTTGTATTGGGAGCCAGTGTGAGTCGTGGTATGTCTCTGTGATGTGGTCGTATTTTTTCAGTGAATAGATGAGTCTTAGGGCTGTATTTTGCATTGTTTGTAGTTGCTTTATCATGGTCGCTGAGCAGGGGAGGTATATAGTAAGTTGCAGTAGTCTATTAATCCAAGCATAAGAGATTGTACCAAAAGTTGGAATTGTTTCCTGTCGAAGAATTTTCAAATTTGTCTTAGGTTTCTCATAGTTGCGAATGATGTTTTTATTATTTTGTTGATTTGTGGTTGCATGGTACAGCCTCTGTCAATCAGTATTCCAAGAAGTTTTAGCGCAGGTTGAATGGGGTATGAGATCGAGTTTATTACTAGGTTTGTTAAGGTTGGGGTTTTGCTGTTTTCTATGAGAATAAAGTTTGTTTTGTCAAAGTAAGTTTTAGTTTGTGTTCTGTCATCCATGTTGCTACTGTTTTGAGTGTTCTGTGTATTGTGCTTATCATGGTGGGCGCTGGATGGTCAAAGGGGAGGAGAATGGTGATGTCATCTGCATAGCAAGTTTGTCTAGGCAAGAGCTGAGGGAAGCTATGTATAGGTTGAAGAGTGTGGGAGACAGAGGTGATCCTTGGGGTTCTCCGCAGGAGTTGGACCATGGTTCTGATTTTATGATCTTTTGTCATATCAGGCAGCATTATGGGGCAAGGATTTGGAAAATCTAATCAGTCTTCGAGTTCTTATGTGAAATTTAGAAGAAATTTAAAGACATACTTGTTTCTTAAATATTTGGGTAAATAATATCCATTGTTATGGACATTATACTTTAGTAATCTATTCTGTGAGTCTTTAACTTACGTAATTTTCAATTTATTCAATTGTATACATTATTATAAACTTTTGTTAACCACATAGAACTTTTCACGGTCCTGTGGCATATAAGTTGATTGTTATGTTATGATTCTTCAACACTTCAAGGATTTATTATAAAAACTTACTATATTTTGGATTGTCAACAGTAGCAGCTTCCATAAATGAGACACCTGAGTGACACATTTAAGAGATTGTTGGCAGTTACTATATCAAGTGGGCAAGATTGAAATTAACACATTTACAGGATTTGAAGAGCATTTTAACCAGTGGTGCAGTAAGGGGGCGGGTGGAGAAGTGGACCTCTCCGGGCGTCCTCTTTACATCTCTGCTCCCCACACCATACTCACGACCTCCCTTTCCCGCCCCCCATACCTCTTTAAAATATTTTTCCAGCGCAACTAGCCTGTTGCTCGCACAGGCCTGGCTCCCTCTGAAATCACTTCCGGGTCACGGGGCCAGGAAGTGATGTCAGAGGGAAAGCCACTGCAAGCAGCAGGTGGAGAAAGCCCTCACGCTGGTGGTACAGGGATGGTGCGAGTGTGGCGTGGGTGTGTGTGGAAGGAGCAGGGGGGGTGGAGAGGAGGGCACGGGGCACCTCCCACCCTCGCTATGCCACTAATTTCAGCCGGCTGTTTGAGGGCCACAGTGGAGGACTTCATAGGCTGCATGTGGGGCCAAATTTTGGAGACCACTGATTTAAACACATGGGATCTTTGTGACAAGCAAGAATTGAAGTTTATCTGTAGTGGGTAAGTTCACATTAGCAATGGCTACTTATAGGGTTAAACTATCAAGGATTCAGGAGCCTGTTTATCAAAATTTGCTGACACGGCAGTGCCAGTTTAGCAGGTAAAAATAAGAGTTAATCTTTGCAAGTCAGCTGGATGTTTATAAGTTAATTTTTAGATACCTGCAGAACTTAGATGTATTGAGGTACAGTTTGCAAAGGTGCTTAGAAACTGTCACCCTGCTGCTATTTCACTTAAATGTTCATATGTTTAGAGTTGGAGCATGTTGGAACCTGATGCTGGAACATTGTCCTGTTCTTGGAACCTTTCAAGCCCACACACAATGTTTTATTTTATTAGGATTTGTTAACAGCCTTCTGAAGAGATTCCCTCAGGGCTGAAAATGTAGCCAAGTTTATTGACCTGAGCTTTAAATATTTCTCCTTCCTTCATTCAAGCCACCAAATGTAAATAGGAAAACAATGTTTTTCTCACCCCTCCCAATTCTGGTGTGCATGTCATGTTCTCCTTAAACATACAGAAGGGAAGAGAGTCTATCGGTGTTCGCAGGGCAAAGAGGGAAAATGATGAGTCATAATTTCCAGCTGACGTCCAAAGTCCAAATCTTAAGGTGTTGCTTTGTCCCACCTCCACCTCTGGGTCTGATCACCTCAACAGAAGTGAATTATGATCGTGTTTTGTATCAGTTGATCACAAGCAAGTTCTGAATCTCTGAAAGTGGGGCCTTGAAAAAACTTCTATTTACCATCTCAGTAGCACTGCTAGTTGCATGCAGTCCCTGCTTGGTAGAGCTTACAATCAATTTAGATTCTGCTTCCTGTTGAGAATCTCAATTTACCAATTGGAATAACACATATGAACATAAGAATAGCTGTACTGGGTCAGACCAATGGTCTATCTAGCCCAGAATCCTATTTCCACAGTGGTCAATTCAGGTCACAAAAATCTGTCAGAAACCCAAATAGTATAAAGATTCCATGCAGAATCTCAAAGAGTAACAAAATTCTGGAATCCCAAATAGTAGCAACATTCCATGCTACCGATCCCAGGGCAAGCAATGACTTTCCTTGTCTATCTCAATAGCAGAGTATGGACGTTTCCTCCAGGAGTTTGTCCAAACCTTTTTTTAAATCTCGCTATGCTAACCGCTGTTACCGCATCTTCTGACAATGACTTCTAGAGTTTAACTATTCTTGGAGTGAAAAATATTTCCTCTTATTGTATTTCTCTGTAACTCGTTGAATGTCCCCTAGGCTTTGTAATTTTTGATGGAGTAAAAAACCAATTCAGTTGTACATGATCTATACACCAGTGTTTCTCAACATGGGGTATGCAAGCCACTTGTGGGAAGTATGCCGTGAGGGTCACCCACCCCCCTTCCTCCAGTGGCATACCACCCTCTGCCAAAGCTGACCCATAAGGCTTCCCTCCAATGTCAACGCTGACATCAGAGGGGAGCCTTCTGGGTCAGCTGGGGTGGCCCCATAGTCCGGGGAACACCAAGCAAACTCTAGTGACGAAGAGCCCTCCGTCTTCTCCCTTCCCGCTGCCTATCAGGGAGTTTGGAGCCTATACAAAGCTTAACTGGCAGTAGCTTAACTGACGCAGAGCCTTTGAGTCTATCCGATCATGAGGCCCCCTCTGACGCCTCTGACAGGGCCTTCCCGAGTGTGTGGACATGAAGGCTCATCATTGAAGTTAGTGCTGGTGCTGAGCCCTGTGTGGACTCCAGATTTTGGATCAGGCGGCAGAAGGAGGAAGGTTAGAGGAGGAGAAACATTGGACTTGCTGGAAGGGGAAGGAGAGAGGGAGTGATGGACTGAGGGAAGTGGGGAAATGGAGAGAGTTGGTAAGGCTGGCTGGATGGGTGTGGGGAAATGCTGGACATGGATGGAGGAGAAGGTATATGCTTCTTATGGGATGGAGAGGAAGGGAAGAAAGAGGAGGAAATGCACATGGATGGACCTTGCCAGACTGCTGGGCATGATGGACCATTGATCCGACCCAGCATTGGCAAGTCTTATGTTCAAACTTTTTTTAAACCCTGCTGTAAGAACTTTCTCTGACAATAAGTTCCTGAGCTTAACTATTCCTTGAGTGAAAAAAAATATTTTCTCCTATTTGTTTTAAAAGTATTTCCATGTGATTTCATCGAGTGTCTTCTGTTTTTATGTAACACTTTTTGAAAGGGTAAAAAAATGGATTTACTCTTACCTGTCCTACACCACTCGGTATTTTGTAGACTTCAATCAAAACTTCCCTCAGCCATCTCTTTTCCAGGCTGAAGAGCCCCAGCTTCTTTAGTCTCTCCTCATACGAGAGGAGTTCCATCCCCTTTATCTTCTTGGTGGCTCTTCTTTGAACCTTTTCTAACTCTGCTATATCTTTCTCGAGATACAGCGACCAGAATTGAATGCAATACTCAAGGTGAGGTCACACTGTGGAACGATTCAGAAGCATTCTAATGTTCTTACTGAATCTGGTCCTACTTGCTTATTATACTTTAGTAGAAGTGCCCCTTAGGGCCTCTTCTATGAAACTGCGCTAGCAGTCTGTAGCGTGGTGAACTGCGCTGAATGGCCTGCGCAGCTCCCGATGCTCATAGAGTTCCTATGAGCGTTGGGAGCAGCGTAGGTCATTCAGCGCAGCTCTCTGCGATAAAAACTGCTAGCGGAGTTTCATAGAAGAGGCTTTTAGTCTCTTGATAGAGGGAGAAAAAATAAAGGTTGTCTGAATTAGCTCTGATACCCAGAATTGTATCTAATTATTAGACCTGTTGTTTGCCCTCGGGTGGTGGTTCCAGGGCATAACCGCAGAGCCTTGCAGTCTCTGCTCATGCCACTCTCACATTCCACTGGTGGAGGGAGTAGCCTCTCTTTTCCCCTGACTACAGGTGCATTGTTTAGGAGTCGAGGTGTGGCCGCAGCAAAGGTGTACACAAGCTGGTTTCTCAACTCAGGAGGCAGACTTTCCAGTTCCGTACCTCTGTCCCATAAGCAGATCACAGGGTGAGCGGTGGTTGCTTTCACAATGCTGCCACTCAGATCTCCAAAATAGGGAGAGACAAGGAAATATGCAGAAGAGAGAGGGCCCCCCGAGATTCTAGGAAGGCATTTTCCAATGAAGAGGTGAGTGACAGAGACACGCCCATTTCACATCTGCCATATGGGGTATGGCACTTGGGTACAGGGATTTCTACTGTTGGGAAAGATTTAGTCTACTCAAGTTAACTTCTCTAATAAGAAAAATAGCACTGCCATGAGGAGTGTAAAGCAGAAAATTCTCTGATTTCAGATGACAAGGACTGGAAGGAAGGCTTTCCTTAAAAAGTGTACAGACGTCTTCAAAGTGCAACATTCTGTCCTCTGGCAACTTCCTACTCATTATTTTCAAGTCAGAACATGGACAGAGGCGGCATAATGTGCTGTGACAGTCTTTAATGCCTCTTCAAAATTTATGTGCCTGTCTCTAACGCATGCGACTCTGAGCACCGTTTCCATTTTAGCGTGCAGTATTCTGCAAATAAATCTACAGCAAACTGTCGTATGTACTTTTTCAATGGAAAATGTTCAGAAGACTTTAATATCATCTCATTGACGTCAGTAATTTTTGGAGGAAAAAGAAGTTTGTGAAGGATTTTTTTTTTTTTTTTTGCTTGTATTATAGCGCTCTGTTCAGAGCTAAAAGGCAGCTTTGCATTATGTGGCATCACAGCCCCTTATTATCTGTGAATTTAAAAAAAACAAGGTTCACAAGCATAAAATTGTGCATGAAAAAATAGCTATTTTCAAGCTAAAAGGGTCCCCTTTTACAAATGCCACAAGGCAAATGCTCTGACGCCCATTCGATTCTTATGGGCATTGGAGCATTTACTGCGCTGGCCCGTGCTGCCAGCTTTTGTAAAAGAGGGGCGGATGAGTACCATCGATAATTTGAGTGCATGAAATTTGGTAATGGAGCCTATCGGATTTATTCCTAATGGAGCATCATCATTACACACAGCACTGAACGATCGTTCACGTGCTCACAGCGCTGCTGTCTGTCACAGCTTAGAGGAAGGTGAAGTGATGCTCATGGCCCTACAATGAATGGGGGAGGGGGGCTCAGATCCGGGTCCGTGGCGCTGATCTCATGTTACTAGGCAGCTCTTGCATCTATTTTTCCGAATGCAAATTTCATGGTTCAATATGTCCATACCTATGTGGATCATGCAATGTATCCTCCACACTTACCCTTACGTAGCATGTTATGTCTGTGTTGTTTTTGTAAGTCTATTTGCTACTTTTTTAATTGTTTTTTTTTTTTAAATTTCTGTATAATTGTAAACCGCTTTGCACTTAAAAGCGGTATATCAAAACCAAATAAACTTGAAACCCTCCCAGTATGGATATCAGAGCAGGCTCAGATCTCAGAATATTCTGTCAAAGCTTTTTCTTTTTCTTTTCAAACTACTCATCTGGGATGTTTAATGCTGTATAATTTACATTAGCTGCATCGGTCAACTGAATGATGTGGTGTTTACTCATAAGAAGATGTATTTGAGTAAAAAGCAAAGAAGGTGCCAAGCCTCGAACAACAGCAAAACAAACAACAAAAAGAGGCAACGGAGATGTCAAATCCAGCTTGTGGGCACAACCTGCCCGATCAGGACCGATGGATTCTTGAAACTCTAATATGCAGATGGGGTGAATTTTAGTGCTCCAGGCAACCACCTTGTTTGGCTAGTGGATGCAGCAGCCCTGTTCTCCTGCTTTATCTCTCATCATTGCAGGGGGGGGGGGGGGGGTCATGCATCAGGGTTCATTATGGAACAATGAGATCATGGGCCATAAATTCTATCATCAGGTTTCACCCTTAAGCGATGACCACAGCATTTTTACTACTACTTTTTATCATTTCTATAGTGCTGAAAGGCATACGCAGCGCTGTAACATTGAATAGATGGTCCCTTCTCAAAAGAGCTTACAATCTAATTTGGACAGACAGGAAGGACATTGCCAGGTTGGGGAGTTTCTGGAAGATGCTAGGAATTATTAAAAAAGGGATGGTTAACAACACTAAGACTGTTATAATGCCCCTGTATCGCTCCATTCTGCGACCTCATCTAGAGTATTGCATTCAATTCTGGTCTCCTTATCTCAAGAAAGATATAGTGGCACTAGAAAAGGTTCAAAGAAGAGCGACCAAGATGTTAAAGGGGATGGAACTCGTCTTGTATGAGGAAAGACTAAAACGGTTAGGGCTCTTCAGCTTGGAAAAGAGACGGCTGAGGGGAGATAGGATTGAAGTCTACAAAATCCTGAATGGAATAGAATTGGTACAAGTGGATCGATTTTTTACTCTGTCAAAAATTACAAAGACTAGGGGACACTCGATTAAGTTATAGGGAAATACTTTTAAAAACAATTGAAGGAATTTTTTTTCACTCAGAGAATGGTTAAGCTGTGGAACGCATTGACAGAGGCTGTGGTAAGAGTGGATAGCATAGCTGGTTTTAAGAAAGGTTTGGACAAGTTCCTGGAGGAAAAGTCCATAGTCTGTTATTGAGAAAGACATGAGGGAAGCCACTGCCTGCCCTGTATCAGTAACATCCTTGGGTTTTGGCCAGGTACTAGTGACCTGGATTGGCCACCGTGAGAACGGGCAACTGGGCTTGATGGACCATTGGTCTGACCCAGTAAGGCTATTCTTAAGGAATAATACAATGGCTCTAGGTTTCTGACAGTGCTAGGTACTGTGAGTGATGTCTCCACAGCATTCCCAATCCAGATGAATGACCCAAATCAGGGACCTGCTTTCTAGCAGTGCATGGCATATCACCTGGTCCACTAGGTCCTATTTCTAGTTCATGGTCACTTATTGTATATTTGTTAAGGGTCTGTCTGAATTCTACATGTGTGATCAATGTGTAGTGTCTGGTTAGGGATCTGTAGTAGTCCCTTTTGGGACTGAATAAAGGTTTATTTAACCCAGTATCCTTTTTTGAAGTGCCTGGTAGAGTCCCAAAACATAGACACAAAGAAACATAATGGCAGATAAAGGCCAAATGGCCCATCCAGTCTGCCCATCCACAGTAACCATTATCTCTTCCTCCTATCCTATGCCTTCTTGAATTCAGACACAGTCTTTGCTCCATCACCTCTACTGGGAGACTGTTCCATGCATCTACCACCCATTCTGTAAAAAAGTATTTCCATAGATTAATCCTGAGTCTATCACCTCTTAACTTCATCCCATGCCCTCTCATTCCAAAGCAAGATTTCATGCTACTTAGTTTCAGGGATAAGTGGTGGCTTTTGCCAGTTCTGTGTTAACAATGGTTATTCTGTTTTCCAATCTGCAACTCTCAGTAGAAGGTGCATTGTGATTATAATGTACGTTGTAATTTTGCAGGGTTGTCTTTTCATAGACAGCGTTGTTGCCGTCAGTCCTGGGAGCTGGCACTGTTTTGATTTGGCAGCTTTCCCACTTAAGTGCCAGGTATGCTTTGTAGGGTTCTGTGTTGTGCCACAAACTGCCTAGTAGTGGAGAGCATTTCTATCACTGTTATTGAGGTAACATCAGAATTTTAATCTTGGGTTTTTTTTTAATGCATATGTCCTGGTTCTGTTCTGTATCCATTACTAGGGATGTTTCTGTGGATGAGGGATGCCTGCACAATTAAGTTTCTGTCCCTTTTTTCTTTATAGTTTAGGCTTAAGAACAGACCCCAGGCCTCACTCTCTTATAAAATAATTGAATGCTACAATCAGATAATTGTAACACTAGTTTTACAGAGGACTAAAACTGGTCAGAGGTTTCTTTATTGCATATAGGGCCCTTGGGGCTTTTTCTGGAACACACTCATTTTATGGGGCTGTTCCAGATTCTCCTTGCTTTAGGGTCTATGACAGTGTATTGCAAACGATGTGCCTCCTGAGATTTCAGGTGTGCCGCGACGCACTGGTGAGGAGAGTCGTCCACACCGGCTGACCACCTGCAGGACCTGCCTCTCACGGCAAGAGGCACGTCCTGTAGGAAGTTAGCTGGTACAGATGACTCTCCTCTGGCCGGCGTCTCTCCTCCTCATCCCGCACCTCCCGGATCCCTCCACCGAAGCAGGTTGCGGCCAGATGGGCCTCTGCGCACTTCTGGGAGCCTTCCGGCCAGGGCGCTGGATTTAGCATGCCGCCGGCTGTAAAGTTTGCGAGACACTGGTCTATGAGTTGAACAGGTTTGGATTCTCATGAATACGTTCTGGGACAGGGGATAAAATGACCTAATCATCTATGTACAACAGGCAACGCTGGTTGATCTGAGTTCTTTCCTTTCTGTCCTGGTACTAGATGTGCGAACGGAGAAATAAATTTGATCCCCAATCCCAGCATTTTAATTTCATGTATTTAATCAGTATTTAATATATGAGGCACAGGGCACAGTGGTATACAGGCTAAACCACACAAAGAAAGGAACTACATTTATATAATACTCCAAATGAAAATGACAATCGAAATAGAAGAACAATAATCAGAGTTGCCAATATTTTCAGCTTCCTTTCCCATCCCTGTACCCAATTCACATTTGTAAATAGAAACAAAACACAAAGTGCTGCATTCAGTAAGTGACACCCAAAATCTGGCACTGAAAAAAATGAGCATAGTTCTGAAAATAGCTCTCTTTTACTATGCTGCGGTATGTTTCTAAGGCCCAAAGCACTAAATGCTCTGACGCTGATCTGACGCTCATAGGAATGCTATGAACGTCGGAGCAGCTTTGGAGCATTTAGCACGGCTTAGTAAAAGGAGGGTTATAGAACAGCGCTTAGTGCCGAGATCCACGCTGAATTTTGGGTGTGGGAACATACGCCAACTGCTACCTACCTCCTCTTCTACGAAACGGTGCTAGCATTTTGTAGCGCTGAATGGCCCGTGCTGCTCCTGACGCTCCTAGAAGTTCGTATGAGCGTCGGGAGCAGCGCAGGACATTCAGCACGGCTCCCCGCGCTAGAAACTGCTAGCGCAGTTTCATAGAAGAGGGGGCTAGCGTAAATTTTTTTTTTTTTTTTAATTTGCATTTCTGTTTAAATGTCTTTATTGAACGTCACCTGGCAGCAGATACTTCTTCATATTTACGCGTAAGACAGACTTCTGCCCACCACGCAGGAAAAGAAAGAACTGTACTTATGAAAATTTTACAAACCAAAAAAACCGACTTGAAAGAGCAGCACGCTTTAGAAAAACATTCACGCAATAACATTATTCAGCAACCTCCAGATATATCGTGCTACACAATCCACAAACAAGAGGGAGAACCAAAAACGATAAACCCTTGAAGCAACAGGGCAGCAATAAGGAAATAAGTCAAAGAATAATGTTATGGGAGGAATAAGTCCAAAACCATTATGAACGCCTCAGTAGCTCCTTGATTAAGCCTGATCTCAACCAGACTGCTGCTGATTGTTTAGTGTCTGTGAAAAACATGTTGTTGGTCTGGATCAAAAAAGACTTTTCTAGTAGAGGAAATAACCACGACAGGTGACAGAGTTGAAAAGTGCCTCCCAGTGCCTGAACTCACTGTCTATATCAGTGTGTCACAGCCGTGGCTGGAGGGCACTCGGAAATGTAAGATGGTGTCAAGTGCTTGAGTGATGTCATCACAGATGTCCTCCAGCCACAGCCCTAAGCCTCCTTAAGTCGATTTTAAGAGCTGGCCAGATAGACTAAATATTTGCATGGCCTGATTTGGCTGCTAAACTTGGCTGGTCAGAGCTTAAAATCGGCAACTATTGCAAGATATAACTAGTCACATTTTAGCCACCAACTTCTACTATTCAGCTGAGATAGCTAGCAAGCTCTCACTCAACATTTGCGGTCTCCTGCTGAGTGGTTTCCCCATCCAGTGGCAACAGGGATCACTTCTTAAAAAACGTCATCTCCAGCTGCTGCTAATCCCGTGGCAGAGGGAGATGACGTTTTATGAAGCATTTCCCGCTGCTGCTGGATGAGAAGGCCACTCTTTTTGCCTTTGGCCACCAATCAGCTGTGCCAGAGGTATAGCAATGGGTGGGACCAGATGGAGCAATGAATGCGGTGGGGTGAGCTGGGGGCAGACCTAGGGTTACCAGATATCTGGGAAAACCCAAATGTGCCCTCTTTTTAGAGGAATATCTGGATGCCTGGAAGGATTTCCAAAACCTGGCAGTTTGTCCGGGTTTTGGAAGGCCCCGAGCAAAGGGCTACAGCTGGAGGGCCTCTGTGCATGGCAGATGTCGATGTGATGACATCACACACTTGCACACATGAACATGACATCATCGTGCCGATGTCTGTGCATGCACGGAGGTCCTCCAAGTGTGGCCCTGAGCTCGGGGAAGGAAACAGGAGGGTTTTTTTTTTTTGGGGGGGGGCAACTGAGGGCGGACTGGGTGTCCTTTTTTTTAAAGAGGAAATCTGGTAACCATAGGGAGACCCTAAATTTCGTTGGCTGCTGTATAAAACAGGCGCCCTTTTGGACTTCTCCCAGGACTACTGTCTTCTAAAATTACCACCAATGTATACTAGAATTGAAATAGTTTTACTGCTATAATTGTTTATTACCTGTAACCAGGTTATGATTCCTGTAAGTTTCCAAGTACCCAAGATTTATTAAGCATTTAATATCCAGCCTATCGTATGGTACATCTAAGTGGCTTATACTCTCTTTCAGTTTTTTAAAAAAGGTACTACATAAATCCTAATAAATAAATACACTGTTAACATTAAACTCTCTTTTTTTTTCTAATTTTAAGTCATAACAGTGAAATAACAACATTATACCATAGATATGATATAAATCCAAACATAGCAAAAACTGTAAGTACAGAAATGGAAGCAGGACATGTTACAGACAAGCTTCACTACAATCTGTGTAAATAACAGTGTTTTTAACATGTTACAACTAGTCAAAACATGTCAAACTCGTAGCACAAAACCAGCTTAAAATGTTAGCAAAAAATATATCGCCAGGCATAGTAGTAGAAAAAAAAAAGGGGGAGGAGGGTTCCCAGTAAGCACCATGGAACAACAATCAGCCAATTCAAATTTTGAAGGGATGACGCAGACAATAACCAATACATCAATGGTCTTTACTACAATAAGACTGAACAGGGTCCCATACTTTGAGAAATGTACTAGTAGAACTGTGTTTTTCAGCTATACCACTCTCATATTTGGTGGTGATTCATACTATATTCCACCATACAACATATTCCATTTTAGATAAGTCTTTCCAGCAGTGAAAAATAGCACTAAACTCTTACCATTCAGAGCTATTTAACCAATAGTAAAACTATCTAAATTCCAATACGTGCTGAGTTTGTGGGTTAGTGTGTGTGTAGCAGTATGGGGGTAATTGAGCGATGTCCTGGCGAAACCGTTGGCTGAGCTATTCAATCTCTCCCTAAGTAAGGGGAAAGTTCCCCTGGACTGGAAATTAGCTAATGTCGTTCCTCTGCATAAAAAGGGTTGCAGGGCAGAGGCTGCGAATTATAGACCGGTGAGTCTCACATCAATAGTGTGCAAACTCATGGAAACACTAATTAAAAGCAAATTGGACACGATCTTGAATGAAGGGAATCTTCGGGATCCCAGTCAGCATGGATTCACCAAGGGTAGGTCCTGCCAATCCAATCTCATCAGCTTCTTTGACTGGGTAACAAGAAAGTTGGACTTGGGAGAGTCTTTGGACGTCGTGTACCTGGACTTCAGGAAAGCTTTTGACAGTGTCTATCGGCGATAGAAATCTGTGACATGGTCATACTTCTTTAAATCAAAAATCAGTCTCACTGCTGCATTCTGAATTATGCGTAGTCTACGTAATCAAACAGCATAATTCATAACATCATTAGAAACATATATATAAGAAAAAAACCCAAGTATATATAAGAGCAACATTGTAGATTGGACATAAGCAAACAACATAATTAAAAACGTATGTATATAAACAAATGCATATATTATAAAAATAGAAAACATATGTTCTGAGACACAATAAAACAAAGTCAACATATGAACATAAGATTTGCTGCCGCTGGGTCAGACCAGTGGTCCATCATGCCCAGCAGTCCGCTCACGCTGCAGCCCTTAGGTCAAAGACCAGTGCCTTATTTGAGTCTAGCCTTACTTGCTTATGTTCTGTTCCAGTAGGAATTTATCCAACCTTGTCTTGAATCCCCGTAGGGTGCTTTCCCCTGTGACAGCCTCTGGAAGAGCGTTCCAGATTTCTACCACTCTCTAGGTGAAGAAGAACTTCCTTACGTTTGTACGGAATCTCTCCCCTTTTAACTTTAGAGTGCCCTCTTGTTCTCTCTACCTTGGAGAAGGTGAACAACCTGTTTTCATTTACTAAGTCTATTATCTTGAATGTTTCGATCATGTCCCCTCTCAGTCTCCTCTTTTGAAGGGAGAAGAGGCCCAGTTTCTCTAGCCTCTCACTGTACGGCAACTCCTCCAGCCCCTTAACCATTTTTGTCGCTCTTCTCTGGACCCTTTCGAGTAGTACTATGTCCTTTTTCCAAACAATAAAAGGCAGCAATGAAAACATAATGCATAGCATAATTAGACACATTTTCAAAACCTTAAATGAAGAGATGTAAATGATTAGAATCCACCCAAATAGTATAGGCAACATTGCAAATTAGACATAAGCAAACAACATAATTCTCGTCTCATCGTTGAGGCCTGTCCTTGGCTTCCGATTCAGTAGTTATTGTATGCATAAGAGACAGTCGCTTCTCAGGGAAACTTACAGTCTAATCAAGACATCTGCCTGAATGGACTAGGGTTATCATTAAGTAAAAGTCAATTCAATGTTTATGGTTCAGGGCCATCTCTTTGGAACACATTGCCATTAGGCCTACGTCACAATAAAGCTTTTCGCAAACAGTTGAAAACGTATTCATTTCAGCAGAATTTTTCTGGATTTTGAATTTTACCGTTAAATGGATTTGCTCGTTTTATTTTCTTTGTCCAATATTATTGATTTTAGAGTTTTGTTTTTATGTTACTTTGTAAGTTGTTAATTGTATTTGATTCTGTCCATTTGTAACCCGCCTAGTGCCATTTCTTTAAACTCGTCTTGCATTGTCAATACACTTAAAGAAGGCTTTGAGATGACTTCCTCATTAGAGGGGCATATTTCAAAATGACATTTGAAAGCTGTGTGTGTACCTGTATGTAGTTGCTGCTGATTGAACAAGGAAGTATATTTGTACAGATGTTTGTCAGTAGCTCTACTTGGGGTGTGCATGTAGGTATTGTATAACTCTGAGGGTTGGGTTGGATGTGTATCTTTGCAGGGAGGTGCAGCTCATTTAGTTTTAGTCTCAGGAGCCAGGGTCACGTCATGCGAGCTCTGGTATGTCTCAGTCACCCTTCACCTGCACGTCTCAACCTTTCCTGGCTGGTTAAATGAGTAGTCAGAATGCTCACAGTTATAAAAGGGATGGGGCCTGATACACCACTTTTTCTGTGTGGTTGCAATCAAAGCAGTTGACATATTTTAGACAGTCAACCAGAGTTTATTGATAGACTCCTAATTCCCTATAATCCCACTAAATCTCTTCGATCCATGTCACAGAATCTCCTTGTCGTTCCATCATTAAAACTAATTAGCACGTTGAGATCCAACAGTTTCGCTGGCACGCCACCTTCTCTCTGGAATTCGCTGCCTAATCATTTACGGATCGAATCCGCGCTACAGCAATTTAAAGCAAAACTAAAAACATTCTTATTCCAAGACGCTTTTAGATAACAGCTGTCCTTTTAAGGACTAAAACAAATTATAGCTTTTACCCTCACCTAATGTTTTCTCCCCTAAGTGTGTTTTTTTTTCTCAAAGATCGTAGTTCTTCCCTTCTTTCCTAACTATATATGTTTTTGTATGTGTCTACTAACCCAACCTGGTTCTGTTTAATATTTTGACTCTAACTTGTTTTGTTTCTTTTTTTAAAGATATTTTTTTATTTCTTTACACCGCCTAGAAATTTGATTAAGCGGTATAAAATTTTTTTTTAATAAACTTGAAACTACTTATTTTGTACCCGAGGCTATAAAGTGTTAAGTGACTTGCTTTGAATCACAAGAAGCTGCAGTGGGAACTGACCCAGGCGCATAAGCCACTCTAACCACTACTTGTATGGAAGAATGTGTATGCCCACCCAAACCCTACTATACTGCCATATAGGTGCCACCCGCAGCCATAAGTGCTATTGGGGTGGTATACAGGAGGGTATAGTAGGTTTTGGGGGGGCTCACCCTAAATTATAAGGGGGTTATGGTGATATATACAGCTGACACCCTTTATATGAAGTTCACAGCAGTGCCCTCTAAGGTGTCCCATTGCTATGCTGGCCCTACCCACGTCCAAATAGTCAGGATTAGGATTTTTTCAACCTAGACGTTTTTCTGATTGAAAATAGGGTATAAAGTTAGATGTCCCAGTGACCAATATGTCTATGTAGTTTGCCATTCGAAAATGGCCATTTTTGTACCTCCAACTTTGGACATTCAGTTGGAAATGTCCAAGTTGGACTTAGACATTTTTCTCGATAATGCCCCTCCACATGTAAATATTCCACACCTGTGACAACCAGAAAAGAAATGGGGCCAATGACAGTCTGATGAAGAATAAAAATATCATACATGACCCCGCTTGTTTTTCTTCTTTCCTAGAACTTTCATCTCTGGTGTGGCAGCAGCTGGTTACTCCCCATCCTGCCATGCCAGGCGAAGCAGCTTCATCAAATGTATCTACCACCACGGTCACAGCTAACGTTACCACAACCACCACTCCACCAGGGTTCATTGATGATATCCTTAACAAAATCCCATGTGAGTACCTACACTGGGGAGAGGTTCCCAGAGCATATGCCATGAGGGGGTGACAGCTCTCTGTCAGTGCACAGGCTCTATAGGGATCCTCCCTTTCATGGGCACAGATGCCAACTTACTACAATTAGTTTTCATGGTTATTTGCCCTTTTGAACTCTAACAACCTAACTTGGCTACAGACACATAGAAGTCAATATTCATTGAGGTCTGGCCAACTTTGGGAAACAGCTGGACACATCATGCTGATTAAAATTTTGCACCCCTCCCCTCTCACCCTGGTTGACTATGTAAATTTGGTGTCAGCAAGTTAGAACACACACAGACTTTACCCAGATAAAAAGAGAGAGCACTAAGAGCATTCCCACCAGGGCACTGTTAATTCTGGCCAACTGGTACTGGGCATGGCCAGCCAGTTACTTAGGTAATTCTGGTTGAACCAACAGCTGGTCTAAATTTGACTCAATGACTTTATCTGGTCAACTTTAGACCAAGTAGGTATGGGATGAATATCAGGATAAAGTTGTTGGGTTACTTTTCCCATTCATCAGCATTTTGAATATGGACCTCACATGATACATAATATAAAACCCCTGGAATGTGAATTCTGGACTACTCTGCTAGGGTGTTAATCCTGAGGGATGGAATGAGTCACATATGAGGAAAATCTAAGGAGGTTAGGGCTCTTCAGTTTGAACAAGAGACACCTGAGGGGGCATACGATAGAGGTCTATAAAATATGAGTGAAGCAGATATGTATCCAGATCTCAGATTTTGGGTGGGCCACCAGGAGACAACTGTGGACCAGACTGGTAAGCCCTATGTTTTCCCCTTAGCCCCTAGAGTAGGGAGTCAAGGCTCAGATAGGCCCTCCCAGAGTGGGTAGCCCATCTTCCCTGTACTTTTCTACTGAAGAAAGACTATTCCCCCTCTTGCTGGGCCCACTCTGAGGGAGGAAGACAAGGATCCTCCCTGAAATCAGAGTTTCATACTTCCCTCTCAAAGCTAAAGCTTAAATGATACTAGGCAAGAGTGGTGCTGCCTGATTCGCTAATTCAAATCAATTCACCGATTCACTTTAGTGAATCGATTTGCAATGTAGAAAAATCGTACTCACTGATTCAGTAAGTCCCAACTTTCCTCTGGGCCTCTTAAAGCAGCAGCAACAGTGGTGGCCGACGGTAAAAGGCAGTGCTCCAAACAGGCAGCTTCTGGCCTGCCCTGCTAGGGCTTCCCTCTTCCATGTCACTGATGACAAGGCAGAGGGAAGCCCTAGCGGGCAAGCTAGAAGCTTCATGTTTGGAGCTCTGCCTTTTTCCGGCAGCCACTGTCACCGCTGCTACTGCTGCTTTGGGAGGCCTGAAGTAGGGGGGAGGGGGTCAGTCAGTCATAGGAGGGAGGAAAGAGCAGTGGAGAGAGGAAGAATTGTTGGACATGGGGTGGAGGAGAGGAAAGGAGAGCTGCAACAGATGTAGAAAGGGGTGAGAGGAAGCAATCCTGCATATGGTGGAGGGAAGAGAGACATTCATGGAGAAGAGAGGGAGAAATGTTGGACATAGGGTGGAGGGCAGGGATAGATGGTGCATAGGGAGAGAGAAAGAAATGTTGCACATTATACTGGAGGGGGAGGAAGGGAGAGATGCTGTATGGAGGGGAATAGAGAGGTTTGACACAGGGCATAAGGTAGGGAGAGAGAGTGAAAGAAATATTGGATATGGCATGGAAGGGAAGGGGTAGAGATGGAAGATGGATGTTGAGCACAGAGAAAGAAGAAAACATCAAATGGGCAGGAGACCCTGGTGAGCAAGTTAACAGAAGACAAACAGAAATCAGGTTCTGGGACAAACATGATTTGAATAATAAAATGACCAGTCAACATAAGGAAAAAAAAAAAAAATTATTTTCTATTTTGTGATTACAATATGTTGGATTTGAAATGGGTATCCTGTCAGAGCTGGTTTTAGAGAGCGAGGTGAGCTCGGACCTAACAGAAAGAGGAAAAGTCTTTTTGTTTATTTTGTTTAGATCACAGCGCCAGTGTGGGGTTGGAGAGAGCAAAGGAGGTGGGGTGGGTGAAGAGGCTACAAAATAAACCCGCCGGGACTTTTGAAATAAAACACCCAAAAGTGAATCGAAAAATCAGTTCAACGGGCCAAATCGAATCAAATCGAAAGTTTTTCCCCTGAATCAGGCAACACTAGGCAAGACTGCACAGTCACTTGAAGGGGCAGTAGCAGTCCAAGCAAATCAGTAAGTCCTGACAGCCTCACAAATTGAAAGAACTATCAGCACCTATTTTATCTTCAATACAAAGTTTAATATATAAAAGCAAGAAGACCAATTAAGCCTTTTTTATAGAATTGTTGTAGGGTGATCATGATTGTAGACTTTAGTTATCAAAATCTCGGAAGGGAAGCCAGTGGCTAAGGACCTGTAAATTAACTGAGGGGGACATACTCGTAAGGGTTCCTAACACTCTTTCACTAGCTCTGGGGTTACTTCTGATATATAGACCACCGTTATTCAGATTTGATTGGTACCTTTCTGTGCAGGGGCCTAAAATGTTCTTCTAGTAGCTGTGATTTGGCAATTTGCAATACCATGAATTCAGAACTATAAGTCTCTGTATGCACTGGGGTAAAACCAGTGCATACAGTTAACATGTGGGATTTGTTGCCAGAGGATGTTGTGAAAGCAATTAGCAAAGCTGGGTTTAAAAAGGACTTGCATAAGTTCCTGGAGGAAAAGTTCATAAATTATTATAGCCAGGTACACTTGAGAAAGCCAGAGCTTATCCCTGGATCTATCTTCTGGGATCCTACCAGGACCCTGGATTGGTCATTGTTGGGAACAGGATGGTTGATGGTCCTTTGGTTCCTCATTATATGGATCTGTGGTAATTTTAACTCCATTCCCTGAGGTTTGGAAAGGGACTATCAGATGTGAGTGTGTGGGTAGGGGTAGGTTTGGGGTGGGGGTGAGATGATGGTGGAAGGAATACCAATTATTGTTTGACTGAATTTAGGGCCCATAAATGTAGGTTTTCAGAAGGAACCCTGATGTAAATGTCCCTTATCCACTTCTCTGAGGACTGCTCCTACAATGACAGCACTAAAGTAAGTTGGGGTAGAGTGGGGGTGTGGGGGTGACAGAGTAAAAACACAGTAAAATTGCTCTGGTAGCTGCTCATGGCACCAGATCCCAGCTCTTGAATAAATGGAAGCAGGAGGAACATGGCAGGTTCAATAAAAAGGGGGGCAGGGGGTGGAAGAAAATAAACACAACCCTATTGTAGTAAGGGGTGAATTTCTGGCCTGCACAGAACGGGAGGGTGGGGGGGAATTCAATGGGTGGATGAGTGGGTATATTGGGCACATCTTGAAGAAAAGCATGAATAGCAATTGGCCCTAACTCAGCTTGACCACTAGGGGTCATTGTCTTACCATATTTAGATAACATTTTAATCAAACTATTAAAAATGCTGAGGAGCTTAGGAAAGCCGAATCAGAAAATGTGAGGAGCGATTATTAATATTAGTTTTATTACCATCAGCCAAACTTCATGGAAATCTGTGGAAAGCCATTTCTTTTGGGGGATTCTGTGAACTTAAGAATGCACAAAGAATAGCCATATTGGGTCAGTCCAATAGTCCATCTGGCCCAATCCAGATCACAAGTACCTTGCAGAAGCCTAAATAGTAGTAACATTCCATGCTACCAATGCCAGGGCAAACAGTGGCTTCCCCATAGTCAACCACAGAATATGAACCTTTCCTCCAGTGTATGACCTCTTGTGCTAAAACTCACAATCTTCATTTTAACTTTTCTAGTTCTTGACGCTCTTCACGTATTTCAACAGTGTTCGATTTCCCATCAGCCAGGGGACACCGTTAGAAAAGATTTCACATCAGACTGCTCTCATATCAAGCAGCTACTTGGGATTCTGTTCTCCGTCGACTATTTCTTACTTCTTCCTCATATATGAACTTTAGAAAGCAATTAAAAACGTATTTGTAAGATAAAATTTTCTAACTGACCAGCTTATACTTTTTGTAATTCGCTGCCTGATGCTCAGCTTTTTTTAATTGTCAACCTCAAGGATCCTCATGGTTTTGCGGTATACAAATGCTATGTTATGCTTCCTAGATACTGTACTAGAAGTTGAACGATATGGGATAAGAAATCATGTGTGGACGTAAATGTAACTTGTTCTTTCTATTTGTGGGTCTGCCTGTCCATGTTTCTTCCACATCTGCGGACTGCGTAGTGCCAAGATGGGCTATACTTACCATAGCAGCTGCTGCAGGGTTGCTTCTGCTACTTTGCATCCTATGTGTCATCGTTAAATGCTGCTGCCGCAAGAGAAAGCAAAAAAAGAAGGAAAGGATTAACTTAGGCAACATCAATGGCTCCACCACTGCCAATCTGGTAAGTGTCCTCCAGCCTCCATCCTGAGAGTGCCTGAAGAGTGTGGCACAGTAGTTTAACACTATATTCTCAGCACCCTGTGGTTGTAGGTTCAAACCCATGCTGCTCCTTGTGACCCTGGGCAAGTCACTTAACTCTTCATTGCCCCATGTAAACCACTTTGATTGTGTAAACCACACAGAAAAATCAGTATATCGTTCCATTACCTTTACCATATCATCCATAGGCTATATGAGGGGCATTCAATAATTTATATACCTGAGTTTGAAAGAAAGTAGCAAGTATGTTGAAACAAGTCTGTGCGTGTTGTGACATGTCTCAAGGAAACTCATGCAGTGCAGGTCTAACATTCCAAGAGACAGGATGTCAGGAGAGTCCTCATGAGAATCAAGTAAGAAACTTCTAGATTTGGAGCACCGTTAAGTGATAAAATTTTCACAAAAAGAAGGGAAAAAGCCAAAGGAGATCTATGAACGCATGACTTCAGTTTAAGGTGAGTCTGCCCCAACATCCTACAAAGCAAAATTTGGGAGCCAGCAGTTTAGGTGGGGTAGAGAGTCTATTGAAGATGACCCTCACATTGGACGGCCTATGGAAGCAACTTCCACAAAAATATGCAAGAAAGTAGAGGATTTAATTTTGTCAGACAGACAAATTAAGGTTTCCCAAATAACTGAAGAAATGGGCATTCCAGCAGGTACAGTTTGAAAAATAATTCATGAAAAACTGGGCATGTCCAAGGTTAGTGCAAGATGGGTTCCAAGAATGCTAACACCATGTTAGAAGGCCAAGAAACTTCAGTGCTGTCAGGAGAACTTGGAAATGCTCCATGAAGACCAAGTAAATTTTTTTCATTGTTTAGTGACTGGAGATGACATTTGGGTCTATTACAAAGATCCTGAGCCCAAAATGGAGTCAATGCAGTGGAAGCACAAGTCAACCTCCACCCTACAAAAGTTCAAGAAAGAAAAATCTGCAGGCAAAATCAAGGCAACTGTCTTCTGGGATGATGAAGGATTTTTGCTTCTGGAGTTCATGCCACCCAAGATAACCATAACTGGGGAGAGTTACGCCAAGACAATGATCGCTTTGTGAGAGTCAGTCAAGGAGAAAAGATGAGGAACACTCACAGTAGGCATGCTGCTGCTTCATGAGAATGCTCCTGTGAACATGTCTCGACAATCACAGGCTACCATCCGAGAATGTGGGTTCAGCATCTGAACCATCCACTCTACAGTCCTGACCTGGCTCCCTCAGATTATTTCCTGTTCCAAGTTTTGAAGAAATCTCTCCGTGGATTGCGGTTTTCAAGTGATGAAGATGTGATGTCCTGGTTTGAAGAATTCTTTTCAAAGAGGTTAAAGTTGTTGCAAGGAGAGTGGATGACGTATACGGAGCTATCAAGGGACTATAATGAAAAAAATAAAACAAAAATATTTTTGAAAACTCTTGTCTTTCCTACTGAGGAAGATAAATTATTGAATGCTCCTCGTATATCACTATGGACATAAGAAATGCCATTCACTCTATATAACTCTGCTAGTCTGGGAAGTGTCAGCCACCCTCTGTTCGCCACTGCTAGCCTAGAAAGTTTTATCCATTCACCATCTTGATTCATGTGTCTCTCTGTTATACTTGTGACTAGTCCTCTATAGAGACTCAACATATATACAGCTTAGGCATGGCAGTAGCTGAGACCTCTCACTCTAGTACTGAGACACTGGCTCTGTTTTCCACAGGTACAGCCAGACCTGGAGGATCTGGATGCTCGGCTCAAGGATGAGAAGAGAGGGCGGCTGCAGTATTCACTGGAGTACAACTTCCGCAGACAGGAGGTAACACAGAGTCCACTAGTCAAGGAGTCATCCACCACCCTGAGTTGGAGGAGATAGGAGTAACACATTAAAGCCACATGTACTCACTCCCCCCCTCCACTCAGCCTTTATTGGACTACTGAGTCCAGTTTCTGGCTCTCATGCTTAAGAAGAGTGATAATAAATTGTAGTAAAGGTCACAAGACAAATATGGATAATTTGACCTCTGAGGAAGGACTGAAGCCGAGTTTGTTCAGTGGAGAGAAGGAAGGGTGGATTACCAGCATTTTTGGAAGACCTAAAGATACGAACAAAAGAACAGCCATACTGGGTCAGACCAATGGTCCATCTAGCCCAGTTTCCTGTTTTCAACAGTGGCCAGTCCAGGTCACAGTACCTGGCACAAACCCAAATAGTAGCAACATTCCAGAACCCCAAAGAGTATCAAGGTTCTAGAATCCCAAAGAGACACAACATTTTATGCTACTGATCCCAGGGCAAGCAGTGGCTTCCCTCATTTCTGTCTTAATAGCAGACTATGGACATTTTCTCCAGGAAGTTGTCCAAACCTTTCTTAACCTCTGGCTGTTTCATTGCTGAACCAACCACAATGAATCATCCACAGCAGCACCTGACATCCCCTCACACCCCCACATAATAAGAGTGTCCTCCTGAATCCCCCAAGTTAGGAATGTCCTCCCCCCCCCCCCAAGCCTCACAAGCTGCTCACTCCAGTGAACTTATAAAGAGGTATGCAGGGGGTGGGGGGGGGGCAGAAAGGAGAAGAAGCACCAGTGGGGGAGGATGAGAAGAAGGAGAGGCACTGGCTGGGGGCAGAGAGGAGAGACATCGGCAGGAGGGGAGGAGGAGAGGCACTGGGGAGAGGCAGAAAGGAGAGACATCGGCAGGAGGGGAGGAGGAGAGGTACTGGGGAGGGGCAGAAAGGAAAGACATCAGCAGGAGGAGAGGAGGAGAGGCACTGGCGAGGGGCAGAAAGGAGGAGAGGTATCGGCGGAGGAGAGACACCAGTAAGAAGGGAGGGGGCATAGAATAGGAGAGGTACCAGTGTGAGGAGGAGAGGCACTGGTGAGGGGGGGTGGAGGAAGAAGGAGAGGTACAAATCATGGTTCATGGTAGCAGTTGTGAAGAGGACAATTCATTGCGGCCATGATAAAATGTCCTTTGATGAATCAGCCACGATAAATCGTCCCATTCCATAGCACCAGCACTCCTCTTTCATCTTTAAGTTTAGTGACAGGGGTAGGAAGAGCCTGAGAATCAACCAGGGAACTCTTCCGTGGTGCCAAACTACACTCCAACGCTCCCTCCCTTTCAAAGTTATTATAGGCGGTATAACAAATGATAATAGAACTTGAAACTGAAAAGTGATAAAAACCTCCCCTCTGTGTTTTTAATTCTTAATAGCAAAAATGAAAAAGCTCAAAAACAAAGCAGTCACTTAACTTGCATATTCCATCAGCAAATTTAAACAGTCCAGCCGAGACTGCAGGGTTTCGCAGTCCTTTGAAACCACTGCATTAGGGAAAGATCTTCACGCTGCTACCTCACGGTGCCATACGCTCAAAAGAACAACATATGGCGGCATCAAAAAGTGCGAAACTACAAATGTTATTGTATTAACCATCTTTCACTGATGCTTCCTCGCATTTCAAAAAATGTTCAAAAGTTACACCCCCTTTTGAGTCTCTGTCTCGTTGTTTCTTCCTTTTCTTCAACATCCCATTAGGAACTGTGTGCTAATTCTCTCTTTCCTTCCCTCCCTCTACTGGGTGCAGCCTGGGTTCGCATTGAAGATAAGGTTTTGACTCCGAGTCTCTCTTTATTATATCTAGATCACAGTTGGAGTGAAGCAAGCGGCGGATCTAAAGGCCATGGATAGTGGGGGCACGTCTGACCCATATGTCATTGTCTACCTGACGTCTGACAGGAAAAAGAAGTTTGAGACAAAGGTTTACCGCAAGACACTGAATCCCGTCTTCAATGAGAGCTTCACCTTCCCAGTAAGGGTCCAATGCTCCTGCCAGGGAGACTTCTGCAGACCTTACAGCTGCTGTCACTGGTTGAGAGAACTAGGTTCTCTTCAAACTTTTCGTAAATATCTAAAAACTTGGCTGTTCTCCAAATTGTAAAGTCTTTCATCTCACTATTTCTTTTTTATTTTATTTACTGTAAACCGAGTCGAGCTTTATTGTTATAGAGATGACAAGGTCTATAAACTCAAGTTTTAGTTTAGTTTCTCTGGTTCCTGCTCTGTCGCTTGACCCTCAAAAACTTCCAGCTCCATCCGCTGTCATGATGGTGCTAGGAGCATAAGCAAAATACTCAGTAATGGTTGGCATGGTACAGCCAAGCGTGCAACTGACAAGCCCAGTGGTACATCCTCCCAGGAAACAAATCTCTTCTTATTCCATAAGAACAGTACAAAGGGGCACCGCTGGACAGGCTGGGAATGGCACTAAGTTTCCCTTTCATTCCAGGACTCATGATCAGAATCTAGGGTCCATCATTCTTAGCAGGGAGGGAAGAGCTTTAATTTTATAAGGTGTATTTCATGTGTGTGTGGCCACCTATGAACATCAAAGGCCTTTTATAAAATACCGAATGCCTTATTTATTTTGAAAACTTTTTATTACTTTCAAGAAAAATGACAACTGTCAACCAAGACAAGAAATGCAAGTACAATAAGCCACACCCATCCCCAAAGATACAATAAACAACCCAATGGGACAGTCCAGAAATCACAAATCAGCAACTCATAGAGTATTCAAAATCTGACTGCGGCCTCTCGGATGCAGTACATTCAAATAGGGGGTCTACACTTGAACGAAAGTTTTGCGGCACTTCTGAGAACCAGGTACGGCTTGCGCCTCCCACTGCATCAAGTTATGTCATTTATTCCTCCAGTACCAAATAGAAGGAGGCTGGTCCGAAAGCCAATGGTTCATGATACATTTTTCCCCCATGACATAACACTTGCTCAGAATCAGCCGTTCCCGAGCTAGATCCTTATTTAACAATGGAAAAAGACAGAAAAGCATACCAGGCACTGAGGGAGAATACTGAATACCTTAAATGCAATTGCCTTCTCAAGAAGAAACCAGTATCTGCTGAAACGGAATCTGTGACCAAAACTGGCTGCTCAGCTTTGGCAGAAACTGAAAACAAAATTGTCCCCCTGGACCCGAACAAGGACCCAGACCAGACTAGTAGCAGCTCCCCCCTTTCAAGCCCCCCTCCCATGGCAGCCATTCAGACAGCCACTGTGCGCAGGGCAGGAGCGTAGGCAGATCGCTCCTGCCCTGGTTCATCGCTGGACCACCAAGGTTTACAGCAGACCCAGTGGAGGTCTGCAAGAGGTTCGGGAGAGGGGTGGATGGGAATTGACCCCTCATATTTGGCCCCCAAATCTCGGCTTATATTCAGATAACTGCTCTCTGAAAGTCTAATCTCAGGACATATTGTCTTCTGATCAGGACTGGAAATTAACCAGCTGGAAAGTCTGTAGAGTACTGGGGCTGAAGAAACATGGGCGCTGAATTCCACTTGAATCCAGAAAGCTATGGTCAAACCAAGTGAAGGCTCATGCTCCATTAAGAGAGATGACCACGAGAAGCCAGCAGACATGGACATTTCTATTTCTCAATTTTCTCTTTTTATTTAACTCCTTGCTTTGTTTTTAGACTACCACAAGTTATTTTTTGAGCACTTTGAGGCAGGAAGGATCCAAGATGGAATATACAGAATATGTTTCACAGCAGTGGCTCCCAAACTATAAACAGTAATCTCAAACAAGCTCACATCATCAATGGACGGGGTCAGAGAAGCAGGGCTGACCCTCTCATTCTGGATCTCCATTATGATCTATGTTCAGTAGAGGCAATCAACATGGAGCCTATGCATCAGTGAATATTCACAGACACGGCTCCTTCATCCCATGTGAGCTTCTTGCTAGACTGGAAACCCATACAAATTTACAGGGACCCACACACAAAGCCCTGGGCTGACTTACTACCATTGTGTTGGAACCACTATAGCAGCTGCTGTGTTCATGCTTTGGATAAGTAGGAAGAGATGAGGAAATAGGAGACTCCTCTTTTGTTTGCATCATCAACTGGGGTAATGAGACTTCATAAGCATCAAAGTTGGGCCATATTGGATAAAGTATGGGAAGTACTGGTTCCCCCAATCCTCTCTCATTCCTCTTTTTCAGACAAAAACGTATAGAGAACCCTGAGGTTGAGAAGGTTCAGTTTCATGCTTTGGATACAATCTATGGCCATTCTTCACTGTTTAACATTCTTCCATATGTCTTCTCTAACTTTCCCCCTGAGCAAGAATAGATCAAGCTCTAGAATTTTAGCTCTTCTCTCTCTACATGAGGAAATGTTTTTGATAGGAGGAACAAGGGGGAAATTGAGGGGGTGGGGGTGTGTTTGAGATAAGAAAGCTCTCAAATTTCACTTCAGATATACTGTAGCTGCAAAGTTTCTCAGTTTCAGGAGGGAGAATTTTTGACCAGTCCCTATTTTGAACTTACTTCTTAAAGCTGTGTGATATTTGTAGTCTCATAATGCAACAGGATAAAGTTGTCTGAAATCCACAACTGGCCTTAAAATCTTTCTCCTGTGAATGGGTAACCTGGCATTTCTACCCTAGATCCTGTAACATGGCTACTTTCGTAGATAAACATTTAACTTACGGGACATATTTAAATGGTGAATAAGAATTGTAGATCTTGTAGAACTTTCTTCCTGCACAGGTTGGACAGATTGGATGGACCATTCGGGTCTTTATCTGCCGTCATCTACTATGTACTTAGTAAAATGTCCCAGCCTGGGAAATGGATGCCCTTTGTTTTTCTGTTAGAGCTCAAGCACCAAATTACAGGCTTGTCCCCTTTTCTCTTTCAGATGCCACAGGCAGATGTGGCAGACACTTCCGTGGTGCTTCAGGTGTATGATTTCAACCGTTTTTCCAAGCACGACAGCATCGGGGAACTGCGGCTGTCTCTGGCTGATTTTGACCTGCAGCATGTGATTGAGGAGTGGCAAGAACTCAGCACCTCCGGCAAGATTGAGGTCTGTTTCCAAACTTCCCAGCACAGAAGGGTGGGGAGAGGGGAAGGGAGAATATTATGAGATCAACTTTCAAAGGAAATTATACATTGGCAACTGGTAAACTGTGACTTCTTACCCACAGAGCTGGGCATAATATATTACTAAGTAACATATTACTGGCAATTTATTAGTTTTACAAGTAATGCATTATTTATCACAGTAATCTTTCTAGACTAGTAACTATAACATATTCTTGTTTCCTAATGAAACTAGAGACTATTTTATATTACTTTTGGAAAGTAACTTATCCAACACTGGTTTCTTATTACTTTAAAAGTAATATACAGGTATTACCAGTGATATGTTGCCATCAATATATTATTGCTACTATTACCTTCCTTACCCTTTCCTTCAATTTCTTTCCTCTCCTTTGACAATTGGAATTCTTTCCTCTCAAATTTAGATTTATTGTCTATTGTTCATTGCTTTGTCATCTCCTCAAGAAAGATGGTATATTAAGTTATAGCAAACAATAAACCGTAAGATGTTACTTACAATTGATAAATTAAAAAGTGATATATCACCTGGACCAGATGGTATACATCCTAGGATACTAAAATAATTCAAACATGAAATTGCTGACCTGCTGTTAGTGTCGCTAAAATCATCTGTAGTAGATGAAGAATTCCAGAGGGTGGCCAATGCTATACTGATTTTTAAAAAGGGTTCAAAGGGAAATCTGGGAAATTACAGACTGATAAGCCTGACTTCAGTGTTGGGCAAAATAGCGGAAACAATTATAAAAAAACCAAACAAACAACAAATTGTGGAACAAGTAGACAAATATGATTTACTGGGAGTCAGCATGGGTTCAGTCGAGGGAAATCTTGCCTTAGCAATTTGAAGGAGTGAATAAACATGTGGATAAAGGTGAGCCAGATGATGTAGTATATCTAGATTTTCCGAAAGCTTTGGACAAAGTTCCTTATGAGAGGCTCCTGAGAAAATTAAAGAATCATAGGAGGCAATGTTCAGTCATGAATTAGGAACTGATTATCGGATAGAAAACAGAGGGTAGGGTTAAATGGCCATTTTTCTTAATGGAGGAGGGTAATTAGTGGAATGCCACAGGCATCTGTATTAGGAAAGGTGAAATTTAACTTATTTATAAATGATCTGGAAATTGGAACGACGAGTGATGTGATTAAATTTGCAGATGACACTAAACTGTTCAAAGTTGTTAAAACGCATGCGGATTGTGAAAAATTACAGGCAGACCTTAGGAAATTGGAAGACTGGGCATCCAAGTGGCAGATGAAATTCAATGTGGACAAATGTAAAGTGATGCACATTGGGAAGAATAATCCAAATCATAGTTACCGGATGCTAGGGTCACCTTATCTCAGGAAAGGTTCAAAGAAGAGCGAGCAAAATGATAAAGGGGATGGAACTCCTGTCATATCAGGAAAGACTATAAAGGTTAGACAGCTGAGATTGAAGTCTACAAAATCCTGAGTGGTGTAGAATGGGTACAAGTGGATCATTTTTTTACTCCAGGTAGCATGGAGATTGGGGCTTCGCTTAATTCAGAATGTGGCAGTGCATCTGATCTTCAACCTAAAGAAATCGGATCATGTTACGCCATATTTTAAAGAGCTTCATTGGCTTCCAGTTGAGAGCAGAGTGATATTCAAGTTCGGGACTATTTGTTATAAGGTCCTGTATGGCCAATCACCAGGTTACCTCCTGGATCAATTCACTCTCTTTGCTCTAGAATGTCCATTACAACATATATCGTTATTTGTGTGTCCTTCTGGCTGCATCTACAAAAGATTTTCACAATGACTGTTTGCATTTCAGGCTGCCGGTTGGGATGCTGAGCTTCGTAAACTGTTTTCCCTTTCTTCATCATACATGCATTTTAGAAAACTACTGAAATCAAGCCTGTTTATTAGATTCTTGGGAACTTTACTGTTGTTGTTTTAATCTGAAACTTTGTAGATCAATGATGTTGTTTCAATCTCTTTACCCATTGTGAACTGCATCGAACTGTGAGGTTTGACGGTCTAGAAATGAAAATGTTATGTTACCACGGGCAGGGGGAGGAGATGTCCCAAGATGTGTGGTATAGAGGCACTGTGAAACACTAAGAGCCTCATGAACCACGAATGTTTGGGAACCACTGACTGGTGATTCCCCAGTTCACTTTTGAAACTACATTTATTGCGGCTTTAAAGTGAATCGAAGGGATAGAGGGTGGGTGAAGACACAATGCCAAAGAATCTCTCTACAGCATTTCCTCATGCAACGCTTTACTTTGGCGTGTTATTGTAAGAAAGGATCCTGAAGAAGGGTATATTACCTGAAATTGGGCACAGCTGAGCTGGACAGCTTGGCAGAGAACAAGTGGCAGGAATTTAATTGGGAAGGTGCCTGTTCATAGGACGTTAGAAACACGTGCGGAAGAGCCGAAGATAAGATTTGTGAAACACGCCGGTTTTGAACACTTGGGGCTCCTTTTACTAAGCTGTGGTAGCGTTTTTAGCACGCGCTGCAGATTAGCGCATGCTAAGCCCTGCGCTATGCGGAAAAACTAACGCCAGCTCTATGGAGGCATTAGCGTCTAGCGTGCGCGGCATTGTAAAAGGAGCACTTAGTTGATAATAGTTTGAACTCGTTGCGAATATTTTCTATGAATTAGTCACGATTAAGTGGGTTACACTTTATGATTTATTGCACAAAACGTACGCCTGTGATGGTGCACAGTAGGGCTTGAGAAATAGCCCTTTAAATACTGGTTCGCCAGCGTCCCGATAGCTTTTACTACTGCACTGAGGGTACATTTCATCAAAATTTGGATTTATTAAAGTACACTAGGGTCCTGCCGTGTTCTCAACTCCTCAAAATTATTACCTAGGGATTTTTGTTTGTAAAACTGCTGCTGGTATTCTTGTATATTGTGTGAACATTCACCTAGGGCACTCGATTCTCTTGCACTGGCTCTGCCTGCATAATTTCTAAACAGCTCAGATCTTGCCCAAGGATTTCATATCCTGTAATGCTTAACAGAGAAACCGTTCCACAGTCAGGACCATAGAACACAAACAGCTGCAGGACTTTTGCCCTGATTCACTTAAGAGCACTTAAAGTGCTCTTTGCACTTGTTTTCACTTATAGAATGTTTTCTCTTGCAAACATTGCAACAAATAGAAGTGTCAGGCAGAAGAAACCAGGGTTACCCTATGGCTTCAGAAAAGGTAGGATGGATTGAGGCATCCGGGTTATACGTCCATTGAAAGCAATGGAAGTAAAACCAATGATGTCTCAAACCGTCCTCCTTTTTCTGGAGTCATAGGGTAACTCTCCTCCAGATGCAATGTTCAAAACTGTGACCAGTATCTACAGTATATTGTGTTCTATTATTGCCCCAGGGATGAAGAACACCCCACTGCCAATTTCTGTAATCATCACCGACTATAGCTAAAGAAAACAGTGACACCACCTGACAGGGCATTGTCTGACTAGTGGTCATTGGGCCAGATAATGAAAGGATTACAAATTTATTTTATTTTAAGTTATCAGGCCTAGATTGAGAAAGTATAGTTTTCAAGGGCAGGGGGTTAAGTTATTTTCTTTAGTACTTCAGAGTTAAGAGGGCTTCACTGCAAACATTTCTCTCTCTTATTTCAGCAAGAGCGCTTAGGAGAGATCTGTTTCTCGCTAAGGTATGTCCCCAGCACTGGCAAGTTAACTGTTGTCATCCTGGAGGCCAAAAAGCTCAAGAGAATGGACACTGATGGATTTTCAGGTGAAATTAAGCAAGAGTTAATGGGAGGGGCCTGGGATGGGAAAAAAAAAGTTATTATGTGCAAATCAGTTATAACGACAGTTAGGAGTGACCTATTTTGTTTCTATAAATTGCCACTTAATGAAATAAGATAACACTTTTTTCAGCTATAATGGCAAAATAACGCACAGAATTTAGGAAGTTGGTTGGTTGGGCTGAGAACTTTTCAGCACGCCCTTGTATACTGAAGACATGTATGAGAGAATCTGTTGGGAAGGGCTGCTTCATTACAGACTGTGTTTTGCATAGAGATGAACTGGTGCAGGAAGGATTTGCACATCCTGCCAGGTGGCAGCTTTTTTGCCAGCTAGTGTTCCACTTTGCTTTGTTATCCTCAATTATAATATTACAGACACAATCAAAAGGAAACACTTTTTCTTTTTTTATTAATTCTTTATTCATTTTCAAAAATACATTAAGTGTTAAATATATTCATTCACATTAACAATAAATACATCACTTACAAACAATCATTGATATATTTCATAAATTCTTATCCCTTCCCCTTTCCCATCCCTCCCTCCCATATATTCCATTATCATATAAAACATATAAGGACATAAGCAGTGCCTCCGCCGGGTCAGACCATAGATCCATCCTGCCCAGCAGTCCGCTCCCGCGGCGGCCCAAACAGGTCACGACCTGTCTGAATCACCAGAAGGGGCCCCCTTGCCACCTTGGTTTCTCGTTGAAGTCCTATCTTCCCATCGAAGTCCTAACCCTCCGGTCTTGCACATGCACGACCTGGTTGGCTTTCTATACTTATTACCTGGTTAGCTTTCTATACATGTGTTACATCCCAGCTCCTCCCTCAGTATCCCACGATCCCTTTATCCCTCAGGAATCCGTCCAATCTCTGTTTGAATCCCTGTACCGTACTCTGCCTGATCACTTCCTCCGGTAGCGCATTCCAAGTGTCCACGACCCTTTGGGTGAAGAAAAACTTCCTTGCATTTGTTTTGAACCTATCTCCCTTCAGTTTCTCCGAATGCCCCCTCGTACCTGTTGTCCCCCTCAGTCTGAAGAATCTGTCCCTATCCACTCTCTCTATGCCCCATATAATAATAAACTTCCCCCCCCTCCCTATACCTTAAGTTGATAAATATAAGGGAAACAAATTCAAATTAATCTTTACAATACTTTGTCAATGGTTTCCACACTTCCTGAAACTTCTTAAAATATCCCCGTTGTAATGCAATAAACCTTTCCATTTTATAGATATGGCATAAAGAATTCCACCAGAAGTTGTAATTTAATCTCCTCCAATCCTTCCAATTATATGTAATTTGCTGAATGGCAACACCAGTCATTATGAGTAGTAATTTATTGTTATTCGCAGAAATCTGACTTTTTGCTCTCATTTCCATACCAAATATCACAGTATCATAGGATAATGCCACTGGGTTATCTAATAAATTATTAATTTGGTCCCAAATTGATTTCCAAACATTCATAATACATGGGCAATGAAAAGGAAACACTTTTTCAATAAATAGACTGCCAAAATCCAAAGACACCACTCCAATTTTCTTCAAGTAGACAAGAGGAGAAAAAAAAGACCTCAGAACATAGCCACTCATTATGATTAAGGCTAATTGAATCTCCTTGTCTTGAAAATGTTTATTCAATTGCATGAAGTTGGGAGTTCATTAAAAAAAAAAAAAATTCAACAAAATAAGTAAATCACACAAGGCAACTTTTTCACTTAAATTGTCTTGTGTGATAAACTTGTTTTGTTTAATAATTTGAAAATTATGATGGAGATGACCTACGGTCTGATGGGTACCAGTTTTTTCAAATAAACTCCCAACGTCGTACATTTTATTTCAGTTGGAAGACAAATTTTTTAAAAAAGTTTTGAAGACCAATGAAAGAGATTCATCGAGTCAGTTTTTATGATTATTATGATAAATTCTGAGGACTTTTTTTCCTCCTCTTTTTCTACTTAAGGCCCCCTTCACATGGCATGGCAAATGCACCAAAGCCCAGTCAATTCCTATGGTCTTTGGAGCATTTGCTACAGGAGAATCGCTACCACTGGAACCACTTTATCCCCCATGGCCATATGTCTTCTTCATCTTTTCTCTTGCCCTTTTTTGATGTCTCTCTTTCTGTTTCTTGTTTTATATTTACATCTTTCTATGCCTTTAATTTTTTCCTTCCATCTATTCTCCTTTTCAAATTTCTCATCTGCTTCTGTAACTTTTTATATTATTTCATTCTGGTTTTTGGCCTTCATTTCCTCTTTGTTTTCTGTCTTCCTTTCTCCTCCTCCTCCTTTGTCACTATGCATCTGTCTTGATTTTTAATCATTCTTACTCCAATGTATGTCTTATGGGTTGTCTTCCCTGTTCCATCCTTCCTCCCTTGCTCTGTCACATTCCTTCTTTGTAACTCATCATCACATCCATCCATCCTCCTTCTCGTATTTGCTCTGTGCACATCTGTCGCTTTGCTTCGTTCTCTCACCTATGTCCTTCCTTCTCTTCCTTTGTGTTTTTCAGATCCGTATGTTAAAGTACAGCTTATCTTGAATAAGAAGAAGTGGAAGAAGAAGAAGACAGGTGTCAAGAAGAACACGCTGAGCCCATATTTCAATGAGGTCTTCTCTTTTGATGTGGCCTTTGAGCAGATCCAGGTGAGCATTGCAGCAGTGCTCAGCTCTCTACTGTAGTTAACATTCACATAATTGGTTTGAAAGGTTGATTTCATCGGCATCGTTGCCATGGTAACTGAATAGAAATGCCCACAGAAAAAAAGAAATATACAAAAGGATAGGCAAATGTAACATTGGTCTAACTATGATCATTTCTTTCCACCCTCTACTCTCACTTTTCATTCTCCTTATTAACCTTCATTCTGCCGTTTGAGTTCATTTATCTTCCCTTCCTTTGCATTCTCCTCTTCGTCTCCTCGTTATTGTTTCCTTTCTTCTTCACAGAACGTGGACCTGGTCATCTCAGTATGGGACCATGACAAAGTTTCAAAGAATGAAGAGATTGGCAAAGTGTTCCTGGGTTGCCGAGCCACAGGCAACCAGCTGCGCCATTGGTCAGATATGCTGGCAAATCCCCGAAGACCCATAGCTCAGTGGCACAGCCTTCAACCGGTGGAGGAAGTTGACCAGGCTCTGGCTCTAAAAACGCGCTTCAAATTACCTTTACCAACTAGCTAACACAAGGCTCTCTCCTCAGCCTGACTTCATGCAAGTCCCCAACAGAAAAGGAAGAAGCCTCAGCTGGCTCTCGTATCTTTCTGGCTTTGTGTAATATCAGAACTATGGAGTGTATTGGCATTCACTCAGGTACGAGCTAGCCTGGAGCATGATCTCAGTGGGGTAGCAGCACAAAGATGAATTTCCCGTAAAAGCAGATGTTTGGATTGTGGGACAAAAAGCCAGTTCATAAGACGATCAACAGCCATACATAAAAAAGTAGGGTTACTATAAGTTCTATGCAATACTGTACAGACAAAAGGGAGGCCATCCCTGCTCTATGAGATTTACAGTTTAGTCAACAGATGGGTAATGAGGAGCAAGTAGGACTCCTGAACTGTAGCCAGAATGTTAGGAGTTCATATTCTCTCTCTTTCTTTCTTCCCTTTCTCACACTGACAAATGGCTGGTTGAGGTAGAATCTGTAATGGAACTAACTGTTGCAGGGGTCCAGCCGGGTCTTGCCTCATTTGAGTAAGTGGAACTGACGTTTCATCGCATGGCTGAAACATCATTTCCACTTACCCAGATGTGACAAGACTCAGACAACTGCAACAATCATGACACCTAAGAGAACTCTATGAGGAAGACGACTTGAAGTGGTCCAGAGGAGGGCGACGAAAATGGTGGAAGGTTTGTGCCGCTCTCCCCTCTGCTGACTCATTGATCACAGCTCCGGAGCCACCATCAGCTGGGCAGAGGGAAGGAGAACGGCAGCTGCAGGCAGGCAGGAGGGGCTGTGCCTAGTGATTGCCCTTCTGAGCAACCCAAAAAAAGAGAGGATACAGTCGTAAAAATATAAAGGATCAGGGAAAATGTACTGTGTGTTAGTTTACCAGAAAAACCCACTCACACCCAGTTGTCAATCAACAGACAGAAAATCAAAATAATAATAAATATCAAAAAACGGGCCTCATCCACCAGTGACCGGGACTCAACAGTACCCTAAGCCACTCGTATCATCACTGGTCCGAAAAACAAGCATTCCATTTGCACAGTTTTTAAGATATCGTCGAGTATGCAATTCTAAAGAAGACTTTCTCCAAGAATCAAAAATTTTAGAACAGAGATTTATATCTCGGGATTATCCTCACCCTTTGATTAAAAAAGCTAAAAAACGGGCATTGAATAATCCTGATGTCACCAAAAATTATTAAGAAATATAAAAAACATTTACCTTTGCTTAAGACTCTTCCATGTTTTGCCAATAAAGAATTTATTTTTTCTCATAAGAACATAAGAATTGCCACTGCTGGGTCAGACCAGTGGTTCATCGTACCCAGCAGTCCGCTCACGCGGTAGCCCTCTGGTCAAAGACTAGTGCCCTAACTGAGACTAGCCCTATCTGCGTTCGTTCTGGTTCAGCAGGAACTTGTCTAACTTTGTCTTGAATCCCTGGAGGGTGTTTTCCCCTACGACAGACTCCGGAAGAGCGTTCCAGTTTTCTACCACTCTCTGGATGAAGAACTTCCTTACGTTTGTATGGAATCTATCCCCTTTTAACTTTAGAGAGTGCCCTCTCGTTCTCCCTACCTTGGAGAGGGTGAACAACCTGTCTTTATCTACTAAGTCTATTCCGTTCATTATCTTGAATGTTTCGATCATGTCCCCTCTCAATCTCCTCTGTTTGGAGAAGAAGAGGCCCAGTTTCTCTAATCTCCTCCAGCCCCTTAACCAGTCTAGGAACATAAATTTGGGAGATTGGCTATGCCATACATCTAAAGAAGTGTTTAGTAATGAAGAAGAGACCAATGTACAGGGTCATAGTCCCTGTGGACATTGTGTTAATTGTAGCATTATGGCTATTATGTCCGGTTTTGTTAATCCTACGGATGGTAAAAACTATCGGTTAAAACGCAATTCTAATTGTCAATCATCCAATGTGATCTTTTAGATATAGGTCAAACTTCACGGACTTTAACAGTCAGGTTGACTGAGCATAAGAGTTGTTTAAACACTCGCAGAATATCAGCCCCTATGATAGCTCACTGTGTAGATCAACACACTTTCACTAATTTGAGTTGTGTTGGGTGATTGAAAAACTAAGTCCATCATTAAGAAGAGGCGATATTAGGAAATTGTTATGGCAAAAAGAACAACAGTGGATCTATCGCTTACAAACTTTAGATCCTTTAGGTCTCATCACTACATATGAATGGCAACCGTTTCTACTGAACTAATAGATACAGCTTTTTCTATATATTGGATGCTGTGTTGGTACACATACATATTTTAATGAAGACACGTGTCAGATTCTTAATTAAAGCTTTTTTTGTTGTTGACAGTCCTGTGCTTAGCATATCACACATCACGAGTGTGATGACGTCATGCCGCCCAGCTTCTCCGCTTTTTTGAACAAGCTGGGCGCGTCTCTCAGCCCCGCGGCCATTTTGACGATGGCTATCGCTACTGGCTGACGCTGCAACCGGTTTTGGAAAGAGCAATGCTGAGTTGAATGTATTGGATTTTTCTCGCCTGTTAGGGCGAAACAGAAGTTCTTTCTGTCGTGAACATTGGGGAACGAGTTCCAGCAGTTTAAGTTACTGGATGAAAAGAACATCTGCGTTACGAGAAGCGCTCCCTGAAATAGGTTTTGCTAAACCCTTCTCTTGTTTTATACATTTTGATCTTGAACTAATGTTCTGCCTCCAACTGTAGCTATTACAGTTTGTTTTACACAGAATTAACTATTTATTCACACGCATTTGAGAGATTTGACGGAAGAAGAAGAACTTTTGAGAAGCAATTTATGAAATGAGAGATTGATTGCTATAATAAATATGTACGGAGCTTTTTTTGAACCAGTGATGATACGAGTGGCTTAGGGTACTGTTGAGTCCTGGTCACTCGTGGATGAGGCCCGTTTTTTCTCCGATTTATTATTATTATTTTGATTTTCTGTCTGTTGATTGACGATTGGGTGTGAGTGGGTTTTTCTGGTAAACTAACATACAGTACGTTTTCCCTGATCCTTTTTCTTCTGAGCAACCGCCAGGCACAGTTCCTCCCCCTTTTAGCAGGGCTGCTCCACATGAATAGCATGTATATAATTTACATGTTATTCGTACTGAGCATCACCCGATTAAAAAAAAAAATCACTCCCACCATTTTTTTTTTTTTACCGTGGTGTCAAGGGTGCTGTGCATTCTGCCCTCAGTCATTTGACCTTGTTCCCTGTCACTGTTGTATCCACCCAAACTTTTCTGTCTCACAGCCAGGGCAGGATTCACCAATAGGCCAAGTAGGCACGTGCCTAGGGCCTGAAATGGTCAGGGGAGGCCTGATGAAGGAGGGCATCAACATTGTTTTTTCCAAACGGCAATGGGCCCCTCCAGCATCGATCGGCAATGCGGGTCCCCCCTGATCAGCAACGCGGCCCCCCCCCCCCATCGACGGAAAGTAAGACAAGCAAGCAACGTGGGTAAGAAAGGTAACGGGAACTGTAATTGTGCAAGCGGTGCTGCTTGCCCAAAGCTTCCCTCTGACGCAGCTTCCTGTTTCCGCCTGGGCACATGGTGGGGTGGGGTAGGGGGCCCAGTGTACTTGTGTGCCTAGGGGCCCTCGACAAATTAATCCTGCTCTGCTCACAGCCCACCTTTCTAAAGGATTTTTTAATCTTCCAAACTCTTGCTTTTCAATAAGATAAAAATTTCCCTTGGAAACAGAAGTAAGATTTCTATGTTTCTGTAGTAAAACAGCATGAATAGCTGTGACAGGAGAAAGCCAGACTCTGTAAAGAGGACATTAGCGATCAAGAAAGTAAGGGTGATGATGTGATAATGGAGTTTAAAAATCCATTTTAAGGTTAATTGCATGTTAATACCAGCTGATCTGTGCTTTCTTTCCTTTTGAGCACAGAAACAATCTCTGCTTTTAATCAGAGAGAGATACTGAATTTTTTTTGAGGCCTGACATTTTTATCATTCAGAGATCCAAGGTAGGGGCTCCCTCCATCTTGATGTATGCAGTTCTAAATGGGGGGGGGGGGGATGGACACTGGAGAGCCTCTGCTTCAATTATTTTAAGAAAATCAAGACCGTCTGAGCACATGGAGCAGAAGCATTAATAATTTGGCAGCACGTCGCTGAACGGCAGAAAGGAACAGACCCATTGCCAGTCAGCAGAGAAAATACAGAACCCAAAAGGAGTTCCACTCCATCAGAGCTGCTCAGATTTGTTCACCAACAGATAAAGGCATCAGTTAAAGCTGAGTATTTGAGGAAAAGAAACAAATTGTCACAGTCGCTCTAATGCCTCCCGATAATTTGTGAGAACTCTGGCATAAAATGATTTTTTTAAACTGCACTGAAATAAAACAAATCTGACAAAATACAACGTAACATACAAGTTCTGAGTCTGAGGCTCAGGAATTACCTCAACATTAAGAGTATCTTTGCCATCAGTACACAGAGATTTCCCTTCGGTTCACTGTTTCTAGAGTGGGACATCTAAATGCTACGATCTATAGTGCTGAAAAGCGTACACAGAGCTGTACATTTTGACATTTAATAGACTGTCCCTTCTCAGAAAAGCTTACAGTCTAACTTGGACAGATATAGGGTTACCATATGGCTTCACATAAAGGAGGACGGACTACTTCACAGATAGCAGTAATAATGTTTTGGCTCTGACTGAATCACTTAAAACTTCTTAACTGAGTGTTAAGTTTTGTGGATAATATTGGCATTGTGCTGTTGCTTTCTTCAATAACTGCTGGTAGAATATCTTACAATGCTGTACTCAATCTATCTGGACAGTCCCACATTAAACTGTATCCCTCTATCATGGGTAGACATTGTCATGTCCTACTGCGACTCACCATATTAACGACAAGCCAGTTATATAATGTGGTCTCCGCTGCTTGTAGCCCTGAAATCCTCTTTTGCGGCCTTCAAACAGTTGACTGAAATGCTCTTCAAATCCCGTAACTATGTTGATTTCAGTCTTGCCCACTTGATATAGTAATCTCTTAAATGTGTTACTCAGGAGTCTCATTTAGGGGATTTGCTACTGTCGACAATCTAAAACAAAGTGAGTTTTTAAAATATAGTCTGGAAGTGCTATAGAATCAGTCTCCAGATAAAACAGGGGAAACAAAACCACCAACACAAAAGCACAAAAACACAGTGGAATTGTCCCAATCAGAATGGTGAGCACTAAAACAGTGTCCTTCAACTCATCTGATGAATGCAAACGCCTTTATTAGTTCAAAATCTTGTGTATAGATCCAAAGACTCAACGACCCGACATGCACATGTTTTGGCCCGCCTCAGGAGTCTACAAATACATACATGGATATATATGTTAAAAACATACACATTATCTATAACATTAATAAATAGTGTTAAAAACATATGGAATATGATATAAATAAACAAACAGCAAAGAATAATCACAAATGCTAAAAAATAGACATGTAAATTCATTAGAACCAAAATAAACAAATCTAAATTAAACACAAAAGCAAATACATACATCAGTGTCCTATATATTGTATGCTATTACAACAGATGCAAAGCGATTATAATAAACAACCTTCACAACCCAATAAATATATGCAATTCATATTAAATTTAAAACACCTAACATCTAGAGCAGGGGTAGGGAACTCCGGTCCTCGAGAGCCTCAGGTTTTCAGGGTTTCCCCAATGAATATGCATGAGATCTATGTGCATGCACTGCTTTCAATGCATATTCATTGGGGAAATCCTGAAAACCCGACTGGAATACGGCTCTCGAGGACCGGAGTTCCCTACCCCTGATCTAGAGAGTTAAAAAATTATTAATAACATAAAAACATATGCAGGAGTAAGATATAGGGCTACTTCAGCATTTGGAACCTAGGACAATATGAGACTTTATAGTCTACAGCCCAGAAATATTAAAGAAGAGACAAGTTAATCTAATCATGTATTTTTAAAATAGGTATAACTTATGGGCAGACTAGATGGACTGTTCAGGTCTTTTATCTGTCATCATTTACTATGTTACTATTATAGACCTCTCATTCAAATTCAGTATAGCAATCCTAAAATCCCAACGGGCTAGATATGCTTCTAGGACAAGGCTGAGAATGCTGAACCACAATAGGAGCCTGAAAATTTGGGTGTCACAATATTGGTATTGCTGCCCTAAAGACTTAGTGAGTGGGGGTAGGGGTGGCTCAAGGAAGGATAAACATGAAGAGCACCAGAGCGCCAACTTCACTGAACTGGTTCTGCCATCAAGAACAAACTCGTAAACTAGCTAGAACATAACATATGCCATATTGAGTCTATGACCAATCTGGGTCACTAGGAAGTAGGCAGTTGATCCTAAAGAATAGGTCCAGTTTCTGCAACTATCTTGCAGGGATGAATGGTAACCTACCAAAGGCTACTTGACTAATATATCATTTGGCATGGATTTTTCCACATCCTCTAACAACAAATTCCACAGCTTGATTGTTGAGTGAAAAAGAAATACTTTCTCAAGTTCGATTTAAATCAATTTGTTAGCTTCGTGGGGCATATGAAGAGCATAACTCTTCCCTATTAATCTGTTCCACTCCACTTAGATTTTATAAACCTTACCATATCCCCTCTAAGGCATTTCATTTGTTCAGCCTTTCTTCCATTTCACCTCATGTAACAACTTTGTTGACCTTCTCTGAACCTTTTCTAGTTCCGCTATATCCTTTTTGCAGTAAGACAACCAGAATTGAACACAGTATTCTGTTGTGCCATGAATTTATACAGAGGCATTACGTTTCTTCATTTTATTCTCCATTCCTTTCCAGATAAGTCCTTACATTTCATTTGCTTTTTTGACTTCCGCTGCCCACAATGATTCCAAGGTCCTTTTCCTGGGTGATGACTTTTAATATAAAACATAGCATTATGGTTAGAATCATTTTGCACTTGACCACATTAAATTTCATCTGTCAGTTTTAACGCCCACTTCTCCAGTCTGTCGAGGTCCTTCTGCAGTGCCTTGCAGTCTGTGTTTTAATTATTTTGAATATTTTTGTGTCATCTGCAAATCTGATGAATTCCCTCATTTCCCTCTTTTCCAGATCATTATAGAATGTGTTAAACACCAGCCCAGGGGCACTCCATTTATTAATCTTTTTTTCCATCAGAAAAACTCACCATTTACTGTAGTGCTAATCTTTGCTTCCTAGCTTTTAATGAGTTGCTGATTCACAGAAAGACACGGTCTCCTCTTCCATCATTTTTTAGGGGCCCTTTTAGCAAACTGCATTAGCTGCTAATGTGCGCCTGATTCAGCTTAAAATAACATACCATGGGACCAGTGCTCCCTCTAAGCGGGCGGGTGGTGTGAGCAAAATTTTTTCCCCGGGCGCTAAAAATATCGGGCGCCAGCGCCAACTCGCCCGATTCTCCTCTCGCCGCGGCCTGCCATCTCCGTACGCCGTGCGCTGTGACGTGACATTGTGCGCTGCGAGGCAATATTTTGTGCGCCAGCGCACGCCAGCGCAGCTTAGAGGGAACACTGCATGGGACATATCTAGGCTTCCTGTGGTAACTGCCAAATCAGGTCATGCTATATTTTTTTTAAGGAGGCATTTCTAACTAGTTAGTGCAGGAAAACCATGCAAAACCTTACTACCTACAAACTGGGTGAACATAAGAACATATGAATTGCCACTGCTGGGTCAGACCAGTGGTCCACTGTGTCCAGCAGTCTGCTCCCTCAGCGGCCCTTAGGTCAAACACCGGTGCTCTAACTGAGACTAGCCTTACCTGCGTACATTCTGGTTCAGCAGGAACTTGTCCAACCTTGTCTTGAATCCCTGGAGGGTGTTCCCCCCTATAACAGCGGTATATGCTCACATTGTAATTTTTGAAAATGGCTGTGTGCTAACGGCATGAATGCATGGTACTAATATGAGTGCATGATCTTTTAATATTGCATGACAGCACTTAATAGTCTTTCTAAACACTTAATAAGGAGATAAACAGAAGATAAAAAACTCAGTCTTGAAAAAGTGCTATTCTATAAACCATTATTAAGGAATAACCACGTGGTTTAGAGAGTAGCATTTTACACCTGGGAACCACATTTAAATTTGGGCACAGCCATTTGCACCTTTATTCAAACAGAAAAGCTGCAACCAGTGGCGTAGCAAGGATGGAAGGTGCCCGGGGGTGTTGGCGTCCCTCCTTGCTCTCTTCTCCGTTCCACCACCCCACTGCACACACTCATCTTCCCTTCCCCCAAACCTGTTTAGTGTCCCTGGCACGAGCAGCATCTCTAATTTGCTGCCCAAGCTAATGTCAGCTCTACTTCTGATGTCACTTCCTAGTTGAGAGACCAGGAAGTGATGTCATAGGGGAACGCCGAGGCCAGCGCAAGGAGGTTAGAGCTGCTGCTCATGCCCTGAAAAGCTGGAGGTCCCGGGGGGGGGGAGGGGGGACTGAAGGCGCTAGCATGGTGGGGGATGAGCAGGGGAGCAGCGAGTTGCCCTCACCAAGACGGCATCTGGGGTGGTACGCCCCCCACTTACTATGCCACTGGCTGCAACCCCAATATACTGCAATATCTAGGAAGGCCGCCTCTTTACAAAGAACTCCCAGGGAAAACCTACTGCACTACAAAGAAAAGAAGACCTGAGGAAAGTGTCTCTTCTAGTGACATACAATCCAGAGCTGGAAAAACTGAGAAAAATAAAGGACCTACAGCCACTACTTCAGGAAGAGGAAATACTGAAAGAGATATTCCCAGCTTCACCAATGCTACCATTTTGACTACCATCTAGTCTGAATCAAAAATTAGTGAAAAGAAAAACTCCCAACAGAGGCTCACAAAGAAGGGGCCTCCCAGGGCTCTGTGACTAAGATCCTCATATCCAGGTGTCATGGAAAAGATGTGGGTTGAGCCCGGACCCCACTCAGAAGAGAACACTGGGAGGATGGGGTTTGCAGAGGGTCTAACTTTAACTCTTGAAGGGACTTGGTTATGATCTTGAGCAATGAAGAGGACTTAAAGAGTCAGCGAATGGAGGGATCCGCTCCCTGGTCTATGACCAAAATCGCCTTCTGGTCCTCCATACGAGAGGCTGCTTCTCCCACAAGGGAAGCCTAACTTTGGTTCAGTAAAGGGATAAATTTGACCCCAAGTCTCTGTCTGATGGACCTTCAGAGTCCAGAATAGCCTCCACACTCTGAGTATCCAGAGGGCCTGTACACTGGACCACTTGCCAGAGGATCTGACAGGTGGAGTTCGGCCTTGTGCATAAACCTGCCAGAGGAGATTAATGAACTCCGGGGTAAAGGCCTGAGTGGGCAACTCTCCTTCTCCCTTAGTATGGCATAATTGCCTTTTCTTGGGCTACGAAGCCTCTATGCCCTTACAGTGCACAGTACCACTATCCTGGGGCTCCAGGAAGTTTTTCTTTCCCTTTGACAGGACAATTTGCCATTCTCCAGCTCTGGAAGACTGCGAAGGAGTAGGATTTGAAAAGCTGTGATTGACATCTTATGCAGTATGCTTGTGAGCATAGATAGATAATCCTATGGTTCAGCATACCATCCCTATTGCAATGGAACAGAGTTTATGAAAAAAAGAAAATCTCTTCACAGGATTGAATCAGCAGGGAAGACACAACAAGTGGCAAAGGCATAAGTACAGCAAGAAATGCAAAAATGTTACTCCCGGAACCATTCATGGATCAAATATCAGACACATGAAAGGTTTCAATTCACCTCTGCTTAACCAAAGAATGAGTGATCGATAATTGCAGCCAGGACAGAAGATTATGGATGAGATGGTTTATAGCAAGCATTGAAAAATCTGTAGATTGTGTAAAAAGGAGCTGGAAACAGTTACTCATCTCGTTTACAGATGTAAAATCCCCTAGTGGTGATGTGATGTAAATTATATTACAATTTAATTTTTATAATTAAATGTATGAGATGTTATAATCATGGTCAGATGTTTCAATAGGTTTCCCCTTCAATTCACACCAACACAGAGGTTAAACATTTAAATATTTGTATTTATTTGTAGCTACTTAAGAAAACAATTGAGGGTGAAAGAATAAAAAACTAAATAGATATGTCCAGCAATTGTTGTTATCAGATGTTGTTTAAACATGGTAAATTAATTTTAAATATAAATGAATAGCAAAGCTAATTTACCATTCATGTGTGATCAAACTTACATTGATTACACTATTTTAGTTAGCGATAATATTCAAACCTCAAACAAACACGTCATGCCTTTCAACTTAATACCAACTTTGTTCCAGGATTTCTAGAACCACAGGTAAGTATTTGACTAGGTGACTCTTAAAACCAGGGAGTGTTTCTCAGTCCCAAAATTCAATAAAATACAAAAAGTGTTATATGTGTGCACACAAAAATAAAGTGTTAAAAAAAAAAAAATCCTGTTTTTACTGGTATCACTGAGTTGTTGTCCTGTCATCTGTCTCAAACCAGAAGCTCCTCTGAAGATCCAGATGGTTGCTACTATCTTATCTGTAAACAAATGAAAAGAAGCAATACCCTAACCTTCCTGGATGATTGCAGGATAAAATGTTAGTGTCTTCTTAGGCTAAGGCCATGTATTTCTAACTAACTTTTTACTAAGCCACAGTAGAGGTTTCTACTGTGCACTAAATGCTCCAACGTTGCTCCGATGCTCATATAATTTCTATGAGCATCAGAGCAGTGTCAGAGTATCTAGCATCTTGGGCCACAGTGGAAACCTCTACCACAGCTTAGTAAAAGAGGGACAAAATGTGCAAAAGAACAGATAATTCTTTAATCCCTAAGTGACCCTCCCTTCAAATAAAAAAAATGTTTCCAATATGAAATCAGCTCAGAGTTTCAACACACATACTTCACACAATATCTGAGCAACCTCAGCTTTATCTGTATATCCAAGTATTTTTTTATTCAGAAATAATGAAACTCCTCAGTACTTACCTCACAGTCTCACAGTTCCTCACACAGAGCCTACTAGTGTATCAGGAATACTGACTGGAAACAGCACTGCACCAAAGAGCTTCTTAGAATACCACGGACAGGCTGATCTTTGCAAAAAGTAAATTTGATCATGTCTCTCCGCTTCTGCAAAAACTTCATTGGTTTCCAATAATTTCCAGGGTTTACTTTAAATGTGCCCTCTTTAATTTCCCCGTCTTGGAATTCTGTAACATCTGATATCACCAGATCTACTACAAAATTTAAATTGTCCTTTCCAACGTCGAAAGGCATTATCTACATTGGCAAATTAGGAAATCTCTACTTTTCAAAATTACTGAGTTGTGAAATAATTTTTCAGTTCAACTACACGATCTGGACTCTTTCCAATTATTTCGAAAACATCTGAAAACTTGGCTATTTTCAAAGTTGTGAATTCTGCTCCTATTCATAATATCCCAAATTCATATTTTACTTGTTCTCTTTTCTAATTTTTGTAAACTGTGCCGAGCTTTATTGTCATAAAGAAGATGCGGTATATAAGCCTAAAGTTTAGTTTAATGACACAGTGACAGAATTTGTCACCGTCCCCATGGATAACCATGGGAAACCATCCCCATGTCATTCTTTAAGGAGAGAGGGAAGAATCAGAGTATGAATGGGCACAGCCACTGACCCTCAAGCCTTGCATTGAAGAATTACATTACATTAGTCATTTTTATTCCATCATTACCTTGTGGTTCAAGGTGGATTACAGAAGAGGATTTCTGGACATGTCCAGAAGTGTTACAGAGTAATTCTGGTGTAGAATTCTGGTGTAGAAGGACTGAGGTTGAGATAGACACTAAAGAATGACACGGAATGGTTTCCTGTGGTTATAACCCAGTTGGAAACATTGCCCCCCTAGAAAAACATTCAACATTAAGGGATTCTACTGATGCCCTTCTGTTGGAGAGATAGGCCAAATGCTAAAGACAAGAATCAACTCACATAGGCACCACAAATACATCAAAACAAAATAACTTGTGGAGAAAAATCTTCAAGTACCACAAAATGCAGTCTGAGCCCATGAAAATGCGCCATAAAGATACAGAAATATTTCTCATCAAGTATACCTGGGTATGTTTGTCAATATATGTTATACCTTATGAACAACTCCAGAACAAAGCTTTCTTGGTAAGATGCAAGTAGTAGGGATAGCGTTAGCATAAAATACGAGTGATTATGATCATAATTCACATACCCTGGCTTAGGGATGAGGTTCGCCAAACTAACCCATTTGGATAAATTGCTCCCAAGACAAACCAAGGTGACATAGAGCACTTTGCAAGACCAGAACACTACATCAATGACCCTAAGAACTGTTAATCACTAACTGTTAACCATTCAATCTGTAACATCTTTAATCAATGTAAACCACATAGAACTTCATGGTCCCGCGGTATATAAATTGTTATTATTATTAGTGTCATTCACTTATATATATTATGTTTCTGTCATAGTTTGCTCATTCCTGACTTGAGGAAGCAGGTTCTGCCTTTGTAAACTTTAAGTTTTAGAGTGGAAAAGTAGCCTAGTGGATAGTGCGGTGGATGGGGAACCGAATTCAATTCCCAATACAGCTCCTTGAGACTCTGGGCACTTAACCCTCCATTGCTTTAGGTACAAACTAAAAAGAGATTAGGTTTTTACCTTGATAATATATTTTCCAGTAGATAGGGCTGGTATGCTGAATTGAGGGCCTTCCATCCACTTCCGAAAGTCCGTTGCAGGAGATACTGATTACTGTTTTCAGCACTTCCTCCTTCTCCCTGCTCTCTGCTGCCCCCAGTCAGTTTCAAAGCTGGCGACAGCCCTACAGAAGAGAACAGGAGAAGGAGAACAGGGAGAATCCCTACTGATCTGCTCACAAAATAGAACACAAACTTAACAATTCTTTACAAAAAATAAGCCATAATAAACTGTGGAACCCAGGGGAAAACCCCTAAGGAACTATGTACATTCAATACACAATTTGTTCAAATTTACAATAGCTGGTAGAAAGTTCAGAGATGCAGCCTTCAGGCAGCAGATGGTCTAGGCACATCGACAATGATGGGAGTGGGGTTTTTTCAGCATACCATCTCTATCTACTGGAAAAGATAGTATCAAAGTAAGAACCTAATCTTTTTCCAGTGCAATAGGGATGGTATGCTGAACCAAGGGATATCCTTAAACAGTCCCTGAAACCCGGGTGGGAAAGATAAGCCTGCCTGCAAAACTGAGGCTCCAAATGAGGAATCCTCTTGTGCCGCCACATCCGCCCTATAAAATTTGGTAAATGTGTGAGAGACAACCAAGTCGCTGCTCAACAAATCTCGTCCGGTGGAATGGTTCTGGACTCAGACCAAGAAGAGGCAACCCCTCTAGTCAAATGTGCTTGAAGAATGAAAGGAGGCTGCTTTCCACAGACAACGAAGTTCAGTAGGCCTTCTAACAATCTTATATGGGTAGGTAGTTTGTTCCAGTAGAGCGAGTAAGATCTTTTTCAGGTGTTCTCAAGGTGGAGGGTTTGACCTGCGTTCACACATTATCGCTTTTCATCTTGTGAGTGGAGCGTTTGATTTGGGGTATAGGGTGGAAGTTTGGAGGCCATATAGGCTGGTACCATGTCATGGAAAAGTTTGTAGGCAATCACTAAGCCTTTAAATATACATCGTAGATCGGCAGCCAGTGGTCTCATATTCAGAGATTCTTCAGGAGTCAGATGGTGGCATTTTGTACTCATTGAAGTCGATGGATGTTTTTTTTGTCAGCCCATTTAGAAGCACGTTGCAGTAGTCCATACGGGAGAGCACAAAAGTGTAGAGTAGCTGTGAGAAGTCTGGTTCCAAGAAGTACCATCTGATTTTTTGTAGCTGCCGGAGGTAGTAGAACAAGGCAGGTACTACTTAGAAGATGTGGTCAGAGAGTGAAAGGTCGCAACTTTAATGAGATGGTCCCATCCTGCATGGTAGAACATGCGGCGCAAGGGCATTCTTCTGGTGCCCAACTGGAGCAAACTTCCCTTGTGGTTAGAATAAAAAATGAGGCTTTCAAAGAAGTATGAGAACTTAGAATTCAAATAAGGAAAAATCCAAAATGGCCACTGCCAGGATTTCCCACTGAAAAAAACAACTGGAACTACATTGGAGGACAGCCAAAACCCAGTGATTTTAGGATTTTGGGGATGGGGAAACAAGGCTACAACAAATTACAGCCACAAAAACAACAAATTCAGAATTCCTCCCCTCCCCCCGCCCTGTGGGCTGCAACAGACCTATTCTGCAGCCCAGCTTCGGTTCCTCTAAGGGTAGCTGGAAACTGAAGTGGACCTCTACCACCAGGAAAGCTGCCTCTTATGAATCTTCAGCTGCCAGTCAGGCCACTGCCAGACTGAGCCTCAACCCCCAGTACCATAATCCAAATGCCGTGAGGAGGGGGAAGGAAAATGCAGCTGACACAGTGTGCATTCCAAAGAAAAGCAGTTGGTGTCCATACAGCCTGCACTAGCACTCCTGTTCAAGTCAAGGAGTGAGCAAACCCCAAGTAGAAGAAAACCCCAAGCTCCACAGTTCAAGCAGACTGGCTGAGCAGGATCCACCTGTCAACTGCAGACCAAAGTCTGCTCCTCTCAGCAGGTTAGGCAGTCACCAGAGCTATACTGGAACACAAAGTCCCACAAAAAAAACAACAAAAAAGTAGGAAACCCAAGCAGATCAAAGTTGCTCCTGCAGGCTCACTTGCAGAAGAAATAACTGACTGGGAGGGGGAGGGGTAGCAGAGAGAAGGAGGAGGTGCTGAAAGCAGTGATCAGTATCTCCTTCAACGGACTCGCGGGAGTGGATGTAAGACCCTTGGTTCAGCATACCATTCACCATCCTTATTGCACTGAAGTACCTGCCTAGTATATGTAAACTGCCTTGATTGTAGCCACAGAAAGGCAGTATATCAAGTCCCATCCCCTTTCCCCCATTACAATAAAAAAGGTATCATCATCTTCTCTTTGTTTTGTTTCTATTTATTAACTAGAAAAAATGAGAAATCAAACGCATTTCCAATCATTCTGTCTCTGTCTTTCATTAGAGATACAATTTTAAATGAGTTTCATTTCGGGACCGGAACAGCCTTTTCTCCCATTGCCAGATGCTGGTAATGAGTTTTAGCATCTCAGTCTCAGGGAACTGCACAGAGGACTGGAAGAGGCTGCTAAAAGGTAATTCAATTAGCAATCAAACAGAGAAAGCTGCTGCAGGCAGAAAACACAAGGGCTAATTGGAAGCCAAGGGAAAGGAAGAACAGAAATTTATTAGCTACCACATACTAGCTACAAGACTGGTGAATCTCCAGTAGATTGGAAATGTTCAGCTAGTATCCATGTGCAGATCCTGCCCAAGTGGAAATGCCTGGGGAAAGACTGCTTTTAATCCCTTCCATTTTGATATTTATACTTCTAATTGTCCTGACCACCAGTGTTCCCGCTAAGCTGCGTTGGCCTGCGCTCGCGCACAAAATATTACATCGCAGCGCAAAGTTTCTCTTCACAGCGCACACACGCGTCGGTAAGGTAAGGGGACGCATTGGGGAGATTGCACTTCCCCACAATTGCCATGCTTCGGTTCCTCTTCTTCCTTCCTTCCTCCCCCCCCCCCCCCCGCGGGACCCTGCGGCACCATCAACTCTTACTCCCTCTAATGTCGGCCCTGCAGCTCCAGACTTCCTCGCACCTTCTCCCCTCCCCCTTTGGATCGCTATTATTTTAAATGTTATAGCCGCGGAGCTGTATCCATCAGTGGAGATGTCTAACCTCGGCCTGCCCCGGAACTCTTACTGCAACAGTGACTTCCTGTTCCTGCCTAGACGGGCGTCTGCTGCAGTAAGAGTTCCGGGGCAGGCCGAGGTTAGACATCTCCACTGATGGATACAGCTCCGCGGCTATAACATTTAAAATAATAGCGATCCAAAGGGGGAGGGGAGAAGGTGCGAGGAAGTCTGGAGCTGCAGGGCCGACATTAGAGGGAGTAAGAGTTGATGGTGCCGCAGGGTCCCGCGGGGGGGGGGGGGGGAGGAAGGAAGGAAGAAGAGGAACCGAAGCATGGCAATTGTGGGGAAGTGCAGAGCTGCAGGGAAGAGTGTTGCGGTACCCAGCTGGAGGGAGAAGGAAGATGAGGGAGGGAATTAAAGGAGATGCCAGGGCTTGGAGCGTAGGAGGAAGGTATGCCAGTCTAAGGGAAAAGGAAGGGGGAGATGTGAGAGCATGGAGGGGGAGCGAAAGATGGAAGAAAAGGAAAGGAGAGAGATGCCAGAGAAGCAGGGAAGGGGAGATACCAGACTATGAGGAGAGGGGTGGGAGAGGGAAGGCGAGGAGAGAGATGCCAGACCAATGGGGTGAAAGGAGAGATGGAAGGGGGAGGCATACAGTTTCTGGAAGGGGCATAGAAGGAGAGAAGATGCCATATAGGGGAAGAGAGACGGCAGACAGTGGATGGAAGGAAGAGAGTTACAAGAAGATGAGGAAAGGAGAAACCACAGAAGACAAAGGTAGAAAAAAAATTTCTATTTATTTATTGCTTTAGGAGACATGTGTCACTGTTTCTGTGAAGCATTGTATGCAGAGTCCAGCTTCTTGCTGGTTCAATTTAACCTTTGTCTATGTATTTTTATTTTATCCCCCCTTTTACAAAACTGTGAAGCGTTTTTAGCACCAGCCTTGGTGGTAGCAGCTCTGATGCTCAGAATTTTATGAGCATCAGAGCTGTTACCTCCGTAGCTAAAATCCACACTACAGTTTTGTAAAAGAGGGAGGGGTTAGTTTGTGATTACATATTCCTTACTAGGCGAAGGTGTTTTCTGTGTTCTGTGTGTTCGAAAGACATGGTTTTCTGTTAGGATTGACGGTGTAGGATTGATCTGTGCTGGTCTGGCTTGTTTAGTTTTACAATGGGTGTATTGATGTACTGCTCACTGCAATATGTAAGATGCTGCCTTTTCCTAGGTACTCATGTGTGACGTGTGGTTTGTTACTAAAAATCATGTTTTTCTTACAGATGGGGGGGGGTGCCAAAAAATGATGGGCCCCGGATGTTACATATGCTAGGTACGCCACTGTATGTAAAGATACCAGAAAGCTGGCGTAGCAAAAACTTCTAAGTTTTGAGTATTTAACCCTCCCACAATCTCACGGGCACTCGTTTCAAGTTTATTGAGATTTTGATTTAAACGCAATATCAAATATTTTCAATGCGTATAACAAAAATAAATTTGGGGAAATAAATAAAACCATTTGAACCAGTGTTCCCGCTAAGCTGCGCTGGCGTGCGCTGGCGCACAAAATATTACATCGCAGCGCAAAGTTTCTCTTCACAGCGCACACACGCGTCGGTAAGGTAAGGGGACGCATTGGGGAGATTGCACTTCCCCACAATTGCCATGCTTCGGTTCCTCTTCTTCCTTCCTTCCTCCCCCCCCCCCCCCCGCGGGACCCTGCGGCACCATCAACTCTTACTCCCTCTAATGTCGGCCCTGCAGCTCCAGACTTCCTCGCACCTTCTCCCCTCCCCCTTTGGATCGCTATTATTTTAAATGTTATAGCCGCGGAGCTGTATCCATCAGTGGAGATGTCTAACCTCGGCCTGCCCCGGAACTCTTACTGCAACAGTGACTTCCTGTTCCTGCCTAGACGGGCGGCTGCTGCAGTAAGAGTTCCGGGGGCAGGCCGAGGTTAGACATCTCCACTGATGGATACAGCTCCGCGGCTATAACATTTAAAATAATAGCGATCCAAAGGGGGAGGGGAGAAGGTGCGAGGAAGTCTGGAGCTGCAGGGCCGACATTAGAGGGAGTAAGAGTTGATGGTGCCGCAGGGTCCCGCGGGGGGGGGGGGGGAGGAAGGAAGGAAGAAGAGGAACCGAAGCATGGCAATTGTGGGGAAGTGCAGAGCTGCAGGGAAGAGTGTTGCGGTACCCAGCTGGAGGGAGAAGGAAGATGAGGGAGGGAATTAAAGGAGATGCCAGGGCTTGGAGCGTAGGAGGAAGGTATGCCAGTCTAAGGGAAAAGGAAGGGGGAGATGTGAGAGCATGGAGGGGGAGCGAAAGATGGAAGAAAAGGAAAGGAGAGAGATGCCAGAGAATCAGGGAAGGGGAGATACCAGACTATGAGGAGAGGTGTGGGAGAGGGAAGGCGAGGAGAGAGATGCCAGACCAATGGGGTGAAAGGAGAGATGGAAGGGGGAGGCATACAGTTTCTGGAAGGGGCATAGAAGGAGAGAAGATGCCATATAGGGGAAGAGAGACGGCAGACAGTGGATGGAAGGAAGAGAGTTACAAGAAGATGAGGAAAGGAGAAACCACAGAAGACAAAGGTAGAAAAAAATTTCTATTTATTTATTGCTTTAGGAGACATGTGTCACTGTTTCTGTGAAGCATTGTATGCAGAGTCCAGCTTCTTGCTGGTTCAATTTAACCTTTGTCTATGTATTTTTATTTTATCCCCCCTTTTACAAAACTGTGAAGCGTTTTTAGCACCAGCCTTGGTGGTAGCAGCTCTGATGCTCAGAATTTTATGAGCATCAGAGCTGTTACCTCCGTAGCTAAAATCCACACTACAGTTTTGTAAAAGAGGGAGGGGTTAGTTTGTGATTACATATTCCTTACTAGGCGAAGGTGTTTTCTGTGTTCTGTGTGTTCGAAAGACATGGTTTTCTGTTAGGATTGACGGTGTAGGATTGATCTGTGCTGGTCTGGCTTGTTTAGTTTTACAATGGGTGTATTGATGTACTGCTCACTGCAATATGTAAGATGCTGCCTTTTCCTAGGTACTCATGTGTGACGTGTGGTTTGTTACTAAAAATCATGTTTTTCTTACAGATGGGGGGGGGTGCCAAAAAATGATGGGCCCCGGATGTTACATATGCTAGGTACGCCACTGTATGTAAAGATACCAGAAAGCTGGCGTAGCAAAAACTTCTAAGTTTTGAGTATTTAACCCTCCCACAATCTCACGGGCACTCGTTTCAAGTTTATTGAGATTTTGATTTAAACGCAATATCAAATATTTTCAATGCGTATAACAAAAATAAATTTGGGGAAATAAATAAAACCATTTGAACCAGTGTTCCCGCTAAGCTGCGCTGGCGTGCGCTGGCGCACAAAATATTACATCGCAGCGCACACGTTTCTCGTCACAGCGCACGATCGGAAGAGGCGTACGGCAGATGGCAGGGCGGCGAGAGGAGAATCGGGCGAGTTGGCTCATAACTTGCTGGCGCCCGATATTTTTGGCTCACGGTGAAAAAAGTTTGCTCACAACACCCGCCCGCTTAGAGGGAACACTGCTGACCACTCAAGAAAATGTAAAAGTCCCTGAATTATGAGGAAAGGGTTAAAAGGGCTGACTTTGTATATCTCTGATGACTAGAGCACTAGCTGGAATGGTCTTTGAAGTACAGCATACTGGTACTTCTTTGCACCAGTTGGCTGAAGATAGAAGGATCAGGAACCATTGTGGCTAAGCATAATCCATTCCACTAACTTTCTATGACTATATAGAATTCAAATCCATTATCACTTTCTTGTCCTCTCCGATTACACTTATGAATAAACATAGAAACATAGAAATAGACGGCAGATAAGGGCCCATGGCCCATCTAGTCTGCCCACCCTAATGTCCCTCCCCTACCTTTTCCCTGTGAATAGATCCCATGTGCCGATCCCATTTGGCCTTAAAATCAGGCACGCTGCTGGCCTCAATCACCTGTAGTGGAAGACTATTCCAGCGATCAACCACTCTTTCAGTGAAAAAGAATTTCCTGGTGTCACCTCGTAGTTTCCCGCCCCTGATTTTCAACGGATGCCCTCTTGTTGTCGTGGGACCCTTGAAAAAGAAGATATATTCCTCCGCCTCGATGCGGCCCGTAAGATACTTGAACGTCTCGATCATGTCTCCCCTCTCTCTGCGCTCCTCGAGCGAGTATAGCTGTAATTTGTCAAGCCGTTTTTCGTATGGTAGATCCTTGAGTCCCGAGACCATCCGGGTGGCCATTCTTTGCACCGACTCCAGTCTCAGCACATCCTTGCGATAATGCGGCCTCCAGAATTGCACACAGTATTCCAGGTGGGGCCTCACCATGGATCTATACAATGGCATAATGACTTCCGCCTTACGACTGACGAAACCCCTTCGTATGCAGCCCATGATTTGTCTTGCCTTGGACGAAGCCAGCTCCACTTGATTGGCAGACTTCATGTCCTCACTGACGACATTTCGTCAATGTGTTACCTAATCCTATAGAACTCATCTTGCTCAGTAACCTGCGGTGTGGTACGCTATCGAATGCTTTGCTAAAGTCCAGGTACACGATGTCCAGGGACTCCCCAATATCCAGCTTCCCTGTCACCCAGTCAAAGAAGCTGATCAGGTTGGATTGGCAGGATCTCCCCTTAGTAAATCCATGTTGTCGGGGATCCCGTAGATTCTCCTCATCCAGGATCTTATCTAATTGGTGTTTGATTAGAGTTTCCATTAGTTTGCTCACTATCGATGTTAGACTCACTGGTCTGTAGTTTGCTGTCTCCATCTTTGAGCCTTTCTTGTGGAGTGGAATGACGTTAGCCGTCCTCCAGTCCAACGGAGGACTACTAATGCTACTATTTCCATGTGATGAATAACCTTGCCGCTAACACCATCCCTGTCACACTCAACTCATTCCTCAAACCTCCTTCCCCTTCAACACTCCTCTTACTCTACCCCAAATTTGGCCGATTTCCTTTACAACAATATTCCCCATATCCATCTTAAGTTTTCCCATTAAATCATCCTTCCTTCATTCCCTTTCCTCATCCTTTAACTCCCTCTTTTTACAAAATTTCCAAAAAAGTTCTATTTTCTTACCTACTACTTATATCTCCTTTGTGGTCATCTATTCTGCACCATCTGTCACATCCCAGTCTATAACTGTGTACTACAATCATGCCCACAGCCTTTAAACATGATGCCATCAAGCCATCAACAAAAAACATCACTAGACCATGCAAACATCTAATAATGACTTCCAGTCTCCTTCCTTCCTTTAGAGCAGGGGTGTCAAAGTCGGTCCTCAAGGGCCACCATCCAGTCGAGTTTTCAGGATTTCCCCAATGAAGAAAAAAAAGTCGCTCCGAGGGCAATAACTCCTGGCTGTAAGAGCAAGAATTCACATTGATGTCTCTGCGTGTCCCGCGCCAGATCTGGAAACATTAATATTTTGTGTCCAAGAAATTCTTTTTGTTTGTTTTTAAAGAAAAGTCTAAGTAACCAATTCTTGTCTGGTGCTAATGCAACCATAAGAAGAAGCGTTGCCACATCCCTATCCGAGAGTTCCAAGGTTGTTGAGCTATTAAGTGGTTGTTGGTTATCTTCTTGTGATTTTAATTGCTCTCTACTTTTGATAGGCAAACAACACACTTGGGTTAGTGGTGGTAACATATCCTCTGGAATTTCTAAAGTTTCCATCATATAACGTTTGAACACGCCTCCAGGAGTTACTGCCGCAACTCTAGGAAAATTGATCAATCATAGGTTGTTGGTGCGAGAGAAATATTCTAAAGACTCTAGTTTTCTTCTTAAATTGGTGTTAGCTCTCACTAATGTTTCTGGGATTTGGTTGGAAACTTTTCTTTCCTGAGAAAAGTTCACGGTGGAATTTTTTTAAATCTTGTAATTCAACTTAAAAATTTTTAATGCCAGTTTCTTGGGCTTTAAGTTTATGCTCCAGCTGAACCAGCAGGGGCGTAATTGATTTTGCCAGGTCTGCCACAAGATCCCAGATAGCTTCAAGAGTTACCTCGCTGGGCTTCTGAAGTGTAAAGGAAACATTTTTAAATCTTTTATAACGACAAGCCTTTATTGTTGGATAAGTAAACATATGGATTCCACATGTAGGCCTGTTAGAGCAATTCCAAAAAAAAGGGGCCAAATATTAGTTTAAAGCAAAAACAAGAAAATTTAGCGACCCGATTTCCGTCCAAACCGATTCACTAACCTCTGTCCCGATCATCCTCCGATCTGCACATCAAATGAGGGGGAATGGCATTTAAATGTAGGCAGGCAGCGATTCACTAACCAAAAACTGCAACACCGACTAGGCTGGCCGATCAGCAAACAAGCGACTGCTGGGGACCAGTCGTCCACTGCTTTCCGACTGCATCTCCTGCTCTCTGCTCCGACTTTCCTGCTGTCTGCCCCGACTTTCCAGCTCTCTTCTCCTGCTCTCTCTGCCCTGAGCGCAGCCCTGCTTCTGCCCTGGCCTTCCCCCACAGTGCGAGCCCGTGGTTTTAACCCATGGGTTTAGAGTGGGTTAAAACCACAGGCTCGCTGGGCTCACTGAAAAGTTAAAAGTTAAAGTTAAAAAAAAAAAAGTCGCTGGTCTTTAAGCATGCGCAGACCATCTACAGATGGTCTGCACATGCGTCGGGATTGCTATAGAGTAATCCATGCACTCGGTTGGGGGCGTGATTCCGATCGCCCTCATTTGCATGAGGGCGATTCGTGAATCAGCCCCTCGGACGTGGATCGGATCCCTCGCAGATCCGATCTGTGCCCTTAGTGAATCTGGGCCATTGTCCCCAAGAGCCAACGTTTTCAAAATAATTGGAGGTGTTCATCCCATCACAGATTTCCGCTCTCTGGAGACCTCAACATAGGGCGGGTTGAAGCATTCACTGCACTCTCAGAGCTGTCGCTTGTGGCTTCCGTAAGAAATTGCTCTTCGTACCTGGCCTTGTTTTTCTGGCCTTAGACTAATCAGTGGTGACCATGCACAGCAATTTGTGCCTGTAAATGAATAGAGATAGGAAGGGATATATTGTTTCTGTGAATGATCATCTGTGCTGTTTTGTGTTCTAGAATACATTTCAAAATCGGTTACAATGGATAGTTTACGTCCTTTGTTAATAATGCATACAGATAAAATGGCAGCTATTCAGAATGTCACACCTTCTGCTCATATATCACTAGTATTGTTCTTCCTTTGTCTTTCAGGCATTAAGAGGGCATCAGCTGCAGAAAAGCCTGGCATTGCAAAGTTCCCTGCAACATTCATCCTTTGCCACTCATTCTCAGTGTTGTGCAGGTAAAACCCACTGTCCTGGCTCTCATTTTGAAAAGAGAGCCAGTTAACACATGAAGAGTCTGTCAGTTGCAGCATCACTCTGCCTCGCCTAAGCCTTTAGGTTGGATTTCTCAGTCCAGACCTGGAGTCTTACCTAACCAGTTTGGTTTTCAGAATACCTTTACACTTCTAACTCCGTATTCACGGTTCCGTATCTGCGGTTTTGCTTATTCACGATTTTTCGGCTGCTGACTCCGCCCCCCAAAAAACATCATCACTAAAGTTTTTTTCCTTTTACTGTACAGTAAAAAAGTTTAGCACTTACAATTACTGTTCTGTAACTCTGAAAAACGCTGCTTCCCAGCATCCCTAGAGAGAAAGGCTTCTTCCCAGCATGCATGAAATCGCTGGTTTGCTGCCCTGAAATCGCTGGTTGGATGCCCAGAAACCGCGAATAACAGTTGAAAAGGTATTTGCGGTTTCAATAGTAAAAATGAAGGCACTTTCCCAAAACCGCGAATAACATATAAAAAAGTTATTTGTGGTTTTTACATATTCGCGCCTATTGGCCGCCCGCATCCACCGCGAATACGGAGGGAGAAGTATAATTAGTATGCATGAAATAGATTAATAAATGGGAGGTTTCCAATGTATGCAAATACATCCCGATGTAACAACCCCAAAAAGTCCTCAATGTTACTTAATTCAAATACCTTGTAGCATGTTTTTTTGAGTGCTCAGAAAAAAAGGTTTGTGAGGTTGGCCCACCTTCTGTCCTATGCATTTCTCCAAAAATGCCACTTTTCACTCTGGACATACAGAGGCAGCGGAAAGGCCTAAGCTGGTTTTAGATACATCTAAAACCGGGTTTGATTATCGGTCTTTTTGATCGTCCAAGTACCAATTTAGACCACTTTTTGTACGTGTTTTTTTTTATTATTATGAGCCCCTTACTGTCCAAGAGGGGGGTGCTGGAAAGGTCTCAGCCAAACGAACCAAGTTTCTAAATTCTGAGCTGAAAAGAGTGTTATCTTATTTCATTAAAGGTCAACTTGCAGAAACAAAACTCTATGTTTTGACATTGTTTCCGATCATTCTCTTCTTGGTTGGGCTGAAAACTTTTCAGCACCTCCTTGTAGTGTGAAGAATTTCGGTCTGTGTTAACCAGAGCTGAGATTTTCATGTCATTCTCTACTTGGTTGGGTTGAGAATCTTTCTGTACTCCCTTGTATGCAGTCAAGCACATGACAGGTAATAAATAATCTACTGCTATATATAGCAATTCAGGCTCATAAATATCAATGTATACATATGTATTCTTTGAAATGCTCTCAGTGTGGGTAAAACTTGGCATGATGTAACTCTCCACCTGTTCTAAGAGATGCTCCATACCTGCAGATGTGCAAAAATCATTTTATTTGGGGGTCATCCTACCAGCTGCAGTAACATGTGCAATTTCAAATGGCATACTGTGGAGGTGGTCTAAGGTAAGTTGCAAATGTTTGCAGCGAGGGGGCATATCTGGAGGCGGAGAGTGGGCATTTCTGTTCTAATCAGCATGTTGCCATTGCCGTATACTCACTGATTAGCTCAGGATTAACGCACGAGCCGTTACCACCTACAAAACAGGTGGCAGCAGGGGTCCACGTGCTAGTTTTTCTTATTGGTCACACACTAATGTTGCCATTAGCTTGTGGCCATTAAATCGGAGAATGAAAAAAATGTCTCTTTCTGGCTGCGGTGGACATGGCCTTAGTGCATGAGAAAAACCTGCATAAGAGCGTGCTAAAGTCTTTTTTTGTTTTGCCACAGCTTTGCAATGGGGTCCCTCAATGTTTAATACTAATTATTAATAGTACTGGGGGGCTTTTAGTAAACATCAGCACATGTTATCTGCGGCAGGGCCCATAGCAATAAAGTGCGCTAATCGTTAGTAAAAGACCCTCAGTATTCATTGTTGACCCGCTGAATTCCCTATTATCTTTCCCTTGGTTTTGTCTTGTTTATGGTTATGTTGTCTTATTAAAGAAATGACAATTTTGCATGAGGTAAAACTCTTTATAGTTTATAAATCTTTCCTTTTGGCTAAGTCTTAATAATAATATTGTCATTTATAGCTAAAGAGACATACGATGAAGAAACTGTTTTATTTTACTTTTGTGATTATGATAAACATACCCAGGGCCTCAAAATAGGACCTGGCGGGCCGCGAGTTTGAGACCACTGATCTAGAACATAGGTTTTGAAAATAGCAAATTGGAATGGTTTGACAATAAAAACATCCATCTGCCCCTTTATGCCATTTTTTGGCCGTATTTCTTTTTTGAAACTGAGCCCCATAGTAACACAGTAGAGAATGACATGGGGACAAATTTTTCCCTGTCCCCATGGGAACTCATTTTCCCATCCCGTTCTGGCAAGTTCTTTTCCTGTCCCTGCCCCATTCCTACAAGCTCCGTCCTCATCTGCACAAGCCTCAAACACTTTCAAATCATAAGTGTTCGAGGCTTGTGCGGTTAGGGCAGAGCTGACAGGAATGGGGCAGGGACAGCGACAGCGACAAAACTCACGGAGACGGGACGTGGAAATTGAGCACGTGCAGGGACGGAGAAAAAGTTTTCCCCGTGTCATTAGTAAATGATGGCAGATAAAGACCTGAACAGTCCTTATTGTCACACGCATTATCAATTCATGATTTAATTCTCTCTGACAATTCTGGGACTGTACAAGTCCACCTGGTACTGTCTGTAGGTTCCAACTACTGGAACTACATTTATTAAATTAAAACTACATTCACTACATTTAAAATGAAAGTTTAAACCACAAAAAAGTCATACGTAACCAGTGAATAAACATTTTGGACCTATGAGGACTTTAGCGTGTATTTGGTGCTGTTCTTTTCATAGGATGGTCCATTGTTGTAGAAATTAGCTAATTTGGGGAATGGTGTGAGTTGAACTGGGGAGGTTTCTGCTGAGCCATCATAGAAACCCATTTTGACCTCCTCAACCAAACAACTGCCTGAGGCTTGCCAGTCCATCCCATCCTTACACCAGCAAAATCCTGGGCTTTTCTTGGGGTTAGGTGAGCCACTGCACGTCTCTTCCTCACTGCTGGGAGCAGAGGGTTAGGGTTTAATTCTTTAATTCCAGTTGAATTCCTTTTGTGATCCGAGAGCATTCAGAAAAGTTGAGAGGGGACAGATTCAAAACCAATGCTAGGAAGTTTTTCTTCACCCAGCGGGTGGTGGACACCTGGAATAGCTTCCAGAGGGCGTGATAGGACAGAGTACGGTATTAGGGTTCAAGATGGGATTGGACAGTTTTCTGAAGGAGAAGGGTATAGAGGGATATAGATAGAGGACTACTACACAGGTCCTGGACCTGTTGGACCGCCGCGCGAGCGGACTGCTGGGCACGATGGACCTCTGGTCTGACTCAGCAGAGGCACTTCTTATGTTCAGTCTGCAACTACTTGTTATTTTGGATGTTTGGAGATGCGTGGAGTTTTTTCTGAGTCCGATGACTGTGATTAGACCCTGCTATATCTTTTCTGGACTGAATTCAAGAGTTGCTATTTTCTGAGGTCTCTTTCTCTCCACGTTTTTTTATAACTCGAATAAGGGCAGCTGTACTTCTCTGGTTGTGGTATTTGTCTATATGTGTTTCTGGGTGTGGCTTTATAAACTAGGGTATCTTTGTGGAACTTTAATAGGGACCTTGATATAAAATTATCTCCAAAATGGGGTATGCTAGAGATTTGCAGAGAACTGCAGACTTGAGAATGACACCGCAGGAACTCATTTTCCTGTCCCATCCCGGCAAATTCTTTTCCTGTCCCTGCCCCATCCCTGCAAGCTCCATCCTCATCTGCACAAGCCTCAAACACTTTAAAATCATAAGTGTTCGAGGCTTGTGCGGTTAAGGCAGAACTTACAGGAATGGGGCAGGGACAGAGACAGTGACAAAACTCACTCGGATGGGACAGGGAAATTGAGTTCTTGCAGGGACAGGGACAAATGTATCCAGATGTCATTCTCTACTGCGGATCCTATTTTGAAAGCAGGGTCCTTGGACTGTCTCCCCTCAGTGTTACCTCAATTCAGTGCAACTCTTCTCTCCTTGAAGGCATCTTGGAACAGATTCATCGCAGTGTGAGGGGGTGTCTGTATTTCAGGACTGTGACTCACTATTGGTCCAAGGAGGTCTCTATGCCCTTAAAGAGATGGGGAGGTTTCTGCTGAGCCATCATAGAAACCCATTTATACCTCCTCAGCAAAACAACTGCCTGTGGCTTGCCAGTCCGTCCCATCCTTCCACCAGCGCAGTCTTGGGCTTTCCTTGGGGTTAGGTGAGCCACTGCATGTCTCTTCCTCACTGCTGGGAGCAGAGGGTTAGGGTTAGAGAGAAGGATTTAGCAGAAGCTCTGGGGATCACTGTACTTGCCTGGGGTGATTTTAGCAGCAGTGACTACAGTGCAACTATTTTCCTTTCTTTTATACCTGTCTTTATAATTTTGTATGAATACAGCTGTTGCATCTAGCCATATTATATCTGTTGTATCATATCTGTCAGCCTATAAATGTGATCTTTGTGCTTATTTACAATATTTAATATCTAGCAAGATTAGCATTTCTCTTTCTTTTATGTATAACTTTTCTTACAATGATGGCATAAGTTTACGTTGACCCTTTCTGGAATAGCCTGTTGGGCTGTCAGTGGAGGGATTTGGGTTTGTTTGGGGGTTTTTTTTTTTTGCCTGTTGTGGATATTTTCGTAGGACTGCTGAGTTTCGCATGTGGGGAAGGAGTTTTCTTCTGCTCTCTGCCTTTTGCAAGAAGATCATTAGTACAGAAGTCTTCGGTGAGATGAGTCAAAAGAAACCATTCGATGTTGGCTAGAAAGGAAACCCATGACTAATGGCATGAGAATCTTGCACCCAAGAAGAAAGGGAGGAATCCCGGTGAAGCGTTCTAAGTAAAGACTTGAGTTCAGAGGGCGTGAGTGAAAGGGTTTAGCAAACCAAAGTGTCTCTTGCAATGCACTGACCTCCCAGGAGCTGTGTGACTGCCATGGATGGATTGAGAGATGGAGAACAGCTGACACTTCTTGGGAGCTCCCTTGGCCATATTTAGCCATGTTTTCTTCTAGGCATTTGCTGCTCCTTGCACATTCTGAGGGGATCGTGTTTCCTCCAGGAGACTTGTGCCCGGGAAGTACATCTCTGTAGAGCCTTAGTCCTCTCTACATACTGTTAAATAGTGTGACTGATTCCTAGGGCTCCAGGAATCTCAGTGTCAGGCATAGAAATCTGATGTCAGATAGACAGCAGAGACATAGGTGAATGGCTGCTGGAAGGCTCCGGGGTAAAATCCTTAGGTGTTTTTTATGGTCAGGGTAAAAGACCACCACATGGGCAGGTCATCATCAGTCCTTAATGCAGAGGAGAATCCAGCAAACAGAATCTATGAAAATTCATATTAGTCTGCTACACACAAACAGAAGTTGAAAATGATCTTTCCCATCTATGTGGAAAAAGTAAAAAAAATGCCATTATTATATCTGTGTGTAACCGGAGACAATATTGGAATGGGTGTAGGCAGAAAAAAGAAGGCTAGGTTGTTTATTTCATATATTCATTTTCATAGCAGTTTTTTTAATGTGTGCTATCGTATTTCAACACGCACTAATCTACCTAATGCTCGTTAATTTCTAGGATAGTGTTCAATGTATACTAATCAGTCAATATTCAGCCAACTGTGGTCAGTGTTTCTGTAAATGCTGACCTCTGTTGGCTAATATAGACTTGGATGTTCAGCTGAACCTGGAAGTTAAGCAGGTAAGGCCAATATATCTAGTGTTGTGTCCACACAGCTAACTGGTCAAAGTTTGGACTGTTAGTTATTTGGACTCTGGAACTGAATGTTGCTGAAATCTGCATAACTTCCAGCTTCTCCTCAATCATTCCTGGACCACTCTGGCACTTTTTGATGGGTATCATGGCAGTGCCATTGGATTTTCAGCAGCCCTGAAAATTCAGGGATATCTCACTCATGATTCAACTAGGCAGAAGTCGCTTCTTCCTGGTTACCTCATTTTGAATATTTACCTCTAGGTACTTGGGACCTGGGTTGGCCACGGTTGGAAACAGGATACTGGACTTGATGGACCTTTGGTCTGTCCAAGTATGGCAATTCTTATGTTCTTATGAAATTAATGGAGGCTATCAAACGCATCGAATGATATAAGCTAGAGAATGACACGGGGTCAAATTATTCCCTGTCCCTACTCCTGCTCTATTCCTGCAAGCTCTGTCCTCATCTGCACAAGTCTCAAACACTTTAAAATCATAAGTGTTCAGGGCTTGTGTGGTTAAGGTAGAGGTTACAGGAAGGAGGCAGGGACAACGACAAAACTCGCGGGGATGGGATGGGGAAATTGAGTTCTTGCGGGGACAAATTTGTCCTCGTGTCATTCTCTAATATAGAAACATAGAAACATAGAAACAGACGGCAGATAAGGGCCCACGGCCCATCCAGTCTGCCCACCCTAAAGGCCCACCCCCCTAACTACCTCCATGAAGAGATCCCACATGCCAATAGAAACATAAACATAGAAACATAGAAATAGACGGCAGATAAGGGCCCACGGCCCATCTAGTCTGCCCACCCTAAAGGCCCACCCCCCTAACTACCTCCATGAAGAGATCCCACATGCCAATAGAAACATAAACATAGAAACCTAGAAATAGACGGCAGATAAGGGCCCACGGCCCATCTAGTCTGCCCACCCTAAAGGCCCACCCCCCTAACTACCTCCATGAAGAGATCCCACATGCCAATAGAAACATAAACATAGAAACCTAGAAATAGACGGCAGATAAGGGCCCACGGCCCATCTAGTCTGCCCACCTTAATGTCCCTCCCCTGTGAATAGATCCCATGTGCCGATCCCATTTGGCCTTAAAATCAGGCACGCTGCTGGCCTCAATCACCTGTAGTGGAAGACTATTCCAGCGATCAACCACTCTTTCAGTGAAAAAGAATTTCCTGGTGTCACCTCGTAGTTTCCCGCCCCTGATTTTCAACGGATGCCCTCTTGTTGTCGTGGGACCCTTGAAAAAGAAGATATCTTCCTCCGCCTCGATGCGACGTCTCGATCATGTCCCCCCTCTCTCTGCGCTCCTCGAGCGAGTATAGCTGTAATTTGTCAAGCCGTTTTTCGTATGGTAGATCCTTGAGTCCCGAGACCATCCGGGTGGCCATTCTTTGCACCGACTCCAGTCTCAGCACATCCTTGTGATAATGCGGCCTCCAGAATTGCACACAGTATTCCAGGTGGGGCCTCACCATGGATCTATACAATGGCATAATGACTTCCGCCTTACGACTGACGAAACCCCTTCGTATGCTATATTTGAGGAACAGAAGATGTAGGATCCCTTTAAGCTGATCAGAACAGATACCATAATTTATACATGGCAGCAAATCACCACAGCCTCAGAAGGTAACTTTGAGCAGGTCTATGTGGTAGATTAAGTAAGGGCTTCTCCCATGGAGCTGTGTGGCATCATCTTCTATGGGTATGGTGAACTGTTTCCATGTGTAATGTATGTATCCGTTCTGATCAGCTTAGTGGTTTATATAAAAAAAATAAAACAAAACTGGAAAAGAAAACGATACTTTTAAAAATTGGACCGTCTTAGTACATATTTGACTAGCTTGGGAGGCCAAAGCTTCCTTCCTAAAGACAGCCAAAGATGAAGACATCAGTGGGTGAATCTCTTCAGAAAGGAGGTTAATAAATCCGAGTACATTGAATGAATAAATGAACCATAAAAGCATTCCACTGACCCTCTCATAGGGAATGATAAGGGTGAAGGGGGTGAAGGAGAACACAAAAAGAGATGGATGGGTGATCAGAAGATGACAAAGCAGTAGAATTTTGAGGTTTATAATTTGATAGGAAACCCAGATCCACCCAATCTGAAGCAAAATGTTTATTCGTGGAAAAGTAGGCTCCCAAGAGAAGTTCATGAAGAAGAGAAAGTCCCAGCAATATACCTGACTTCAGCTTGTGCAAGCACATATCACAGGTCCCCATGGTTCCCCACATGAGAAAATCACTCAGCATAAGGAAATCCTACGTATGCTTTTCCTTAAATGTAGCATCATTCAATGCAGAAAATGTGAAGAAGTTGCAATGTTGGAAAGACAGGCCAGATGTTAAAAACAAGAAATAATTCACGCAGATATAAAATCAAATCCACAAAGCAAACCAAAGTTAACATCTGAGTGCGATAGCACACAGCATCAATGACAATGATATTATAGACAGAATATTAAGAGGAACTTTTAAAACAATACAGGAACTAAGACCTTTGAAATTAAAATGATAGCATTCTTAACAACCAAGAAGGAACATGCTGCTTTGTTACCTTCTCTAATCACTCATTCATCTCTTCCTTTGGTCTCCTTCTCTCCCCCCCTCTCTGTATTGTATTGCTATGTTTCACTTATATATTCTGATATTGTCATCTTTTGCTCATACTGTCCTGACCTGGAGGTTTTGGCCTTCCAAAGCTAGTCAAATATACCTTATCTTCTGTTTTTGTTTTTCATTTATTGATATTTTATTCCAGTAGTATAGCTTGAACACCCCTTTTTTGGTGGTTGCAGGGTGGGGGAGAGGGATACAGTGGCTATGACTAGGCCCTAGGCCCTAATCCTCTGCCTCCCCTTTCATTTTCTCTCCTGCCTCCCCCCCCAAAAAAAAAAAAAAAAAGAACTGATGAGAATCCCCCAAGTTCTGCCAGCTGTAGAAATTTGTAGCCAGTCCTGATCCCCTACGGCAGTGGAAAGGGCTGCAGTGTAAAAATACAAGAAAGCTTTGAGGGCCACCAAGCTAAACTAAACTTTAAGTTTATATACCGCATCCTCTCCATAGAGATGGAGCTCGGCACGGTTTACAGGAACTTCAATATAGGGAAGGAAAAACATAATAAGAGTTAGTGATTATAAAGAGGGTAGCGAGATTTACATTTTTGAGAATAGCCAAGTTTTCAGATGCTTTCGGAATAATTGGAAGAAGCTCAGATTCCGCAGTAGGGCAGGAAGGTTATTCTGAAGCTCAGTGATTTTGAAGAAAAGAGATTTCCCTAATTTTCCAGCATAGATAACGCCTTTTAGCGAGGGGAAAGATGGTTTAAGTTTTTGGATGGATCTGTTAGTGTCAGGTCTCGTAGAATTCCAAGATATTGGAATTAGAGGAGGAAGGATGCCATGCAAGATCTTGAATGTTAGGTAGGCATGCTTAAAGTGAACCCTAGAAATTACTGGAAGCCAGTGAAGTTTTGACTGAAGCAGGGAAACATGATCAAATTTACTTTTTGCGAAGATCAACCTAGCCGCAGTATTCTGGATTTGCTGAAGTCTTTGAAGACTTTTCTTGGTTAGACTTAGATAGATGGAGTTGTCGTAGTCTAGCCTGGAAAGAATGATTGATTGTACAAGGACAGCAAAATGTTGTTGGTGGAAGCAGGATCTCACTTTTTCAACATGTGGAGACTAAAAAAACTATTTTTTTTTTTACCAGAGAGTTGAGATGGTCGTTAAATGAAAGTGTAGAGTCAATTATGACGCCCAAAACTTTGCTTGAGAATTCAATCTGCAGTGTGAGACCAGATGGTAATGAAATGAGTGTGAGTAGCTGATCTAATTTTGGGCCAAGCCAAAGCAATTTTCTTTTGGACTCATTCAGCTTCATTTGTACAGTGAGGACCCAGGATTGAACATAAGAACATAAGAACATAAGCAATGCCTCTGCTGGGTCAGACCTGAGGTCCATCATGCCCAGCAGTCCGCTCACGCGGCGGCCCAACAGGTCCAGGACCTGTGCAGTAATCCTCTATTTATACCCCTCTATCCCCTTTTCCAGCAGGAAATTGTCCAATCCTTTCTTAAACCCCTGTACTGTACTCTGCCCTATTACTCCCTCTGGAAGCGCATTGGAGTTTTGTTATGCATGCTGTTATATTCTTAGTGAGGTTAGTAAGATTCAAATCTATCTCAAGAAGGACAAGGATGTCATCTGCATATGTGTATAATGTTTCAAAGGGAGATAGTTGGAAAAGTTTCAAAGTAGACATATAGATGTTGAAAAGATTAGGAGACAGAGGTGATCCCTGCGGGACTCCGCATAACGGCTTCCAAGAGAAGTCATGGTGCCATTCATATTAACAGTGTATGAGCGAGATCGTAAGAATTTGGAGAACTAGTCTAAGACTGTGGAATCAATGCCTATCTCAGAGAGTTGGTAAATTAGAATATCGTGGTGGACAACATCAAAGGCCGCAGATCGAATTTTAATAGGATAGTAAACTTATTACAAGAGTGTAGTTGTTGAACCTTTGAAATTAATGAGGTCAGTAGGGATTTGGTGCTGAAATTGGGTCTGAAGTCATACTGGCAAGGTAAAAGAATGGAGAATCTCTCTAAATAAGATGAGAGCTGAGTAAATATGATAGGAGAGGAATATTCGCTATAGGACGATAGCTAGATGGTGAAGATGGGTCTAGATCGGCTTTTTTCAGTAATGGGGTCAGGGCATTGTGTCCCATTTCTACAGAAAGTAGGCCTGATAGTAAGGACAGAGTTTGTAAGTCTGGTGAGAGATGAAATAGCCTGCGTGGGAATTGTCTTGTATAGGTAAGAAGGAAACGGGTCCAGGACACATTTGCAAGATCTTAATTTGTGGCACAATTTTGAAACCTGGGCTTCGGATACATGCTCGAAAACTCTCCAGGATCTGTCTACTGGGTTTGGGTTAGTGTCGCTGGACACCAGAAAATTGTAAGTGACTGCTGATGGAAAGAGCTCACACAAACTACTCATTTTGTTAACTTCCTTGACCTGTTTGCTCAGACTGGATATTAAACATTAAAAATTAATACTAATATTGATTCTAAACACTTTAATAGCTCACTTTATTTTGGATTGTCAACAATAGACACCCAAGTAACACATTTTATTTATTACATTCGATATACCGCTGGTACATACTACTACTACGACTTATCCCTTATATAGCGCTGAAAGGCGTAAGTAGCGTTGTACATTTTGACATTTATAGACGGTCCCTGCTTGGAAGAGCTTACAATCTAACTTGGACAGACAGACATGACTTATAGGGTTGGGGATGCAGAACCCAAGGTGAGAGGAATTAGCACTCTCAGCGGTGAACTTTTAACTAGGCCTTGAACCCTGCCAGAGATGGAGCCTTCCGTAGGGATTTGGGCAGCTTGTTGCAAGCATATGACACAGCAAGGCAGAAGGGAAGGGAGGCAGAGGAAGGGCACAGCTGAGCCAATCTCACGGGGTGGGGGGATCATAGGGGGAGATAAGTGAAGAGAGATAGTGAAGGGCAGCTGAGTGAGTGCATTTGAAGGTCAGTAAGAGAGCTGTATTTGGAAATGGAAGTGACTTTACATAAGTATTAAGTAGTTTACAATACTGATACAACAGAAATGAGGGATACATCTTTCAATCAAAGAGGTTATCCCTCTCTGTCCCAGCGGGCTCGCAATCTAATTTAAGAGATTGTTGGCAGTTACTATATCAAGTGGGCAAGATTGAAAGGAACCCATTTCAGCCAACTGTTTGAGGGCCACAATGGAGGAATTTGGGGGCTGACAGTGGATGAGTGCTACCGCTGAAACCCCTGCACATTGTTTTCTGCACCGAAACTGAGCAAGCACACGATGCCAGTGTCAGTAGCTTCTCTATCAGCCGCTGTAACCATGCTTTAAGGGATCAAGGCGAATGACTGATTTCTACAGCTGGGCTTGGGATTCCCGTCAGCCACAGAAAAGTACATTCAGCTGCTTGGTGGGCTTGAGGCAGATCAACTCTAGCCCCAAATGAGAAAGGATGCTGAGAAAGAGCTCCTTCACGAACCCTTGATAAAGCCCCTTTGGGCGAAACGGGTCCCGTCGGGGCACGCTAGAGATACTGCATTAAAAGGATAAGTAAAAAAGAAACGTACTGTTGTTTAGTCTTTATTTTTGAATAATGATAGAAAGGAATACAGCAGTAAGCAAAGAAGCTACATTTCATAAGGAGGCAATTAATAATAATAACTTTATTTTTGTATACCGCAATACCACAAGCAGTTCAGAGCGCTTTACAGACAGCGATGTTACAAAAAAAAGACTTTCAGTTTACATTAGCATGCCAAGAGTAGTCAAGATTTATCCGGAAGCATTTCAAAGATACAAGACAGGAAAGGAGTCGGAGAAATTTATCAAAGAGATAGGTTTTAATTGATTTCCTGAAGGTTTGGTAGGAGGGTGCATTTGAAATGAAGCTGGACATTCACAAATATTGTGTGTAATTATCCTTTTTGCCATCCTGTAATTGAACCCGAACCAGTGAGGTGTGCAGTTGTTGTGGTTGAAAACGTGGACGGTCCCAGTCTTTGTTTGACATGAAATCACTGCTCCCTGCAGAGGAAGGGGTTAATCTTGGAGATAATGTCACCAGCAGGACATCAAAGCCTAAATGGAAGCAGCTCACGGATAATCTGTAGGGGGAGGTGGGAAAGTGGTTGTCACTAGCACACATGAAGAGTGTGAAGGGTAGAACAGGCCATGCGTGGGGGGTGGGAGAGCAGTCTGCCCCAGACGTCATCTTGGTGGGGGCGCCAGCACTCATTCTCCTTTATGCCCCCCCTACCACGCACCCCTTCCCTTCCCCCATACCTCTTTAATGTTCCCGGCGCAAGCAGCAACCCCAAGCTGCTGCTTGTGCCAGTGTCGGCTCTTCCTCTGACATCACTTCCTGGGTTGCTGTTCGTGCCGGGAACGTTAGAGTTACAGGGGAAGGGAAGAGGCAGGAGCGAGCGGAGAAGGAGCGGATGGGGATGGGGTGGGGGTGAAGAGGGTCAGGGGGGGGCACCACTGCCGCTGTGCATGGGGCAGTCCTTGTGGTTGATCAGAAAGTGAAAAGCAATGGGTACAGTGAGAAGAGAGAGACTCATGGGATAGAAACAGAAAAATGAAGGCAGATAGAGACCATAAAGTCTATCCAAGTCTGCCCATCCATGCCATCTACTGTCACGTCTCAAGTGACAGTAGATGGCATTTTTATACCGCCTATAAGAGATTTCTAGGCGGTTTACAGTGTTAAAAATATAAAAAAGGGAAGACGAAGAGTAGGACTTACAGGACGAACGCCAGACAGTGTCAAATAGAATTGATTACATGGGGTTGAGGGGGAGAACTACAATTCTGAATAGGAAAGGAAGACAATTAAGGTTAATACAGTGGGGAAGGGAATTTTATGTCTGTGTCGGAGAAAAGAAGATAAGGTGCTTTGAAGGCATAGAGTTCCATAATTGCGGGGCTGTGACTGACAATATTGAGAAATGTGTGGTGTCATAAATTATTTGCTGTGGTGAAGGTATTATTACTAAGAGATGTTGGTTTTGCGATCGTAGTGTTCTTGATGGTGTGTAAGGGATGAGTAATCTGTTAATGAATTCTGACTGTCCTTTCCTCTCATATACATTACATTACATTAGGGATTTCTATTCCGCCATTACCTTGCGGTTCAAGGCGGATTACAAATGGTTGTCAGAACATTAGAAGTATTTAGGGAGTAGTTTGTACATTTCTTTGAGTTGCTAAGGATTACTTTTGAATTGTCATGGTATTAGAAGTACATATGGAATAGTTGCAGGTGATGCTTGGGACATTTCTGATTGAGTTAGTTCGGTTTTATGTGTTTTTTGAATAGAAGGGTTTTTATTTCTTTTTTGAAGGTTTTGTAGTCTGTGGTCGAGGTCCTATATAGAGATCCTATGTACTTGTCCCAAGCTTTCTTAAATTCAAATACAGTGTTCATCTCCACCACCTTTTTGGATTTTGGACCGTGAATTCACTACTTTTCCCATGAAGGTTACTCCTGAGTCTGTTCCTTTTCACCTTCATCCTATCCACCCTCATTCCAGAGCTTCCTTTCAATTAACATAAGAACATAAGAAATGCCTTCACCGGATCAGACCCTAGGTCCATCTAGTCCGGCGACCCGCACACGCGGAGGCCAAGCTAGGTGTTCTCTAATGGACACCTTGTTCACCCGTGTCCCTCAATGTGATTTGCATGAAGATATACATCCAACTTGCCCTTGAATCCCAGAATGGTGGTCTCTGTCACAACCTCCTCCGGGAGAGCATTCCAGGCGTCCACCACTCGCTGTGTGAAGCAGAACTTCCGGATATTAGTCCTGAGTCTGCCTCCCCTAAGTTTTAGTCCATGACCTCTTGTTTGAGTCACTGTTGACAATGTGAATAACGAAGATTCTTGCTCCATTTTGTCGAAACCTTTTAGTATTTTAAAAGTCTCTATCATATCCCCTCGCAGCCTTCTCTTCTGGAGGGTAAACAATTAAAAGAGACTCACCTCCTGTGCATTTATGATGGATGAGAAAGTGCTTAAACAGTTTGTATAAAGAAATCCTCACATCCAGATTTGGTCTCACCACTTTGCCATTCTCATAGATGAAAATGATAAAAGGGATAGGATGACTTCCCTATGAAGAAAGAGTAAAACAGCTAGGGCTCTTCAGCCAGGAGAAGAGCTGGCTCAGGGGGGAAATGATACTACTACTATTATTTCTATAGTGCTACCATACAATGTCTATAAAATACTGTGTTGAGTAGAATGGATAGATGTGAATCACTTGTTTACTCTTTCCAAAAATACTAGGATCAGGGAGCATGCAAAGAGGCTACTAAGTAATAGATTTAAAACAAACCGGAGAAAATATTTCATCACTCAACATGTAATTAAACTCTGGAATTCATTGCCGGAGAATGTGTTGAAAGCAATTAGTTTAGCAGGGTTTAAAAAAAGAGTTGGCTAATGTCCTAAAAGAAAGTCCATAAGCCATTATTAAGATGGACTTGGGGGAAATCCACTGCTTATTCCTAGGATGAACACCATGAAATCTGTTTTACTGTTTGGAAACAGGATATTGTGCTCGATGGACCATCAGTCTGTCCCAGTATGGCAACTCTTATGTTCTTATCTTCGTAGCATCCGCACAATTGTGATTGTTCTGCTAAATTTAACAAGAATGGGTGGGCTGATTGTAAACATCACTTGGACTATATAGGGCCAGAGCTGAGGGAATATATTGTGTTCCTTTTTTTTAAAATACAGTAATTGTGTTCTTTTTCAATTGTTTTTATAATGCAGAGCACTTCACTGACAAATGAAATATTTGTCATTGTCTGGTTACAATAGAAGGTTCTTTTATTCAGCCTGAAAAAAAATGACAGGCTGAGTCAATTCTGTTGGGGGGGGGGGGGGGTTGAATGTGTTAGGTATTTATACCGATGTTGTAGAGATATCTTATATAGAAAAGTTATCCCTCTGGCTTTGCAACTACAGTATTTTACTACCAATAATTATTTCTTGAGTGCTAACAGATGTATTCAGTTAAAATCTACCCTTCAAGCTTGTAGCATTAATGTGACTCACACAATCACTGTTGAGTCTTCATTAAAGGAATAGCAGAAAGCGCCAGATCCCTCTGCTCTGAAAATCCAGTCAGAAATTGTTTTATGCAGAGTTCAGAACCCGCTATCAGCCAAGAGGATTTTCCGATGCACCAATGGCAGTGTCAGAAGGGCTCTTCAATACACTCTATTGACTTTTCCTAAAACTATAAAAAGACTGGAAATGTTAAAGAAATCATTTTTTTTTTTAAATCCTTTTTTTGTCTTTTTACAGGTTCTAAAACACTCACGTCACAATGGGTGGAGAGTGAGTATCTGTTTTCCTTAATGCCTCTAAGCGTGCTAGTTTTGTGAACATAGCAGCATGGCCTCAGATTCCCTGGACATTCGTTTGACCTGCAGTTTAACTCGGTGCCTTTGTATCCCCGGCACAGTGTGACACGGTAGATGAGAGCAGACAAAGAAGAACCAACCTGCTTATTCAGTCTGCCCAGTCATATATCTCAGCGCTGACTGCACAGTGCTGCCCATTCAAAGTCAGTTTTGTGCTTCTAGTTCAAGCTACAGCTTCAGCCCTGAGGTTGTGGGTTCAAACCCTGCGTTGTGACTTTGGGCAAGTCACTTAATCCCCCCATTGTCCCACGTATATTAGATAGAGTGTGAGCCCAACGGGACAGATAGGGAAATATGCTTGAGTACCTGAATGGCTATAACTGGTATATAAATAATAATATAACTGGTTTAAAAATGAGAATATTAACAAAAGAAGCAATAGGTCAGATGGACAATATAAGAGAAATCCAGCAACAAAGGGTAGACATGAGAAGTTAAAAAAAAAAAAAAAAAAAAGACACTAAAGGGACAGACGTCGACCACATTCCATGATGCCACAGGGCACAAATATGAAATACAAACAACCGACTCGCAAAATCAAGAAGAAAAAAAAGGCAAAGAATGAAATGAATATTGTTAAAGCTTTATTAAAGAAGGGGCCTGAGGAATCTGAGCAAATCAGGGCCTTCCTGATATCCGCTAAAAGGCTTCCCATAATCATGATGTAAACCTAACCCCAACATCCTGTCAGGGCACCTCCCGCTCAGCGTGCACATTTGTCCGTTCACGCAAATGTCGGGGTGCATTTGTCCTGCACGCATTTGACGGGTCACCATTTTGGCAGTCGATGCCTTCCTCTGGCTTGAACTGCTTCCAAAAAAATGAAGTGGGGAACATTAGCTCTCCGCAATAAAGGTCAATTGTGATATGTTTTACTTGATTTTTTTGAAGATTGGACTCCTGAGGAAGGCATAGAATGCCAAAACGGTGACGGGACTAAAGCGCGCTAGACAATCACGCGTGGACAAACGAGCAGAGCCAAATGCACGCAGGACGTCAGCGCACCAGATTAAAAGTTACATTTAAAATGCTCCTAGGGGGCGTTACTTAGAAGTGTTGGTGCTGCCATTGGGGGTAGGGGAACCCCCCTCCCACTTACAGAGGAAACTGTAATTTTTCCCTAAAACAGGGAAAAATTACACTTTCCTATTGAAAGGTCACTATGTAATGGGGGGGTTACCCCCTGAACCCCCAAACAGCAGCGCCAGCACTTCCAAGTAAATGGGGGGGGGCTTTTCTCCCCTAAACCCCCCTTGGAGTGCTTTAAATTTAACTTTTAATCTGGCGCGCTGACATCCTGTGTGCATTTGTCTCAGCTCATATGTCCGCTCACGATTGTCCCGCGTGCTTTCATCTATGAACCGCCAAAACACAAGCCTTTTTGGGTCCAGTTTCTGGATTTTTTTTTAAAAATTATCCTTTTCAAATAATCACAAAAGTATGCTCTTGTTCAAGCAATAAAGAACTAAATACATAATCCATTATAATGGAAGTAAACAATTAGAAAACAATCTAAAGTTCTTCCTTAGACCCCAAAATAGAAGGGGAGCATTCTAGATAATAAGTTTCAAGTTTCTTAGGTTTTTATATACCGCCTATCAAGATTATCTAAGCGGTTTTACAATCAGGTACTCAAGTATTTTTCCCTATCTGTCCCGGCGGGCTCACAATCTATCTCGCGTACCTGGGGCTATGGAAAATTAAGTGACTTGCCCAGGGTCACAAGGAGCAGCACGGGGTTTGAACCCACAACCCCAGGGTGCTGAGGCTGTAGCTCCAACCACTGCGCCAAACCCAAATATATAAGGTCAAAATAAGTTGAACTTCAGGCGGACAACCTCTTTAAATTAGATGCTCCGGCTGATAATAAATATAAGTCATACCCAAATATTTTATGTGACATTTATAGGGGTAGGCCAGCAAAAAGTTTGCTCCCAATGACAGAACTTGCTGTCTCATTTCCAAAAAGATTCTTCTAGTATTTTGTGTCGGTCGTGTCACATCTGGGTAGATCCAGATGGTTTTTCCACAAAAGAGAACTTGGGCATTTCTAAAATATAACTGCATAATTTATTTAATTTTCTCCCAGGGGAGCTCAGAATGGTTTACATGAATTTATTCAGATACTCAAGCATTTTCCCCTTGTCTGTTCACACTCTATCTAATGTACCTGGGGCAAAGGGGGGGGGGGGATTAAGTGACTTGCCCAGGGACACAAGGAGCAGTGTGGGTTTGAACCCACAATGTCAGGGTGCTGAGGCTGTAGCTGTAACCACCATGCCACACAGGGGGGAAGGGAGGGCACAAGCATGGCATGGGGGGCAGAGAGATGCCTACTTCTCCACCAAGACAGTGCCTGGGGCAGTCTGTCACCCCCGCCCCCCCTTACTTCACCATAGATTAAATGGTCACCTTCCTTAGAATGCTAGGAAAGTCCTCAACGTTAAATGCAGAGATGTTGGCCCAAATTCTGTAACCAGCGCCTACAATTAGGCACCTATTTCAACTAGATAGGCGCCTATCTAAATTGAATTGAGCTTTTTAATCAGCACTGATTGAAACATAGGCGCCTATCAAAAAAGCGCAATTCTGTAACAAGGCGCCTCTAAAAATTTAGGCGGCCTTCAAAAAATAGGCACTCTGCATGTTAGGGGTGGGCGTGGCTACGCGTTAGACGCCTTCTTGCAGAATCTCTGCTCTTAAGCATGCTTAAATGGTCAACTTGGCGCCTAACTTTTAGTTGTGCCTAGAGCCGGCCTATTTAATGGGCGCCTCCAAAATGGGGGCCGCTCGGCGTGATTCACTAAACAGCTCCCAATTATACTTGAATCGCGCTGAACGGTGCCTAAGTAGGCGCCTACCTTTTGGGCACTTCTTATAGAATGTGCCTAGACAAAAAAGAAGATCCAACAGATCTGTGTCAACAAAAGAATAAACCAAGGACAAAGGAAAGAACTGTAGACAGGTGGACAAGATGGAGCCTTAGCTCTCTTCAGCAGCACATTCTGTTTGTGTATACACTTCTCCCTCCCTATTTGCAGGGCTAGGGGCAGAGCCGGTCTACGACAAGGGAAAAAATCACAAATAACTTTTGGATGGCTCTTACCCACCCCATGCTGCTGAGTTTCCGTGGTCTCATGAGACTACAACAGGAACTCCCAGTTGTAGTCTTGTGAGACCACGGGAACTCCTAGCACAGCTCTGCATGGGGCAGGAGTGTAGGAAGATTGCTCCTGCCCCTCATCACTGCAAATAGGGAGGGGGAAATGTATGTGTTGCATTTATTTGTTACCACCTTTATATGGGACCCCCGAGGAAGACAGTGTTGATCGAAACATGGACCGTGTCGGGTCCCATATTGCTATAAGTGGTTTATTTGTAAGCAACAATTTGTTTATAATACATTTTGCCTGCATCTTGTCCACCTATCTGCAGTCCTGTTCTTTGTCCTTGAGATTTTGTGCCCAACACACCTTAACTTTGCCTGTTAACTCATGGTGGTTGTAAACCTTAGTGTGGCTTAGTAAACAGGTCCCATGTGTCTCAGTCACACATATTGATAGCATATCAGTGGCATAGCAAGGGTGAGCGCCAATCCCCCACCCCTTGCCACGCAAGCCCCTTAACTTTGGCCCCTTAACTTGCTGTTTCTGCCTGGGCAAATCGCGTCAGAGGGGAAGCTTCGGGCCCGGCCAGCCACCTGCAACTTAGAACAACGGCTGCTGCGTCGGGGCTCCGCAGAAAAAAAGAAAACTGTGATTTGGAAAGACGACCGCGAAGGGGGAGGGAGGAGGGAGACGCGCCAACAAGGGGAACAGATTCCCTGACCACGGTACCCCCTGAAGCTGTGGGGGCCAGGGCACCTGCCCTGTTTGCCCTCCCCTAATGCTGGCTCTGCTCTAGGGAGAAGTATCTTCTTGTGGTGCTGCTGGGTCAGCCTATATTTAGTTAAATCGAATAAAGAGCATATAAAATTATTTATATAAATGCTGTTGAATCTGTTTTGTAAAGTGATACTTATAAAGGTGTCTTTGTTTCTTTCTCTCTCTTACAGGGAAGAAGTAAGTCTGTCTCACTATTTTTTGTCACCTGTATCTTCAGACTGCCAGCTTACATGAGAACCAGGCTGATAGGCTGCCGGGCCTAGGCTAGCTTCTCTTTAAAATGTACACTTTGGGGATTACTCAGGTCTTTTCCTCTAGTAGTGTACAGCACAGTAATCTTTTCGGGGCTTACTCACAGCCATCAATTAAACAGACGGAGGAAGAGTTTTGCCTTCTCAATACCCAATAACTTCATTTGGCTGAGGATTCCGAAATTAACGTGTTATCATGGAATCGCCTAAAGCAGTGATTCCCAACCCTGTCCTGGAGGAACACCAGGCCAATCGGGTTTTCAGGCTAGCCCTAATGAATATGCATGAGAGAGATTTGCATATGATGGAAGTGATAGGCATGCAAATTTGCTTCATGCATATTCATTAGGGCTAGCCTGAAAACCCAATTGGCCTGGTGTTCCTCCAGGACAGGGTTGGGAACCACTGGCCTAAAGAATATAGAAAATTCCAGTCTTCTGACTGTTTTCTTTTCAGTCTTTCAGTGGAATAATGCCAGTAGTTTTGAGGGAGATGGCATTGGAAGTCTGTGGTATGAGGAATTCCAGAGACTGACGCTAAACGCAGAGGGTTTGATTAAAATTGGCTACCTGCCTGGTCAAAGTGCTTTGAAGGGTAGCTGAGAAATCGCTTTGACTATGAGCAGTGATGAACTGTCAGTTTTACTCAAGGCTCTCAGCTCTGCTTCTCCTGAGGGCTCAAAACGACATTAAGTCCTAACGCGTATTTAGCCAATGAAAAAGGCTTACTGCAAAACGCAATAAAACATTTTGCAGTAACTTGCCAGTTTGTGCACTCCAATCACATGATTTTTGGGGCGGAGTTTAAAAAAATATATTTTTGAGAAGTCATTTTGGGGAACTTGAACATGGCAGTTTCCTTTTGGGCTTCTACCTCAGCCACCATCAAGCTGGGATCCAGTGCCACGAGCCTTCATGGGCAGTCTGCAGGGATCCCCTCTCGATTCGTTTAGCCTATTTATTACAAGCTGAAAACAATGCACTCGGGCTTTATCCAGAAGTCTGTAATGAGGAACTAAATTTAAAGGTTGGCCAAAAGTGCCAGAGTGCATCATTCCCAAATCATGTCAAATGACTTCTTTTACAGACTTAGGGCTAGATGCACTAAAGTCAGCGATTATCGCTAAACCTGTTTTCACAGCCTTACCGACCCGATGCACAAAACAGCTCACCGTGTGTTTTTCCCCTCGATCGTCCATTTTCCGATCCATCCATGCGAATTAGCTAAAACCGCAGACAAAGTAGCCAAGCGATTGATGCACTAATATCGCTTGGCTATGCAAAAAAGACACCCCCCCCCCCCATCCCGGGGCTTTAGCTATCAGAAAAAAGATCATTACGTTCTGAGAGTTCGGCATTTACTGAAGACGAAAGCTAATCCTAAATATGCGGAAACGAATGCCATGACTTTTACATGTGCAGGAGTTAGGTTCTGGAATCGCCTTGTTGGCCAAATTTGAAAGTGTAGAGATAAGAAGTCGTTTAGGAAAATGTTAAAAAAATACAACTATTCGTAGATGCATTTCTTTGGGCAAATCACCTAATGTAAAGATTGAATCTGCCTGTTTTGTTCAGATTTTTAATATTTTATGTATGTAACCTTTTGTAAACTGTTTTAAAAATAAATACATAATAATCAATTCTTGCCAATGCAAAAACAGGAAGTGATGTCAGAGAAGGCAGAGTGAGACGGAGGGAAAGCTCTGAAGTAGCCAAACCATGGTTAGAGAGAGAGGGGAGTGAACTGTAGACCTGCAATCAGAATTGGAAATGCCACCAGTAGAATCTGTGGCCAAGAGGGAGGGAGATTATCAGTCCTTTATGGAAGGGAAGAGGGATGGGATTTGATCTACTGCCTTTCTGTGGCTACAGTCAAAGCAGTTTACGTACATATTATAAACAGGTACTTATTTTGCGCCCAGAGTCACAAGGAATTGCAGTGAGAAATAAATAGATAAATACGTCCCTTGATTTGTGTGATTAATCACAATTAAAATTTTTAATCAAAATTCAGCTCTAGAAACAACATCAAATAAGCATTTTCCAGCTGCCCATCTGTACTAGCAATAAGGTCACAGTCTTTGATATACGACGGTTGATTCATAAATCGTGGCAACTATTTTTTTCTTTTGAAAATGCCAACACTGGAAATCTAATATTTACGTTTGAAAGTGTGTGACGTGTACTTCTTAATGTTGCCACCAGATGAGAGATGAGAGCAGCGGTCTATGGAAGGGGAGAAGGAAAAAACATGACTTTTGAAAACATCATTGCATTATGGCATACGGTGTACAACATGGACAAAAAAGTACAAATACAAACCGTTAACATCCTGCGTCGTACAGTACAGGAGAAATGTCCAGAGCTGTCGCACAACGCCTTAATCCTCCATGACAACGCTTTGAAGGGTGCTAACAGTTTCAAGCAGATCGTGTGCTTGGTTTAGTGCGGTGTCTCTCGAACGGTGTGCCTCGAAGAGATTCCCGAATCTTACTTTATATTTTAAAATTCCCTTCATACGTTTACACTCACGGCATGTACATGTATATTACGTGCGCAAGAGTCTGTCGATGTCTGTGTGCGTACGGATACAACCGCCCAGACAAGCATCATTCTTTGATGTGATTGGTCCTTGAAAACTAATGGCAAGTAATTTTCGTTTTTATGTAGTAGTTATCTTAACTTCCCCCGCGATAGTGCTCCTGTCATTCATAGAGTTCCTATGAGCGTCGGGAGCAGCGCAGAGCATTCAGCGTGCCGGCCTGCGCTAAAAACCACTATTGCATGGTTTTGTAAAAGGGGGGGGGAGGGGTAGAGCAACAAAGCTTTGTTACCGTTTGGATCTTCTTATCTTTGCGAACCTGTATTTTCAGCTTTGACAGAAATCGAAAAAAACCCAACCAATTCCAGATGGTGGAGGATGAAATGCATGTTTTCTTGTCGACTATTGAGCTGTGTTTTGAGTTAATTTGTATTAAAAAACAAGCACATTCATTTCATTGATTAGCAATTCTATTCTATCTACTTTACCCTCCCCCCTTTTCCAAAACCACGATAGCGGTTTTTAGCGCAGGCCAGCACGCTGAATGCTCCGTGCTGCTCCCGACACTCGTGGAGTTCCCATGAACATCCGGAGCAGCGTGGAGCATTCAGCGTGCCAGCCTGCTCTAAAAACTGCTATCACGGTAATGTAAAAAAGGGGGTAAGTGTCACTACTGTTATAATTACCCATACATAGCTTAAAGAACTTTAAATAAATAACTCTCAAATTTAATTTTTTGTGGGTTTGCAGTTTTATTATTTCAATTATAATTTACCACCCTCTTCTACGAAACTGCGATAGCAGTGTGTAGTGCAGAGAGCCGCGCTGAATGGCCCGCGCTGCTCCCGATGCTCATAGAGTTCCTACGAGCATCGGGAGCAGCGCCGGCCATTCAGCGTGGCTCTCTGTGCTATAAACTGCTAGCGCAGTTTAATAGTGTGGCAGAGCTAAAAAAATTTGAGAGACACTGGTTTAGAGAAACAGCTAACGTTTATTACTGGTTTCTTAATAACAATGATTTCAAAAGTCATGTTTTTTGCTTCTCCCCTACCAGAGACCGCCACACTCATCTCTCATCTGGCGGCAACATTAAGAAGCACATGCCAGACACTTTCAAATGCAAATATTAGATTTTCAGTGTTGGCGCATTTTCAAAAGAACAAGTTTATTAAAAATGTCATATCCCGCCTAATCATGCTCAAGGCGATGGACAAAGGGGGATTAAAATAAACAAACAAATGCACCGCAGATCACACAGACTGGAACAGGACTGGAAAGGAGAAATTTGGACAGCAAAGAAGAAAAGAGAAGAACGATAGGGAGGGAAAACGTAAAGGCCAGCGTTGGTGCATTTTCGAAAGAAAAAAAATATACTTGCCATGATTTATGAATTAACCCTCTTAAGAAGTGTCCAGATTGAGCTATGAACTCAGCCAGCATTAATGGTCAACATATAGGCACTGAGGGGTGTGAGGGCTAAACGGAAGAGGCGGAGTCTATGTTATAATGTCTGCTTTTTTTTTTTTTGTTCTTTCACACTTGCAGAAATCAAAGATCTCCCATTCCCGCAAACAGCACCTGAAGGTAAGTTTCCTTCTCCATGCATTTTACTGTATAATATTACTGGTGGGATGTGAATTCCCTCCCCTCCAAGCGTTATCCATATGAGCTGGCGTTGGCTCTAGCTGCGTAGCGCAGGTTTAATGCTTAGTAAAAGGAGCCCATAGTCTATAAATGATGCCCAGAAAAATCGGTGTACCTGATCGAGTTGCACTAAGCTCCAGTGCGTGTCATAACTTTTAGACGAGCCCATTTAGGCCAAGGAAAATCAGGCCTAAAGACCTGTGCCTAACTTGTGCGCCGATTGAGCGTACTCTACAACGGTACGCAGAAATGTGAGGAACGCCCATGATCCACCTATGTTCCTCCCCGGCCGCATCCCCTTTTCAGATTCGCACAACTAGATCTGCCGTGCAGCGCTTCATAGAATGCGCCTACCAAGTTGTGTGCGTGACTTCTAATTAGTGCCAATTAGCGTCAATTATGAGGCATTAATTGCCAATTAAGTTTGTTGACCAATTAAGTTGTGTGCGCCGATTTGTGCTCGCAACTTAAGGCGCCATATCCAAAATTTGGGGGAATATGTACTGCTGGGAGGGAGACTGCAGGCCTGTGAGTGTTACATGGATGGCGGTCTCTCTGCTGCAATGTTTTTTTTTTTTTTTCTTTTCTGTTGTACAGAGCTTGATGCTCCAGGTCGCTAAAGCAACAATAGAGAAAGAAGCAGCTGACAGAGCAGCAGAGAAGCAAAGTTACCTTTCCGAGCACTGCCCACCTCTCAGTTTACCAAATTCAATGCAGGACTTGCAGGTAGGTAATCCTCGTCATCTCTGCGATTCACTCACAGTCCTAACTCTTGCACATACAACTTATGATCTAAGTTTGGGTTTTTTTTACTTCATTGGCTCCCAGTATACTCCAGAGTCCTCTATAAATGTGCCTGCATAGCCTTCAAGATTCTACATGGCGTCCTCCCTCCCATTATCCCACTCTTCTGGAATTCCTCAAACCCGCTCTCGACTAGATCCTCCCAAAAACTGAAACTATCTTTCCCTTCTATAAAAGGTATATCCCGCGCAGAAAAACTTGGAACATCCCTCCCCTTTAGAACCATAGAACTCTGGAACAATCTTTCATCCCCGCTTAGAAATTCTAGCTCCTTCCAATCCTTCCGCAAACACTTGAAAACTTGGCTCTTTTCAAAAATCTAATCACCTCCCGTGCTCTAGTATCCTGTCCCCCTCTATCTCCTCAGTCCCTCTCCTATATCCTTTCTTTGTAGTTCCTTTCCTTTCAAACTCTGTAAACCGTGCCGAGCTCTGCGCACGCGGAGATGGTGCGGTATACAAACCTAAGGTTTAGTTTAGTTTAGTTTTTTTCTCAGTTTTATGAAATCTCTTAACTCAGTGAGCAATGTGGGAATGTGAATCTGCACCTCATTTCTTTCTCAATTAGATAACAAGACTCCTGAGGCAGGCCCATTTGCGTCGAAACACAATCGTGTCGAGTTTTATTGCAAAATAAAGGAGACTGAGCACCAATTGGTCACCTTTGTTGTTGTTTCTTGCGGTATCAATTATCATACTTGGTGGTATGACCAAAAAGCTGCAGCCATTAGATATCGCAGTAAATAGAAGCTTCGAGAATGTGTTGTTTGGTCTAGAATGGATGTCCAATGGCAAACACAGCTTCATAGCTGCAGGCCACATGCACCAATTTTGCGGAACGGGCTCAGTGGGTGGCAACAGCATGGAATAGCATAAGAAGAGAATAAAACCTGTCTTTAAAAAGGCAAAAATAATTGAGGATAACAATGAAGACAATGACGATGAGGATAGCGAAGATGTTAGTAGAAATGAAATACCAGTATCTGCAGAAAATGCCTGACCTCTTTCATAGTGATATCGAGGATAAGAAACATTGAAGGATTTTTAGAAAATGATGTTGATGAATAAAATAAAATAGATACAGTACTTGTATAGTAAATTTCTATGACAGAACTGTTATTCCAGTTTTCTTTTACTTCACTTACCAGTAAGCTTACTCTAAAATATAATATAGTTAATTTCTACAACAGAATTGTTGATGTTGCATAAAATACAATGAATCCTGGTAGCCTAATGGTTAGGGCAGTAGACTGCAATCCTGGAGAACTGCAGCTCCTTGTGACCCTGGGCAAGTCACTTCACCCTTCAGTGCCCCAAGTACCAAAGCTTAGACTTTGAGCCCACTAGGGGGACATAGAAAGTACCCTGTATATAATGTATACAGTGCTGTGTACTTCCAGTAGCACTATAGAAATGATTAATAGTAGTATCGATGCATATTCAAGTTTGTTTTTTTTCACCTGTATACTTACAACTTCTGGTATTTACGTTATATCTTGAGTAGTAATTGCTATTCTGATGCTATTCGGTGGGGTTTGAACTGCCGGCACCTTGTGTTTAGCCACGTTTTATGCAAAGGAGTGACTTATAGGCCAACTTTGCTGAGATTTTTTATTGTTTTTGGTCCCTGCGACTTAGTATATAAAGAGCAACTTATAACTAGGAAATTACAGTAATGGTAGTAGTTACTGGTATAGAAGTCAGATGATTGTGGAGATGTGGTTGTATTTCTAATATGTTTTTGTGTAGGTCTTGGTGTGTGTTTGTGGTGGGAATGAGCTTCTGGTGCACATAATGGAGTAGTTCTCATGATACGAGCTGGTTCCTACTACAGGTAGTGGAATGCTTATGGTAGTCGTGGGCCTTTGGGACAGATGGTGAGATGATTAGGTAGTTATAGGTTGCTGATAAAAGTAGTGGGGAGGTTGTAATAACAATATAGTGTTCCTATAGGTGGTGGAGTAGGGTGGTTCTGGTTCTAGTACTGGTTGGTATTGAAGATCTGGAAAAGTTTTAAAAGCGAGGGGGAAGACTAAATGTTGGAGCTGTGGTAGTTAAATGTTACAGAAATACTAAGACTAATCGCCAAATGATCTTTAGAGCATAGACAACTGTTATGTAAGGCCATTAGGTCATGTGGGGGCGCTTGAAACAGAAAACACAAGAAAAAGCTGCCTCCAGTTTTAATATTCCATCCTCGATCAGGAAACCTCTCGCCAAAAAAAACTTGAAGGCAGATCTGAACTCGGCCAAGCACGTTCCTCAAAGCACACAAATTGCTAGTTTGGCATTAGTACACCATGGCAAACCGACAGGAGTAGTGTCTTCAGCAGTCCACTCAGAAGCTTTCGCTCAGGTCTAAAAGGCTGCTACTTCCCCATCCCCCCCCCACCCATAAGAAGCAAACTTTATTTATTTATGTAATTTAATTAATTATCCCATCGTTCCCAAAGAGTTCAGGACTGGTTACAAGTTACTATACATAATAAACAGATATGTGATGCAGTGGTTAGAGCTACAGCCTTGGCACCCCTGAGGTTGTGGGTTCAAATCCCACACTGCTCCTTGTGAGCCCCAGGTACATTAGACAGAGTGGGAGCCCACCAGGACAGTTAGAGAAAAATGCTTGAGTACCTGTATAATTTGTAATCTGCGTAGAATAGGATATGCAGAATATACATTATTGAATAAATAAAAATAGTTATAGTACAAGGCTTTAGGTTGGGGTTTTTTTTTCCTGGTACAAGATTTTGTCTTAACATGACACATACTAAGGATATGATACCCATAGCTGAAATATACAGTTTACAGGTTAAAATGGTCAAAGTTCAAGATTTAACAATACAAGTTTTTATCTTAACGTGAGACATACCGAGGATCTTGTATCAATATGCATTTTTTTTTTTTGTACTCTATCGGTTGGGTGGGGGTGGGAGATGTTAGGTGAACAGGTATGTTTTTATTGGTTTCCTAAAATTGAGGAGTCCTTCAAGGGATCTTATCTGTGGGGGCCAGTCAATTACAGAGGGTTGGTATGAAACGGGAGTAGGGACGTCGTTTGGCAGTTTGCAGTTGAATGGCATGCCCAGGGGGCGTTTTGAGGTGTATTTCATCCTGGGAGTGGAGGGACCTGTTCATCACGTTAGATTAGCGGCAACCCTTCTAGCCTCTACCTACCTATCTCTTTCCAGTCTATGGCCTCTGTGATATGATGCTGCAGGTTTGAGGTGTTCTGTTCTCCCTTCGGACTCCCTAGTTTCTTCTTAGGTGGTGCTTGGGTAGATGGGAGTCCTTGTATGTATTGCATCGCCAAAGCACAGCAAAATTTCTGTCAGGAAACCTAAGCAAAACCAAAAACATCAACCACCTTCTGTACAAATGGAAAGCTATTCAATCATAAGGAATTTCACTTCTATTTCATGTCTTCTCCCCAGGAACTCTGCAAAAAATTGCACACTAAGATCGAAGAGGTGGATGAAGAAAGATATGACATGGAAATAAAGGTGCAGAAGAGCACCAACGAGGTATTTCCCTTTCTGGGAGTGTCCATGTAGTTGGCATTCTTTTCACTCCATTTTGCTTGCAGCCCTCTGAGACTAGAGAATGACACGGGGGCAAATTTTCCCCCAAACCCGCAGGAACTCATTTTCCTGCCCCATTCCCGTTGAGTCCTTTTCCTGTCCCTGCCCCATTCCTGTAAGCTCTGTTCTCATCTGCCCAAGCCTCAAACACTTTAAAATCATCAGTGTTTGAGGCTTGTGCAGTTAAGGCACAGCTTTCAGGAATGGGACAGGAATAGCGACAAAATTTGCGGGGTCAGGATGGGGAAATTTAGTTCCTATGGCGATGGGGACAAATTTGAACCCATGTCATTCTCTGAGACCCTTTCTACATGACCATGGTGGAAGCTTTAAATGTTGGCTGCTGTAGTTTTATCCGGCTCTGGTCCATAACGCTTTGACGTCTGGATTTTTGTGCATAGGTTGTCTTGCCAGGCTTTGTCATCAGTGCTGGGAGCACATCAGCCAATGAATGACTCATGTAATACCATCCTAGGGAGCATTCAACCTACAAATTATAAGGCTCACTAATCTGCAGAAATACACTATACAGTATACTCCTCTGTAAACTTTCTTTCTTAAGGGGAAGAAAAGACCTCAGGTGCTCATGGGAATCAGACTGTTCTGGAGGACCACCAGCCAGTTGGTTTTCTGGGATAGCCCTAATAAATATGCACGAGAGAGTTTTGCATATAATGGAGGTGACAGGCATTCAAATCTTCTCATTAGGGCTATCCTGAAAACCTGACTGGCTAGTGGTCCTCCAGGACAGGGTTGGGAACCACTGCTCTGGACTACCTCTGACTGTATTCCCTCTTTATGAGACCTCATTGTCTTTTAGACATGGGATGGCTTTCCAGGAGCTGCCATCTTTGGAGGAATTACAGTGTCTATAGTGAGGCTTTTCAGTCCAAAGGTAGATAGAAGCTAAAAAGATAAATGTGTTTTAAAACCTTGTCCGCATAGTCTTGAGTTTGTTTATGTTTATTCAAATTTGATATTACGCCAAATCTTACAAAAATTCTAAGCGGATTACATACAAAATACAAAGTTAAAAACTGAAAAGAACTCCATGATATCAGGAAAGGACCTAGTCTCATCATTCATATCTAGGATACATTCAAAACCCATCCATTCCCCAAAAATAAAATAAAATAATTAACTGGTAGGTTTCAAGTTTTTAATAAAAATTTGATGCTATCGCTTATCAAAACTACTAAGCGAATTACAATTAAAATAAGGGGAGAGGACAGACATACCAAAAAAACCAACAATTTTTCCATTAAAAAAAAAAAAATTAAGAAAAATGTAGACAATACTATGAACAAACGGACTCAATGTGAATGGCTTGTGGAAGCTAAGAAAAAATGCCTTGTTTTGTGTTGATTCCCATTTTGTTCTATACACGAATGAGTTGTGATGTGAAAAAAGCTTGAGTGATGGCTGAATGCTTGAAAATCCAAATATTAGTGTGTGTGTTGGGAGGGGGGGGGGAATAGAAATGCCTAGTGTTACATATCCTTGAGCAGTGTTTCCAAGTCAGTCCTGGAGTACCCCCCTTGCCAGTCAGGTTTTCAGGATATCCACAACCAATATGCATGAAAAAGATCTGCATATATTGGAGGCAACATATTCAAATCAATTTAATGCATATTCATTGTGGACAGCCTGAAAACCTGACTGGCCAAGGGGTACTCTAGGACCATCTTGGGGAACACAGGCCCACGGGACAGTCTAGGGTTTTGTAGGAATTTGCAGGCAATTAGGAAGAACAGGCTGTTATTACAGATCTGCATACAATCCCACAGGGATTAGCTCATATACAAGTTAAGCATTTAAGGTTTACAAATGCAATTTGTTGGATTGGTTGTGTTGTCTAAAATGAGTAAAACTGAGGTTGGGTAGATAAATTGTTTCAGTTTACAGCTTCTCTGGTTGTAGCTGGTTAATGGCGGGTCTAGCATGTGATATGTTGTTTATATTTGCATATCTGTTCATTATTTTTTGTCATAATTACTTAAAGCTGTGTTTTTAATTGTTTGACTAGGGCAGTGGCCTGCAAACTTTTCCGGCCGGCGGCACACTAAATGCAGTGCCCCGGCCGGAAGACACCCGGAAGTCGATGCGATGATGTCACACACATGCGTGATGTCATCGCATCAACATCTGCACATGTGCAGAGGCCCGTCTTGCCGCGACCACGCTGTTACAGGGTGCAGGGAGAAGAGGAGAGATGCCGGCCAGGAGGAGAGTCGTCCACGCCTACTGATTTCCTACAGGACATGCCTCTCACCGCGAGAACATAATGTGTTCAGTTTGTCGGTGATGGCTTTGTCCTCCTTTAGTACTCCCTTTATTCCATGATCATCTAACAGCCCCATTGCTTCCTTCGCGGGTCGTTTCCCCTTAATATATCGAAAGAAAGGCTTAAAACTTTTTGCCTCCTTGGCTTTGAATTGATTGCTTCCTGGACTCTTTCCATTCTCTTTGTAGGTTGAAGACTTAAATCAGAAGATCTTTGACCTGAGAGGCAAGTTCAAGAGGCCTCCTCTGAGGAGAGTGCGCATGTCTGCTGATGCTATGTTACGTGCTCTTTTGGGCTCCAAACACAAAGTCAACATGGAGCTCAGGGCCAACCTGAAGCAGGTCAAGAAGGAAGACACTGATAAGGTACTGTTCCAATGGCTCCTCTTTCCCTGCTGGATATATTTAACCAGTTGGCAAAGAACTTGAGGTCAATGAATACTCTTACCCCCAGTGCCTATATCTAAGTTTATTGAGAGGTTTTGTCTTCTTTCTAGGAGACATAAAACTAAATTCAGAAGATTGGCTGTTTTGGCAAACTCTTGTTTCATATAGGGTCAAAGAGTGCCACACAATAGATGATCACCTCCAGTAGCCATCAAAAAACAGCCATCATATCAAACCATACATTTACTAACACTGAAACAGAGACCAGATCAAGCAGGACTGAGCAAAAATCTGTGATGCTATATCTAGATAATTCCAATATTCTATCTGCATTATATTTTAGCAGAAGGGTAATTAGTATTGCAGTGGTTCCCAATCCTGTCCTATTCCTGAGAAGTAAGCCAGCCCATGCCAATCTCTCTCATGAATATTCATTATGGATATCCTGAAAACCTGACTGGCAGGGGAGCTACCCAAGACAGGTGTGGGAACAACTCTAGTATTAGGGTCACCATATGGCTCCAGATAAAGGACAAATTGAGACATCCGAGATTTACTTACAATGGGAATAAAACTCAGATGTCTCTCAATCCATCCTCCTTTTTCTGGAGCCATATGGTAACCCTAGTAGTATTCAACTTCATCTCGCAATAAATGAGCACCATAGCACTTTGTCCAGTATGATGGCCGAGATGTCACCTGAGAGATGGGTGTGTCTCAGCTCTCGACTTCACATAATGAGCCAGATGTACAAATGGGTTTTTTCCAGTTTGTGCCTATGTGAAAAAAAGTTCATTAGATCTGGCCCATACACATACAGCATGCAGACTGGATAAAATCTATGAAATTTATCCATCTTCTAGTTTTGCATTGTAACCTAAATGTCTCATCATCTTAACATTTCCTACTGTTTATTAAGAATATAGAAAGAATTGAGCCCAGAATGCAGATCCTAATTAGGAGATTAATTTCTCGTTGCTCATTCCCGGAAGTGGTGTTTCTACCTAGCACATTGTTGCAAATAGGCTTCTCTTTGGATGAGTAACTGAATAGTTGTGATCTTGGGCAAGCCACTTAATCCTCCATTACCTTTCTAGTGACAGAAAAATACCTACTTTACATAAATGCGGGGGAGAGTGTGGCGAAGTGGTTAAAGCTACAGCCTCAGCACCCTGCGGGTGTGGGCTCAAACCCTCCCTGCTCCTTGTGATCTTGGGCAAGTCACTTAATCCCCCAATTGCCCCAGGTATATTAGAGAGATTGTGAGTCTGCCGGGACAAACAGGGAAAAAATGCTTGAGTACCTGAATAAACTCATGTAAACTCTCCTGGGAGAATGGTATATAAAATAAATATAACTTATCTTGAGCTACTCTTGAAAAAGCAGGAGCAAATCCAAAATCCCTTTCCCTTTCCACATTTTGTTATATCTTTTCTAAGATGAGTAAATCTGAATTTCATGGAACGATCATTGTGCAGTCACTCATAGAAACATAGAAACATGATGGCAGAAAAGGGCCAAATGGCCCATCCAGTCTGCCCATTCACAGTAACCATTATCTCTTCCACTCTCTAAGAGATCCCAGGCTTTATGGGATTTCAGACACAGTCTCTATCTCCACCACCTCTTCCGGGAGACTGTTCCACGCATCCACCACCTTTTCTGTAAAAAAATATTTCCTTAGATTACTCCAGAGCCTATCACCTCTTAACTTCATCCTATGCCCTCTCATTCCAGAGCTTCCTTTCAAATGAAAGAGACTCGGCTCATGCTCATTTATGCCACATAAGTATTTAAACATCTCTATCATATCTCCCCTCTCCTGTCTTTTCTCCAAAGTATACAGATTGAGATCTTTAAGTCTGTCCCCATACGCCTTATGACAAAGACCACGCACCAGTTTATTAGCCTTCCTCTGGACAACTCTATCCTTTTTATATCTTTTTTGAAGGTGCAGCCTCCATACACAATATTCTAAATGAGATCTCACCAGAGTCTTATACAGGGGCATCAATACCTCCTTTATCCTACTGGCCATACCTCTCCCTATGCACCCTAGCATCCTTCTAGCTCCACGCTTGTTCTATCAATTACATGTTACTCACACTTTGGATCCCTGCGTGCTTTGACCAGGTTTAACGTAAAGGTAATGGTTGTTTTAGATTTTAATCCCAAATCCTTGAGCTGAGTACTTTACTGGAACATGATGGCTCTTTGGTTTAAGCAAATTATTTCCAGGCCTACACATTCAGCATGGCATGCATACCCTGGATTTGTGGTTTGTTTCTATGATTTGGGGAGATATGAGGTCTGCTCTGATTAGCTGTCATCCTATCTTTCTCTGAGCATTAATGTGGTTGTAGGTCACCTGTATACCTAAGGGACAGAGGACCATTGTCCTTTTCTAGCACCCATAAGGATAGGGGATAGACTGATGTTGAGAGGTATGTTGAGTGTTGGTCTTCTTCCCATCTTAACTGTCAGGATCCTGCTTAGATGGTGGATAGCTGGAACTCCTTCATTTTGGAGATTTCGGATGTGGTGGCATCTATGAGAAATGTAGTTTTCCATAACAGTGAAAGGAGGCAACCACCCTGGTATACCGCATGGCTGTGTGGATTGAAGCAGATATTTAGGAGTGCTGAGAATCATCATTGATGCAGACAATCTTCAAATGACAGACAAGCCTATTTAAGACTTCCGAATGGGTATCACAGTTCTGGACGGACTACCAAGAGACAGTTTGTCAGCAGAGATTCATTCTACACTTAATTGTTCTGGCTTGCTATTTTGGGTCATCAGGAAGTTGGTTGTGAAGCCTGAGTTGAGGAGAGTGATTGATAGTCCTTCCCTGATTACTGTACAGCTAAGGTGGTACATATTTCATATCACATAACAGTTTGTTTGGATGTTGGTGCAATTGACATTTCTTCACCTGTTCAGATTTCAGTGCCAGAATTCTCAGAGGTGGTGAGAGAGCTGAAGCTGTCTGGTTGTATACTGGATCCTCATTCAGTAACTTTGCTGCACGGTGCTCTGGAAACGGCTCTTTTGTTAATGGAACTTGTGAATGCAAGGGATAAGCAGCTGGAAATTTTTCATTATGTGTCGTTTTTCATTTCATTTCTGGAAATTTCATGTTATTCAGGTTTTCTTGGACATTTTGTTGTTATTTAGAAAGGAACCGCTTCCTTCCCTAATGACTGTATAGTCCATCTACCTGCACTATTGTCTCATCAATACATTGAATCTTCAGAACATAGCATGCCTCTGGGGTACTGCGTGCAAAATTGGAGGCATTTCTGAGAACACTATCTTGGAGGTTCCGGATCTCAATATCCTATCTACAGCTTACATTGAGGCCCTAATTGGTTAGCGTACTTTAGTAAAACGGGGTAAGCCTCTATGACCTCTTCTAAAATGTATGTTATTAGTATTTACATGTACTATGAGAGCGGGACTGTTCCTAGCACTCTCTAAAATCTTATCCAGGTGTCACATAAGATCTGTTACTATCTCATGAGTCACCCAAGTAAACAAGTGATCCAAGCATTCACTTATCTACATTCTCAATAATTAAATCCCCAGTAACAGCATAAATCCTAAGTAAGCCCTACTGGACTTGTTTATCTAAGAGCTAGGAGCTCCTTCTATTGGCCGCATACTTAGGAGCTATGGGCAGGAAATGCTTTGCAAAGTTTAGTTTTCGAAATGCTAAACTGTATGATCTTAGAAGTTAGATTTAGGAATTTATTAATTTGTACCTCCAAATCCAAAATGTGGCCCTGCAAAGGGTTTGATTTTGAGACCACTGGTCTGGTCCCTAATTCTCTTAGCCTCGTTCCCTGTAGCCTGCCCCTCGTGGTAGTTCAGTTCTTAGCAGCTCACAATATTAGTATCTCATTCTTTCAGAGGCTTTTTCTGCACAGGTAGAAGGCTCTCGCAGGCCTGAGCTCCACCTATTTTTTAATGAAACTCAAGCTCCTTTGAAGTATCTGACCTAGGGTGAGATGCAATTTCTAACTATTAAGTCACACATAATACCCAGTTGATATGTATTGTTGAATTTGTATCAACCCTAGCAAAGTAGCTAAACCCTAGCTTTTAATTTAAGCTAGCATTACATAATACAATATCTTATTTTAACCCTAGCTTTTAAATCCGAACCAGAGAACTCTATTTTTGTCTTTCAAAAATGGTAAAATCATAAAAGGGAAATGTGAGTAGTTTTACCCCTTCTCAGGTAGCTCAGGTCTCAACATCTCACTCTTCGAGCATCTCACTCCATCAGAGGTACTCTTTGCTTCATTTGCCCTTGATATCTGTGAGGTCATATGCTTTGCTCTAATGCATATCCAATGATATACAGTATTAGCTAGATCAATATCTGATTTCACCTTTTCTTGTCCATGCAGGAGAAAGACTTGCGTGATGTGGGTGACTGGCGTAAAAATATTGAGGAGAAGTCTGGCATGGAAGGCAGAAAGAAGATGTTTGAAACTGAGGCCTAAGTTTCTCGTTCTTGGTTGTCTTTCTCCCCAACCATGTTTCATCATCTCTTTATCAGTGTCATTTAATGGTCCACTTCTTGGCGCTGATATTGCAGCCGTCCAAGAACCAATCCCTAAGCTTCCTACAGCAACTGCACTCGCCAACCACCATTGCTATGGAAACAACCAAAATGTCTTACCTATCCTTTGGTAGCTGCATGACTGGAAGAAGAAGCAATGGTAATATCATTTTGTAGGATCTGTTGTTTCTGAGTTAACTTAACATGTAAATAAAGCTTTGAAAGCACAGTTGAATTTTTAAAGCTTGATGACCGAGACCTACACTTAATTCCTGTTGTGTGACTTTTTCCTCTGTCTTTCGTTTATTAATTTAAAGAGTCTGCTCATAAAAGCCACAGGTCCTCTCTGAGCTAGGACACCACATACCCTCAAAGACAAAGAAAAACCTTTACCATAGAAGGTATTATCAGGGCTTGGTTTCAGTTCTAGGCGCATCTCTGTGATGTGCCAAGATATTTGAGTTCAGTTGCTGCATCAACCACTGAGGCTGCGCCATGAAACCTTTCCAGCGCTCGACATCTTTAACAGTTTTACTTTGTTGTGCATACATAATCCTTTGCACTACAATTCTGAATCTGATACTTATCGCTTCCAACTAGCTCAGTTTAAACCATACATAGTGATAGGCTGAATGCCTGCATATGTACTGTGAAGGGTATGGAGAAACTGGAATACGAGGACAGACTTATAACACTAGGATTGTTCTCCCTTGAGAAAAGGAGACTGCGTGGGGATATGATCGAGACCTTCAAAATACTGAAAGGAATCGACAAAATAGAGCAGAGAAGATTATTTACATTGTCCAATTTGACACGGACTAGAGGACATGTAATGAAGCTAAGGGGGGACAGGTTCAGGACTAATGTCAGGAAGTTCTGCTTCACTCAGAGAGTGGTTGACACCTGGAATGCCCTCCCAGAGGAGATTATGGCGGAATCGACCGTCCTAGGCTTCAAGAGCAAACTAGATGCATATCTCCTTAAGAGAGGCATATAAGGATATGGTGGACTATAAATTACGCCAGGTGTACACCTGGCAGGGCCTCCGCGTGTGCGGATCGCAGGACTTGATGGACCGAAGGTCTGATCCGGAGAAGGCAGTTCTTATGTTCTTATGTTATGTGTCATTCACACAGCTCACTCAGAGTCCCAGCTTTAGGCCCATAAACACTTGAACAGATGGATAATCAGATCTGGATTGCCAGAGTCTGGACTGTATTCTCTTTCTCTGTGCTTGTTGTACCTTTGAAGGATTTTACTCCTGGAGAGAGGTTTCTATGGGCTGCCTTCTGCCATACTGCTGCCAACTTTTGAAAGCTCTACTGAAGAATAGGATTAGGATACATTTTAAATACAGGGTTTTCAGATTTAAAGCATGGGTAGCTTTGTTTCTCTTTGTGGAGACCCATCCATGAGAAGAAATAATGAGCATCAATTGTCTAGAGACATTTGTGTGTATGTATGTGTGTGTGTGTGTGTGGGGGGGGAGTAATTTACCCACATTAGGGCCTTAATACATGTGTTATGTTACCATGACTCATGTTAAAATAAGTTACCGTGGGTTGCACAGTAATGAGATGCAAAGTATGGAAATACAAAATACCTCATTGCTATGTAAATCAAATAACATGGCTTGTGATGATTATGTTACTCTTGGAAAAATACAACCAGCAAAAAGCTGGTGATATTTTTCCATCCTGGCAGCATCAGGATGCAAAGCTGTGCATAGGATGCAAAGTTGTGGACCAGTGCACTCTTAAAGGGGCTGGTGCTCTACATAAACATTGTTGCCCTCCCTCTCCCTCTCTCCCCAAAGATAATCACATCTTCCTTGCCCTGAAGAAACTCTTCTCCCAAAGGCCTCACCACCCCAATGGCTCCTCCACCCCAAGGATCTTCTTATCTAATTGCCAACAATCCCTGCATTCAGCCATCCCCCTCCCCTTGGTGGCCCTTCCTGCCCTAAAGAACTTCCCAGTCTCCATAAGCACCCCTCTTCATTCTCCCACCAGGCCTGCCAAGCAATCGCTGGTCTCTAGAGGAGTCAGGACAGGAGCAATCTTAAGTTGCTCCTGCCCTTTGCTGACACCAGGTTCCAAATGGCACCAGCAGTCCCTAGCAGTAGCCTTGTTGTTCTAGAGCTAGGGATCAAGCTGCTATATAAAATGCTGGCAAGGGACAAGAGTGACTGGGGTCACTCATGCCTCAACCCTAATAAAGACTAGAGGTTACTTAAGATAGGCCTTGGAGAGAGGGTCTTTGAGAGGGTGGGGGTGCTTTGAAAGATTGTTGGATTCATCAGGAAAGAAAGTCATCAGGAGGGGAGCCCATATTTATTGGGTGACAGCATCAAGAGAAGAAGGTCTTCAGGGTGGGTGGATGCATATGCAGCGAGTAGAGCCAGCAAAAGAAGAGGGTCTTCAGGGCAAGGGGACCATTATGAGGGAGCTTGTAGCTGGGACTTAGCATCAGGAGAAGAGAATCTTTCGGGCAGGAAGACCTTTTGACAGGGTTAGCTCGTATTTGAGGGCTATAGTGGCATCAAGAGAAGAGGGGCATCAGGATGGGGAATTAGGAGGAGAGGATTTTCAGGGCAATTGGTGTGGATTGAGGCATCTTCAGGGCACGGAGATGTGATGGGGGTTTTCAGCGCACAGGATTGCGGGCATCGGGAGGAGGGGTTGTGATTGAGGAGGGCATCAGCAGTTTGGCTTGCCCCTTTAAGAAGCAGCCTAGAAACAATGGGCGTAGAGGCCTGACGCTCTTGACTGTTGTAATGGGAAATTAAGGGGCAGCAAATGTCCAGCTTTTAATATACTTCAATAATTACCCCATTATTATTCTAAGTCCATGGAGGGAAAAGTAAATGGAGTCTTGATAATATCAGAATGAATCAGCCTGAAAAAAAAAACACATCAACATGGCTATCATTAACCCTAATTTTTTTAAAAACTCAACACATTTCCAAAGATTCATGTTATTTAGTTCAAGAATCAAGTCCTTCATCCATCACAGGCACAAGAGAATTCAGAACATGCATGTTAATTTAATTTCACAATTATAGTCATAGCTAAAATTATAGCCAATTATAGCTTAGCCATTGAAACATAGCTCAAGATGGATAACGCCAATAAGCCAGTTATATGCCTTCTGCTCTCCATAAATGACCTCAGAAGGGCATTATTTTTCATGTTCAGAGGCACCCAAACAAGACCTTCCCCTCCTGAGGCATATTTATTAGGATGTCCCATCCTTCCTTCATTGGAGAAATGACTCCACTTACTCCTGGCTTCCCCCCATTTAACATATTGGAAGATTTTCAGTGATGAGTTGGGAGGAGTATTGCACTGGAGCAAAACTTTGCAAAATCTGTACTTCGTGGTGTCAGAACCTGTTGGGAAAGAGAGAGCAAGGAAACTCATTCGCATTCAGTTTGTTCATTTTAAGCTACTCTATAACCAGGCTCTATACAACAGTCTTGAGACAGCAGGGTGAGATGATTCATGTGCTGGTGATATGCCTGATGCCACAGTGCTCTCAAATGCCCTCAGTTAAAATGTTGTTGCTTAGAAAATAGGAATCTTTTCTGTCTACCCGTGCCTTGTTTAAAAACATGAGTCAATGGCTTGTCTGGTGCCCTAGTAAAGACATTGTTCAGATATGGGGGAGACCTAGACTTGACCTCTGAATCCAATTTGTGCTTACTGGGCCAGGTGGTGCTAGAGGTGTCACAGAAATAGTGATCACAGCTAGAGAATGACATGGGGACAAACTTGTCCTCATCCCCGCAGGAACGCAATTTCTCCGCCCCATCCCTGTGAGTTTTGTCCCTGTCCCCATTCCTGTAAGCTCTGCCTTAACCGCACAAGCCTCGAACACATCATTTTAAAGTGTTTGAGGCTTGTGCAGATGAGGATGGAGCTTGCAAGGAAGGGGCAGGGACAGGAAAAGAACTCGGGATGGGATGGGAAAATGAGTTCCTGTGGAGACAGGGAAAAATTTGTCCCCGTGTCATTCTCTAATCACAGCTTCTGGAGGAGAGTGAATCTCAGACAGTGCACAACAGTGACACCTGTAGGTGGATGTAGGGTACATTCATAGCAAGCTCTGAAAGGAGCAGAGATTGGTTTCCCTGTATCAGAGATTGTGAGTTCGATGACTGGATTATAGAGGAAGAGGGTGAAGAAATGAGAATGGGAAAAATCCCAGATAAATGCCCATAAAGGCTCATAGTTCTGTAAGCTCTTGTCCCAGGGAGGTTCCATTGATCTGGAAACCCAGAAATGCACAAGGAAATTTCTGGGCTAAACCAAAGGAAAATATAGTTGAGATCAGCCAAATGCATCCCAGTCCACTCGTAAAAAAAAAGAATTTCAATCCAAAATTATGTTAGAAATAGACTTGAAATGTGAACTGGGCATATAAGCTAATATACCCAGTCACCCTTCCTCATGTCTCCCTTATGAACTCAAACCAAACAGCAGAGATGACTGCCCACCAATTGTAGAAAGGATATTTGAGGAAACCAACACGAGCAGTGTTTTGGCCACAAGGCCTGCCTCAAGAGTCACATCATCGTTGATAGTGGATCACTTTTCCACTAAATGGAACAATGCACTTAAAGCACCATAAAATAATCACAGATCGCTCAAATGCATCGGCTTTTGGGAAACGTCTGCTCATGTTGAGTCATTTCATTTCATCCAATAAAGACTTTTGCATTGAACATTTGTCTTCCTCGAACATCCGTTCTGCCATGGGTGGACAGTCATCTCTGCTGTTTGTTTTTGTGGGGGGGTTTTGCAGACATATTTGTTCTTCTTGCTTTTGTTTTGTCCCTTATGAACTCATCCAAGCCCCTGCAGTTGCTTTACACTCTGGTTTGTTTTCCTGCAATTTGCAATGCACCCTTCTGAAATACAAGACAAAGACTGCAAACTCATAAGAGGTAGGCTTGGAAGAGAGAAGCTGACATATCTGCCCATTTGCGCCACCTAAGTCGTCATCTGTGATTTCCCATACCTGCTCAAGTGCTGCCATTTCTTTGGTTCTTACAACCTCTGCTGGAAGTCAGTACCAGGAGCCCACTGCCCTCTCAGTATCAATGCTTTTTTGCATTTCCTTTAGAACCTCCCTTGCGTGGGCTGGGTTTTATCAAACAGTAAAAAAGTGAATAGGGATGGACAGTGAAAGGAATGTAAATTTGGAAGATTACATACCCTACTGGTCCTAAAATTGATCTTGTGGATTAAAACTGTAAATACATAATGAAGTGATAATGTTAAGCAAAATTAAGAAATAATTAAGACATTTAAAAATAACATAACATTATAGAGTTAATCTTGTGCTGAAACAACTAAAGGGCCACTATAGCCACCTAATGATATCTAATCTTGATTGAAGATAACCAAAATTCCCCTAACAGTTGCTCCATTTCCAGGCACAGTATGGCATAAAGACACTCCAGACTTGTTTAGCAAACTTGCAATGCCAGAAGGACTCACACAGCAACAATCCTTCTTCAAAGATGCAACTCTGCAAATATTATTTTATTTATTTACATATTTAAGGTATTTATATAATGCCTGGCAAGGTTATCTAAGCGGTTTACAAGCAGCTACTGTCCCTATCTGTCTTGGTGGGCTTACAATCTATCTAATGTACCTGGGACAATGGAAGATTGAGTGACTTGCCCAGGGCTTGCTCATGGGCTCTGGAGTACCAATGCACCTACCGGGAAACAGAAGAAAACAACTGTTAGAGAATCCTAAACAGAAATGAAATATAAGCAAAACGTCTCACCTTACTTACATATGAAGGCAGACCTGTACTAAGGGCTCCGTTTACTAGAGCATTTACCGCGAGCCAGCGAGGTAAATGCTCCGATTCTCATTGAACTCCTACGAGCGTCGTGTTAGTAAAAGCCAGTGGAAATACAGAATAAGAGACCTGAAATTAGAAATGAGCAGAACATAAAAAGGAAAATGGCAATCTTGAATTAGGTCCAAGAAGTGTTCTTTCTGATGTGTAGGGGTGGTGGAGCACAGCTGGAAATTGAATGAGGATGTTAGGGCAAGGAATCTGGAGGCAAAGGAGTCAGAGCGGTCATTGACATGGATTTTGAAGTCACTGAGGATGAGAGAAGGGAATGAGGAATTGAAGAAGAGGAAGAAGAAGAATCAGGAATCAAATTCGGTGAGGAAGGAAGAGCGTGATGTATTGGAGGGGTCAGTTGATGACTGCTACTCTGAGAGGTAGGGGAGCGAACAGACAGATGGAATGGATTTCAAAGGAGGGAAAGCTCTGAGATTGTGGTGGGAAAAGAGGTTGACATCTGTAAGTGGATGAGAGTAGCAGCCAAACACCTCCTCCTTGACCAACCATGCGAGGCGTGTGGGAGAAAAGGTAGCCTCCATGACACAGGGTAGCGGCTGTAGTAGAGTCATCAGGGTAGATCCAGGTCTCAGTTAGTGAGAACAGGTTGAAAGATCAAGAGATGAAGAGGTAATGGATGTAGGCAAGCTTATTTGGAACGGAGCAGGTGTTCCATAGGGCGCAAGAGAAGGATAGGGTGGAGGGGGGGGGGGAGATATGCATGAAGGAGGGGAGGGATAAGCTGTTAAAAATGAATGATGCAGCCCAGACATTGGTTCTCAAGATCTATATTGTTAGAGGCTCTGCCGATGTCACCTTGTACTTTGGATGTGAATACCTGTTTATATTTTTGTTATTGATATTCACACAATGTATATTGCTGCTGATTGTCTTTGCTGCATTTCATATTTTAAAAAAAGAAAGAGGGTTGGTGGTATTGCGGGTTGGCTCATAGGAGTAAGGTGGGAATAGGTTGGGAGGACCAGGATTCAGGTTGATGTCCCCAGCAGAGAACAAGAGAAGGAGGAAGAAGATATGGGTGAGGGGAGGGGAGGTACCTCTGGCTGAGATGTGGGTGAGAGAGGATGATTGAATGAGAGGGAGAAAGTGTTGGATCTTTAGAGTGGAGAAGAGGATAGAGGATAAGAGGAAGGGACAGACAATGGGTTTAAAGAGTGAGTGGTGAGGTGTTAAGGAGTTCGGTGGCTTGGAGAGAGGGGCGAGATTGGAGATGGTTAATATCTGTAGGAGGGGGAGCAAGGGAGTCCTAACAGTGGAAGGGGGAAAGGGAACCAGGAAGAAGCTTGGTTGCGTGCGAAGTCAATGTGTCTGTGTTGTAAAGAGGCAGTGAGGATGAGATAAGAGATAAAAATTTTCTGTTCGCGCCTCCCCACCAGACTGAAAAGGATCAAGCTTGATTTGCAGTGCTCATCTTTTCTTCCAAGTCTCTTCGGGAGACCATTTGAGCACTCCTTCGTCCCCTGGAGATACCAGTCCTCACCTGCTGATTCTGCATTGTTATTCTTGCCCTGGGGATCATGCAATTCTTGTCCTCACCCAGTTGCTCATGACTTCCTCCACTTGCCCTGAGACCTGAATTTATTGCCCTTCCTCAGGTGATCATGTGTTGGTCCTCTTACCGTGGTTTTTAGCACCGGCTGCGCATTGGAGCTGTTACTACCGCGGCTGATGCTAAAATCTGTGCAATGCTTTTGTAAAAGGGGGGGGGGGGCTGTGTGCAGTGTGTATCCAGCAGCTCTCTGGGCTTTGGGGGGGCTGCTTTTATGCAATGAGCCAGGTTTCGAATAATTCTCTCTGTTTTATCACAAACGCGGGCAGAGGAAGGAAAGGGTGTGTCAATGTCAGACATTAGTGATGCCATCTTCACTTTTGCATCATCCCACATCTTATTTAAACAAAATGTTTTCTTGTGAAGATCTCTTTTTTTTTTTTTTTCATTCTCATCTGTGATGCAACCAGAATCCAGGCCTAGTCTATCTCTTTTCTTCCTTTGGTTTTACCCATGTATCAGACCAAAAGGTTTTTTAAAAATTAAATCTTTATTAATTTTCCATTCGAAAACAGCGCATTAAAATATGCATACAGTTGACTTGAAGACAGCACTCCCGATCAATCAAAGAAATACTACAAAACATTTCCCCCCTCCCACCCTAATTCTAGAATAAAAACATAGGGCTCCTTTTACAAAGGTGCGTTCTTAACGCGTGTAATAGCGTGTGTAAATTGCCACCTGTGCTAGCCACTACCGCCTCCTTTTAAGCAGGTACATATTCCTGCCTGCAGCCAATACTTCCACAGGATCGTAGACTCGCCAATTTGACTCTTGGACTTCAACCCTACGGATTGGCACCTGGATTGTTGTACTGGTATAGATGTTAAATTGTTAATGAATCTTAGGCCCTCTTTTACCGATTAGCGCGCGCTAAGCGCTAACGCGTGCATGTTAGTCTACGGACGTATTAGCGTTTAGCGTTCGCTAATCGGTGAGCTAACGTATTCCATGTGGCAAGAGTTTTGGGGGGTTTTTTCTCTGACATGAGAGCAGACATCTACTAATACTAATGGTTATTTGTATTTTTGTTGGGGGTTGGGAGGGATTGTTTATTTTTTTCACTGCTGTTATTTTTGGGTTCTTTCTATGGAATTCTTTAAGTTGGAGTTTTTTTTCCTTCCGTTGTGTCTTTTATTGGATTATTGTACTGTTTCTTCCCTCATTTTCCCCTTTATTTATCCCTATGTCTGAAAACACCAACCAAGTATTCAGATCCCTGAAATGTAACGTAATCTTATTTGTACCCTAACTGTAATCTATTTGTTATATCACACAGTAACGTACAGTCAATTTAATATCCAATTTGCAAGTTCTTCCGTAATTAATCGAGCTACCTCTCCTCTCTTGTAACCAAAAAGTAAACAAACCCAAAACTGTTGTAACTTCACTGGAAATGTCCAGTTAGCTCTTTTGTAATCCACCTTGAACTGCAAGGTATAGGCGGAATAGAAGTCCCTAATGTAATGTAATGCTATAAGTCCATTGGGACAGAGAGGTAGGGTTACTTCCTGGCATTTGTTCTAAACCTTTCCCCTCTCAATTTCTCTGAGTGCCCCCTTGTACTTGTGGTTCCCCATAGTTTGAAAAATCTGTCCCTGTCCACTTTTTCTATGCCCTTCATGATCTTGAAGGTTTCTATCATGTCTCCTCTGAGTCGTCGCTTTTCCAGCGAGAAAAGCCCCAGCTTTTTCAGTCTGTCAGTATATGAGAGGTTCCCCATACCCTTTATCAGCTTAGTTGCTCTTCTTTGGACTCTCTCAAGTACCGCCATGTCCTTCTTGAGGTACGGCGACCAGTACTGGACACAGTACTCCAGGTGCGGGCACACCAATGCACGATACAGTGGCAGGATGACTTCCTTCGCCCTGGTCGTGACACCTTTCTTAATGATACCCAACATTCTGTTCGCTTTCCTTGAGGAAAAAAATAGCTTTCCTCTGAACCGCCTCAAGTCTTTTTGCACCCTTGTAGAGATACGGCCTCCTTAACTGGATACAGCACTCCAAGTACTTGTGCAAGGATATCATCTTCTTTCTTCTACTGGTTACTGGTTATGTTTCTTTCTATGCGGCCTAGCATTCGTCGGGCACCAGCTACCACTTTGTCACATTGCTTTGCCGCCTTGAGATCTTCAGACACCATCACCCCAAGGTCTGTTTCCTGATCTGTGCATGTCAGTCTCTCACCCCCCCTAGCACGTACCGCTCTCTTGGATTTCTGTACCCGCTGTGCATCACTTTGCACTTCTTCACATTAAATCTTAACTGCCAAACGTTATACCATTCTTCTAATTTTTGTAGATCCTTTCTCGTATTGTCCACTCCCACCGGGGAGTCCACTCTGTTACAAATCTTGGTGTTGTCCGCAAAAAAGCAAACTTTTCCTTCCAACCCTTCAGCAGTGTCGCTCACAATTAGGATCGGCCCCAGTACATAACCTTTCTATCGTCTGAGAAAACTTCGTTAACTACCACTCTCTGTCCTCTGTCCATCAACCAGTTCTCCACTTTCTTTCTTTAATTTAATGCTGTTTCAGTGCTTCTCCCAATGCACTGCGCTTTCTTTTCACGTAGGAAAGGGATTTGCAAACCTGTGAGGTTGCCCTGGAGTCTCTAGGAGTTAAAGATTAACCTCCAGGTACTGTAGCGAGTTATCCTGGTGAAAACTCGGTAAATTCACCCCTTTTCTCAAAAAAAAAAAGAAGAAGACAAAAAGATTGACTCATAAATTAAATCTCTCTATCCCACTGAGTGCAGCATCCTGTTTTTGACACTGGTAAGTCTGGGTCACTTGGAAAAACCCTTCAGATCCCAAATAGGAAAGCCTCGCTAAGGCCGCTTGGCTAAATAATGATTAATGGACCTGTGCTCTAGAAACACAGCCAAATCTTTTTTTTAACTCAGCTAAATTACTAGTCTTGATCATATCCTTTGGCAGCAAATTCCATTGTTTAAATTATGCACTAACTGAACCCCTCCCCCCCCACACACACACAATTTCTAGAATTCATTTTAGATCTGCTACTGGTTATTTCATGGAGAAACATTTTGCCGCGTTTTACCAAGCACCAATTCAGAGGGTGCACAGATTACCCGCCTCTTTTCAAGAATCACACGCATTTGCGCTCTCCCCAGTCAGCATGCCTCCCCCCCCCACCGTCCGGCATCTTTCCCTCCGCGCTCCTACTGCGACTGAGGTCTGGCATCTCTCGCTCATTCTCAAACCCCACTGGTTCTACCTTCAAACTTGTCTCTGAGGTTGCCGGCAGTGGAGTAGTTTACATGGGGTTGCCTGCGGTGGCCCTGGAGCTTTCCCCCCACCGCGTCCTGCTCCGCCGGAAACAGGAAGTTGAGTCAAGAGGGGAGGCGGGACGTGGCACAGGGAAAGTGGTTGCGTCAGAAGGGGAGTGGGGATGAAGTAAGGTTGGAATAAGGTTGAGCTACCGGAACGCGAGATTGTTATTCGCGGTTTCACCAAATTGCGGGAGGGTTTTTAAAAGAAAACCGCGAATAACATATGAAAATTTTATTCGCGGTTTTCCAGTATTCACAGTCATGTCGATCCCCTAACCCCCACGAATACGGAGGGAGAAGTGTAATCTCTTTATTCTAATGAGTGCACTTTATATTTACTAGTGATAAAATATAAGAATTGCCACATTGGATCAGAGCAAAGGACCATCAAGCCAATAGTGGCCACTCCAGGTCACAAGCACCTGGCAGGATCCTAAAAAAGATTTCATTGCCAGTTAGGAAGTGGCTTTCTCCAGGTCTACTTAATAACAGTTTACAGCCTTTTCTTCTAGGAATGTGTCCAAACCTTTTTAAAACCCAGATTCACTGTTTTTATAACATTTTCCAGCAATAAATTCCAGATCTTAATTATGCGTTGAGTGAAAAAAATATTTTCTCCTATTAGTTTTAAAAGTACGACTTAGTAACTTCATGTCATGTCCCTTAGTCTTTGTATTTTTTTTGAAAAAGTAAGTGATCGATATGCATTTAACTCCCTTCTCCTCTTTTACAAAACCGTAGAGTAGTTTTTAGTGGCGGCCGTGGCAGTAACCGCTCCGACGCTCAGAGGACTTCTAGGCTAAAAACCGTGCTATAATTTTGTAAAAAGGGTGGGGGTGGGGAGGGTAAGTGTTCCACTTCATTTAGGATTTTAGAGACCTCTACCACCTTTCCCTTCAGCAGTGTCATCTCCAACTGAAGAGCCCTTTCCTCATATGAGGGGAATTCCATCTCTATGTCTTTTCTAATCCAGCTGTATCATTTTTGAGATGTGGTGACCAGTTTTTTCACCTCAAACTACAATTTTCTTTTAGCTGTTTTTGAGGTTGTTTTTTTTTTTAATAAAAATAAGCCACACGGAATTAGTTTAACCTATAAGTTAACATTTAGGAACTCTTTTACGATGCCGTTTAGCGCAGGCCGCTGCGGTAATGGCCCCAAAGCCCATAGAGATTTAAAGGGCTTCGGGACTGTTGCTGCACGGCAGCCACTAGCGTGGCTTTGTAAAAGAGGCCCATAGTGTAACATTTAATTTTATTTGAAGTTAGGGATGTTTGTAAGTTTCCAAGACGTACACGTTTAAAAAAAAAAAATTTGGGACCCGTATATTCAAAATCTTTCCTCTAGAGCATTGTTAATAGTTTACATTGAAGCTTTGGAAACATTTATAACTTTGTAATACCTGGTAATATGTGTCATCTTCCATTCAAAAGGGGGGGGGGGAAGTGGGGGGTGTGGGGGTAGGATGAAATAGGTCATATTGAAATGTATATTGAAGGAATAATAAATTTTATTTTATATTATAATTTTATTAATTACTTCAATACAATGTGAAGGGGAGGGGGAATTGGGGGGAAGGGGAGAAGGGAGGTGGGGAGTAGTAGGGGATTGATTTGGGTCATATGGAAATATATTTTGAAGGAATGATAGAAATATATAGGTAAATATTATCATTTGAAATGAAATCTATTTGTATTATATTATATTTAATTATTTCCTTCAATAAAATGTTATAAATTAATACATGCACACCTTGTAAACATGCCTTAAACAGGGGAGTAAGCCTCCTCACCCTTTGAAAAGATATGATTTACAGTGTGGGCTACTGAATTTCCAAGCTTGCCTGTATGGATGCAGTCTGCTGCTGGAGCATTGGGCGAACAAGTCGCTGTCTCCCTTAAAGCAGCGTTTCTATAGGCCCCATCCTTACAGCTATGACATCATCTAGTGAAACCTCTAGGAACTGGTCCAGCCATTGCTGGCAATCATGCTGCTCTCCTGCATTTTCACTTAGATTTGCTGGAAATACAGAGCACACCGGAAAACAAAAAGCTTGGTTTCCTTCTCCAGATTTTTCTCTTTTTTTTTCTTCTTCAAGCAATAGCAGCTTGAAAATGAAACCCTAAAATAATCATAGCATGAAAAAAAAAAGAAGTCTCTAGCACTGACCACAATATCCGTTCCTTCTGTTGAAGGAAATGAAACTTGCAGGCATTCAGAGAGCACAAAGGCACATCCACTCGCACGCCTACACACACACACTCATACTGCCACAGAAACACACCATCCCCAGAAGCTGCAGCAACACTGCAAGGTGAGAAGCAACGAGGAGAGATGTCTGACTGCGAAGAATCCCCCAGCAGCCTGGAACAAGCCCCAGAGCAGCCCGAAGGAGAGGATAACAGGTACTGTACACGGACTCCAGTCTTTCTTTGGCTGTCATTTTATTAGCCTGGCTATGTGAGCCACCTGCAGTTGTCTGAGGGTAGCTATGGGGACTGCTTTTTCTGACTGTGGCAGATCTGGACCAGGGTGAAGGCTGACCCAAGCTCCTTTCCCTGTTTTGTCCTTGACACATCTCAGCCGGCAAGGCAAACGTAGATCCTCTTAGATAGGACATTGGATTGACAGATGTGCAGCCATCTCTGGGATGGATAAGAGACTGCAATTGCATGAATGTACTGGTGAAATGGCTCTCGGATGGGAGGGGGGTGTCTAAATGCAGTCCATGGTGCTCAGAGGCAAGTCAGTTTGCAATTTAAAACTAATGTCTGAACTCACACAGTTCAGAAGAGAAATGAGGGCTGTGATACCCCTGTGCTTCAACAAGTGAGGGGGTGGAGAAAGAAGCGAGAACATCGGTTAAGTAGGACCCCTTGCAGTGAGGAAGAACTGAGCTCTAAAATCGGGCTTCTCAGTTCTGTCAGGTGAGATGGAATCAAGTCGATCTGGTTCTGAAAGATGCGGAGCTTAAGCGTCTTCAAGGTGAGCTAAGTAAAACATTCAATAGTTTGTGATAGCGTAGAAAATCACATCCAAGATGGTAGACAAATGCAAGATTGTAAGACTGATGACTGCAGTAGTCAAATGTGCCTAGAAACCCCACCCCGGCTTTGTCAGCTAGAACTGGCCTGTGCCATGCAGAGCGCGGGAGCTTTGAGTCAAATCAACCCCACTCACCGCGATCGCTCCATGCACTCAGCTGCATAATCCATGGAGATATGCCATAAGCTATATATTACAGGAGAGAGCCCCTTCCCCCTTTCATCAGGATAAGCAGTTGAACTGTGAGCGGCAGTGCTGTGATCAGAGAGATGCAGGGTCAGGCTGCATCTTTCTTGAATGATTCAGTGAGGCTGGCCATGGAGAACTGCACAATATATGGACCAGAGTAATGGAAAGCTTTCCCCCACTGGCAGAAAAGAGGAAATAAAAGATATCTTCCTAATTCAGGTCCTGGGTTTTGCACAACACATGAAAGAAAAGTACTATATTAAAAACTGTAAATGAACTTCAAAAACTCACAGACCAGTATTAGGATAAAGCCTGAATGAGGGCAGTGATCCCTGCAGGATCTTCATATCCCCTTCCTGTCCCTGTCCCATTCCTTCAAGCTCTGCCTTAACCACACAAGCTTTAAAAATGTCCGAGGCATATGCAGATGAGGACTAAGCTTGCGGAAATGGGGCAGGGGGCAGGGACAGAGCTCATGGGGACGGGATGGGGAAAATTTGTCCCTGTGTCATTCTCCGTGGGCTGCCAAGTTACCCATTCCAGGAAGAAGACATTTTGGCTAGATCTGGTTTTAAAATTACATCCCAAAGAAGAGCATTATTTGTAACTCAAGATTCTATCCATTGAAATCAGTGCTGCAGGTCCCATAATGCACTAGGATGAGACTGGCAGAAATCCAGGACTGGCCAAAAAGTCTCCCTCCTGGAATGGGTAACTTGGCAGCTCTGTGAATTTTTGCTGAGGGAACACTTTTGGTATTGTATGTAGAGCTGGAGTTCTTAACCCAGTCCTCAGGGCACATCCAGCCAGTCAGGTTTTTAGGATTTCTACAATGAATATGTAGGAGATACTTTTTCTTACAAAGAAAAAGTCCAAGCAGATCTGTCTCCTGCATATTCATTGTGGACAGTGGCATAGTAAGGGGTGTGGTCCACCCTGGGCGTCGTCTTCACAGGGGTGCCTGTGCTGGTGTCTTCCTTCATCTCTGCCTCCTTCCACATATCCCTTGAAATGTTCGCCAGTGCAAGCAGCATCTTCCACCTGCAGCTTGTGTTGACCTTGGCTCCCTTCTGATGTCACTTCCTGGTCGCTTCTATTATCTCGTCTTGGTTACTGTAACGCTATCTACCTCGGCATTACCAAAATTTGTCTTCATAGATTGCAATTAATTCAGAATACTGCTGCGAAGCTGATCTTTGGAAAACGTAAATTTGACCATGTGACCCCTTTGATTCAGAGTCTTCATTGGCTCCCGGTTTATTTTAGAGTTCAATTTAAATATGCTTGTATTTCTTTTAAAATTCCACATGGTATCTTTAATCCATTTATTCCTTTATTTTGGAATGTTTACCGATTCTCCTTTGCAAGAGACATCCAACAATTTAAACTCTCTCTTCCTTTCTAAAAAAGGGATTAAAGGAGTCAAGATCTTCAGTCGATCTTTGGTCTTTAAACTCTCTCAACTCTGGAATGATCTCCCCTTTTTTTAAGGAGTTCCAGTTTGTTTAAATTTTTCCGTAAATCTTTAAAAACTACTGTATTTGCCAAACATTTTGAAAATGAATTCTTTTGAAATTTTGCTATTATCTTCTATTTATCATTTGTAAATCATTCCCTGGTTATTTAATTGCTGTAAACCAAGTCAAGCCTTCTCAGAATGATGACTCGGTGTACAAAGTTAAGCTTTAGTTTAAGTTTAGTTTGTTAAGGTTTGGAAACGGAAAATAGTCGGATGGAGCAAGATCTGGTGAGTAGGGTGGATAGTCTATGCGCTGAAATCCCAAATGTGTCAAAACATCCATCGTTTTGTCAGCCTTGTGAGCAAGTGCATTGTCTTGCAAAAAGAAAACTCCTTTCTGCAGCTTCCCTCTCCTTTTTTCTTTCAGTGCCTCCTCTAATCAAAGCACAGCAAGTTACAATAGTATTCTGCGTTAACTGTTTAGCCTCTTGGAAGATAGTCATCACAACATCTTCCTGATCACAAAACACTGTGGCCATGACCCTTCCTGTTGATGTATGGGTCTTGAATTTCCTTGGCCTTGGAGGACATAAGTGTTGTTCAGGATCATAGTGGAGTAACCACGTTTCATCAGCAGTATCTAGTCGTTCCAAAAAGCTGGCACCAGCTCCCTGAAAATGCTGCAAAATCAACTTGAAAGCGTCCACTCAATGTTGTTTTTCATCAGCGTTCAAACATTTGGGCACCTACTTGACAGCTTACCAGATATCCACGTTACCTGAATATCTGTAGTGTCTCAGCAATTGTTTTAGCCAATATTTGCTGATCTGCCAAAATCAGGTCATGGACATGGTCAACAATTTCAGGAGTTGACACACTGTTTGAGGCCTCCCAGAACTTGCTGCATCTTCAATCTTGAAATCTCCATGCTGAAAGTTTGCACAGCATTTCTTCACTATGGAGTATGATGGGCATTTGTCACTCAATGTTTGCATCATACATTCATGGATTTCCTCTGGAGTTTTCTTCTGCAGGAAAAGGAACTTCATGATGGCTCTTGAGTTCCACACTTGAAAATGCCACACTTTTTGTTGATATGGTTCAATCAATGATCTGAAATACAGTTATGTCAAAACATAGCATTACGATTCTGCAAACTGGCACTTTGCAAAATAAAATAACACTCTTTTCAGCTACAGTAGCAAAATAAGGCTCAGAATTTAGGAAGTTGGTTGAGCTGAGAATTTTTCAGCACCACCTCATATGCTGCTGTTGGTGTGTTCATCATTCAGTGTTAACAGGATGCAATGCTGCTTGTCTGCTCATCATTTTGTCTTAATGCGGTATACACTGTAGGTATGATTTTCATTCGATTATAACGTAGTGTATGCTGTGTATGTTCCTTCTTAACATTGTGTAGGCAGCTTGTGTGTTCTATCACAAACAAATTCTAATGCAGTATATCTCAATCATAAGCATACTGCATAACATCATAAATCACTTAAATCAGAACTTTTTGTAAGGAAACTCTGGTGATTTGTTTTACATAGGTTTAACAGCGGAAAAGTCCGTAGTCTGTTCAGTATCATGGAATGTTGCTACTATTTGGGTTTCTGCCAGGTACTTGTGACCTGGATTGGTCATTGTGGAAACAGGATATTGGACTAGATGGACCATTGATCTGATCCAATATGGCTGTTCTTAAGTTTTTAAATTATTTTGAGCTCATATTTTTATTTGATTGTATTTATTTTGATTTTTATCCTGTCCTCCCAGTAGCTCGGAACAGCCTACAAGCAAACATTCACGTGGAGTACAGTTGGACAGTACAAAGACTATACAGCAATTTAAGTACAGGTTATGAATGGAGAAGAGAGGGTAGATGGAAGGGGGAATTTAATGGGGCAAAGGGGTAGATTGCAGTTGTAATTTGAGTTGAAGAGGAGGGTCTTTACCGCTTTCCGGAAGGTCATCAATGAGTTCTGTAATCTGATTTGCGGGGGGAGTTGGTTCTCTTACCTTAATGTTCCTACTGGTACTATTTCATCGTATAATCTACACTATTTTATTTCAAATGAAAACAAACTCAACCATGTCTAAAAAGTCCTATGAACGTGATGTCCTTATGTTGAAAGGATCCAGCTGATGACCCGACACAGGTGGAGGCCAGCCTCAGGTGTGTGTCTATTAGTCCACTAGGTATACCCTGTTAATTGGGTTCCTTCTTTGGGCTTTTCCACGAGCATCGCACGTGCTTACAGTCTTTTAAAAGATTGTTTCAAAGTTTGTATTCCCAGCACTGAAATGACACCTAGTGGATCAATAGACATATCTCTGAGGCAGGCCTCCACCTGGAGGCCGAAACGCGGACTGTATCTGGTCATCAGCTGGATCCTTTCAACATAAAAGACATTACATTCATAGGACTCTTTATACATGTGTTTTTATTCATGTATTTCTGTATTTATTTTGAATTTATAGAAATAAAAGACTGTTTGTCTCAAGGTTGACGTGTTCTATCTCACTCTCCACTTGTTCATAATCTGCATAGACGCCATTTTCATTCAAAATTCATTTGGGAGAACAGTTGCTCTCCTTACATCCCCCCCCCTAGCCGTAGCCCTCTAGCTATGAGGAACTAAGGCCAGTGCCGGGCAGTAGACAGTTCAAGTTTGACTGGGGTGGACTTTGACAGCAACTTCAGTGGTAGGGTCATAGGGAGGGACAGCACTGGGTGGACTTCTACAGTCTGTGCCCCGCAAATGGCAAAGAAAGATAAGGGTCATCCACAATAAGAATATTATGTTTATAGGACTTTTTATTCATGTACTTTTACATGTATTTTAATTTGAGTTCATAGAAATAAAGATTGTTTGTCTCAAGGTTGATGTGTTCTATCCCACTCCCTACTTGTTTCTTTTCGTTGAATTTACGTGGGGTTTCTGTTCCCATTCTTCTGATTTACAAAGAAAGATAAGGATCAATATACGTATGGTTTAATCCTGATTTGATAAGGAGTGCCACTGTTGAGCAGACTGGCTGGACCATCATTTATTAAATTATAATGTTAACATAGTGTACATTATCTCTGTAAAGAAGAGCGACTAAAATGGTTAAGGGGCTGGAGGAGTTGCCGTATAGTGAGAGATTGGAGAAACTGGGCCTCTTCTCCCTTGAAAAGAGGAGACTGAGAGGGGACATGATCGAAACATTCAAAATACTGAAGAGAATAGACTTAGTAGATAAAGACAGGTTGTTCACCCTCTCCAAGGTATGGAGAACGAGAGGGCACTCTCTAAAGTTGAAAGGGCATAGATTCTGTACAAACGTAAGGAAGTTCTTCTTCACCCAGAGAGTGGTGGAAAACTGGAACGCTCTTCTGGAGTCTGTTATAGGGGGAAACACCCTCCAGGGACTCAAGACAAAGTTGGACAAGTTCCTGCTAAACTGGTGAGGCTGGACTCTTTTAGCACTGGTCTTTAACCTGGGGGCCGCCGCATGAGCATACTGCTGGGCACAATGGACCACTGGTCTGACCCAGTAGCGACAATTCTTATGTTCTTATGTATTCAAAGCTATCATGATGTACGTTGTTATGTCTTCTTTCCATGCAATGTTACATTTATGTGTGTTATCTGTGTACTCTTCATTCAGTGTCAACACTCTGTACACTGTCAATATGTTCATTGTTAACATGGTGTGTATCTATGCGCTCTTTGCTCATTGTCACAGAAAACATAGAAACATGATGGCAGATAAAGGCCAAATGGCCTATCCAGTCTGCCCATCTGCAGCATCCACTATTTTCTTCTCTTCTTAAGAGATCCCAAGTGCCTGTCCCATTCTTTCTTGTATTCAAACACAGTCTTTGTCTCCACCACCTCTACTGGGAGACTCTTCCACACATCTATCACCTTTTCTGTAAAAAAAAGTATTTCTGAAACAAGGAGAGAGACGAGATGGCGATTGAACAGTGTGCGTGAGCTCTGCTAGTGGCAATAACATTTTTTGAGTAAAGTATTTACCTACGTTCTTTTTTTCTGCCGAAAAGAAAAGGTATGCAGAGGAGTTTTCCTCCACCTCTGCCAGGGACATCAAAGTTGCACCAGACGGTTATTAAAGCCTTCACCGTTCCTTCGGCGTCTGGCGTTACCGCTGCTGAGCCTCAGGAGTTGCTCAGCTTGGAGGGCGAGATTTCACTCAGCCCATCTATACCTGACCTTCCCCCATCCCCAAGAGCTATGCCAGTGGAGGACCGTTGGGTGGAGGAACCTCAGACTTTCCTGAGTGTGACTGAGCAACCACTGTTTGTGACCCTGGAAGGGGACGCTTCGATGTCTTCTGTGTCATCTCAATTGAATAGGAGAGGAGCATTGGGGGCTAATGGTGGGGAGTTCGGAGAAGGCATGAACCAGGCTGGAGAGTTACAGCCTGAGCAAGATCTCTGCCAATTACCCAACCTCAAGCCATTAACAAAACTCCAAGTGGTTACATTGGATTCCCTCTGGTCAACAATTGGCAGTCTTCAAACCGTATGTATAAATTTTATTTCATTGATAACTGGGGTCTCAGAAAAAGTTAAAAAATTAAAGACAGAGGTACAAGACCATCAGGTGAAGATTGGGGTAAATTCAACAAAATTTCGTGTAATTTAAAAATACTATTAAACAACAAACAATGGACAAAGCTTTTTTTCTTTGCAAAATAGAAAATCTTGAAAATCAAAATAGATATTTGAATTTAAGGGTTCTAAATTTCCCCATTCTTAAATATAAGACTGCAAGATAAATTTTCAAAGAGTTCTTGATTTCCACTTTAAAAGTTCCAGAAGTGAATGTACCTATGTTTCAGAAGATTTACTATCTCAAAAAGGCCCTAAAGGAAATGAATGAAGACACACAAGAGATATCCGAGTTAGTGGAGTTAGGAACTTGATTTTAAGGCTATATTATGGTCTGAAGCAGGCCTCTTATCTAGTTGAAATAATTTATATTTTTCCTGATGTTTCTAGATGGACCCAAGTTAGAAGGAAAGAATTTCTAACATTTCGGGATAAGGTTATTTCTTTGGGTGCATCTTTCCAGTTAAGATTTCCTTGTAAATGTTTTATTTTGTATCAGCAAAATAAGTATGTTTTCTGTGAACCCAGTCAGCTTCGTTTTTTCTTGGAAGGAAAGAGGATTTCATTTGCACCATAGGAAAATCTAGTGTAATTCAAGTGTGATTTATTGGCTTGGAACTTCCTCTCCAATGTCAGAATTGACGTCGGGCAGGAAGGCTTGTGGGCCCATCATGTCGGGGAAGCAGGGAGAAATCACGGCGGTGGCTTGGCAAAATCAGCAGTGGTGGTGGTGGCTGTGAGGGGGGGGGGCAGAGAAAGAAAGAAAGGTGAGGGGCAGGAAGAAAGAAAGAAAGGGGCAGGGATAGAGAATGAAAGAAAGAGGGGCAGGGAGAGATGAAGAAAAAGTTTAAAGTTGGAGGAGGGAATGGAGTGTGTTGGGTGGCAGGGGGCAGGCAGGGAGAGAGGAAGAAAAAGTTGGACTCATGCAGGGACAGAGAGAGAGAGATGGTTAGGATGAGGTCTGGAGGAGAGGAAGCATGCAGGAGGAAGAAAGAAAGGATGCACTGTCAGAAGGAAGTGCAACCAGAGACTCATGAAATCACCAGACAACAAAGGTAGGAAAAATGTTTTTATTTTCAATAGTGATCAAAATGTGTCAGTTTCTTCAAATTTACATCTGCTATATTTATATTTTGCAGAGTATCAGAGGGCTATGCGTCATTGTTTCTGTGGTGTTTCACAGTATGCAGTTTGGTTTCTTGGCGGTTCAATTTAACCTTTATCTACATATTTCTATTTTTAGTTTGTGATTACTTATTCCATACTGGCTGAGGGTGTATCTGTGTTCTGTGTGTATGAAAGACATGGTTTTCTGTTAGCGTTGACTAGCCTTGATTGGCAAAATGCATCGGGCATGGTTCTTGGGAGCACCTTTAATAAACCTGATTTGAATTTCCTTATTTTCTGCCGATCTTTTGTTTCATGTTGGATTCTTTGGTGGACTGCTTGCCTTGTTGTTTTGTTGCAAGTTAACATACATGGAGTGGAACGTACTAGAGGAGTTACAGATTTGGTTGTTTATACATACATATGGGTTACAGTTGGTCGACATAGAGTGAGGCAGTTGAGAGGCGTTGTAAACTTGGTTATTAATATAGACTTATATTTCGGATAGTATTACTGCTTTACAATATATTTGAACACTTTTATATACGTATGGAAAGGGTTCAGAGTTAAAGTCCTGAGCAAGTAGGTGGGAAGGGAAGGAAGGGGGATTTGTTCAGAGATGTTTGAGGGTGGCATAGAAGAAAAACTGTGCACTGGTATGCTAATCTTTTGTTTGTTTTGAATTTAAAAAATGAAAGAAATACAAGTGGAAATAAAGCAGTAAATAAGAAAATAGATAAATGGGGCGGGGCCAGGGGAGCCCAGTGTACTTGTGTGCCTAGGGGCCCTCGAAGAATTAATCATAAGAACATAAGAACTGCCATCTCCGGATCAGACCCATGGTCCATCGAGTCCGGCGATCCACACACGCGGAGGCCCAGTCAGGTATACACCTGATGTAGTTTTAGTCACCCATATCCCTCTATGCCTCTCGTAAGGAGATATGCATCTAATTTGCCTTTGAATCCCAGCACAGTGGATTCCTTAATAACCTCCTTTGGGAGAGCATTCCAGGCGTCTACCACTCGCTGCGTAAAGCAGAACTTCCTGACATTTGTCCTGAACTTGTCCCCCCTTAGCTTCAAACCATGTCCTCTTGTCCGTGTCGCATTGGACAATGTAAATTATTTATTTTCCTGCTCTATTTTATCGATGCCTTTCAGCATTTTGAACGTCTCGATCATGTCCCCTCGCAGCCTCCTCTTCTCAAGGGAGAGCAGTCCCAGTTTCTTGAGTCGTTCCTCATATTCCAAGTTCTCCATACCTCTTATTAACTTTGTTGCTTGTCTCTGCACCCTCTCCAGCAGTTTTATATCCTTCTTTAGGTTGGGAGACCAATGTTGGACACAGTATTCCAAGTGTGGTCTGACCATCGCTCTATAAAGCGGCATTATGACTTTCTCCAATCTACTCGTGATTCCTTTCTTTATCATGCCTAACATTCTGTTTGCTTTCTTTGCCGCTGCCGCGCATTGTGCCGACGGCTTCAGGGTCCTATCTATCAGTACACCCAGGTCCTTTTCTTGTTCGCTCTTACCCAGAGTTGCGCCTGACATTCTATACTCGTGTTCCTTATTCTTACTACCTAAATGCATTACTTTGCATTTCTCCACGTTGAACTTCATCTGCCATTGCTCTGCCCATTTCTCTAACTGATACAAGTCGCTCTGGAGTTCCTCGCTATCCTCCTGCGATCTGATTGCCCGGCATAGCTTTGTGTCGTCTGCAAACTTAATGATCTCACTGGATATTCCGTCTTCCAGGTCATTGATATAAATATTAAATAGGATCGGCCCAAGCACTGAGCCCTGGGGCACACCACTAGTCACTTTCTCCCAGTCTGAGAACTTCCCATTTATGCCCACTCTCTGCTTTCTGTTTTCCAGCCATTTGCCTATCCACCTTTGTATATCCCCCTCTATTCCATGGCTTTGTAGTTTCCTGAGAAGTCTTTCATGTGGAACTTTGTTGAATGCTTTCTGGAAGTCCAAATATATTATGTCCACCGGCATTCCACTATCAATTTGCTTGTTCACGGTCTCAAAAAATTGAAGTAAATTCGTTAAACATGATTTCCCTTTCCTGAACCCATGTTGACTGGGTTTCATCAAGTTGTGTGTATCTAGGTGCCGGACTATGCTATCCTTGATCAGTGCTTCAACCATCTTTCCAGGGACAGACGTAAGGCTCACAGGTCTGTAGTTGCCCGGTTCCCCTCTCGATCCTTTTTTTGAAAATTGGCGTGACATTCGCTATCTTCCAGTCTTCTGGTATCTGTCCAGTTCTGATTGTCAGATTGGCAAGTTTTTGCAATAGCTCTCCGATTTCAACCTTCAATTCCTGCCCTAAACTTACATATGCTAATTACGCTTGACATATGCTTCCCAGCTCAGCCTTGTAGGGTTTGCTGCTCTTCATTTTCCAGAGAGAATGACAAGTATTTCTATTTCTAAGTGAGTGATGCAAATATGGAACAGAGGAACTCCACTTCCATGGAGGAGCTTGGACATGCTGGATTCCTGGTTTTCTTTCAGATTGCATAACTAGGTTACATGTCACACAGCTTTTCTAGGATGCTTATTGAGAGACAGTGATGGAGAGGGAGTCGTGTCTTAATCTTTCGCTGAAGGCACCGTGTCCCAAGGGATAGGGTTATCATATGGCTCCAGAAAAAGGAGGACGGATTGAGACATCCGTTTTTTACCTCCATTGAATTCAAGTCAGGGAATGTTTCTTGAAGGGAAAATGGTAATATTTGGAGACTAAGGGGTGGGGGTTTTCCTTTTTTTCTCCCACGACTGTTTTTCTATCAAGGTAAATGGCACTTCCTTAATGCAACAGTAGCAAGATGAGGCACCGGAGACGTCAAAACCATGTGTGGGATAAAATCTTTATTGAAGTCAAATCATAAAAAATATCGATCATAAAAACATGCAAAGTCCCAACTAGGACCCAGTTTCGGCGACACGGTCGCCTTCCTCAGGGGACAATGTATATCTAGGAAAACGATACCAAAATGTGCATATAAATCAAATGAATATGCATAAAATCCTGTGCAATGAGATACAATATAAGTGAACAAAAACAATGAAATTAATGTGTTGATTTTGACACAAAATACTTATAAAGTTAGACTAATATAAAAATGGAAATATTTGGACCAGATATCTAATATGAAAAATTTCAGAATGAAAAATAGCATATATAAGTACAAATTCACATAGTCTAGGTTGGTTTGCTATGTTACTAAATGTGGCTTAGCTTATATTTTAGTGCAGTGTGACTGTAGAGAAGGTTCCAGGTTTGAAGTGCTGTATTTAACTTTATATAGAACATGTGGAATCCAGGAAGCAGTAGAGTTGGCTCTTTCACAGACAGGCAGCCACAGCTGGAATGGGTGTGGCTGGGACATGGCAGTGTGGCCGCCCGAATCTTCTTTGTGCTGTTGCAAACAAAAAATGCAGAAGTTGTTGCAGGGTCCAGCTTGCTCATGTGACCCTGTTCCTGATTTCACATCCAGGCCTTCTTTGCTCTTGCTCCACACCCTGATTTCCTCACTCTGTAAAACAGTACTGGAACATATACAGGAAGGAAGGTAGCTGCTGATGGAGAAACTGGTTTTGTGCTGATGTGTACAATGTCAGGTCAAAGCCACATTTTCACTCCCTTCCAGCAATGTAGCCCACTTGACAAGTCCAAGATTGAAAGGATAGAAAATAACATGCTAGATTTGAGAATATTCTTTGTGGTTTCCACTAAGGCATTTTTACACTACGTCAAGCCCTTCTCCGCTGCCAGCTTTAAGTCTTTTGCTTCCTGCTTTTCAGGTCTATTTTGGTTCTTTCTCTATTTGGTAGGAAAATTTAAGAGAGGACTCCCACATGGAGACTCAAAAAAACCCCCCAGTCACAAGCAAGAGAGCAGTGCGAAAAGGGATGGGGAGATCAGGTGGACCTCTGCTAAGTTTGGTGCTTTTTGCTTCGACATCTGGGGAACAGAACAGAAGGAAACCAGGGAATTATCAAGATCCTGTTAGCCCACAGCCAGAGTTTAATAAGAACATAAGAAGTTGCCTCCACTGGGTCAGACCAGAGGCCCATCGCGCCCAGCGGGTCCGCTCCCGCGGCGGCCCATCAGGTCTATGACCTGTGAAGCGGTTCCTGACCATTTCTATAACCTACCTCTGCTTCTATCTGTACCCCTCAATCCCCTTATCCTTTAGGAACCTATCTAAACCTTCCTTGAACCCCTGTACTGTGCTCTGGCCTATCACAACCTCTGGAAGCGCGTTCCATGTGTCCACCACCCTCTGGGTAAAAAAGAACTTCCTAGCATTTGTTCTAAACCTGTCCCCTTTCAATTTCTCTGAGTGACCCCTAGTACTTGTACAAGTATAGGTTCTGTATTTGAACCCCTTCCCCCCAAAAACCCCCCACTACCTGAAAGACCGAGCGGGAAAGTGAGTGAATGGCTATGATGGGGTTGTTTTTTTGGGTTATCTTGTGTACATTCCTGTGATTCTTGGGCTCACTCAGTTGTGGGGAGGAGGTGTCCCAAAATTGAAACTGAAAATAGTCTCACCACTTTATTTATGTATTTATTCAATTTTCTAAATCGTTCTCCCAAGGGAGCTCAGAATGGTTGGCATGAATTTATTCAGGTACTCGTGCACGATTTAGAAAATTGAATAAATACATAAATAAAGTGGTGAGACTATTTTCAGTTTCAATTTTGGGACACCTCCTCCCCACAACTGAGTGAGCCCAAGAATCACAGGAATGTACACAAGATAACCCAAAAAACAACCCCATCATAGCCATTCACTCACTTTCCCGCTGTCTGTCCCGCTGTCTGTCCCGGTGGGCTCACAATCTATCTTGCCACTCTCATCCTTTTAGTCACCTGTTAGTACTTCTTTTTTTTTTCCAAACGGATTCTCTTTTCTGAGAACTTTCTATCAGCCCTTCCTGCTGTTTGAATTCCACACAGTTCCAAGGTTTCTAGTTTAAGATCTTCTTGCTTGCCTTGCTCAGAAATTTTGGGCTATCATCTTAGTATGAAAGAAGAAGTTTGCGCAGATCTACATTGGCCTACATTTGACTACCTAGAATGGGATGATTTTTCCAAATTATTTTGTAAATATGCGAAATCCTATTGTCTGCTCGATCCCTGAACTCCTAGCCTTATGGCAGCTGCCCCTTTAAGCTTTAAATTGAAATTATTTGAATGGCTATCTGACTCTTTAGAAGCAGGAATATTTCTACATGAGGAAGGTAATATAATTATTACACCAATCATTAAAAACAACAAAAAATCCATTTCATTACCATCTAACTATAGGCCTATTGCATCCATTCCCTTTTTTGTAAAAATCATGGAGGGTCTTGTTCAAATCCAGCTCACAAAATATCTTGAGCAACATTCCCTACTGCACGATTCCCAATCAGGTTTCAGAACCTATTTTAGTACTGAGACAGTGTTGGCTACATTATTAGACCATTTAAATAGCCAACTGAGCAAGGGTAACAGTGTGCTGGTGCTTCAGTTCGACCTAGGTAGTGCCTTTGATTTGGTAGATCATACCAAATTCTTGGCTTCTTTGGATGCTTTTGGCCTACAGGGTAACGTTCTCCTGTGGTTATTTCTGGGCAAGAATCCAAAGCTCTACCTGGTACTGTGCTTGGGTTCCTACTGCCGAAATCTCCGTTAAAACCTACTCCAGCCCATCTACACCCTCCCAGCCACTGAAGTCAGCCCATCCCCCAACAAACGGCCATACATAGACACAGACCGTGCAAGTCTGCCCAGAACTGGCACCTGGTGCTGCCACTGGAAAAGCGTGAGCAATCCCTGCCCTGCATTCTCTATGTTTATCTTGTACAGTGCTATGTATGCTCTGAGGGCTAGAGAAAATACATATCATAGCCTGAAAAGCAGAACAGGACATGTGAGCATAGGGTTACCATACGGCTCCAGAAAAAGGAAGATAGATTGAGACATCCGGGTTATACTTCCACTGCTTTCAGTGGAAGTAAAACCCAGATATCTCAATCCTGTTTTTTTCTGGGGCCATATGGTAACCCTTTGTGAGCATATGATAGGGTTGCCAGATTTTACGATTGTAAAATCCGGACACCCTAGACCCTCCCGATCCCACCCATCTCCCCCCAGCCCCATCCTAAGTTGCCTCCCCCCCCCCCACCGCTGCCTGCTTTGGTCGGGCAGGAGGCAATCCATGCATGCCGGGTTTTGAAAAACTTCCGACCCCTGGACGTGTCCTCAAAAGAAAGACACGTCCGTGGAAATCCGGATGTCTGGTAACCCTAGCATAAGCTAGCCTGGTACATGAACCAGCTGTACATATTGTGCTAATTGGAAGCTTTTTTTTTTTCTAGTGAATGCTTGGCCCAGGAGAAGACATTTCACTGTACATAGTATGTAGGGCTTGCCTCCTTGACATGAGAGACAACCTGCTAAAAAATAGCATCTTACAGACAGTGCCAGGCGTCTCAAGAGAGGGCACACTTTCTCTTTCTCATATCCCCCACCCCCATTCTCCCCTTGACCAGCTGCAACTGTCAGAAGCCCCAGGCTCTGTCCATGTATGGTCACTTGGCTGATTGCTGTGCCAGCATCCCTCCCCACCCCTTACTATGTGAGATTCTCCATCTCAGCTGTCCTGCATTCCAAGTATCATCACTAGAGCCCCCTTTGGCCATCCAAACGGAGGCTGCTGCTGTTACTAAGTATACCAGGGCTTGCAAGGAAAGGGAGGGGAATGTCTTCAGAAACTGATACCCGCAGAAGTATCCATGGCTGCCTCTTTGGAACTGATGCCAGGGATAGTTTGAGACTAGGCAAATCCAGGTGCTATTATCAACAAATCAGCCAAAACACTGATGATTTGAAAAGAGGAAATGAAAGAGGGGCTAGAAAATTATAAGTGGTTTCAAGAAGATTTTTGATATATTTATTTTTCCTTTTAAACTAAAATATACTGCGGTTCCTTTTACTCCACATTTAAGAGCTTAATATGTTTAAAAAAGTTTTCCAAATGGTTAATGGGCTGGAGGAGTTGCCATACAGTGATAGATTAGAGAAACTGGGCCTCTTCTCCCTTGAAAATAGGAGATTGAGAAGGGACATGATCGAAACATTCAAGATATTGAAGGGAATTGACTTAGTAGAGAGAGATTGTTCATCCTCTCTGAGAGGGCACTCTCTAAAGTTAAAAGGGGATTGATTCCATACAAACATAAGGAAGTTCTTCTTCACCCAGAGAGTGGTAGAAAACTGGTACGCTGTTCTGGAGGCTATTATAGGGGAAAACACCCTCCAGGGATTCAAGATAAAGTTAGACAAGTTCCTGCTGAACCAGAACGTAAGCAGGTAAGGCTAGACTCAAATAGGGCACTGGTCTTTGACCTAAGGGCCGCTGCGGGAGCAGACTGTTGGGCACGATGGACCACTGGTCTGACCCAGTAGTGGCAATTCCTATGTTCTTACTCATGGACATGGTTTAGTCAGTCAGATTGGTCACGTTGCAATGGTAATCCTGACCGGCACATACAGAGGTCTTCATTAATTTTTAAGCTAGGGCCACTTGGGATTCTGATGAGCTGAAGAACAGCTGCCAAATATCTTCCCACTTAGGTCTGCGATACTGCTAACCAGTGTGTGTCAATGACGCCCATTCCACCAGCCCACCTTCAAACTTCAAATGCATCCTCTTGTCTAGTGAGACATGCCTTGTCCTTCAACCATGTGGCTCTTCTCCCCATCCACATTTCCCTTTCTTTCCTGGGTAGAAAGTCAGAGTAGCAGAAAATCCACCAGAAAGGTCGAGGGGGCTGCCCCAGGTGTCTCTGGTGAGCCATCGATGGTACTTTATAACAGGGCACCTATGTCCAATTTATAAAATGTGTAACTACAGTAAATTTCCCCAAATACAATGAATCGCTATGGAGACAGTTCCTACTAAAAAATAACCATGATACTTCAATGCCAACAAATATATATATATCTCATACCTATAAATTTTTGTGTTTGTAAGAGGAGGTAAAAGTGATTGAACGTGCACTCCTAGCCAAAGTTAAGACAAATATAAGCCTGAAAAGGTTTTACTGTAACTCACAATTCGCTCCTCAAATTTAATTTCCGAAATCATTCTATGTGAGATCATATCAAAAATTACCCTGGTAAAAAATAATTTAGACAGGCAAACAGAAGAAATCCTCGCCTTTCGATATACGCAGACAAAACAGAAAAGGCAAGGGAGGTGTCTTTTCAACCAACGATCGAGTCTTTATTTGAATCAAATGGTCCCAACAAGGATCCCGGTTTCGGCATATAGAAGACGCCTTCCTCAGGGGACACTTGACTGGTGGACGTTAGGTCCGAAAGCACTTAAAAACAAACTTGTGTAGACAGGCAGCGGCCAACACATTTGTTTTTAAGTGCTTTGGGACCTAGCGTCCACCAGTCAACTAAAGACTTGATCATTGGTTGAAAAGACACCTCCCTTGCCTTTTCTGTTTTGTCAAAAAGTAATTTAGGAAATGACGTGAATTGTGAGTGACAGGAAACTCTTTTCAGGCTTATATTTGTCTTAACTTTGGTTCCAGGCGTGCACTTGTCCCTCTTATACACAAAAGAATTGATAGATGTAAGATAAATAAATGTTTTGGTATTGAAGTATCATGGTTATTTCTGAGCAGGAACTATCTCCCCAGTGATTCACTGTATTTGGGGAAGTTTACTGTAGTTGTCATTTTTCTTCCCTACTTCCGGTATTTTGTGACTTTATTGTCTCCGTTTTAAAACCCAATTGTAAACCTAATTAATAAAGGCAACACAGATGCCCATGTGCCTTTCTAAAATGATCCACAGAGCCAACCCTGGTGGTAGACACATCCCAATACAGAAAATCACACCTTCTCGGCATGTTCTCGCATGTGTTACAAAATGCTCACGTATATTGCAACACTACTCCTGCGCTGTCCATACTATGCCCTTTGCATGAAGCTGGTAGAGTCTGTACCATCTTACTGACACACGCACATATTAGAACTCCACAACAGAGAATGACACGGGGACAAATTTGTCCCTGTTCCTACAGGAACTCAATTTCCCCGTCCCATCCCCGCGAGTTTTGTCGCTGTCCCTGCCTCACTCCTGTAAGCTCTGCCTGAACTGCACAAGTCTTGGACACTTATGATTTTAAAGTGTTTGAGGCTTGTGCAGATGAGGACGGAGCTTGCAGGAATGGGGCAGGGACAGGAAAAGAACTCTATTATGAGTTCCCACAGGGACGGGGAGAAATCTGTCCCTGTGTCATTCTCTACGCCAGTTTTCTCAGCCCTTTTCTGCTTTATATACCAAAAACTGCTTTATAAAAAGTTACTCTTGACATACATTGCTGGAAGTCCTATGCAAATGCTAATAGTAAGTTTGTATTCCTGGATCCTACTCAATTAGAAAATTTTCTTCAGGATAAACCTTTGTTAGAAAAAATTTCTGATGCTAATTCAGAGGTGCACAGTGCGCCACAGCCTCAAGGAAAGCAAACTAAATGTTGGGTATCATTAAGAAGGGTATCACGACCAGGACGAAGAAAGTCATCCTGCCACTGTACTGTGCAATGGTGCGCCCGCACCTGGAGTACTGTGTCCAGTACTCGTCGCCGTACCTCAAGAAGGACATGGCGGTACTTGAGAGAGTCCAGAGAAGAGCAACTAAGCTAATAAAGGGTATGGAGGACCTCTCATATACTGACAGACTGAAAAAGCTGGGGCTTTTCTCCCTGGAAAAGCGGAGACTTAGAGGAGACATGATAGAAACCTTCAAGATCCTGAAGGGCATAGAAAAAGCAGACAGAGACAGATTTTTCAAATTATGGGGAACCACAAGTGCAAGGGGGCACTCGGAGAAATTGAAAGGGGACAGGTTTAGAACAAACGCTAGGAAGTTCTTTTTCACCTATTGCACTGCATATTGAGTTTAAGACTCTCGGCCTGTTTTACAAAGCCGCACTATGGGCTTCGGGGCCGTTACCGCGGCTTTGTAAAACAGGTCCTCTGTGTTGGATCTTTAAAATTTTGATCGCTAAAAGTCCAGTGGTTTTGAACTTGTTGCTTTGCGTTTATCGACCAAAGAGAACTGCCGCCATTGAACCTGGCGAGATCAATAAGACTTCGTCCGACTATGATGTCAGTTCAGGGAGTTGTATTGTGGAATTCATTGTAGGTTGAAATTAAGCAGTCTTTTAACGTGATGCAATTTAGAAACTATGCTGTTTGAGAGAGTATATAAGTAAGTTAGTTTATGTGTTGCAGGCAGTTTCTTTTAACTGACTGTATTTTTGCTAAAAGAATTGAGCTATATAGGTGAATGTAAATTGTATAAGGATTTTCCTTCTTATTTATTGTCTGTCGCCATTTTATGATGTATGTTTTCATGTAACCCGCTCAGAACTGTGGATGTAGCAGGATATACATTTTTTAAATAAATGCTGTGTGACATTTTTAGATAATTCGTCTGCTGGTCTGAAAAAGTATCAAAATCTGCAAAAAAATCCATTGTGACAAACCATAGCACGGTTTTAGCGCTGGTTACCTCACCAGCAATATGGAATTCTCTTCCTTCTCACCTTCGAGAAGAGATCTCGCTGGACAAATTTAAGAATAACTTAAAGACCTTGCTTTTTAAAGATGCATATGACGAGTAGACGCTAGATCGCATCTAGAAGGAAGAGCATATCCCCTTCCCAGTATGTTGACCTTTTCCGTTTTTTCCTATTATAAATTGTATTTCCCCCCTAATCCAATTTGTATCTTGTAAGTCAGTAAAGTCTTGTTATTTGATGTCTTGCCCCGGATTTTAATAGTCTTAACATTGTACACTGCTTTGACAATTTATTTAAAGCGGTATATCAAATTTTAAATAAAACATAGACAGTAACAGATCCAATACTCACAGAATTCCTATGAGCGTCTGCGCTAGGTTTTGTGAAAAAAATAGGAGGGGGAAATGATTTTGCAAAACGCTGTGTTCTCTGGGTCTGTGTGTGGAATTTCAAATGATCTCATGCAGTGTGTAGGCATCAAAAGCAGTGCTATTCTTAGATTATTATTTTGAATAAAGCATACTTGTTAGTTTAGTCCATGTAGATATATAGAAGTAAAGACTGAAAACCAAGGTTCAAATGAGACTTAGCTTCAAGAGCTTTGGTTCCCTTATCAGCTTCACCCTGGTCTGACCTGATGAGGGAAGTACAGCTCTTGCTTTACGGGTGAAATAAAAAGATCTCTCCTGATCCTGGTTTATTTATCTGTACCAATAAGCAACCAAACAAACCAAACGGAAAGAAGAAATCCCCACTGATAAACAAGGAATACCAAAGAAAGAGTGGGGAAGGGACAGTACACATCAACCTAAGGAACAAATGTAGTTTTATTGTAAATGAAAATAACTTAAAAACATATTATATATGTAAAGCCAATGTTGATTTAATGGACCCAACACGGTCCGTGTTTCGGCTTCTGTAGAAAGCCTTCTTCAGGGGTCGGCCCAGTGAGTGGCGCTCAATAAGAGATTCTTCAAAGGACAAGGCTTAAAGGCTGGAAAATGATCATCTAGTCCAAAATGCAATGAAAATCTGGGATGCAATGCTTCTCCTTCCCAGCAGCTGCTCTTTCACTCTTCAGACCGCCAGCAGCATGAATGAAGTAAACACACTATCTTCAGTAGCCTGGAAGCTTTTTCTTATGCTACTGCTTCCCGCCTTTGTGGGAACAGGAAGCAGTAGCAGAGGGAAAGCTTCCAGGTTGCCAAAGGCAATGTGTTTATTTCACTCACACTGCCAGCGGTATGAAGAGTACAAGAGGAGCAAGGGTGAGGAGCTACCGGATCTTGTGGCGAGGAAATGCAGGGGGTGGGGGGGGAGTCACAGGGTTATTACAGGGAGGATGGACACTAGAGAGATGTTGGACCATGGGAATGGGGAGGAAAAAAAAAGAAAGATGTCAGACCTCTGAAGGGAGGAAAGGGGAGGACAGAGATGCCAAGCCATGGTAGGGAGGAGGAGCGAAGGGAAGGAGAGAAGAAGAGATACCAGACCACAAAAAGGGAGAAAGGGAAGGAGAAAAAAGTTGGACTACTGGAGGAGGAGGGAAGGAGAGAGAGATGCCAGACCATGGAAGGGAAGGAGGAGAGAGAGATTATAGACTGAGGTAGGGGAGAGGGGGAAGAGAAAGTTAGAGAGATGCCAGACCACAAAGGGGGAGGAGGGAGGGGAAGGATGGGAGAGAGATGCCGGACTGTGGGAAGGAGAGGAAAAATATGTCAGACCACCAAAGTGAGAGAGAGGGAGGAGATGCTGCACAGGGATAGAGAGGAAGGGGAGAGAGAGGGAGGAAATGGTGCATAGGGATGGGAGGGGTTGGGAAGGGAAAAGAAGGGAGATGGAAAAAATGCTGTTTAAGAAAAGATAGGAATAGGGGATAAGAAAGAGGGAGGAGATGATACACATGGATGGAGGGGACGGGAAGGATAGAGAGAGGGAAGAGATGGCATGTGGATAGATGGAAAGAGAAGACATGGAAAAGTAGATAAATTTGAGAAGGAAGCAGAAAAATTGAAGAAAGTTGAATATTAAAAGTTAGTGCCAAGGATGGATGTAGGTTTGATCCAAACAGACCATGGATTTTAGATTGCAATCCACTCAAGAGGGGCAATACGTTCAGAATGGAACAAAACAACAAAAGACACCCCCCCTCATCAATATTGGGCAAGTCTCTCAAATTGATATAATCAGATAACATTTAAAAGCTTTTAAATGTGCTCAAAAGTTCTTCAGCAAGACGCCACAGCAACGATACGATGTCGCTGTAAAGATGCTTAGATTTTAATCATAACACATTGCATGGAGTAAGAGGTCTTGCTTCCACTGGTGTGGCAGATGTTAAAGCTCTATAAAAGATATTTAACAGTAGACCACTTATCTGAAAAGGTCAGGCTCCTTTTCAGATAAGTGGTCTACTGTTAAATATCTTTTGTTGTTTTGTTCCATTTTGAAAGATGGATGTAGGGCAGAAATTGAAGGAGAGAAAAACAGCAAATGGATAAGAAGGCCCTGGAAACACAGTTCAGAGCACAGAGAGAAGGAAGTGCAACCAGAGACTGAGAAAAAATGATTAGAAAAATAAAATCACCAGACAACAAAGATAGGAAAAATTATTTTATTTTCAATTTAGTGATTGAAATGTGTCAGTTTTGAGAATTTATATCTGCTGTCTATAATTTTGCACTGCTCAGGAAGAAATGCATTTGTTTCTATTTCACTGGTATTGTACTGCATGCAGAATATGGCATCTTAGGGTTTCATTTATGTACGGTATATTAGGACTTTTTAGTTTGTGGTCCTGTATTTGCATAGGATTTATCTGTATTCTGCATGTGTGATCAAGGCCAGGTGTTCTGGTAGGAATGAATGTTGAGAAATGTATTGGTGTCATAGCCCAAAGTAGGAAAATATTTGTCAGCTCTCCTTCACCCCTTTTGGACGTGAAAACAGCCCTCGCTTGAAAATGAGTGAAGACCGCTGATCTGATGGGTTTCCCCAGTGTGCGTGGGCCAATAATGACATCACAGCTGTATGAATCACATGGATCTATTTAATATGAGATCCTTTCTGACTCCCTTGCAAACAGGGAATCATGGGGGCGGAGGGTCTGCCTAAGTCATTTAAAACAATAACCTGGCAGGAAACATTTTAAACGCATTACAAGGCATCCAATAATTATGGTATGATTCAGAAAAAGAACGTACTGGGATTTATCAGAGCTCAATATGTCTAGGGCAGGGGTGTCCAATGTCAGTCCTCGAGGGCCGCAATCCAGTCGGGTTTTCAGGATTTCTCCAATGAATATGCATGAGATCTATTAGCATACAATGAAAGCAGTGCATGCAAATAGACCTCATGTATATTCATTGGGGAAATCCTGAAAATCTGACTGGACTGCGGCCCTCGAGGACCGACATTGGACACCCCTGGTCTAGGGTTATCGTATGGCTCCAGAAAAAAAGAGGATGGATTGAGAATCCGGGTTTTACTTCCATTGTTTTCAGTGGAAGGAAAACTCAGATGTCTCATTCTGGAGACATATGGTAACCCTATACTGTATATGTTAAAAATTGTATGGGAAGCAAAAAACTGCTGAATAAAATGTCCATGGAAGCAGGTTCTGAAAACAATCACTTTTATTCCTGTAAGGATTTTTTTTTTCTACTGTTCTGCAATTAAAATTGTTTGAGATATAGGCAAAGAATTATCCAGAAGTGTGCAATGGTAAAACAGCCAGTACTGTGCTCTAGCTTCAGGGACATTTCAGTGACAAGAAGATACAACACAGTCCCAAAGACAGGTTGTTTCAGACTAAGCTTGCCATAGTAAATTACACTGCTGCTTTTAAAAAGGACAGAGCCTTGGCTTTTTTTTATTTTTTTTAACTTCGATTACAGCCTGGGGGACTTGCCTAGAATAATATGGACTCGGGCTTCACAGCTGGATCTCCTACCAGATGCCTGTCTTTCTACCTTTAGCCCACACGGTGGTGCTCTTTTCTCACGCGTTTCAGTTCTATGATGGCAAAAAGCCACAGCAGGGACAAGCGACTGAGCGGGCTGTCAACCAGTTGCTGCTTAGTTTTGAGTCGTATCTTTTCTGCCCAAATAAGTTTTATCTCTTAATGTTGTGCACCTGTTTATTATGGCAAATATGCCTTTTGAATGCCTTACTTACAGTTTGTGCTTTATAAGGAATGAAGACGTCACTAAGGAATCTTAGGGCTCCTTTTACTGAGCTGCGATAGCGTTTTTAGCGCACGCAGGATTTTAGCACGCGCTAAACCCACCCTAAATGGCTAGAACTAACGCCAGCGTTACGGTCTAGCGCGCGGGGCAATGCAGCTTAGTAAAAGGAGCCCTAAATGTTGTTTCAATAATATCTTTGATATAGCTAAATGCTGTTAGGCTATGGGGTGGGGCGTTGGGTTTTTTTAAAACCATTTTTCTCTGTTGCTCTTATAGTCTGTGCCAACAACTTTTCACAGGGTCAATACTTCATTTTTCTAGTGGCCTAACTAAGCACTGTACCAAGGGCACAGCTATAAAGAGTCACAAACTGGCTCCCAGCCCACTGTCTCCTCTCATTGCCATTGGTGTAGGCCGGGGAAGGGGCCACCAATGAATGAGTTTTACAAGGGCAGCTACAGCTCTTTATGGTTTTGTATTTAGGGATCTGCTTATCTCCACCCCCTACCTCAGTGTTTCCTAAGTTGGCACTGGAGTACCCTCTTGCCAGTCAGATTTTCAGGATACTGCCTCATTATATGCAAAACTCTTTAATGAATAGTCATTGTGGATATCCTGGAAAACCTGGCTGGCAAGGAGGTGCTCCAGTACCAGCTTAGGAAACATTGCCCTACATCACCATTGCTTTCCTTCCTTCAAGCTGCAGCCAACATCTCTCAGGCTGCAGCTTTTGAGGTGGCAGAAACTGTTGGGTCTGTTCCTGGGCCCAGTGGTGATGGCGGCTATGGAAATCAAGGAAGACGCTCACAGCCTTGCCTCCCCCTTGGGCCCTACCAGCTTCACAATCACTTAGGGGGGAATTTATTAGGTAGCATTATGACCTTAATGCCACTTGAGAAATTCCCCCCTTGGTGTAAGGCCCAAATATGGAAATCCAAGGTAGAGAGGGATCCAGAGCAGGGATGCAATTATTTTAACATAAAATACATTTTTACCACTTTAATTATTAAACATTTTCCCCATAGAAATGTGATAGGAGAAAATCTTTAGCACGTAAGCCCCTGTTATCTCTACATCTTTCATAATGCTTAAGAGGAAAATTCATTTTAGAGATAAGACCTGCAAGTGAGGGACTAGGCTCATTCTTTACCTATGAGTTTTTAGTATTTGCAGTATGCTAATTCCCTTAACACATGTTAAAGGCGTTAAGGTCATAACATTGCGAGATGTATTCCCTCCCTTAATCTGATGGTTTCAGGGTAGGAAAACAGTTCAATAAGGCAGTGATCAGAGTCCAAGGGTAATGATCAGACTCAAGAGTAATGTTAGGAAATTCTTCTTTACGGAGAGGGTGCTTGATGCCTGAAATGCGCTCCTGAAGGAGGTGGTGGGGAGGAAAACAATGACAGAGTTTTAAAAAAGCGTGGAACGAACACAGAGGATCTCTAATCAGAAAGTAATGGTATACTGTATGTTGAAGAACTAAGGCCAGTACCGGGCAGAGCTCTAGGTTTCTGGCCCAGAAATATCTGAGAAAAAGAACAATTTAAATGAAATCCTTTATTAAAGGAAAACCTTTGTTAAAAGTTTAATTTCTGTTATCGCTATTTTCATTTGGGAGGACGATGTATGCTATAGAAAATAAGCCACAATTTAGCCTGTCCATGATGGTAGATTATATATAGTTGATTTCCTAGTTTAAATTCTGGCGACCAGTGTAATGTGGACTAGATCAGGTTGATTTATTACCTTATATATGTCTTAATGTATTTTATATACAGAGTTTTTGTGGATATTCATGAATATTTGTTATTATTGTAATGAATAATCATAATAAAGAATTAAAGGGGTATGCTAGCGGATGTAGCATGTGCTAAATGCTAAAAAGCCCATAGGTATAAAATGGGCTTCTTAATATTTAATACACGCTAGATCTGTTAGCTCACCCGTAAAAGCGAAAAAAAAAAAAATGAAATCATTAAATTATAGCGGGCTCCTTTTACTATGCCTCGTTAGGGCATTAACGCACGCTAAATCACCACCTGCGCTAAATGCTAACGCCAGCATTGAGCTGGCGTTGGTCCTAGCCATGTGGCGTGGGTTTAGCGTGCGCTAAAAAACGCTAACGCGGCTTAGTAAAAGGAGCCCAGAGAGTGTCTGTTTAGGCAGACTGGATGGACCATTCGGGTCTTTATGTTGAAAGAATAATAAATGTTAGCCTGTGGGTCGAAGATTCATTTGAGGTGACATATGCCACGAAACTGGAGGGTAAGCATTTAGAGGCATCTTCAGATTTGCAGTAAGGTACCTCTTGAAACATATCAAGAGCTAAAGTTGTTATAACTTTTAGAAAATTAATTCATCTCAAATGATTTCTTCTTGATGCGTTCTCCAACATTTCTAACTGAAAAGGTGAAGCTCTTTCAATTTTATTGATTTATTTATTACTAGAAGATTACCTGGCATTGCCTGGATATTTATTTATCCCAAAATGTCCCACCCCACACCCCCATTTCCCCCCATTGTCCCATATGCCCCACCCTCCCACATGTCCCACCCACACATGTCCCACTCCCCACATGTTCCCCCCATGTGTCCCACAGGAATGTCCCTCTCTATGGGTCTGAACTTGGACTAATATCTGTCATTTTTGATAATTTTTACATGTCACCCCCTTCCCACCTCCACAGTATTTTTCCCCACATAGTAAGTGATATATATACCAAGTTTGATAGAAATCTGTCCATGCATTTCAGAGTTATGCTGAGTATTCATCTCTGCGAGCCTGAAAACTAACCCCCTCTTGTATTAAACTGCGCTAGCAGTTTCTAGCACGGAGAGCCATGCTGAATGGCCCGCACTGCTCCCGACGTTCATAGGAACTCTATGAGCGTTGGAAGTAGTGCGGGCCATTCAGTGCGGCTCCCCGCGCTAGAAACTGCTAGCGATGGTTAATAGAAGAGGCCCTAAAATCTGTTGTTTTCGATAATTTTTACGTCACCCCCTTCCCACCCCCCACAGTGTTTGTTCCCAGATAATAAGTGATATGTATAACAAGTTTGGTAGAAATCTGTCCATGCGTTTCAGAGTTATGCTGGAACGTACACACACAAATCCGATTTTATATACTGTAGATAGATAGATAGATTACAGGTAGTTGTCGACTTACGACCGCAATTGGTTCTGTAAGTTGATCAGGACGTAAGTCGGCCTATGTTAAATTAAGGCAAGAATATTAGACTGGGTAATGATATTTTAATCATCTTAAACCAATCTGTTAACAACATTGTCTTTCTTTCTAAGTCAAACAATACAATTGTGGAAAACCAGATAAAAATAAGAAATACGGTACAGTAAAGTACATTTAATTCATGGCACCACTGGTGCTTGGCTACGGATTGACGATATCTCCTTCATCAAGTGAGGCTATGGACCCAGTGATGGGTGGAGTTGCTTTTTTCATAAACATAGTGAGCTTCATCTGAATTGTTTGCTTTTTTTTTTCTCTTCATAAACTTCGCAATAAGGATGAAATGTGTCGAGTGCCATCCGTTCAATCCTCGCAAATCGTTCAATGTTTGGGTCCGTGTCTTCAAAATGGGCAAAGAGTTTATTCAGTAGAGATAAACCTTCTGACAATCCCTTTGTGGTGAACATTCGTTGTGGTGCCTCATCCTCTTGGTCTTTCTCTAATTCTCTTATTTTTTCTTCCGCCACTCTTTCTTCTTCTAATTCTATCAGCTCTTCATTCGTAAGTTCCCCTGATTTCCGGTCTAGCAACTCCTCAACATCTTCCATTTCACATTCCAATGAAAGGTCTTTTGACAGTTTCACTATTTCTTCACGGATCTCATCAAGTTCTTGTTCACTGTTAAATCCAGCAAAGGTATTCACATAGCCCTTAATACACTTCTTCCACCTACCATTCATACACTTTTCCGTCACTGAGTCCCAAGAATTTTTTATACACTTAAGAATATTATACTGTTTCCAATAGTCTTGCAAGTATTCCTAAACCGGCTAGGGAGAGTCCCAAAGCAGACCCTAGGAATATAAGCCAAGCCTTCCAACACTGAAATCTCCTAAAAACCTGCCTAAAGCAAGCAGATCTGGTTTAGCTTTTCCTAAGCCAGGTATAAAGAAACAAGTGGAAAGACTACATTTCCCAGCAGGCCTAGAGCCAGCGGCAAGAAAGAGCAGGGCTGGAATACAAGCCACTTCCATTCAGTCCCAAATTGAGCAGGCTACTCCAACACACCTAGAGGGAAGATTAATCAGCTTCCAGGGAGTAACTTTCTCAAAGCAGGAGAGTCATCTCTAGAAGCAGTTGGAGCACCAGCCTCAGAGTACACACTGGCTCCCAACCCAGAAAGCCAGAGCCAGTTGCAAGTTACAGATTGCCAGCCCAAGGAATTAAGAAGCCACTGTCTACCTCCTGGCTACCAGACCAGGCAGAGGTGAGTGATACAGAAGTCACAGAGAGTGGTGAAACCGTGTTTGGGCAGGACATCGAGTTAGCTGATATGGAGATAGAGGAAACCGAGCAACCCATTATTGAAAGTATGGAAACAAGCTGATCTTTTCCTGTTATGGCAGCTGGGAGAAAATGTGAAATGTGTACTACCTTACGACAAAGGAAAGTTTTTGTGTTTGAAGAAAGCTTTTTATTCCAATACCAAGCTGCCATTAGAACCTCACATAACCGCTGGGCTGAGGTTTATGTGTTCTGGGTAAGGCCACTTGCTGAGCCCAGCTTGGCTGTGCCCGGTCACAATATATACTTGTTATTTCTATAGGATACTAGACACTTACAAGGAAATTTGAGAAATAAAGTAGCTCCCACAGCTAAAACCTTAGGCTTAAGCTGTAGGAATTGTCTCCTCTGAAATTGCATCTGTCTGGCTACATCTGGAAACACTTTTAATTGCTGACCACAAAACAAGACCTGTTTCTTAACAAAATATAATTTGAGAACAGTTTTGATTTTCCAATTCTGATGTAAAAGTAATCAGTAGAGTAGTTCGCTTAGCTATAAAATCCTTAGATCAGGGTCCACAATCTAAAACATAGGATAAGTTGCTGGCCAAATTTTTTATTAAGATACTTGGAGTTCCTTTTATTAAGGTACGCTAACCGAATTAGTGCGCTCTAAATGCACCCCTTAGTCTTAGTAGAAGTATAGGGTTACAACCTCTCCAACCCTTGTGGGCTTCTACTAGATTTCTTCTGAATGTTCCCTTTTGGGCTCATTAGTATATCGCATAAGCCATAGGCATCCTGCCTGCTATCAGAAGTAGCGAGTCAGATAGGGTGACAGTCCTTTTCTTGGTCCACAGGAAGGTTTGACATTGACCTTGAATATAGTGCCCTGTTGCTGAAGATGATGGAGAGCTGACGTTAGGTATAGCGAAGCACAGGCCAGCAAGCGCTGACTGTGTATTAGGTACTTACAAAGATCACTTATTTCTGTGCTGCAATACCCAAACACAGAGCTCTGCACGAGCACCTTAATCTTGACTGCAGCCCTGCTAATGTACCTCAGTCCAGAGAAAGTGAATTTATACATACAGTTAACAGAGTTCAGAGGATATGTTTGGGAACATAAGAATAGCCATATTGGGGCAGGCTGATGGTCCATCTAGCCAGCAGTGTCTAATCCAGGTCACAAGTACCTGGCGGAATCCCAAACGGCAGCAAGATTCCATGCTAGCACTCCCGGGGACGGCAGTGGCTTTCTTCTTTTCTATCTCGATTGCAGATTATGGACTTCCCCTCTAGATCTCATGCCTATTCATTGGGGAAATCCTGAAAACCCGACTGGATTGTGGCCCTCGAGGAGGGACTTTGACACCCCTGCTCTAGGAACTTGTTCAAACCTTTTATAAACCCAATTATGCTAACTGATGTTACCACATCCTCTGGCAATGAGTTCCAGCGCTTAATTTTTTGGGAAGTGAAAAAAATATTTCCTCTTATTTATTTTAAAGGTATTTCCATATAACTTCATTGAACGTTCTCGTTGCAGTTTTTGAAAGAGTCAAACATTGATTCACTTTTACCTGATCTACGCCACTCAGGATTTAGTATACTTCTATCATATCCCCCCTCGGCCATTTCTTTTCCAAGCTGAAGAGCCCTAACCTCTTTAGCAATGTCTCCAATCTTACTTCGGTTCTTCTCTCCCCCTTCTCGTGTGCCTTGCGGAATGCTCACTCTATCTCCAACAAGCTCGCTTCCATCCACAACCTCTTTCTCGCTCACTCTTTCTACCTGCTTGCACTAACTGAAACCTGGCTCTGCCCTGAAGAATGCTTTAATTGCTGCCCTACGTCATGGTGGTTACCATTTCTGCCATATGCCTCGCCTGCTACTCTCACCCTCCTATAGATTTCAACCTCTTCTCCTACCTCAGTCTCGCTGCTTCTCCTCCTTTGAAGTCCACTCCGTCCGTCTATTTGCTCCCCTCTCTCTCCAAGTAGCAGTCATTTATTGACCCCCCCTGAAAAACCTCTATCTTCCTTTCTCACTGACCTTGACTTCTGGCTCTCTGTCTTTCTTGAACCTTCATCTCCTTCGCTCATCCTTGGTTATTTTAACATTTATGCTGAGGACGCCTCTGCCTCCTATACCTCAAAGTTAATTGCTCTGATATTCCTATTCAATCTTCAGCTGTGCTCCAATACAGGGTTACCAGATGTCCAGGTTTCCCCGGTCATGTCGTCCTTTGAGGACATGTCTAGGGGTCTGGACGGCACTTGTCTGGGTTTTGAAAAGCCTCCTCAAATTGCATGCGTGCGCAGACTTCTCCCTGCCCGACAAGAGCGGGAGGCGGGGCTAGGACAGGATTAGGGCATTACAGGGCAGAGATGGGTGGAACTGAGCAGGCCTGGGGGTGGGCCTAGGTGGGGGGTCTGGATTTTCCGATTGGAAAATTTGGCAACCCTATTCCAATACCCTCATGCACCAGAACATCCACTGCATTGATCTTGTCTTTTTTTCTGACTGCTCAATTGCCAACTTCTCCACCTCGTTTCTTCCCCCTCTCTGACCATCATCTCATAATCTTCACGACTCATCACCCTCCTCCCCAATCCTCCCCCAATGCTTTCAGGAATCTTCAGGCTATTGACCCTTGCCACTGTCTCACCCCTCCTCTCTTAACACTATATTACGTCAATGAAGCAGTTTCTTCCTATAACACTATTCTCTCCTCTGCTCTTGATACACTCACTCCTCCTGTGTCGCATTCGGTAAGAGGTGCCAAACCCCTGCCCTAGCTGACCTCAAAGATCTGCTTCTTACATTCCTATGCCCGATCTGTGGAACGTCCCTGCCTGAAATCCCATGCTTAAGTTGACTTCATGCACTTTAAATTCCTGCTCACCTCTTTCCAATCTGCCCTTTCACTTGCAAAACAAGACTACTCCGCCCGCTCGACTGATTCTCGTGGATCCAACTCTCTGCTCAAAGTGCCCTCGCCTCCAACTCCTTCACTTTCTCCCCAGACCATGGCAGAATACTTCCATGACAAGGTTCACAAGATCAACCTTGAGTTCTCAACAGAATCTCCTCCGCCTCGCCCTCCTCCCATCCACCTTACCAACCCTCCATCAACCCCTACTGCCTTTTCTTCCTTTGCTGAAATCATGGAGGAGGAAACTGCACATTTTCTCTCCTCCTCCAAACTCACTACCTGTTCCTCTGATCCCATTCCCACTCATCTACTCATCACTTACTGTTATCCCCTCTATCTGCTATATCCTCAACCTATCACTCTCCACTGCAGCTTTACCTGATGCCTTTAAACATGCCGTAGTCACGCCGCTCCTCAAAAAGCAATTGCTGGATCCTACCTGCCAATCAGAGCTTCAGGCCCCTCCCTGGTGCAACCCCCTCCTTTATTAATCTGCAGGAGAGGTTTCTACCTCAGTCTGAAGAGCTAGATGCTCCATTGCTCATAGGAATTCAATGAGCATCGGATAGGGTTACCAGACATTCGGATTTGCCCGGGCATCTGGATGGCTTTTCAAAACCCAGCACTTTGTCCGGGTTTTGGAAAGTTTCCAGCAGGGGAGGGCATCTACACGTGCCCGGATGCAATGTGGTGACGTTGCACACGTGCGCACAGGCCCTTCTGATGTGGCTCCGAGCACAAGAAGAAGTTGGGGGGTGGGTCAGGGGCAGAATGGGGCATGGCTTGGGTAGAACAGGGCGGGGCCATGGCTCCGGATTTTACAATCACAAAATCTGGTAACCCTATGTCGGAGCAACGTTGGCGCATTTAGCGCTCCGAGCCACGGTACAAACCTCTACTGTGGCTTAGTTAAAAGAGGGCGAAGGGAGAGGGAATAAATTTTGCAGGGAGAGACTAAAGTGGCCCATCCAGTCTGCTCTGTTGTAATTTATCCACTTTGAGTAGATGAGGATATAATTCCCATTGCCAGCTCACTGCCAGCTCCTCTCTCTTCGGTGGCGCTTGCCTATCAGTGCCTTGAATAAATGGGCTGAAACCTCTCACTGCTGCTTGATGGGTTGAACAGCCACAGTTCACCTTTAATGCTGATAGCAATGGGACCCAGAGTTCAACTTGTCATTACGCCGTGGACCCTCTTTTGCTGGCAGCGCTGGAGCACGTCTCTTTGCGCCCTTGTCGCGATAGTGCTGGGACACCCAGAGTTAAACTTCACCCTGGCTTAGCTCCATTGCTGTAAAAGTATGTTTTATTTGCTAGCAATAATGCAAACCAGATGTGCAGGCCAGCTGTCTGGCGGCCTTAATCCCAGAGCTGATGGCTCGTTTCTGTCTTTGTCTCTCGGCGTGCTGACATCTCTGCGCCCAGGCAAATATACCCACAGGGCACACCTGCCCCATCCTCGGCTCCCTTTTGCATTTCTTCTCCTCTGGTCTTTCCTTCTTCTGTCTCTTCCTCCTCTATCTTCCCGTTTTACTCTCTCTCTCCTCCTCTGTCAGCCCATTCCTCATCACTAATCTCTCTTCCTCAAACCTCCATTTCTGTTTCTCTCATTCACTGCAAGCAATTTGTTAAAAAACATTTTAAATATTCTGGCAAAAGTCTTACTGGCAAGCATTTCAGAGGTTTCTTACAACATTTCATTCATAAAAAGCTGTTGCTGCCGCCTTCCTCAAATTTGCAATGTTGTCTGTAAATTTTAAATGTGAGACTTTTTTTTTTTTTGCCCCCCGCCCAGCTTCTCATTTTGACAGCCTCCCCACAACATACTTATCTCTTCTTTCCTCTCCCCTCCAATAAGTGTCTTTTTCACTGCCTCCAGGCAGAGCTCACTTTGGCAACCTACAGGGAAAATTTCTGCACCCCTGATAAACTATGAATTTGCCACAGGGATTATGTACAGTGATTACTGGAATGATGGTTTGCATTGTGTCCACTACTATTATGAAGCTGCAGTGTGTGTCATGAGTTTCACACCTTAATACAGCTGTAACTACTTTAGGGCCTAGAATAAACATGCTATAGTTCAGGATCTTTTTTGAATTGGGAATGGACTGCTGACTAATGGTGCCTGCATGACAGAATAACATGACACAGCTAGCTAGCACCAGAGGATTATCATTACTCTCGTTGCCCCTACAAATGAGCAATTGGACAGTCCAATGGCCTAGCTGACTTGGCACGTCTTTTGAATTGATATGCACCTTCAAGATCTTTTAGATCAGAAGATCAAAAACGCCTCACGGTCCCATCATACCATGAAGTAGTACATTAGAGCTGCAACCTTTTTCGTGAAGGGCCCCCAACTCTGGAATGGTCTACCGTTAACTAGATTGCTAGGGAATTTGGATAAATTTTAAACAGATTTAAAAACATTCCTCTTTTCTGATGCATATATGTACAATTAGGGGTGGTTTGATTTGGAGATAACAAACCAAATAAATAAAAATTAGATCTTTGGTGCGGGATCGAAAATTTTAATAAAACTTGGTAAACAGTATTTCATGTGGGCTAGTGGTTCAAAGACCTTACCCTGTATTTGTTCCTTCTGCTGCTGGGCTCCCTGCCTTCCTGTGCCCCATCCTCTGTTTTCCGGAATCTTCATGGTACAATGGGCTTGTGAGCTGATGCACGCTTGTGCACCCTGATGGCCAGTGATAATTACCACTACTTCCTCCAGCTGCATTTTATATAGATAATATAAAAAAACATAGCATAACATAAAATTGTATTTTATTTATATACTGCTATACATCTGGTAGTTCGGTGGAGTTATCAGTAAACTTGACTACTGTAACTCCCTCCAGATAAATCTGCCGCAAAAAGAATTATAGCACCTACAAATAATACAAAATACAGCAATAAAAATCATCACAAATTCAAAAAAATTTGACCATGTCTCCCCTCCTCTTGGAAAAATGCATAGAATTACGTTCAAACTTGCACTATTAATTTTCAAAATCTTCCAAGTGAAACAACTATTTTTCTTAGATAAGCTTCGCATTACTTATACCCCATCGAGATCTCTCAGATCGGTGGATCAAAATCTTCTGAAATGATAATATTAGGGTTACTAGACGTCCAGATTTCCCTAAGACATGTCCTCCTTTTCAAGGGGTCCGGATAGCTTTTCAAAACCCAGCACTTGTCCGGGTTTTGAAAAGCTTTCCGGTGAGCGGCGATGTCGGGACGGCATCTGCGCAGATGAAACATGATGATGTCACGCGCATGCCCTCCCGACAAGCTACCAGGATGAGGGGGTCGGAATGGGTGTGACTCGAGCGGAACAGGATGGGCCTGGGGTGGGGCCATGGGTCCAGATTGTCGTTCCCGAAAATCTGGTAACCCTTAGAAACATAGAAAGATGACAGCAGAAAAGAGCTATAGCCCATCAAGTCTGCCCACTCTACTGACCCCCCCCCCCCCATTAGGTCTGGGTGCTAATGTCCTAGTTCCTTATCTCGACCCTCGTAAGTAATACAGTAATAAGTAATACAGAAACAGAGAAGATGAAGGTCTATCCATTCTATCTACTAGTCCTTCCTCTGCTTTTTGAAGTCTTCATCTCCACCACCTTCATCGGGAGTCTGTTTCACACATTTACCACCATTTCCATAGAGACGTATTTCCACAGGTTACTCTTGAGTCCATCCCCTTTCACCTTTATCTTATGCTCCCCTCATTCCAGAACTTCCTTTCAATTGAGAAGGACTTGTCTTCTGTGCAGTTGTCACGGAAGCAATGAAATGTCTCTGTCTTATCTCCCCTCTACCACATTTCCAATAAAGTATACTTATTGAGATCTTTAAGTCTAGCCCCTTACACGTTATGATGAAGACCACTGACCATTTTAGTAGCCTCGCTCTGGACTGACTCTATCCTGTTTTATCTTTTGGAAGGTGTGGTCTCCAGAATTGTACCAATCCATCACAATATCACAGATGGAAAACAAAAACATAAGTTGCACAATCAGACCATTTCACATTGAACGCTAATAGGTTGTGGGTCTGAACACTATATATTAATTTAAGCTTTTTTTTTTTTTTTTTTTCCATTTGTGATATTGTGGTGGATTGAGTTATTTATCACTGTTAGAACATAAAATTTGCCACTGCTGGGTCAGACCAGTGGTCCATCGTGCCCAGCAGTCCGCTCATGCGGCGGCCATTAGGTCAAAGATCAGTGCCCTATTTGAGTCTATCCTTATCTGCGTATGTTCTGTTCCAGTAGGAACTTATCCAACCTTTGCTTGAATCCATGAAGGGTACTTTCCCCTATAACAGCCTCCAGGAGAGCGTTCCAGACTTCCACCACTCTCTGGGTAAAGAAGAACTTCCTTACATTGTATGGAATCTTTTGCCTTTAGCGAATGCCCTCTCGTTCCCTTCACCTTGGAGAGGGCGAACAATCTCTCTTTCTCTACTAAGTCAATTCCCTTCAATATTTTCAATGTTTCGATCATGCCCCCTCTCAGTCTTCCCTTTTCAGTTCTTGTCTCGACTACTTCCACCGGGAGGTCATTCCCCCATATCCACCACCCGGTCTGTAAAGAACTATAGCGATTAACTTGTCCTTTTGATCTCTCTCTCCTCAACAATGAATTTCCTGTCCTATTAATTCTCTTTCTTCCTCCCCTCTTAAAGTCAATTCAATTTGTTACCTTTGCTTAATCTTCTGTAAACCGCATAGAACTTCACGGTATTGCGGTATATAAGCTATTATTATTATTATTTCCTTAGATTACTTTTGAGTCTGTCCACCTTTGACTTCATCGTATGCCCTCTCCTTCCAGAGCTTCCTTTCACTAGAAAGAGACCTGCTACCCGTGCATTTATGCCACAGAAATATTGACAGTAAATGTCTCAATATCTGCGCTCTCTCGTCTCTCTATGAGTCTGTCTACATGCATTAAGCTGAAGACCATTGACCCTCCGGACCAACTCCGTCTGACCCATTAGGTATTCTGCTGCAATGCACAGAAGCAAACAGGGGCTTTTAAAGTGCACAAATTGAGATTAGAGGAAAAATCCAAATCTTTGAAAACTCTCTCCCTTACTAATGCGCGTTTTTTAGCGGCGGTCACTGCTCTGACCCTCATAGAATTCTATGAGGGGTATGTTTAAAATGTTTATGGGGTGTTTTTTTTTTTTTTAAGCAGCATTTGGACGAGATTCAATTCAATCTGAACTAACGCATGTTTTTTAAATGGATTTTTATTGTTTATGATATTATTGTTTTATTTAGGAGTGAATGTTATCTTGGGTGCTTATTGTTTGTATGGGTTAGGTCTATCCTATTTAACAATGGAGTTCTTTTGTTTGATTGTATGTCTGTAAACCGCTTGGCCCAGTAAAATAAGATTAATAAACCATACTCCTTGGTCTAAGGCAGCCTACAAGGTTCCGGTTCTTGAGATTTAATGCAAGTATTTTTCTTTTTTTTTTGGTGACATAACAAATACCTGCAACTTGAAAAGACAGAACGAGAGCTACTTTCTGTGCAAGAATTTTTTGGCAAGGGTAAAACTGATGTGCAGATATGCTGGCACTTCTCCCCCCCCCCCCCCCCCCCCAGAGATAGGTACAGTGAAGGCGTCCTTACCACAGAACCGTAGAATGCATGCGCCCAGAAGACTTTCCCTGATTACATAGCTCACAAGTTCGACATACAGTGCATTTGCATCTCATTAGTTTAGTGAATGGCCCAGATTTTTTCCTTGCCAATCTCATGAGATAAGCCATGTGCTCAAGCTTCAAGTGTGTGGCTCTACCGCGTGGTTCTCTCCATTGACCTCTGAGAAGGGTCAACTCAATTTTTTATATCTGCACAGATAAAGTGTTGATTTAGCACGAAGTTTGGAGGCATTACGCCAATTAAGACTTAATTCTTAGCACATCTTACATCAGGCAATTAAAGAGGCAACAAATTTTGTATCTCGAAAATCTATAAAGCTTCTCTAGAGGGAGTTTAACAAGCCAAGAAATACAATTGGAAGTATGTCTCCATTAATTTGTTTTCAAATTGTTCTTCGTGTGTGTGTGTGTGTTTTTTTAATATCATGTTTGTATTAGCCCCTCCCTAACTACAGGAAGCACAGGAAAGACCCCTAGAACTGGGATGGGCCGGAGTGGGTTTTTTTCCGGAACACTACACATTTTTTCTTTCTAACTCCCCAAATTTATAAACCCCTGAATCGGCAGCATATTAATGAAGAAAAAAAAAAGACAAAGACAAAACTCCAGACCTTACAGAAATCTGGGGGAAAGGGGAGAAGACAATGGAAAACTAGAAAGGAAATTGAGAAGAGAGAGAGAGAGAAAAAAAAGGGACCAGAAAAGACAGAGAAAAGAAGAGAGAGGGGAAAAGGAAAGAACAAAGAAAAAGAATGAAAAAGGAAGAATAAAATAAAACAAATTAGGATGGGAAAGGGACGTAAAATATTTGGTAAATATGGGAAAATAAATGTTGAACCAACCCCCCTTCAAAAAAAAAAAGAGATGTTAAACAAAAGAGAGGAGAACAAAAGAGAAAAGGCACACAAAAGGAAAAAGGGGAAGAGAATCTGAAAGGAGATTTGGAAGAGAGATTTATAGCTACAGTGGGGGAATGAGATCAGCTTCCTCAGACTGAGGGGAAGGGAGTGACCCCACTCTGCGTTTCACCATCTCTGAAAGATTTCCCTCTGACATTTCCACAAGCCAGAGAAGGGAGGGGTGGTGGGTGGGGAGGGAGGGAGGGAGGCGGAGGGGGGCTTAGAGAAACAAAGAGGGGCGATCAGCTGCAGAACTTCCTGACGAGAGACAGCGAGAGGGCGAAAGAGAGAGGATTAAAACCCCCAAACTAGGAAAGCGAGAGCGCGGGGGGCAGGAAGTGGCTTTGGAGCCCGTCTCCCCTGGAAATGAGCAGTGCAATCTTGAGAAGGAATTCCAGCAAACAGGGCTTGCAGAATCTCTTGAGGTAAGCTGGCCAGCCGAGTCATTAATGACCTGCCTCCTGCAGGGGCGAAGGGGAGGCAGCCAAAGGCTGTTGCTAGTCAAACTGCTGCTGGGTTTGGGGGTCTTTTGGGGGACTGATTTTAGCTCACCGGTGGAACTTTTGCGCTGCATAAAAGTGTAGTTACTTACCTGTAACATAGGTTCTCCGTGGACAGCAGGATAGTCAGCCACATATATTGAGAAGTCCTGCAGAGCTACCTTTGGTTTGTTATCCTTTGAATCGATGTGCTCAGCAGAGAAAGGCTCTGAGAATGCTGCATGAGGGGGGGGGGGGTCCCCTCTTTGTTTCCTGGCTGCCTTTGCAAGAAGTTTTTTTTTGTTTTTTTTTTAAGGAAAGCTGAAGCATGTGCGTGTGGCAGCCTGCTGTGTGCCCTTGGTAGTCACAGGAGAGTCCCCTGGCAGAATAGCTTCACATCCTTCTGGAGTCTGCAACAGCTCCAGGCAGGCAGAAGTCCCCAAGAGACAGCCAGAGAACTAATGTTGAGTCAGCTGCAACCACGCTCGAGTGCTTCAGGCACTTCCTATTTTTCTTAGTAACTAGGCAGGACAGGTACTTAAAAATGAGATCCGTTCCTCCTGATGGTCTTATTCATGGTTCTTCCTAGTTCCTTGCTTTGCACCTTTTGGGCTTCACTCCCAATACCCCAGCTGTCATAATTGCATGGGGTGAGGAGGCCACATTGTTTTCTCTGGGGCCAAAAGAATCCAGTCTACAGTGCCACTCCCACGCTCCTCAGCTGTTGGGCAAAATGTTAGTAGGGTCACCCCATTCCCTAGCTTTTATCTCTGTGCCACCTGCCTTGAGGACGGCCATTGTTGCAACCCCCCCCCCAAAAAAAAAAATAAAAAAAAGAACAAAAACAGGAGACAGAGAGTACAGATGTCTCCAGCCTCTGAGTGGTGGTTGAGTAATGCTTGGAACTCATTTCTGACATATTCTTCTATTTTTGCCATGCCTTTAAAGCTGTTGCACTTTTTCTTCCAAGAAGGGAAGAAGTTGCAAAAAAAAAGTGCAGTCCTGCTCCCTTTGTCTCCGTTGCCCAGTCAGACTCCCACCCCTGTGTCAATGTATTGTTCAGGCTTTATGATGTTCTGGCAGACTCTTCCCAGTATTATCTAGTCTATTCTGTTCTAGCTCTCTTCTCCACTGCTACTGCCCCCCTCTTGAACCTTCAATTTCAACTTTCTATCCCATCTAGCTGATGGGTTTTTCCCCTATTCTTACATAGAAACATGACAGCAGATAAAGGCCGAATGACCCATCCGCTATCTCCTCCTCTCCCTAGGAGATCCCCAAGTTTCTTTCCCCACCATCTCTGCCCATGGTGATCTTTTTCCTCCTTTACCTCCACCACACCTTTTTTTATTTATTTATTTTTTTACACCTCGTTTTCTGTGCTCGATTTTCCTTACCACTCTTCCCAGGTTCCTGTCTCTCAGTCACCTTTGCCCATGTTTTTGCCTTCATCAAATCGCTGTACACTCGGCATCTATATAGCGGTGTTTCAGCCTCCCCTCCCCCCTTCCATGGCTTATTTTTTTTACATGTATGTTTCCTGTTTTTACATGTATGTTTCATGTTTTTACATGTATGGAGGAGTGTGTGGCGCAGTGGTTGAAGCTACAGCCTCAGCACACTGGGGTTGTGGGTTCAAACCCCGCGCTGCTCCTTGTGACCCTGGGCAAGTCACTTAATCCTCCATAGCCCCAGGTACGTTAGATAGATTGTGAGCCCACCGGGACAGATAGGGATAACGCTTGAGTACCTGATTGTAAAAACCGCTTAGATAACCTTGATAGGCGGTATATAAAATCCTAATAAACTTAAACTTAAACTTCCTCTCTAAACAAGAAGCGCATAAGAGGGGGAGGGGATGAGATGGCCACTGCCTTTCTGTGGCTACATTCATAGCAGTTTACATACGAGGGGGTGCTGAAAAATTCTCAGCCCAACCCACTTCCTAAATTCCGAGGGTTATTTTGCCACTGTAGCTGAAAAGAGTGTTATCTTATTTCATGAAGTGCCAGTTTGCAGATACGAAATTCTACATTGTTGACATTCTTTCAGATCATTAATTGAACCATATCCATGACATTCTCTTCTTGGTTAGGCTGAGAACTTTTCAGCACCCCCCTCATAGCAACATTCCAGAGCCGAGATTGTGATGTCATAATGCCTCATTCCACCAATGCCTAAGAGCCAAACTCATCAGTGATGTCACAATGGCTTGATTGTCCTATACTTGGCTCACATAAGAACAATGGTCCATCTAGCCCAGTCTCCTGTCTCCAACTGTGACCAATCCAGGTTACAAGTACCTGGCAGAAACCCAAATAGTACAAGGGGTTGCTGAAAAGTTCTCAGCCCAACCAACCAACTTCCTAAATCCAAACGTTATTTTGCCACTGTATCTGGAAAAAAAGTGTTATCTTACATTACATTACATTAATGATTTCTATTCTGCCATTACCTTGCGGTTCATGGCGGATTACATAAGAATTTGTCGAGAAATTAAGGTAATACATGTTGGGTAATTTGAACATTTTAGATTTGATAGGAGTAGACAGTGTGGTAGGTGGCGCTTGGGAAGGAACTGGTCGTGTTAGATAGGTTTTATGTATTTTTTTGAAGAGTAGAGTTTTTGTTATAGAAACAAAATACTGTGTTTTTGACATTGTTTCAGATCATTGATTGAACCATATCCGAGTCATTTCCTAGAACTTTTCAGCACTCCCTCATATATACAGATACTTATTTTGTACCTGGGGCAGTGAGAGGTTAAGTGACTTGCCTAGGGTCTCAAGGAACTAGAGTGGAAACTGAACCCAGGTTCTCAGGGAAATGCACTAACCAATATTTATTTATTTCGATTTCTTTTCCGTTCTCCCAGAAGCTCAGAATGGGTTACAAGAAGACATTCCCAATCGTTTCATGACAGACTAGTCATGACAACAAATAGGTTACAGTAGACAATCGCAGAGCTTATTCTAGAGACCAGACTGGTCATAGCGAAGCATACTAGGAGAAGTATATTGAAGAAGCAGTTTTTAATGGCCCGATTGGTGGAAGAGGAAGGTCTTTACTGCTCTGCAGAAGTTCATTAGTGAGTCTAATGACCTGATCTGTGTGAGTAGTCGGTTCCATAGCAGAGGTAGGAAATGGCTGTAGGATCTTTTGCGTGCCGTACTCATTCAGAGGGATCTCCCTGCGGGAACGCTGAGTCTTTATTCTGCTTTGGAGCGGAGGGGGCGGTTAGGGGTGTATAGGCGTAGCTTGCATGCTATGTAGGCTGGTTTTTTTTGGTAGCTTCTCTTATGTGTCATGACCAGGGCTTTGAAGATGCATCGTTTTTTGACTGGTAACCAGTGAGCTGCATAGGCTACTTCTCCATAAAGGAGGGTGGGGGGGGGGGGGGTACTGGGAGTGCTGGGAGTTCTAGAAGTGCAGCTCTGTTGAAGACTAGTGTTGTGTGAACTAGTTCCAGACTTGCTTAACAGTCCTGAGTTTACCCCACTGGAAACAGAGACTTATACCCTTGAGTTTTGTAGGAAAACCAATTAGGACATCAGAGCTACAAATCCCTGCATACAATGGCCTAAAACAGGGCTGGGGTGGGGTCAACCCTATCAGGCAGATCAGGGGTAGGCTGGTAACCCTGAGGCTTTTAGAAGAATGATCCTGTACTCTGGGTCTTAGGCGTAGATTCACTAAACCTTCTGATCCTGTACTGACAATCGTAAAACTAGTTTTACTGCAATCGTACCCCGACCCGATTCACTAAACGGCCCACCGCCCACTTAACGATCTGATCCGATCTAACCCATGCAAATAATTAGTAAAATCCCATGCAAAATAGCCATGCGAATGATTCATTAACAATTGTGTTACCGACAGGTCTGCCTGTTTTGTTGGTTTTTTTTTTTTCCCGTGGCACAGATATTTTGCGTGTGCTTCGTAAAGGATGTTGCTTCTCCTGTCATTCCTGTCAGGGCTGCCCTGACTCGATCGCTGAGTGATTGAGTCGGGGAGTTTGCATGCAAATGATTTGTACGCAAAAAGATAGTGAATCGATGGCGGTTTCAAAATTGGCCAACAGCGACTGAATTACTATCTTTAGTGAATCTGGCCCTTAGTCCTCAAATAAAAATGTAAAGCTTTTTCAAAACTTACTACTCGTATTCTAGGATGATGTTCAGTTGATGGACTTTTTCCTTCTTTTTTAAAAAATTATATCTTTATTAATTTTCAACTTAAGTTTCAAGTATTACACAGAAAGCAATAGTAAAACATAATTTGATTTTACAAATAATAAAGAAAATAACATTTTAACTATTAATGCTCAAGTCCTCCTTTTGATCCAAGACTTTAGAAACGATGAACTAAGTAAAAGAAAAACACAAAAGTATATTAAAAGAATGCTGAAAGCTATAGCACTGAAAACAAAGTCCCATATTTAAATCAAATTCTTTAGGGCTCAAGATTTTTCTCCATCCAGATGAGACATTGCCACAAAAGTTGCCAATTGATCTGATTCAAAGAACACACAGTTATCAGTACGTTAACATACAATACACTTACAAGGATGTCTCAAATAAAAAGTAGCTCCCAAGGATATAACCCCAGGTTTCAAAAGAAGAAATTCACGGCAGCACCTTTGCGTCTTCCGTGAAAGGTCAGGAAACATCTGTATTTTATAACCAAGAAAAACTTTACAAATAAATGAAAACATTGGTTCCTTCCTACTGATTGGACCATTTGGTTTACTTCTCTAAGTCTTCCCTCTCAATCAAGATTAGTGCACTGGTACTGAAGCTCTGATGAATGAGAAATAGGACACAGAGAAAGTTTTCAGATACGAGGGACACACTCTAGAGACTTGGCTTTTAATGGCATTTTCAATTATCACATCAATTAAGCCAATGAACAAAATTTTTACGTTCCATGCTGAAATTACTAGACACTGTCGATCTAGGCACCATTTATACAATTAAGTCCTTAAAGGCTAAAAGCAGAGATAACATAACATGTCACTTGTATACCGCAAAACCGTATGGATCCTTTACAATAAGCAAGAGAAAACTGTAAGGATCCATATGGTTTTGTGGTATACAAGTGACATGTTATGTTATCTCTGCTTTTAGCCTTTAAGGACTTAATTGTATAAATGGTGCCTAGATCGACAGTGTCTAGTAATTTCAGCATGGAACGTAAAAATTTTGTTCATTGGCTTAATTGATGTGATGATTGAAAATGCCATTAAAAGCCAATTAAAAAACAACTAAAAACCGATTGTTTTATGCCGAAATCAGCAAGGCACCTACTGCGCTTACGTAAAGAGTGGACATGTTAAGGGGTGGAGTTTGGTCCTAGAAAGCAATAGGTGCCAGTATTTTAGGCCAGGAAAACTCTGGCTTAATACATTGGCGCCTGCCAATACGACTCTCCAAATGGCGCCTACATTTGATTGACATGCGGTAGGCCCAATTTTCTTAGGCACCTAACAATTTAAATGCCATTCATAGAATCGGGGCCTAAAAGGTTTTGTAGGCCTTTCAGACTGTGGGCCATAAGAGAAGGGTCAGAGCTATCGGGACTATAAATTCTCTGTACAATATTGTAAGGAGAAGATCACATGCTTTGAGGGATTGTGAGATTTTGAGGATAGTATCCACGCATTCTAGTTTGGAAGTATTGCCCCCTCAATGTGACGGGAATAACTTAATATTACAGTTGAGGTTAGATTTTGTTTAATGAACTTTCATGTTCTGAGTTGGCCAAAATTTGTTGACTCAAAAAAACTAACAATCTTGTTATCTGGACTTGTGTCCTTGGACTCAAGATGATTAGGGTGAACTGTTGGTGTTTATTTAGGATTATGGATTCTTTGCTTGAGGAAGGTTATAGGAGAGACTGTTATCCCTCCCAGGAATACTTTTCACACCATGACTACAGATTTCTTGCAAACCCTGTGAGGAAAGGATTGGCCTTTCAGAGCCCAAGGTGTGTAAAGAGTAAAAGGGGATAGGACTTTTCCTGTTTGGGCCAATGAAGTGTTAAATGACTTGTCTAGAGTTACCTCTGAAGAGACTGTTCAAGTTTCAAGTTTATTAAAATTTTGATGTAAACGCAATATCAAATATTTTCAATGCATATAACAATAATAATTTTAGGGGACAAGATAAAACAATTTATACCAATAAACATACAATTGATATACATACTAGATAGTGATACATAAGGAAAGAGGGGGTGAACTACAATTATTTAAGGAATAGAAAAACATTTAAGGGGAAACAACATCAGGAGGGTAATTAAAAAAATATTTTAAATAAAACTAGGTCTAAAAGTGAATAGGAGAGATTGTGACCTATATTCAGATCTGGTTAAATTTAATTGTTTGATCCTAAGATTGTTGATAGAAAAAGTTATCCACTCTATGACTCATATGCATCTTTGTATAGGTGGCTTTTTAGTGTGTTTTTACATTTTTCTAAAGAAGTTTCAGCACGTAGATAAATTGGTAGCTTGTTCCAAAGCTGGGGTGCTAGGATAGAAAAAATTGCAGCTGTTTTGACTCAGTTTTCCAAACTAAGGACTAGATTCATTAAGGGCACAGATCGGATCCGATCCGTGAGGGATCCGATCAGATCCTTGTCCAGGGAGCTGATTCACGAATCGTCCTCATGCAAATAGGGGGGGGGGGGGGGGGGGATCAGAATCACGTCCCCATCCGCCTGCTCGGATCGCTCTATAGCGATCCCAATACATGCGCAGACCATCTGTAGATGGTCTGCGCATGCGCTGGCCCTCCGAGCCCGGCAGAGAATGTGTTTTTTTTTTTTTAAACTGTTTAACTTTTTGGCGAGCCCGTGGTTTAACCTGCTTTAAGCCCATGAGTTAAAACCATGGGCTTGCACTGCGGGGAAGGGCGGGAGAGTTCGGGGCATGCAGGTGAGTCGGGGCTGCAGGAGTTCGGGGCAGGCGGGAGATCTGATGCGTGGATTGGAGGATGATCGGGACACAGGTTAGTGAATCGGGTCGGAGGGAAATCGGGTTGCAAACCGATCGGTAAACAATCGGTTTTAGTGAATCTAGCCCATAGGCCCTCTTTTACTAAGCCGCGGCAGAGGTTTCAAACGTGGCCCAGGGCACTAAGTGCTCTTACGCTCAAAGGAATTCTATGAGCGCTGAAGCAGCATCAGAGCATTTAGCGCTCCGGGCTGCGTTGGAAACCTCTATCGCAGCTAAGTAAAAGGGAGAGGGGTAAAGTCTAGGGAGAATGCTTGAAGTACCTGTATGTAAACTGCTTTGAGTGTGGTTGTAAAATTACAAAAAGGTGGTATACAAATTCAAATCCCTTTCCATTTTACTACTGTTTTTCCATGAAAATAAGCCCTAGTTGAAATACTGGATTCACTGGCAGCAGCACTTCCTCCCACCCCACCCCCCACTGCCGCACAGCTGAACTCCTGCTGACACTTCCATCTCTCCCTCCCATCCGAACCCCACCGACTGCATGACCGACATACCTTCTTCCAAATGACAGCATCAGCAGCAATCTAAACAGGCTGCTTCGTGGCCTTTTCCAGCCAGGGCATTCCTCTGCCGCATCACTGATGATGTCATCAGCAACGTGGCACATGGAATGCCCTGGCGGGAGAAGGCCACGAAGCAGCCTGTTTAGATTGCTGCCGACGCTTTCATTTGGAAGAAGGTATATCGGTTTTGCGGTTGGTGGGGTTCGGATGGGAGGGAGAGATGGAAGGGTCAGCGGGGGTTCGGCTGCGTAGCAGGGAGGATGGGAGGGAGGGATAGAAAGATGCTGCACGGGGGATGGGAGGAAAGGAGGGATAGAAGCTGTGCAAGGGTTTTGGTGCACAAGGGATGGGAGGCAGGGGAAGGACAGAAAGATGCTGCAGAGGGAAGGCACAAGGGGATGGGTGAGGGGGAGGAAAGATGCTGCATATGTGGGGGAGAGAAAGGAAAGAGGAAGAATTGGGGTGGAGGAGAGGAAGGGAGAGATGATGATCATTGTACATGAAAAAAAGAAGTCCTACCTGCGTTTTTTGGGCCCCAAATTAATATAAGACAGTGTCTTATTTCCAGGGCAACACGGATAAGTGGTAGTAAGCATTAACTGCTGAAAAACAACACTAGCAGGCAGTGCTCAGGATCCATGTGCTAACTGCAGACTCGGGGCTCCTTTTACTAAACTGCACTAGCGGTTTTAGCGCGCGCTAATCACGCACTAAATTGCAGCGTGCACTAGACGCTAATGCTGGCGTTAGTTTTTATGCGTAGCGCAGGGGTTAGCATACGCTAATTGGCAGCGCATGCTAAAAACGCTAGCGCACCTTAGTTAAAGGAGCCCTTGGTGCGTAAAACCCATGCGCTAAAATAAATACATTTTATTTTTTAGAGTTGGGGCGCGTTTGGAGAAAAGACAGTAGGTGCGCCCTCTTTCTAATTGGTTGAATATTGGCACATGCTGACAGACTATAGTGCAGGATAAGTACGGGAGTCCTTACCGCCAACAAGGGCTCATGCGGTAATGACCACACCCTAATTTTGAAAATAGCGCGTGACCATTAATAGGGAAAGCCAAATCGTGGCTAGTTTAGAGTTGCGTGCTAAAAAGTGGCCTTAGCGCATGGGTAATCCCCACGATAAAATTAGCACAAGCCACTTTTTGTGATTCCTGTCCTAGGAAAATTTTCTTCAAGCAAATTTAGTACATTTTGTAGATTTGGTTGCAGATTCAAAGCAGACTTGCTGCAAAACAGAATAAGGATTTCACATGGCTGCTTACACTCTTTGGACACCCTCTTTCAAGTTTCAAGTTTAATTCAAATTTGATTGAACGGCTCATCAATAATTCTAAGCGATTTACAAGTTAAAAAAATAGGGGATACAATATTATCGAGAAATAAAATCACATGTACAAAACGGAACAAAAAAACCCCCAACTAACCAATAATTAAAGGAGAGAGCGAGGGACTACAATTCTTATTAGGATAGAAAACATGTCAGGAAGGAGGAAAAATAGAGAGAAATAATAAAAAAGAGAGGGCTGATTACAATTGCTGATCAACTGACTTATTAGTCTCCAAAAGCGTCTCTGAAGAGAAAGCTCTTCAGTGAACTTTTAAATCTTTCTAATGAGGATTCCTCTTGTAAGTAGATAGGGAGTAAATTCTGGACTGTAGGTTCTTGAGCAGTGGCTCTCGACCTTTCTTCAGCCGCGATTCCTCTCGTAAGTAGATAGGGAGTAAGTTCTGGACTGTAGGTTCTTGAGCAGTGGCTCTCAACCTTTCTTCAGCCGCGATTCCTCTCGTAAGTAGATAGGGAGTAAGTTCTGGACTGTAGGTTCTTGAGCAGTGGCTCTCGACCTTTCTTCAGCCGCGATTCCTCTCGTAAGTAGATAGGGAGTAAGTTCTGGACTGTAGGTTCTTGAGCAGTGGCTCTCAACCTTTCTTCAGCCGCGATTCCTCTCGTAAGTAGATAGGGAGTAAGTTCTGGACTGTAGGTTCTTGAGCAGTGGCTCTCGACCTTTTTTCATCCGCGATTCCTCTCTTAAGTAGATAAGGAGTAAGTTCTGGACTGTAGGTTCTTGAGCAGTGGCTCTCGACAAACCTAGGACTGAAGTGTTGCGTACAGTTTTTCAAGATGTCAACATCTAGAGGTGACTATGAACCATTCTAGAGTATACCCAGAACAAAACCGTAATGTGGTTTTTAGCGCTGGCTATGGCGGTAACAGCGCCGATGCTCGTAGAATTCTTATGAGTGTCGGAGCTGTTGCCGTTGCAGCTGGTGCAAAAACAGCACTATGGGTTTCTAAAGGGGGGAGGGGATAATCAAAAAACACTTTACGTCTTATCATAATTCATGAATGGTTTTATCACTTGAAAAATCTTCTTCAAACAAAATAATTTTTCACATAGATATCATAAAGACTTCAGTAGCTGCATTCAAAACAATATTGATTTTTAATTCTGAGATAATTGCAGTCAGTCTCCTCATCGGTCTTAATCAAATACAGGGAGTCCCAAAAGTCACTATGCACTTTTAATAAATTCTTAGGAATTACACAAGAAACTGAGTTTGTTTATATTGTTAGCATCGACAAAACAGTCATTGCAATTTTCCATGCTAGGCTTGCCATCATGTTCCAACGCCTTGAAGACTAATTGTATACCTCCACATGAGCGCCTCCATTTTCGATAACTTTCAGCCACCTTTGGATGCAAGCCTACCATCCCTGCAAAGGGCCAGTCAGGCGCTCCGATTCTGGCCCCCCTGAGAGCAATACAAGAAGGGACTTGGCCAAGGGTTGAAACAGCGCCTAGCACAAAAGAAAGGGACTGTTAGTATTCAGAAAGGCAGCTAATGAAGCTGCCTATCAAGTAATCTGTTAACACTTCATGCACAAAGAACATGGCACCATGGACTTAACACAAAATAACAGCTTTCTGGAGGGTAATCAGTTGCATTCATAGGAGCTCTGGGCTTGCCCCGCCCCTCAGGCTGGGTCTCAATCATTCTTTGTCAGTAGAACAATCGGCACAGAAAAGAACTGCTGGCAGCCTCTGTCGGTTTCCCACTCAGGAGCTCTGGCAATCAGACAGGACTCTCCACTAAGCAAGTACCTCCCAAGCAATGGACAGTCACAGTCCCGACCACTTAGCGACCCGATTCACTAACCTCTGTCCCGATCATCCTCCGATCCGCACATGCAAATAAGGGGGAACGGCATTCTAATGTAGGCAGGCAGCGATTCCCTAAAAAAAATGAGTAAGCGATTGCTGAGAACCAGTCGCTCAGGTCCTTTCCGACTGCCCGGCCTTCTGCCCCAACTCTCCTGCCCTTCCCCGCAGTGCAAGCCTGTGGTTTTAACCCGTGGGATTAAAGTGGGTTAAAACTACGGGCTCCTTTTGTTTTCTCCTTTGAATGTCTTATTTACTATTAAATAACTTGCATTTCCTTTCCCTATCTTTCCTTGTGTTTTAATATGTTTGTAATGTTAGTTTATAATATGTTTTGCAAGACTTAATTTTTGTCATTTATTTTGTTGTTCCCTAAATCTTGTAATTTTATTGATACGTACATCGCTTCGAATTCTGATTAAGCGATCAATTAAATTCTTATTAAACTTGAAACTTGAAACAGGCAAAGAAGATGATCTGCACATGCTTCAGGATTGCTCATTAGCGCTCCGTGTGGTCGGAGGGGGCGTTTCTCTGATTGCCCCCATTTAAATACTGACCCATTGTGGAACAGTCGGCCTGCCGCTGATGGGGCACAATCGGCAGATTAGTGAATCTAGCCCTATATGATTACAGTCTTTCGGTCCTTCATTTCTCTGATTTTGGATCATGCTAAAACTGAGAATGAAAAGTGGAGTAATGAAAAGAAATGACAGGCAGGCTGGAAAATTAGATGCAGCCATCACTGAGGTAACTTTTTCCAGTTCACAGTCATCAGTGCGCCGGACAAAGGCAACCAGACAATTGAGCATAAGACTGCAGCGTGCCGCCGTAACAGTTTATTTTAAAGAGCTCCGAGGGTTTGTGGGGGGACACCCCCCAATTTACTTAATAGCATTTGTGCTGCCATTGGGGGGGGGAGATTTTGGGGGGTTGGACGATCGACCAGTAGATTGCGAAGGCAATGCGAGTCGATCGCAGAGCCCATCCTGTTGCCTTCGCATTCTACCTACTTCCACACCGTAAAGAGGACGCAGAAGCTCCGGGCCGACCAGCCTTTCCCACCCGACGTCAATTCTGATGTCAGAGAGGAAGTTCCTGGCCAGCCAATTGCTGCCTGGCTGGCCCAGAACTTCCTCTCTGACGTCGGGTGGGGAAGGCTGGTCGGCCTGGCGATTCTGCATGCTCTCTACGGCGTCAGAAAGCAGGGAGAGCTCAGAACTCAGTGGTGGTGGCTTGAGGGTCTGTTCCCCGATGGCGGTGGTAGCTTGGGGGAGGGCAGGGAGAAAGAAAGACAAAAAAAGAAAGGGGGCAGGCAGGGAGACAGAAAGAAAGAAAGAAAGGGGGCATGGAGAGAGAAAGACAGACGGACAGAATTTATATCTATTGTCTATATTTTGCACTATGGCCTCCTTTTACTAAACCGCAGTGCCTATGAGCATCGAGAGGGCTTTAGAGTACTTTGAAGGTGTGGTGGTCAAGAATTAAAAAAAAAAAAAAAAAAGATATAAAGAGGATGGAGTCAGTCCAGGGGATGGCTACTAAAATGGGCAGTGGTCTTCATCATAGAGTGCGAGGAGAGGCTTAAAGATCTCAATATATACTTTAAAGAAAGACAAGGAAGGAAAGCTATGATATATGTTTAAATAACCTCATGGCATAAATGTCCAGGAGGTGAGTCTCTTTAAATTGAAAAAAAGCTATTGAAGGAGGAGGCATGGGCTGAAGGGAAAAGGGGATAGACTCGGGAGTCTTAATACCGTATACATTTTTTGGTGGGTAAATGTGTGTGCTACGTACAGATACAAAAGAATTAACGCAGAATGTAGGGGATTTAGTAATACATCTAAAAGTATGGAGCCCGTTGACTAAATTTGTGAAATCATAATAATAATTTTTATTTATCTTTTCTTTATTCTGTTCATTTACCTTTACACATCCAGGGGGGGGAGGGGGTTGGAGGGAGGGAAATAAATATTGATGGTTACACTTGGGTAACTTAATTTTTTCATTATATACTATGCCATACATTCTGATACGTTACTAATAATAGTAGGAAAAATGAAAATTTTGAAGGATATATATGTTACTTGTTCATAATAGTGCAATGTATGTAATAATTATTGTTCTTTTATTTGTATTGCATTGCTTCAGCTTGAAAATCAATAAAGAATTACAAAAACAAAATAATAAAAATACCGTATACTCTCGCTCGATTACTTAGATCTAATAACCAACACTTGTTGGTCATCCCTTCTCTGAAAGTTATTAAAATCCGGAGGCAATATATTTTCTCTGTCGTTGCTCCACAATTGTGGAATTCTCTCCCAATATATATAAGGGCAGAGCGTCTTATAGACAAATTCAAAAGCAAGTTGAAATGCTTTCTTTTAAAAGATGCTTTTAACTGCTTTTTTTTTTAACTTCTAGTGGAGGAGGTGGAGACAAAGTTTCATGACTATCTGAATTGAAGAGAGCAGGGGACAAATACATAGAAACATAGAAACATAGAAAGATGACGGCAGATAAGGGCTACAGCCCATCAAGTCTGCCCATACCATTGACCCCCTTTTAAGTCTACTGGCCCCCTTAACTCTACTGACCTGCTCTATTAAGTCTATATCCTAGCGACCCTATTCATTGGTATGACTCTCGCAGTGATCCCACATAGGTGTCCCAAACTTCGACTTCGAGTGGAAGAAACTTTGGCAAAAAACATTAAAAAAGGGGACAAATCTTTCTTCATAGGATCGCATGGAGAGAGAAAGAGAGGATAGTAGATGGTTTGGATGGGCAGACTGGATAGACCATATATATATATTTTTTTCTGTGGAATCGATATTCAAAAGGGTTTATCCAGGCATGAGAAACCTGCACAATTAATGCCCTCTGAGCTGGCTGGCCGCCAATATTACGTGTCACTTTACCGGATACTTCTGAATACCTCTGCCAAATGTCCATTCCCTAACCTAGCTGCAATCTGGGGTCCAGAGATTGGGCAGGCTTCACCACTTAGCAAAAAGGGTATTCTAATTCTGGGCTCCTTTTACAAAGATGTGCTATTGAATTCCTTTGGGCTTCATCGCATTTGCCATGCCAAAATCGCTAGTATGGCTTTGTAAAAGGAGCCCTTTTAAGCGCCGAGTTAATGGGGCACCAGCCTGAATATTGGCTGGTGCCTGGTTAACTTCCAGGTCAGCGCACATGCCCATGGGAACTGCGCAGTACCCTGGATTGAATATCTAGGGTTAGTTAAGCCTATGGCTGGGAATGGTACCATCATGGGCTGAATTTTACCTCCCCCCCCATGTTTCTGTGATTCCAGGGCTGCCAGGTTGGAACTGTTTTTTGTATACAAAGGATATCTTTGTCAGTCCTTGACGGTCTTTTTCATACAGTGGGCCTAATACTGGAATACTGCTTATATCTGTTACATAAGAACATAAGAACATAAGAACTGCCATCACCGGATCAGACCTTCGGTCCATCAAGTCCGGCGATCCGCACACGCGGAGACCCCGCCAGGTGTACACCTGGCGTAATTTATAGTCCACCATATCTTTATATGCCTCTCTTAAGGAGATATGCATCTAGTTTGCTCTTGAAGCCTAGGACGGTCGATTCCGCAATAATCTCCTCTGGGAGGGCATTCCAGGTGTCAACCACTCTCTGAGTGAAGCAGAACTTCCTGATATTAGTCCTGAACCTGTCTCCCCTCAGCTTCATTCCATGTCCTCTAGTCCGTGTCAAATTGGACAGTGTAAATAATCTTCTCTGCTCTATTTTGTCGATTCCTTTCAGTATTTTGAAGGTCTCGATCATATCCCCACGCAGTCTCCTTTTCTCAAGGGAGAACAATCCCAGTGTTTTAAGTCGATCCTCATATACCAGTTTCTCCATACCCTTCACCAGTTTTGTTGCTCGTCTCTGCACCCTCTCCAGCAGTTTTATATCCTTCTTTAGGTAGGGAGACCAATGTTGGACGCAGTATTCCAAGTGTGGTCTGACCATTGCCCTATAAAGCGGCATTATAACTTTCTCCGATCTACTCGAGATTCCTTTCTTTATCATGCCCAACATTCTATTTGCCTTCTTTGCCGCTGCCGCGCATTGTGCCGACGGCTTCAGGGTCCTATCTATCAGTACACCCAGGTCCTTTTCTTGTTCACTCTTCCCCAGAGTTGCACCTGACATTGTATACTCGTATTCCTTATTCTTATTGCCTAAATGCATTACCTTGCATTTCTCCACGTTGAACTTCATCTGCCATTTCTCCGCCCATGTTTCTAACCGTTCCCAGATCATACCTCTCCCAGCCTAGGTTTTATGCAGTGGTACAGAAAGACAAAACATTGTGGACAAGAGAGACAGGTGGCTTGCAGCCTGGAGTCCCAAATTGGCAACTGGTAAATGCCAGAAGGACTGGCCCAGTTCTAGTCTGAATGGGCCTGTTGAATTGGCTCCTGGCCAGAATACAGCCTGGATTTGGGCCAGTGTGTTACAAATGCCAGGGCTGAAATTTTGTCTTGGAGGAAAATCAGTTTGGACATTTCCCGTAACGACATTCCCTTCTACACCCTCTCGCTGTAGCTGCAGTTCCTGAACTGTCTAGTTATCGTCTTCTCCTCACATTCTTTGGCCTTTTGAGAGCTTCGGTAACGGAATAGTGAGACAGTGAGATCATAGGGAAGGGAATTTAGTTACAAAGAGTGGAGGAGAAACGCAGCAAAGGGGCTGGAAACCGAAGACTCCTTCTGAAGGACAAAGAGCCCATGAAACACTGTCAGCGCTTAGTGACCCTGGAAAAGCAATCTGCTCTATACAAACAGGCTCTTGAGAAAATGCACCACACGCATCTGTCACTGATGCCCTGTAGACAAAGCCTGCACGTCATACAGGAAATACGAGAGTCGTGTTACATCACAGTTTAACTAATTGCATTGAAGTGTTTAATGAATTTGACAGGTTTTAAAGTTGTGAAAGATAATCTGTGGCTTGTTTTTTTACGAGTAGATTAAAAAAAGGGTTCTGTGTAATAGTACACAATTTATCAGTCATCTGTTCGCCCATAAGCTTTTAGGTAGCGAGCACAGCTGTATTTACTTGTGTGTCAGGACCCTTTAGTTTTTTTCCAGAGAGTGATAAATAGTTTTTGGGAGTTTCTGAACACATGGCGGAATTCACAACTTGTTTAGCCTGGCCATGACACTGGTATATATTAGCATTTATTATTCTTCACATCTGTTTTCCAGCATTTTCATGATAAATACTGATAACCCGCCTCCCCCCCCCCCCCATCTTCTGTCCTAAAGAGCTGAGACAGTTTATGCTGTGACCCTGCTAGAAGAAGCCTGTGTGGCTGGACTAGGGGTAAGATTATCGGGGAACTTGTATCTAGGGCAAGTTATCCTTTGGTGGATTTTTTTGTTGTTGTTGCTAAAAGATGCCCAGTTTTCCTAATATTTCCTCAAACCCCAAAATGAGGCGATTGCAGATATTAAGGTGCAAAAACTCTCAAAACCTAACCAAAATGGCTGACACATTTGGGTGGCTCTTGCAGGAACATTTTAGCCATAGGAATCTGGCAGAGATGAGGTTAAGTTCTGTGGACTGGAAATATTATAAGCTCCCTTACCGACAGGGCATTGATTGTTGACGCCAAGAAATACCATCATGATTAATATCAACAATAAAGTACCCCTACAGTTTGGTAGCCTGACACTCTGCCAGTCATAGTAAGACAAGGGTTTCCATGGAAACCAGAGCGTATGCAGGACTGTGACTTCAACAGGAAGAGATGGCTGACATTAGGCCTTTGATTCTCTGTGGCTTTATGCTTTGTATTTCCATGGTACTTAGGGGTGGGGAATGACGTACTGTAGATAGGGGCAGTGATGACCACGGAAGGTTATATCCCCAATTCAGCACCTGGAACCTCAGTTGCTGCGTTTCAGGAATGATGCCAGCTGCATAAGGATTCATAAAAACTAGAGGGCACTCAAAAAAATTAAAGGGAGATAGGTTCAGAACAAATGCTAAGAAGTTCTTCTTCACTCGGAGGATGGTGGACACCTGGAATGCGCTTCCAGAGGAGGTGGTAGAGCAGAGTACGATTTTGGGTTTCAAAATGGGATTGGACGAGTTCCTGAAAAAAAGGGGATTCAGGGGTACAATTAGAGGGTTACTATACAGTACAAAATGCTTTAGAGTAATAGATCACTTACAGGTCATTGACCTGGGGGGCCGCCGTGGGAGCGGACTGCTGGGCATGATGGACCTATGGTCTGACATGGCAGAGGCGATGCTTATGTTCTTATGTTCACTCAACACAGTTGATCCAGACCTGGGTTTACCCCATCGCATGCAGGGACTGGTAGTCTTGTTTTTCTTAGGGAATTCAATAGAAAAACAGAATTCCAAGTCCATACTGGGTCAGACCAATGGTCCATTTAGCCCAGTATCCTTTTTCCAACCGTGTAGGGTTACCATATGGCTCCAGAAAAAGGAGGACAAATTGAGACATCTGGGTTTTACTTCCACTGAAGGTAATGGAAATAAAACCCGGATGTCTCAATCTGTCTTCCTTTTCTGGAGCCTTATGATAACCCTACAAGAGTGGCCAATCCAGGTCATAAGTACCTTACCCCACCCCACCCCCAAGTATCTCAATATGGCTTTTTCCTCCAGAAACTTGTCCAACCCTTTTTTTAAATCCAGCGATGCTAACTGCTGTCACTACTAATAATCCCTTGCCTCCCTCCCTACCCTTCCCCTCTCCCCATGCAACAATTATTGGATCTTTTTGTAATTGTCACTGGTTTATGCCATATAATTGTTAACCAATTCTCCGCACCTACATTGTTTAAATCGCTCTGAACTGTTTTTCGATATGCTGTAACCTCGATGTAACTTTGCTATAACTAAGCTGTAACTTCGCTGTAAATGTACAGTCTCTTATCCTGTAAACCGCTCTGAACTGTTTTGTGGTATTGCGGTATAAAAAAATAAAGTTATTATTATTATTATTATTATTATTATTATTATTACATCCTCTGGCAGTGAATTCCAATCCAGAGCTTAACTATTTGATGAGTAAAAAGACAAAACATTTTCCCCTATTCGTTTTAAAAGTATTTCCATGTAACTTCACTGAGGGTATCTTAGTGTTCTACATCACTCAGGATTTTTAGACTTTAGTCATATCCCCCCATGCAATGGAGTAAACCCAGGAGTGGATCAACCTTGCCAAGTGATTATGGATCCAGTTGGCAACTCTATTTCCCAAGCTTATTTGTTACATGCTGTACTCCATGAAGACATTGAACTGCTTGTAGCAGAAATGCCAAGTCTTACTCATCAGGAGTGTGTCATACTCATTTGAAGGCTCTCATTCATTCGAGCCTCAGTGCTTTCAAAACGTTGATGCCCACAAAAAGAAAAAAAACAAGTAGCCTAATTGATAGGAAGAAATCTGAGCCCACCTTCCTGTGTACTTTTTCTCCCCCTGCCTCATCGCTTTTCCCCATACCTAGAAGTTGCCTTTGGTTTACCAGTTACACCCCCATTTCCAGTCACAGGCTTTTAGGATTGTAAAGCAGGCAGAAGTGCTAAAGCCATCTTGATTATTGCCATGCAGTTTATATAAGACTTCCCAAAAATACAACAGATAGATTACAAAAATGCTGATATAGTATGCTGTGTTTTGCACTTGCAAAGTATTGTGACATTTAAATTTTTCTAGATTTATATCCCAGATAGGGTTACCATATGGCTCCAGGAAAAGGAGGACGGATTAAGACATCTGGGTTTTACTTCTATTATTTTCAATGGAAGTACAGTATAATCTTGTTATAACAGACTCGCTTATAAAACGGAACCTCGCCTATAGCGGACGAGGTCTGCTGGTCCCGGCCGTGCGCCTTTATAAGCATACCGAAAATCATTGCATATAGCAGACTCGCATATAACGGACTTTCAGATATAACGGACAACCAATTTGGTCCCCAGAGCCGCTTTTAGCTGTAGTTTTCTTCGGCTGTAACGGACATGCAGGCTCCGCCTACAAGGCGCGTGGCGTGCCGGTGATATAGTATCAAAATGCAGCCCAGAAGAAAATGACAGAGTATTTTTCTTTCCAGTACAGTACCACAGAATGCTGTAGAATATCTTTTACTGTTCCGATTTTGCAATCATTTCGTGCTGTATCAATGTTTTGCTGAGTTTTGTTATTGGTGTTGCTGATATGCTTGTGCAGAGACTGTTGTTCATTCATTGAACGTTGTTTCGAGTTGACCTAAATAAAGTTTTATAAAAAAATTCAACTCTGGATATAATGGACTGTTTTTCCAGGTCCCTTGAAATCCATTATAACGAGATATACTGTAAAACCCAGATGTCTCAATCTGTCCTCCTTTTTCTGGAGCCATATGGTAACCGTAACCCCAGACACATTGAAGTAATCTCACTTTTTTGTGATGGTCCTCCCTTGACGTCTCTGTTGCTGTGCAACTTGGAAGTTCTCTTGGGGTTTCAATGTATGCAGTCACATACAGCATTATAGCACCAAAGGGAGGATGTAAAGAAAATCAAGAACACTATCCTACACTCAGCTAGTGAGCAATGTTGTAGTAAGGGGTGGGGTGAGGGAGCCGTCTTGGTAGGGGCACCGGCATCTCTCCACCTCCAAAGCCACGCTAGCGCCCTGTCTTCCCCGCCCCCGTGCCTCTTTATAATCTTTGCCAGCATGAGCAATTACTCTCTACTGCTCACGGTAGCCTGGCTCCCTTTGAAATCACTTCCAGGTCACAGGGCCAGGAAGTGACATCAGAGGGAAAACCAACACCAGCACGAGCAGCAGGACAGAAGGTGCAATCACCCTGGACACCTCCTACCCTCGCTACGCCAGTGCTAGTGAGCTCAACAGGGGTCACTCTTTATTAACCTCGCATACGAAATATGGAGTGCTAGGTGCAGAGGTGTCAATATTTTGATGATATTTTGTGGACAAGTACAGTCTGCTTTTTTTAAGTGAATTTGTTGAAGAGATTGAAGCCTTTGTTGTTGCAGTATGATTTCCGGAATGTTTTGCAAAACTGATTACTGTGACACAACTTATGACATCTTGACTTTCATTGCAACAATGTCTTGTAATCATGCACGACTGTTCAGGGTATTTGTTACTGGTTTCCTATTGTTTTTGTAAACTTAGAGGGGCATAATCAAAAGAAACGTCTAAGTCCGTTTGGTCCTAAGTCGCCCAAAGTCGGACATGGGAAAAGGTCCATTTTCGAAAAATACGTCCAGCATATTTTTTTTCCCCTGAAAATCGTCTAACTGTATGTCCAGCAGTCTGATTGTCCAGATCGTTAAGTCATTCATCTTTATACCCCATTTTTGACCAAAAATTCATCCAACTCAAAAACGCTTAGAAAGACCTTTTGGGCGTGGGAGGGGCCAGAAAAGTAAGGGACTGGCCACCCAGATGTGGCACCAGAGTAGCGGGGTACCTTATATGGCACTGCTGTAAACTTCACAAAAAGGGTCCCATATACACATCTCATGGTGAGCCCCCCAAACACCCCCAGAATCTATTAGAGCCATCTGTCTACCACCCCAATAGCCCTTATGGCTTCAGTAGCCACTTATATGGCAGTACAAAAGGGTTAGGGTTTTTATTGGGGGGGGGGCACATTTTTCACCATTAATGCAGTGATTAGAATGGCTTATGGGCCTTGGTCTTCCTCTACATGGTTCACTAACCCACCCCCAAGACCATGTAAGCCACCTCTGTGCAGCTCTATTAGGCTTTCCTATGCCAGGCTGTCAGGTGCTGATGTTCTGGAGGCAGATATGTAAAGTTGTTGTTATGATTTTTATGGTGGGGGGGGGTCGGTGATCACTGGGTCAGTGTGTGGGGGTCTGTACTTTGTGTCTGCAGTGGTTATCTGGTCACTTTGGATACCTTTTGTGAACTTAGACCTGGTTTTAGATGGCCTAAGTCACAACGTCCAAGTTCCATCTCGGCAGTGTTGTAAAACTTTCGGTTATACATGCAGTACGACTAAGTCTAGGACGGCCCATGTCCCGCCCAAACCCCGCCCTCGACACTCCTCCTAACACGCCCCTTTTAGCTCTGGTTGTTCAGCAGCACTATGAAGGCCTAAGTCGTTTTTAAATACGTCTAAAACCCGGTTCGATTATTGGCACTTGGACAACTTCCCTTTTGCCGACAAGTGCTGGACGGAGGTTTGTTGTTCGTCTTGCAGTGGGTCAGCGGGGTTCGCATGGGAGGGAGAGCTAAATGTTTCTTTTCAGAGGGGCCCCGGCTACAGGGAGAGAAGCGGTCTGCCCTAGGTGCTCCAAGGCCTGGCATCTTTAACTTCTTCAGGCTTCCTCTCTCCTGTTTCCATGAAGGCAGAACCCAACAGAGAAGAAGGCCCGAAGCCGGCAACAGCAGCAAATTGTGAATTCTGCTGCTGCCTGAAGAAGTTCTTGATGCCAGGCCTTGGAGTATCCGCTTAAGGGCTGAACTGCCAACTGAGGACGTGGTGACCGAAGAAGGAAAGGGAGCAGAGGGGGAGAGAATTGCTGTTCCCAACTGGAGGGAAAGGAAGGAATGAAAGGAGATGCCAGGGCTTGGAGGGAAGGGAGGGAGGAAGAGATGCCAGGTCATGGAGGGAAGAAAGGGAGGGAGGAAGGGATGTCGGGGCATGGGGGAAGAGAGGGAGGGAGATAAGCCAAGACATGGAGGGAAGGAGGAAGGTATGCCAGACCTAGAGAAAAGGAAGGAGGAGATGTCAGAGCATGGATGTGGAGGGAGAGGGAGAGATGAAAAGAAAGGAGAGAGATGCCAGGGACTCAGGGAAGGGAAAGAGACAGATGCCAGACCGTGGGGTGGGAAGAAAAAGAGAAGAGAGAGATGCCAGAGCATAGGGGAGGGGGTAGTGACAGAGAAAAATGGAGAGGTGGCAGAGCTGAAATGAATCGTGTACAAGTGAGAGAAGGGGCACGAGATAGACAGTTTATGGAAGGAGCATAGAAAGAAGGAAGATGCCATATGGAACGCGGAGAGGGCGGACAGTGGATGGCAGGGGCAGAGAGAGAGGGCAGACATGGAAGGGGCTGATGCTGCATGGAAGACAGAGAGAGGACAGATGCTGGCTAGAAAGAAGTGAGTGAAGATAAGATGATTAAAGCAGAAACGATAAGGTAGAAACATTTTTTTTGTCAATAAATAAGATTATTATTATGATATCTGGTTTTATTTAATGTTAGTAGCTAGTTTAAACCAACTCCTAAAAACATGCTTCTTGAAAAGAAATTTGGCTCTTAAAAAATCTTAATCGTTGTCCTGCTGATCTTTGGCTCTTTTGACTGAGTTTGCCTACCACTGAGATCGACTAGCTTTGAACCTAATATTCCTAGATGAAGACAATTCCAACCACTCTTAACCTGATAACACATAATCTGAAAGGGGAAGGGGAGGGAGGAGGCTCGAGGGAAGAAATTGAGCATCCTGTTATCAGCCCTTCAGGAATGCAACAGTCTTGTCTTCCCCACTATCAGCCCCAAGGAGCCGAAGAAATTCTGGTGGCAGAGCTTCTTTTCAGCAATTATGTAGGAGGCAGTGGAGAAGCTGCTTGCTTTTGCTGTAGGGGAGGAAAAAGAGGGTAAAGCTAGAAGTCACGACAGTCAATTGATGGATCACTCTGGGGACCTCCTCCACATTCCTGAACTAGGTCTTTAATAAAACGTTGATTAAAGAATAACACCACAATCTTCTTAAAATACAGAGGAAAATATAACTGTAGGAACTTTTCTCTTCTAACCCTAGGTTTATGGGGCAGTCAAGCAGATTTGCAGATGGTTTCAGTACTGTGAGATTATTCAGAATATCAGTTTGCATCTTGGTCTTGCGTAGTGGTTAAAGCTACAGCCTCAGCACCCTGAGGTTGTGGGTTCAAACCCACGCTGCTCCTTGCGATCCTGGCAAGTCCCTTAATCCCCCCTCCATTGCCCCAGGGACATTAGATAGAGTGTGAGTCCACTGGGACAGACAGGGAAAAATGCTTGAGTATCTGAATAAATTCATGTAAACCGTTCTGAGCTCCCCTGGGAGAACGGCAGAGAAAATTGAATCAATAAAAAAATAAAATAGATTACGAGGCCTTTTTGACTTAATAGCCTTGTATTTTTCCTTGTTTTTATAATACAGTAGTTTGCATGGTACTGTGCTGTTATCCCTCCATCTGCTGTTAAAAATCCCCGTTGCCGAGTTCTTGCAGTATTCGTGCTTTCGCTGTATGAATGGGAGGCCTACTGGGGGTTTGGAGAAGTCACAGCCCTCAACTGGTTGATTCGTTTTTCTGGTGTAAATGGGAGTGGCCACTTTCCAAAAACTGCAATATTTCCGAACAAATATCAAACAAAACATAAAATGGGAAATCTGAATTCTGTAGATGTAAGTGGCAACCAAATTACTGGAATACATTTAAGGGAAAGGGATTGCATACTGCTACTCTCAAAGTGGTTTACATACAGGTACTTCAAGCATTTTCCTTATCTGTCTTGGTGGGCTCATAATCTATCTGGGGAAGTGGAGGATTAAGTGACTTGCCCAGGGTCGCAAGGAGCAGTGTGGGGTTTGAACCCATAACCTCAGGGTGGTAAGACTGTAGCTCTAACCACTACCCCACACTCTCCTCCAAAAAGGGGGTCTCAAACTAGTCGGTCAGGTTTTCAGGTTACCTACAATGAATATGCATGTGATAAATTTTAATGCATTACCTCCATTGTATGCAAATCGATCTCATGCATATTCATTGTAGGTAGCCTGAAAACCTGACTGGCTGGCTGGGTGTGTCCTAAAGACTGGCTTGAGAACTCCTGGACTAAAGTTTTCTGCATAGGGAGCTTTCTCTGCCCTGCTGGGTTTTAAACGTCAAACACAGAACTCCACATTATGACCATATTTAAATCTAGGCCGAGAGCCTATTTTTTGAGGGTTACCAAATGGCTTCCGAAAAAGGAGGACGGATTGAGACATCCAGGTTTTAAAGTAGAGCCCAGATGTCTCTTATCTGTCCTCCTTCGTTCCATTGCTTTCAGTAGAAGTAAAACCCAGATGTCTCAATCCGTTTTCCTTTTTCTGGAGCCATATGGTAACCCTACTCTTAACTCCTAACTCCTATTCACTCTTCAGTGCCTGTGTCTGTTTGAATCCCTTGTTTATCCTGTTTGTCCGTCTTGGTCAGATTGTAAACTCGGGACTGTCCCACACGGGTTCAGTGTATAGTGCTGCATATGTCTATTAGCGCTATAGAAATGGTAACTTGGATCTTGCAACTTGACTGATTAAGATGTTATCAATGGAGCACTCTCTCTTAATGGGGTTTTGAACTCCAGTTAATGGAGGATATTGCTATGGCAACAGATTTCCGTTATTAACACAGTTTCCATGTTGACTGGCAGATTGACAACCCAATGGAGCATTGAGGATGAGGAAGAAGCAGCACGTGAGCGCCGTCGTAGGGAACGTGAGAAACAGCTTCAGTCCCAGGGTGAAGGTGAAGTGTCTGGTACCAATCTGTCCGAAGAGGCTGACATCCCTTCAGGAGAGGACAAGCAGTAAGGAGTGCTCCAATATATATCTCATAAGCAGCCACGGCCACTTTGTATAATTCTCGTTCCCCACTCCATTGTCAAAAAGGCAGCACCTCCAACACATTCCTGACCAGTACAATTAGAGTGGTAGAGTATTGGGAAGTTGGGACCAGTGTTGCAATTAACCAAATTCCTGGGGAAGCAATGCTTCCTCCCATCACTATCACCGCTCCATCCCCAAGGTACTGGTTCAGTTTTATTTAGAAAACAGTGTGGAAATAAAGGCCAATCAACATGAAATAAATGATAGGTGATACCCTTTAATTGAACCAACTTTATACATTTCTTGACCTGAGAAGCGGGATGTTGACTCCACAAAATGTATTCTTAGCTCAATAGGGCGGCGTCTTAAAATTCTGTTTTGCTTCTTCAACTATATTTCTGCATGTTCAACTGGACTAACACAGCAGCCCACGCGACTTTATCGAGCAAATAGTGAACTTTAATTTGTAGGAGTTGAAATACAGACTTCAGGGTGGCTGCCAAGTTTGGGAGGGATGGTGATTAGGGAGGATCAGTGAGTGGAACCTTTCGCTGAAAAGACGGGGGTTAACTGGGTGGGAAAAGCTCCTGCCCGGTTAACTCCTGCTGAATTACTCCTCACATGATATCCAATGGCACTTAACTGGACAATGCTAATGTCTCGCCCCCATGGTGTTGCAAGAATTCTCCACCAATAAAATATATTGTACTTAAAGAGAAGGCTAATATATTTCATATTAAATATAAATGTTAATTTGGGGAATGCACTATGTGTTTAAAACTTAGGGCTCCTTTTACAGAGGTGTGCTAGCGTTTTTAGTGCGATCTAGCCGAAAAATTACCACCTGCTTAAAAGGAGGCGGTACGCTTAGCGCGTGCTAAAACCGCTAGCGCACCTTTGTGAAAGGGTCCTTAGCTTTGTGTAATATATTTTTTCTTTATCTTAATTGTTTGTTCGGGTACTTTGCTAGATTGTGAACCTTTGGGACAGATAGGGAAGTTTTAAGTACCTGTATTTTATTTTAACCGCTTAGATCTATAATATGCTTAAGCGGTATATCAAATAATAAACAAACATATTTAAGAACAGATTCTGAAAGCATTTAAAGACAGACAAATTGTATTTTTCCAGAGCAGAATTTATTTATAAGGTTAGGTAGGCAATGCAATAAATTTTAGTTACAATTTAGGGATCTTTGAACAAGGGAAATGTGCCACAAGATAAAATATTGTTATAGAAACGGAATGATTAAGCTGGATTAAACCTAACTCAGTATGATGCGGGCCTTGCTGGTAGAACAGTTCTTCAAGAGCACATGGCAGAGCACACGGTATGTTGAATGTCCAGCAATGATCCCAAGAGAGAAAGCATAGGTGAATTTCACTGTTTATGGACTATGGGGACTTGAAGTCTGGTAGGCAGAAACCCATGAGAAATGTCCAATCCCAAATCAGGATTTCAGTTCAACCTTTTTCTCTTTCTGGATGCATGAGGTCATCTGGTTTGCCTTTTGGCTGGGCAGTGCCTTGATTGAAGTTTAATAGTGTCTTTGGAAAGTTTCAGGTCTTGCTATTATCTTCTATTTATCATTTGTAAATCATTCCCTGTTTAATTAATTGCTGTAAACCTTATACAAAGTTAAAACTTTAGTTTAGTTTTAGTTTAGTCTTTTTGTCCTATCTTAGTTTTGAATGGCTTAAGTTGAATAGTTAAATATTTTGTTCTGCTCCAGCCTTTGTTTGCTGTCCTTATCTATCTTTTTCTAACCATATTGTTTTCAGTTCTTTCCTCTTTCACTTTGTCTATCTTCTCCTAACCTGCTTGGGCTTCCTATCCATTCTCTTGGTGTCTCTTCTATTCATTTCTCCCTCTCTATAATAGCAATCCATCGCCCCTCCCAGCATCTTTTCTTTCTGTCTTTGCCTCATCAGCACTTTTTCAACTCTTCTCTCTTTTCTAGGTTTCCTTGTCTGGTACCCTAAGGCTCCTGTAGCTTTCCACGTTCACCTATTTATATCAGTATAGCGGGTTATTGCAAGAAAGGGGGAGAAACACTACAGACAGCAGTGAACCTGGAAAGGCCTATAATGGGTGGAGGAAGAGATCCTTTTCTTTCCCTGCAGTTCTCTCCCTACTGTCTTCTCTGTTCTGGCTTCAAAGTTGTGCTGCAGTGATTTCTCTGCCATTGGGTTTGATAGGGCTGGCCTAACCATGAGGCAGACTAGGAAGATGCTTAGGGCTGCAGCTTCCGGTGGGTGGCAAAGGACCTCAGCAGTCAATTCAAAGCAATAGATCCTGACAGCCACATTATCTGATTTGCTCATCAATGCACACCTTGTTTTACCTGAAGGGAGGGCGAGCATAATTTGTTCCAGAAGCATGCTCGTAATCCAAAGCGCTTGTATATCAAAGCAAATTTCTCCATAGGAAATAATGGAAACTCGGACGATTCGTTTCACATCCCAAAAACTTTACTGGAGAATACAGTACTGCACGTACTTGTATTGCAAGATCTCACTCGTTTCGAACAGTCACATCACTATGGATGAATTGGGCGTGATGCTTTTATTATGTTCACCTGCGCTCAGCGTGAGATATGCATATGTTGTGCATGCTTGAACTGCGGGTGCATGTATTATGTTCATCCGTGACCCGACGCGCATATATTGTGCGTATTTGATGTGATGCACGTATAAGTGCTCGTACTGCAAGACAACGCTTGTTTATCGAGTTAAAATTTGAGAAAATGTTTTGCTCGTCTTGCAAAAGACTCGTAAACCACGTTACTCGCTATCCAAGGTTTGACTGTGGTTGAGGGGGAAGTTACCAAGGTGCACAAAAGGTAAGCTTTTACTGCACCTTACTTTACCACAGAGGTCGGCAATCTCTGTGATAGCAACAATATCCAGGTCTGCCTCTAACATCAGGGCTTGCAGATCATGAACTTTGTTGCTTGGACTGTGAGCGTTTGTGGTCATTGCTTTCCAGCTATCTTTCAGTGGTAAACTCATTTTTTGTATAGGTTTATGTTTAGTTTCACTTCCTGTTACATTGCCAAGAAGTGAGTTGCTAATATTATTTACGTTGCTATCTTTACTACCATCACATCTTGTCTTTATAGAAGTTAGAGGAACGGTCTAATATCTGGCAACTAAAATTCAATGCAAAGAAGTGCAGAGTAATGCATTTGGAGATTAGAAATCGGAAGGAGCCGTTTGTGTTGGGAGGTGAGAGGTTGATACGCACAGATGGGGAGAGGGATCTTGGGGTGATAGTGTCTGAAGAACTAAAGGCAAAGAAACAGTGTGACAAGGTGTGGCTGTTGCCAGAAGGATGCTAGACTGTATAGAGAGAGGTGTAACCAGTAGAAGAGAAAAGGTGTCGATGCCCCTGTACAGGTCATTGGTGAGGCCCCACTTGGAGTATTGCATTCAGTTTTGGAGACCGTATCTGGCAAAGGACATAAGAAGACTTGAAGCGGTCCAGAGAAAGGCGACGAAAATGGTAGGAGGTTTGCGGCAAAAGACGTATGAGGAGAGACTGGAAGTCCTGACTATGTATACCCTAGAGGAAAGGAGGGACAGGGGAGATATGATTCAGACATTCAAATACTTGAAAGGTATTAACGTAGAACAAAATCTTTTCCAGAGAAAGGAAAATGGTAAAACCAAAGGACATAATTTGAGGTTGAGGGGTGGTAGACTCAAGAATAATGTTAGGAAATTCTTCTTTATGGAGAGGGTGGTGGATGCCTGGAACTCCTCTCATATGATGGTTAGGGCTCTTCAGCTTGGAAAAGAGACGGCTGAGGAGAGATAGAATTGAAGTCTACAAAATCCTGAGTGGAATAGAACGGGTACAAGTGGATCGATTTTTCACTCTGTCAAAAATTACAAAGACTAGGGGGACACTCAATGAAGTTACAGGGAAATACTTTTAAAACCAATAGGAGGAATAGTTAAGCTCTGGAACACATTGCCAGAGGTTATAATAAGAGCGGATAGCGTAGCTGGTTTTAAGAAAGGTTTGGACAAATTCCTGGGAGGAAAAGTCCATAATCTGTTATTGAGAAAGACATGGGGGAAGCCACTGCTTGCCCTGGATCGGTAGCATGGAATATTGCTACTCCTTGGGTTTTGGCCAGGCACTAGTGACCTGGATTGGCCACCGTGAGAACGGGCTACTGGGCTTGATGGACCATTGGGCTGACCCAGTAAGGCTGTTCTTATGTTCTTATTTGAATTGCATGGAGTTGTTTAATTTATAGATCTTTTTTTTTTTTTAAGTTCAATCCTCTCTGACATTTCCCACTTGACATAAAGCAGCCATTGATATTTACCTGAACTTTTTCTCTGTTGTGGAGTTAATTCATAGTTTATGTGTCCTAAGACTTCTGCCTCTTCCTTCCTTTCCGAACATTGACTCATTAATATTTAAATCTAAACACAGCATCTGTTTGCTAAAAGCCGTCTTCGACTTGTGGTCAGTTGAGCAGAGGCTGAGCTGCTGCAGAAATGCGTGCGTGCAGCTTGCATACTGAGCATTTGGCAGGTAACGGACATTTGCAGAAATGTTTTCAGCAATAGACTTTGGGTATCCCGGTGTCCTGCTCTATGGAGTGCAGCCAGTCCAGATCTGTTTATGCAAGACCTGGATAAACAGTCGTTTGCAATGTGGCTGTATACCTAAAAAATAAATTTGACTGAATATCATATATGACATAGTTGGACAACTCTGGGATGTTTAAAGAGAGGTGCAGATGGTGGTCTAACTAATCATGACGCTGCATCCTTCGTTCTGGATCTTCTCCCCTTCTCTCTGCCACTTCCACCTAACCCATCTAGCCTTTTCTCTGTCTCCCCCTCAGTTTCCTCTCTGCTTAGCCCTTGCCCTTCTGTTTCTCACAAACAGTACCTCCCTATCTCCCGTGACCCTTTAAATCATCTCCATCTCCTACTGTGTTTCTTGGCATATTCTCTTTTCCATCCCAAGGTTCTTTTTCTTATGTGCCCAGAGGATCATCATCATCCTCTCATGTCGTTTTTGGTTCTTTCCCTAAGCATTTTTCTCTATTTCTTCACTCCTCCACTTCATTCCCACCCCCTCACCTCCTTTTATATAGCTGTGCTAGAGGTTTTTAGCATGGGATGGCGAGGTAAATGCTCAAGACACTCAGAGGTAGGGTTACCATATTTTTCTCCGGGAAACCCCAGACATATGACCCCGCCCTGTTCTGTCCCAGCCCTGCCAAGTTCTGCCTCCATCCCCGCCCTCACAAAGCCTCCTCTCTTCTTCCGGATGAGCTCCAGTCGTGTCTGGAGGTCTAGAATGGAGCGGGGTTGGGGTGGCTGGGTTTTTTCAGATGTCTGGTAACCGTACTCATAGGAGCATTTACTGTATTGGCCTGCGGTAAAAAATAAAACCTCTAGCTCAGCTTGATAAAAGGGGCTGTAAGTTTTTGTCCACCTCCCTCTTTTTCCTAATCAAATTCAATTTTTAATCTAGATTCCCCTCCATCCACCTTTCTGCCTTTGATTTGGAGTTTGAATTTGGAACTTAATCCCTTATCATTTCTGAAGGAAATATATGTATTATACTTTGAGGAACAGTGTTAAAAGTAATCTCTTCCCTCATCCCAATACGATTGGGTGGACAGCAGGCTAACAACCAAGGAAGTCAGGGTTCAAATCTCAATGAAGATTTAGATGGTAAACCTTCAGGGACAGGGAAATTCCTACTGTACCTAAATCCAAATCCCCATCCTCTATTGCAGCTTTTTGCTCTTGTCCTTTTCTCTGTATAACCACAAGTCTCTGCCCTTATCTTTATGTTTACCATGTACCAACATTTATAAAGTAGTAGATAAGTGCTAACTTATGTTCAATTTTAAATTTCAGTTGTACTGTTCTTTCATTAACAATGATTTACTATCCTAGATTTTCTCCATAATTTTTTGATTGCAATTTCTTTCTTCTTTTCTATTTCTCTCTAGTACGGTATTCCGTTTCAAGCTCCGTATGCCCATTCTCAAGGTTGCCAATCCAGATCCCTACCTGGCCAAAACCCAAGGAGTAGCAATGCTCCATGCTACCAATCCAGGGCAAGCAGTGGCTTGCCCCATGTTTTTCTCAATTATAGACTATGGGCTTTTCCTCCCAGGAACTTGTCCAAACATTTCTTAAAACCAGCTATGCTATCTGCTCTTACCACAACCTCCGGCTTAACTTTTCTCTGAGTGAAAAAAAATTTCCTCCTAGTGGTTTTAAAAATATTTCCCTGTAACTTCATTGAGCGTCCCCCTAGTCTTTGTAGTTTTTGACAGAGTGAAAAAAATTGATCCACTTGTACCCGTTCTACTCCATTCAGACAGAAGGATCACATCTAACATAAGATCATATGAGTTGTCATACTGGACCAGACCAAAGGTCCATCAAGCCAGCTCTGTAAAACTGGAAATTCTATGTTGAATTCCAGAGAGGGCTCATCATTGAATTTCTGGGTATAACGTCAGAATACTGGGCGTGATGAATCTTTGGTCTGTTCCAATATAGCAACTCTTATGTTCTTATGAGTTCACAAAGAAGGTAGGAGAGAGGGTGACAAAGTCCTACCTATGCTTTTGCTCTCACGACTCCTGAATGAATGAAATGTATTTTGAGGGGCCGTATTTACTTCCTCCTGGTGCTCTGTGACATCGGGACACTTCTGCTTGTATGCACGGACTTGTTGACAGATCTGGGCTATGTGCACATAGTCATGCTACAGTAAACCCCTGTACCACCATGGGACTCAGCTATTTAGCAGCGAGGGAGCTGCCAGCTCTTCTGTTTAAGAATTTTTTTTAATTGGTAGAGAAGACTGAGCCAGAAAATTGTTTTGATTTACACAGTGTTGGCTTGAAAAGTAAAAATCTTGCATCCTTTCATAATACGTACTGTAATGCATAAAACATACAGTTCTCTTTAGCAGCAATGAAATAATGCCTTCTTAGCTGGCAGCTTTTATTATTTACACAGCATAACTGTCTTGAAAACAGCAGAGTACATAAACAGTTAATATGGGCCATCCATAAGATTACCAATTTACAGACTACACAAATTCACCTGTTGAGTTTCCAGCTCTTCGAGTCCAGCCTTTCTGCAGAGTTAACCTTCTTACGTACGACCCAAGCCAATAGACCAGTGTCTCGCAAACTTTCTGGCCGGCGGCACACTAAATCCAGTGTCCCGGCCGGAAGGCACCTGGAAGTGCGTGGAGACCCATTTGGCCGCGACCCACTTTAGTGGAGGGATCCGATGGGATTTAAAAAAATCTATGTGAATTACGATTAGGGTAGGTGTAAGGTCAGAGTCATTGTTGCCGTGGTGTTTGATAACCTGTGAATAACACAGCTTATACGTGAGTAGCTATACATGAGTTATGCTGTTTTTATTATTTACAGGTGTTTTAGTCCTATAGCTCTATCTCTCTTCCCTCCTTCCTATCTTATGACTATGTGATAAGCATGAGATTTTGGTTCCAGATTTCTTGATATTTTAATGCTCTACTGATAGGGAGAAAATCACTAGTATTCTGTGATGAAAAATAATATTATTCTTTATTGAATCACAGCTCTTTTTTATTTAAATTTTTATCAGGTTTACATATAAAAAGCAGATGCTTATCCACTATCAAAAATAGATTCAGTTTCTAATAACGCTGCAACAAGTCACGTGTTTAGATGGAAAAACACATAAGCGTCTGCTTTTTATATGTAAACCTGATAAAAATTTAAATAAAAAAAAGAGCTGTGATTCAATAAAGAATAATGCTCTAATGAGGGCCATTTTTCCCTTTTTTTCTGTTTCTTCACTGAGTTGCATTACCCAAGGCAAATATTTTGGATGGTTACAGTAGAAAATTCGTAAGGTCTTCTTGTAACTTAAGAACATATGAATTGCCTATGGGGTGAGCCCAAAGATCTATCAAGTCCAGTATCCTATTTTCCACTAGTAGACGATCCAGATCACAAGTACCTGGAAGGATTCCAAAAATTAGATTCAATTTGCTACTTTCCCCAGGCGTAAGCAGTGGGTTTCCCTCAGGTCTACCACAATTACAGATCAGATTTACCACCTACTTCATGTCAGTTTGGCAGCTAATTCTGTTCTGATTTTGCTCCACTGTATTTATGGATTTTTAGTTCCACCTTTACTAAAGAAATTTGAATTGAAAGTTCATAAATTCAGTAGGACGAAGCCAGAACTGGCTCATCTAATCAGGTTCACCTGCATCAGATGACGGCTTTAAAAGTTAGGAGTTTATCTGTCACAAAATCCCGTTCCAATGCTTTGTAATAATGGGACTCTTTCCTCTCTATTTCTATCGTGGGATCTCTCGGAGAGAGAAAGAGAGAATGGTTACTGTGGATGAGCAGACTAGATGGACCATTTGGCCTTTATCTGCCATAATGTACATGAAGAAGGACATTGTACTACTTGAAAGGGTCCAGAGAAGAGCGACTAAAATGGTTAAGGGGATGGAGGAGTTGCCGTACAGTGAGAGATTGGAGAAACTGGGCCTCTTCTCCCTTGAAAAGAGGAGACTGAGAGGGGACATGATCGAAACATTCTAGATAATGAAGGGAATAGACTTAGTAGATAAAGACTGGTTGTTCACCTTCTCCAAGGTACAGAGAATGAGAGGGCATTCACTAAAGTTAAAGGGGAAAGATTCCGTACAAACGTAAGGGAAGTTCTTCTTCACCCAGAGAGTGGTAGAAAATTGGAACGTTCTTCCGGAGGCTGTTATAGGGAAAAACACCCTCTAGGGATTCAAGACAAAGACAAGTTCCTGCTGAACCAGAACGTACGCAGGTAAGGCTAGTCTCAGTTAGGGCACTGGTCTTTAACCTAAGTGCCACTGCGTGAGTGGACTGCTGGGCACGATGGACCACTGGTTTGACCCAGCAGCGGCAATTCTTATGTTCTTATATTTCTATGTTTAAAATGCAATGGAAAGGCATTTATGAAAATCAGGACTGGATCAAGAAAGTAGAAATCAATATCCTTAATTGAGAATAGTAGCCGGGGGGCTTGCACCATCTCACTGAAGTCCTCTTTCATCAGCAGCGGTGCTTCTTCAGCTGTCCCCTGACTTACAGACTTGTAATGTCATTTTCTCTTGACAAGGTAGGACTGAAAGCCCATCAATGTTGGATCAACCTCTTAGGGTTGATGTGAGTCAAATGGCCTGGGTCCGTTGTATTCTAAAATAAGGTTTATTGGGCTAGCACTGCCACAGTCCATGATGGGCGTTGCAGGAAAGGTTAGGTTGACAAGTTCATAGTAAACAGATGAGCTACATTTCATTCTTTAGCAACTAAAAGTTTTGAAAAAGAGGCGAAAAGTTAGGGCAGCTTGGCCGATCCTTCAGGTCTGGAGCTAGGGTAAGGGGTGGGCAACGAGGGTTGCAATCCAGTCGGGTTTTCAGGATTTCCCCAATGAATATGCATGAGATACTGTAAATTTGCATAGTAAAGAGTTAGTCTGTGCCAATATTTTTCATGCGTATTCAGTGTTAATATTCTGAAAATCTGACTTTTTGGGTATGTATCAAATGCTTGGTTGAGAACCCCTGTTATGAGTGGAAGCATTCGTTTTTCAGTGACAACAATTCAATAAGTTTGTAATATGAATAGTAATTTAAAAATGAGAAAAACCCCCATACAAATCAAACAGTTGTAAAGAAAACGTTTCCAATAGGTGTGGAATAATGCATTCTATTAGGTCCCTGAGGAGCCATGAGATTGTCTCATCCTTCTTCATGTTATTAGCATCGGATGCCTGACAGGGTCAGCATGACCAGCCACGTCTCCAAATCCTCAGCCAAGTTCCCAAGCAGAAGGCTGAGTGACTTCTAATCCCTCTCCTTCCAGATCTGCTCTTTCTGCACAGCTAATGTTTCCTGATTGCTCTGCCAGGAGCTAGTAGAGATGATTCATTAAAAGTTTGATGAGCCAGTTGAAGGCGCATGACTCTAAACGCACAATTCGGGTCATGAGCTGAATCCTTCTTAGTGCAGATGTCCAAAGATCCTCAACTTTTCCCTTTGTTTTTGCTAATCTAGCCAAACTGAAATATAATAACTCTTTCAAAGAGGAAAAAAAGGCTAATATCATCCATAGAACTAGGAAATGTTTCGGGCAGTGGCGTATCAAGGGTGAGAGGCGCCTGGGGCACGGGCGCCCCCTCCCCCGCCCTCTTCCCTGCCCCCCGCTGTCGTGCACCCCTTCTCATTCCCCATAGCTTTTTAACTTCTCTGACGCGAGCAGCATGCCTGTGTCGGTGTCGGCTCGCCCTTTGACATCCCTTCCTAGGCGCGGTACCCGGAAGTGACATCGGAGAGAACACCAATGCTGACGCGGGCAGCAATGTTGCTTGTGCTGGAGAAGTAAAAAAAGGTATGGGGAAGGCAAGGGGCGTGCACACGCGGCAGGGGGAGGAGTGTAGCACACAGAGAGGAGGGATGCCGGTGCCTGGGGTGGACTTCTCCCTCACCCTCCCTTACTACACCACTGATTTGGGGGTTTGCACTGTGATAAGCAGACATTGAGGCCCATATTCTATAAATGGTATCCTACTGGTGCCTAGGTTAAGTGCAAAATGCCATTTAAAAGGGGCCTACTGGTGTGTAAAAAAAACTGGTGCCTTCATTGCGCCTGTGGAGGTGTTTTACAATGCATAATGCCACTGTGGGCATGGCTGATGCCTGAAAGTGGCGTTAGGCATTGTAAATCCCCCGTACAGGTGCTGAAAGGTAGGCGCTGGACATATAGGCCTTGAAAACCCTCTACATTTCCAGCGTCTACCTTTCCCGAAGGCGTGATTCTATAAGTGGTGCTGTCGTGTGATTGACTTGCGATCGGCGGCTATTTTTAAGGCGGCCGCTGCCGACAGCGCCATTTACAGAATCCGGGCCTGAATCTCTAGTGGCTGAGGGATGGGAATGAAAATTGACATTTTCAGAGCACACTCAAAATGGATCATTTTGATATGAGAGTGCAAACCAAAGTTAATGCTGATGCTCTTGATTCCAGACTGGAACTAATATTAGGGCTTGGTTTGTAATTTGTAACCACAGGCGAGGGGGTAGGGTCCTAGATTTTTCTGTCCTTTATTTAAAAAATTTTTAAAAACCTGAAAATCTATGAATGTTTTGGAAAATCTTTGTGCAGGAGAGAAGGTTGAGTAAGATTGAGAAGCAGCATTTTGTAAATTTTATAATCATAAGTAGCTAATCTAAATTGCATATTTATATCTGACCCACCCATACTGGTTTCACAAGAGTATAAGAATAGCCATACTGGGCGAGACCAGTCGTCCTACTAGCTCGGAATCCTGCTTCCAACAGTGGCCAATCCAGGCAGAAACCCAAAGAGTAGCAACATTCCAGAGCTGAGATTGTGACATCATAATGCCTCATTCCACCAATGCCTAAGAGCCAACCTCAGCAGTGATGTCACAATGGCTCGATTGTCCTATACTTGGCTCCATAAGAACATAATAGCCATACTGGGCGAGACCAGTCGTCCTACTAGCTCAGAATCCTGCTTCCAACAGTGGCCAATCCAGGCAGAAACCCAAAGAGTATCAACATTCCAGAGCTGAGATTGTGACATCATAATGCCTCATTCCACCAATGCCTAAGAGCCATCCTCATCAGTGATGTCACAATGGCTCGATTGTCCTATACTTGGCTCCATAAGAACATAATAGCCATACTGGGTCAGACCAATGGTCCATCCGGCCCAGCATCCTATTTCCAACAGTGGCCAATCCAGGTCACAAGAACCTGGCAGAAACCCACAGACTAGCAACATTCCATGCTACCGATCCCAGGGCAAGCAGTGGTTTCCCCCAAGTCTATCTCAATAACAGACTTGTCTAACCTTTCTTAAACTCAGTTATGCTGACCAGTGGCTCCCCGCTCCTTCCCTGCCCCCTCCTGCCTCACACACTCCCCTTCCCTTCCACCTGTTAAGCTCCCCGGCGCCAGAAGCATCTCTAACTTGCTGCCCGTGCCAGCATGGGGCTCTCCTTCTGTTGTCACTTCCTGTGACAAGACCAAAGTATATTGTAATGTTTGTTGTCTTGTTTTTATGATGTTTATATATTTTGATACTTAAAAAATATGTAAGTCACCTTGCACGGTACACTCTGGATGGAAAAGATGGGATATAAATCTGTCAATTAAATTAATTTTAAAAATCTAGACCTTAGTTCTGTTCAAGCAGAGCTGATGACCTGATTTTTGTTCAACCAAATCTTTACCTCCTGAGGCGTTCTGCCTAAACCAACCTACTCTCTGGGGTCAGCAGGTCAGTTAAAGTGCTTCCTCTGTTGAATTTGTATATGTCATTGTCTGTCTGTCTGTCCAGGTGTGCAGTATGAGTTCTATATTTCCTGATTAACTGCTTTACTGATGCAATTTTTTAATTGGTAGAAACTTGTATCATTATGCTTGCCTTTTATATATTGTCTTCCCATTAGGATGGCAAAGCAGTGGGGGGTTATGAATAGTAATTCATATAGTCAAATTTATTTGAGGTGTGTCATCAGATTGGCAGTGCCTGTGGGAAAGACGGGTCCTCAGCATTTTGGGCTGCTTTCCAAAACTGACCTTGCCCCACTTGGCAGCTTCTGAGTTCACAACCTACGATATAAGATCATTCACGGCATCCTTCCTCCCCTTATCCCACTATCTTTTAACTTCTCCAGTACCGACTCTTCCAGAACCGCCCAAAGGTATAAACTAGCCTTCCCCTCTCTACACGGCATTCACTATGCAGGCAAACTGGGAAAATCCCTTCTTTTCAAAATCACAGGACTTTGGAACGACCTCACCATCCCGTTGCGGAACCTGGGCTCCCTCCAATTATTCCGCAAACAACTGAAAACTTGGCTTTTTACCAAATTGTAACTCTGTCCTCTCCCCTTTTCCTCCTCCCTTCTACACATAAGTTTCATGTAAACCTTTACCCTTCTCTACCTATTATTTAAGTTCTTGTAAACCGTGTCGAGCTCCATATTCGTGGAGATGATGCGGTATATAAACTTAAGGTTTAGATTAGATTAGATTAGTAAGAAATGGATGCAACTTTGTGGCTTACTTTAGGGATTTGACGAGTTCTTTCCATTGTTTCGTGTTTGTTATCATGCCTAATTTTCTAACAAGGATAATCTATATGCTCTTTTTCAGGCTTGACTTTAAACCATCAGGCCCCTTGGAAATGGAGGAGGACGAAGGCTTTAGTGACTGGTCCCTTAAACTGGAGCAGCGGAAGCTGAGAGGGGCAGCAGAGGGCTCATCTGAGCAAGAGCGTGCATGGCGTAGGGGCCAGGAAGCAGTGCCCCCCTCTGGAGCCAGAGAGGGTGAAGGTGAGACTCTGGAGGAAGATTATCACGTGACCGAAGATGATGATGAAATGGAAAGGAAAAGACGAGGTGAAGACGGGAACCTGAGAGAAGAGACACTGGAAATCAAGGACACCAAGAGTTATGAAGAGTGGAACGATAGAGAAGAAAATGTAAGTCTTGGAAGAGAAGGTAATGATTTACTCTGATGACCGTCCATACTTGTCTTGGAAGAGATCCAGGGGACAAATGAGGACATATCTAGAAAGCCTCAGTATTAAGTGGTACTTATCTGTACGGTTACCAGTCTGGATTTCTCCGGACATGTTCTCCTTTTGAGGACATGTTTGGAGGTCTGAACGGCTTTCAAAACCCGGCACTTTGTCTTGGTTTTGAAAAGCCTTCCTTCAGGATGTCCAGCCCGACAAGAGCAGGAAGTGGGGGGGGGGGGGCGAGGCGGGAGCGATCTAGGGGGTCTGGATAAATCTGGTAACCCTACTTTACTGGATAGGAATGACTCCTACCTGGATTGGAAGGGGTGGGTGGTGGTTTTCAATATTGGCTACTATTAAGATGGGTTATTTCATTGTTAACCCCAGTTATTAGTAACTAGGTAACATTGCGGCCCTCGAGGAGAGACTTTGACACCCCTGATTTAGGTTGTTCCAAACAATTACTAAGAAAGCTACAGTACAAAATATGGCTATACGGTTGATTTGGAGCAACAAAAGAGGCAAGCGAGATGTGTAAATTCCAGCCTACACTTAACATTTATTGCATAAAAATCACAATTCCACAAAAGTCTAAGGAAATGTTATAAACGGTATAAAAAGCAAGTACATACAGTCCCAATGTTAGTGCATAGCAATCCCGACTAGGATCCACGTTTCAGCAAAAAGTCACCTTCGTCAGGGGGGATGACAAATCACTGAGGTGAAGAATGTGGAAGATAAAGAATAAATTTATAAAACAAGCATAATACTGAACTTAAAATCAAACAGATAACTTATAATAATAATAATAATAACAGTTTATATACTGCAGTACCGTGAAGTTCTATGCGGTTTACAAAAGATTAAAAGATGTTACAAGTTGATTGAACTTAAAGAGGTGCAAGAAAGTGGTTAATAGGTCAAGAGAGCCGTATTGAGGAGAAAGAGAAGTACGGGTCAGCTGTCTAGATATTTCAGGATCAGGAATGTTTTTAGGCGCTTTCTGAATTCCTCATAAGTAGTGGGCGAAAGTAATTGTTCTAGATCTTTACCCCATAGTGCTGCCTGATATAATATAAATACATATATGAATAATAAAAAACATCAATTATGGCATGTAATTGTGTTAATCATGGACAGAAGAGGCCCTAGATATGGCAGGGGGAGCCGAAGAAATGTGTACAGTACTGAAAGGATGCGGGCAGTGAAGCCCCCTCTTCTACAAAACCACGTAGAAGCCGCTGGGAGCCGCGCTGCTCCCGATGCTCAAAGGGACTCTATGAGCGTTGGGAGCAGTGTGGGCCATTCAGCGTGCCTCCCCACGCTAGAAACTGCTAGTGCAGGTTCTTAAAAGAGGGGGGGGGGGTAAATAAGTGAGCCGAGCACCATCAACACCGGGTAGCGTGACATCTAGCATTGATAACATTTAAAAAAACATCCATTTTGAAACACCGACCTGCGCACTCGCGCCAGCAGAAAGTGATATGCGTGCTTTCGCTAAAAGAAGTCAAATACCGGACTATGGGCTCCTTTTCCGAAGGTGCATTATCAGTTTTAGCGCACGTACTGGATTTGAACGCGCTATAGCCGAAAATCTACCGCCTGCTCAAAAGGAGGCAGTAGCGGCTAGCGCGCGTGGAAATTTAGTGTGCGATATTCCGCGCGCTAAGGCCCTGGTGCGGCTTTGTAAAAGGAGCCCTATAAAACCGTTTAGCTAAAACAAGCAAAAAAAATTAAAGAATAATATTAAAAGTAAAAAAAAATGAAAGAAGGGGACAAAAAGAGTATAAGCTTACCGCATTGGCAGCGTCTTAAAATGTTATCAGCATTATGCTTGTTTTATAAATTTATTCTTTATGTTCCACATTCTTCACCTCAGTGATTTGTCATCCCCCTGATGAAATACCCTTCGCAACAAAAGTCACCGACTATCAAATAATAGATGGACTTTACTTGAATGTATTCCTCCTTCTTATGATTATAAGAAATAAATTACATTACATTACATTACATTAGTATTTCATTAAACAACCATTCTGGTATATCAGAACTAATCTTGTCAACTGTAGCTTTGATGCAAGCTATCATTGGTCCCTTTAAATTCCTTTTTTCTTATTATTGTTTTATATTATTTTATATATTTATCTGTTCATAAATGCCAGATGTTTTTAATTAATGTTTAATTTCATTCAGATTTGTTTGCAATCAAAGAAATCAATATATTTTCTTAACAGACATTATTAGAGAAAAACACACTTTCAATTTAACTCTTGTACTTAGCTTTGTTTTCCCGACCAATTTTATGGGCGGCTGATGATATGATCTCCTAGTTGGATTGGAAGAAAGCTTTAAAGTGCTCAAGTGCTCATCGGAGTGTCCCCGTTTCACTCTGTACAGAGCTTCTTCAGGAGAGTTGTATCTGTTAGCTTGTATGATCAATGGTCCGTATTGTCTCGTTTATCGATTTTTCTAGCTTATAACGGACATGCAGTATCAAATGATATACATGAATGGTTGTTTAATGAAATACTTGAAATACTAATCAAAAGAAGGAAGAATACATTCAAGTAAAGTCCATCTGTTATTTGATAGAGTGACCCCCTGATGAAGGCAACTTATTTGCCAAAACCCTATAATAACCCTAACCTAACCTGACTGTAGAAGTATAGATAAGGAATGAATCTTCAGACATATTTGAGAGAAAGCATGAAGTTCTCCTTAAAAGATGCAGACATACCAAGTCATATATTGCAGGTCTCGAGCGATTTCATTTGATTAGAGAGGGACTCCCAGATCATAAGGATTGCCGCTGCTGGGTCAGACCAGTGGTCCAGCATGCCCAGCAGTCCACTCACGCGGCGGCCTTCTGGTTAAAGACTAGCACTCTAACTGAGACTAGCCCTACCTGCGTATGTTCCGGTTCAGCAGGAACTTGTCTAACTTTGTCTTGAATCCCTGGAGCGTGTTTTCCCCTATGACAGACTCCGGAAGATCGTTCCAGTCTTTTACCACTCTCTGGGTGAAGAAGAACTTCCATACGTTCGTACGGAATCTATCCCCTTTCAATTTTAGAGAGTGCCCTCTCGTTCTCTCTACCTTGAATGTTTCAATCACGTACCCTCTCAATCTCCTCTGTTCGAGGGAGAAAAGGCCCAGTTTCTCTACTCTTTCACGGTATGGCAAGACAGAGGAGTATGATTGGTAGGAATCCTGGTCAGTTTTGGTGAGAGACAGCTCCTGGCTAGAGGGAGAAGCCAGCTGGTTGAATGTCTAGGACCGTAAAACTAGCTGTTTGGAAAAGACCACCCTTGGAATCTTTGAAGATGGAAGATGGCTAGGAAGCATTTTTCAAGTGACAAGAGAAACTAAATTGAAGTGAAGAAGTTTAGGGGATGTTTCTGATTATTCTTTCCCTTTGAGTAGGGCTTGTGATTTGTTAATGGGAATGGAGTAGATTGGCACAAGAGTATATACGTCATGGTAGAGGTCATTATGGAGGACAAAAATAGATACAAAGTTGAAGGCGGAGAGTCCAAGTCTGAGAACTCACATGGAAAGCCTGCCATAGCCCATCACTATGGTAATAGATATGGTGAATATATTTCTACCAAATCAGTCTGAGCTTTTTGGCTTATTGTAGTTCCTTCAGCAAACGATAAACCAGTGATCAAGTCATTTTCACTTACTGTATATGTCCAATTTCTGTCACGATTTTGTTTTCAGATTGGCAATAAGCCCAATTGACTGGTGTTCAATGTATTGGGCATAGTCTGAAAATCACATCTCTACCATCTAGGTAGTCAGAGTTCCATCAGTGACGGGGACAACACAAGCCAACCCTAGTCACAGTAACACAGTAGTAAATGCCGACAGAAAAAGACCGTGGTCCATCTAGTCTACCTAACAAGGTGATCAGAGCCCCGCCCACCACTCCTTATAGGTCCAGGTCACCCATGTTTAAGGTTGCCAGATTTTCCAATTGGAAAATCCAGACACCTAGACCCGTCCCCCAGTTCCATCCATCCCCAACCTGTAATGTCCCTGCCCCTCCCCCTCCCCCCCACTGCCTGCTCTTATTGGGCAGGAGGAAATCCATGCATACACAGATGTTACACGATGATATCACACGTGCGTGGGCGTGATGTCATCACGTGGCATCCGCCCATGCGCAGATGCCCTCCTGCCCGACACTGATTTCTTCAAAGCTTTTCAAAACTCAAAGTGCCGGGTTGAGGACATGGCTGGGGAAATCCGGACGTCGGGTAACCCTACCCATGTTTAAATGCGGGGGATGATTAGTTGAATGCTGTCGGCAGTACACCACGTATCAGTCAAGATGCCTTCCCCTCCCGCCTAGGCAGCTCAGTCCTCCTCCTTTTGTAGCATGTGACAAAGTGATCAGCACACTGGAGTTGTCTAACCTTCACCTGTCTCTCGCCAAGTTGAGGGCACAGACCGTCCAAGTCCATCCAGCGCTGGCCTCTGTTTCCCCATGCTGGATTTGGCCACTCTTCTTTGTCTCTCGCCATACAATTCTCTCTGTAACCCAAAAGCCTGCAAATACTGAAAACCTCCATAGCTCTGAGAGCTAGGTTTCCTTTTTTAAACTGCTCAAAGCTTTTACATTGGTCCATGCGGAACAATTGCTCAGTTCCTCACATTTGCATAGTGGTTAGAGCTACACCCTCAGCACCCTGAAGTTGTAGATTCAAATCCCGCACTGCTCCCTGTGACCCTGGGCAAGTCACCTAATCTTCTACTGCCCCAGGTACATTAGATTGTGAGCCCACCGGACAGATAGGGAAAATGTTTGATATACCTGAATGTAAACCGCTTTAAGTGTGGTTGTATAACTGCAAAAAGGCAGTATACAAGTCCCAATCTCTTTCCTGTTTGCCTTTTCATTCCCCGCAGCCCTTATGTTTTTCAGCACTGGGAAAGTCATAGTCTTCAAACTGCAGTCTGTAAACTGAGGCTAGAATTGAAGCCTGCTCTCCTCTGACCTTCCTGCTGGATACTGATAGTCGGACAAATGCTCAGCAATAACTCTTCTTCATGTGGAGATTTAAAACATAACTAGGCGAGCTCCTTCGGAGCAGCGAGTCTGTCTCCCAGCAGAAAACAATTATCTCATAGATCAGAATTCCGCCAAAAAGTCACTGTCGATAATTGTGTAGCGATGTAATACAACTTCAGGTCTGCAATGGAGAGCCAACCCTGCGTGCACATTCTTTGTAATATTTTCCATTTAATTCTTGGCTCCTGTCTACCAAAATAAATTGCCTTAATACTGCATCTCTTCTTGTAAATTGTTCTGTGAAATTTCATATGGAGAGCTGAATAGGCCATGGGGAGACCTAGGCAGAGCAACCGTTTTCATTAATTCAGCTCTTCTGTTAACGATGTAGGAAGTGGTGTTCCAGTGTTCAAATGTCAGGTCCAGGGTAACTATGGTATGTATTTCATCCGGTTTAGAGACCCCTGTCCCCGTGAATTTGAATTAATTCTTTCATTCTAAATGAAGAGACTAAGGCCCCCGATGCTCAAAGCTTTCCGTGCACGTAGGGCTGGTTAAAGCCAGTCTTAATTTGCCAGGAAGCTCGGCCACCAGTGTTCAAAAAGGTTCTCTGTGGCCGTTACTGATGCCGGGAGCAGCCACCGAGAACCCTATGCAAATGCATTACATGGAGCTCATTAGTACTGAAATGAGCACTCTGGAGCAAATTCTATAAATGGCGCTGTGGGCACCCTACTTAATCGTTTTAATTGGTTTAATCGCTACAGTAATTGACTGTGTCAATCAAAAACCAATTAAAACCGCCCTAGCTTTGTCATTTTTTTCATGGGGTAACATGCCCTGTCTTGAGCTGGGGATCTATAATTAGGGACCTTCTTCTGCCTGTTCGATCCCTTGCAGCCTCGCAGGTTGGTGCAGTGGCGCTGAGAGAAGGGGCTCAAAGAATATGAGCGAGCCTTCATACGAGTGCGATACATTCCTGTGATAGGGACTGATGAAGGACCCCTGCATGCTGATGCTACCCACTGGATGAATCTGTTCACAGGAAGTGCGTGTAATAAACCCACCTGGCTTTGATTGTCCTTTGCCTTTCGCATCTCAGGTCTCGTTAGGAAGATGCCTTTTACGTCGTAGCACTTCTGGGCTGCTCGTCGCTCCTTGATATTCAGTCATATCACTTACTTATTCACACCATAGTAATATCATGACTGGATTACTGAAAGTCTCTTCTGCTTCAGTATCAGGTTAGAAGAGTGTAACTAATTGCAGAATAGTTCTGTAAAATGCTTCAAGGCGCAAAGAAATTTGATTGTGTTACCCTGTTCTTGTAGAAGAACATTGGCTCCTTCCTTCTATCTCTTGCATTGTTTAAAAAAAAATTTTCATCGAGCTCACCAGGCCCTGCTTTTCTCTGTAATTTACTTATTCTTTTTGTCTCCGTCTATTCCCTAAGATTATTGCATACAAAACCTGTGAGTTTCCTCCTATTTGCATATCCATTTGAATTCCACTAAGTGATCTTTCCAGAGTTGGACTCTTCCTCTGGCATGGAAATCTATTTATTTACTGTATATACGGCAGGCCTAATTGCCTGAACAGTGTCCATGACTAATTTTGTAACTGCCTCTAATCCTCTCCCTATAACCTACCTCTACTCCTATCTGTACCCCTCAATCCCTTTGTCCTCCAGGTACCTGTCCAGACCCTCTTTGAAGCCCTGTAGCGTGCTTCTGCTTATCACATCCTCCGGTAGCGCGTTCCATGTATCCACCACCCTCTGAGTGAAAAAGAACTTCCTGGCGTTTGTTCTAAACCTTTCCCCTTTCAATTTCTTTGAGTGTCCTCACAAACTATCTAATGTACCTGCTTAACAGTTAGCGAAATGAGCGGGAAACAGGTACAAAACGGAATGAGAGCTCACCAGGGACAGAGAAAGTGAACCACTCTGGTTGCACCACAGAAAGACAGTATATCAAGCCCGTGACTTTTTACTTCTGGAGTGAGACTTCTTTTGAGAAATGTAAAACTGCTCTAAAAAAAAAACCCCACCTATTATTTTAAGCCGGCCTTCCCTTCAATTAGTCTTTAGTTCTCGCTTTCTTCCTGGTTCCTGGGCTTAATGGCCCTGGTCCTCCTACTCAGCAGTCCCTCTGGTTTACTATTCTTTGCACGCTCTTCTCATGTGTTAAAGTAGCATAACTCCCTTTTGCTAGTTAAATTATAAACCAGTTTTGATTGCGTCGGCCTCTTTATATGTTATCCATTTCGTGTCCCTTCTGTTTACGAGTTCTATGTATTTGTATGCATCGGATGAAAATGAAATGTGAAAATGCCAGATTCCACTGTGGAAAGCGTTATAACTGGGCCTGACGGCATGCCAAGTCCAATTTCTCTGAGGTTTCTCTTTTCATTCCACAAAGCACAGAGATGGCTTTTTGCTAAGCTTGGTTGTAAATAATGTGTCAGACGATTGCTTTTGATTGCATACAAAGGGTAAATATTTTTCCCCTGTGGTTTGGTTACAGTCATGTTTCCTCTTCTCCCTTCTCTGGCACTGCGTTTTGATAGCTAACATCTTTGACTTGAAACAGTCTCGAGGAAAGCCTGGCATGGATTCTTGGGCCCCTGTGTATTAGACTCAAATAATTTTATACTGAGAGAAGGGTTGTTGTTTTTTGGGTTTTTTTGTCTTTATTTATTTATTGAAAGTATATAAAATGACAGTATATCAAACAAAAACATGTACATTGCAGGAACTCCCTGTTGTAGTCTCGTGAGACCACAGGAACTCGCAGCACGGGGCAGGAGTGTAGGAAGATTGCTCCTGCCCCATTTCACCACTAGACCACAAGGTAAGGTCCATGCTCCTGGGGCGGCTGCTCGCCTCCTCTGCCTCTGATTGCCCCTCTCCGCCTCCGATTGCCTCCTCCTCCTCCGATCGCCTCCCTCCTCACCCTGATCCAAGTCCCAGGGCCATTTTTTTTTTTTTTAATGCGGGCTGCTAATGAGCAATTCTCAGGGGGGGGGCTGGTGAAAAAAAATTGCGAATAATCGAAACCGCGAACGTTGAAACGGTGAATAAGGAGGGGGAAGTGTATAACAGAAATAGGGATTTCATTCTTTATTCCCTGAATTCTGATTCTGTAATCTTCTGGTCCATTGGTGGGATTTATCATCAGAGCACAAGATTATCTCTAGAGATACAGATTGTTCACCCTCTCCAAGGTAGGGAGAACGAAAGGGCGCACTCTAAAGTTGAAAGGGGATAGATTCCGTAAAAAACTTAAGGAAGTTCTTCTTCACCCAAAGAGTGGTAGAAAACTGGAACGCTCTTCCGCAGTCTGTTATAGGGGAAAACACCCTCCAGGGATTCAAGACAAAGTTGGACAGGTTCCTGCTAAACTGGAATGTACATAGGTGAGGCTGGACTCATTTAGGTCTTTGACCTAAGGGCCGCCATGTGAGTGGATTGCTAGGCAGGATGGACCACTGGTCTGACCCAGCAGTGGCAATTCTTATGTCCTTATGATTAGTGAAGCCTCAGGGCAAACTGAAAATTCCAACATATTTTTCAGTACAGATGTGGATTCTCTATGTAACATGGAGAATCCATGTCTGTATTATTAATCTGCCCATGCTACTCCCTCTTTATTCCCTATCCATGTCCTCTCGAAATCTGTATGTAGTTAATTTGTAGCTGGAACATGAAGACGGGGCCAGACAAACTTGTACAATCTGAGTCCCGCAAAGGTGGGGGCAGACCACCCTGGGCACTGTCTTGGTAGGGGTGCTGACACCTCTCCATTTCTCCACCCCACACTCCTTTCCACCCCTCTCCCTCCATTTTCATGCCTTCACTCTCCCACATACATCTAGCTCTTTGCTGGTTCGAGCAGCAGCTCCAACCTTCTGCTAGCATCAGCCACGGCTCTCCCTGTGATGTCACTTCCTTCTGTGATCAGGAAGTGATTTCAGAGGGAGAGCTGAGGCCTGCATGAACAGCAAATTGGAGGTGCTGCTCATGCCGGGGAAGTTAAAAGGGGAAGGGGGAAGGGAAATGGCACACAAGTTTTTTTTTTTGGGGGGGAGGGGCGGACGGGCGGGCTTTAAGCCACTGGCTGGAATGGGCTTCCAGTAGCTGGAATCTAAGGACAGTGCTGGGCAGTTTTCTACAATCTATGTCTCAGAAATGCCAAAGAAAGACAATTTAATCATGAATTACTAATGTGTGTAACTTGGCCAGACTGGATGGACTGTTCAAGTCTTCATCTGCCATCATTTCCTGTTTTAAGAAGCATTCACACTGTGACGACTTTCATCTCTAGACTCTGCCCATTATCTATGAAAGAAACATCTTTTTCCCTGGTCCTCTCGTCCGTACCTTAATTGTTCTCCTTTACTTTTACAATTGCATTTCCTTCCCTTATACCTTCCGTCAAAAGTCTCCGTTTAGTTTTGTCATCTGTATTTTAAAATTGTATGTTGTTGTTTTTGGTTTTTTTTCAAACTCGCTTAGAAATCTTGATAAGCGATCTTCTCAAATTTTTAATGAAACTTGTTACTCTATAATTTCCCCATGTTTGAGTGACACCTGTTCTGTGCAGTGTGTATTTGGGTCAAGGGCATGGCACCCCTCTACATGTGGATTCTCAAAACAATTTCTTACTGTGCCTTTCTTTTTAACATGTTTGCTTGTTTCTGTTTCTTCACTTTATTCAGTTCAAACCAAGGGATCTGGAGAATGAAACAGAGGATTCCTGCACTTCTAGCAGCTGGGCTCAAAAGGGAATGGTGAATGAGGAGAGCTATAGAGATGCTTTCCAAAAGGAAGTGGCATCAGAGTACCAGGTTCAGAGCAAAGGTATACTAAGGTAATGTCCACTGTCTAAATTATTGGTGTGAGGTCCACAGGTGACATACAGGATTGGTATTTTCTGAGTACTTCTAATGTTCTGAGTTCAAATCTGCCTTGGGTAATAATTAATTGAGTCTGGTTGGTCAATGTTTATCCAAATTATAAAAATATGGGTTTGCTTTATTCTGACAGGGATAGATTTGTTCAAGATGGTCTATTTTAAAGAAGATACTTTAAGAATGATTTGGAGGCGCCTTGAAAATCAGTTTAAAACATCATTTAAACTGCATCTTTTTACTTAGCTTAGGCCTACTGGCGTCTAAGAAACCGGCGCCATTTATAGAATATAGGCTTTAGTACTAAATGATCGGTATAGAACAGTGCTTAGGACGGATTCCCAAGTCCAACTTTGGGCATGAGGACTTGCGCCTGCAAAAACCCGGTGTAAATCCTTGCGCTGAACTGATAGCAGTTGGCCATGCAAATTCAAGCATTCCGTAACATCATGCTTAGTTTCTGGGAATGCTCTTGCCCCGCCCATATCTTTTCCATGACCATGCCCTCTTTTGTGTTGCATGCTGTAAAATTTAGGTGCGGGTGTTGTAGAATAGCGACTATGGCAGATCCATGTGCAAATGCAAATCGATGTCAAATAACTCCTTAACTCAATAATTTGCGCACATCTGCCTTGTGTACCCAAAGCTGCAAGCTCAATTTTGGCCAGCCTATATAGAATCCTTGGTTCATGTGTATATTTTGTAAATCCATAAAACCAGTCAGTGCGTAGCGTACCAGTTTGATTCCCTTGCCAATTCCTTTTCTTAGATCTCCTAAGCGCTTCTATGAGGAAGAGGACCAGGACCAGGATGATGGCATGAGGGAGGCTGAAGCCAAGCTGGAGAAGAGCCACTTGAACCAAGAGCTGAAGGACAGCAAAGAGTCTGAGAGGATGAGGCAAAAGCAATTGGAGGCTGAAGCTGAACTGGAGGAGCAGCGGCGATTGTGTGCGGAAGAGGAGTGGCACCGAGAGCAAAATGAACTGGAGGTCAGAGGTTACTTTTTTATGTAACCCTTATTTGTCTGGTGAGCTTCAGGGCAGCTTATTTAAAGTATTTTTAGAGGACTCTGGGGTCAGGGTCAGAATCAGCAAGCTTTCACCCAATAAGTTAGTCCAGGCTAGAAGGTACAATTCCAACCAAATACTGGTTTCTGTGGTACCACCCAGGGCAGGATTAACCAATAGGCCAAGTAGGCACATGCCTAGGGCCTGAAATGGTCAGGGGGGCCCGATGAAGGAGAGCATCAACACTGTTTTTTCCAAACGGCGATGGACCCCTCTAGCATCGATCGGCAACGCAGGCCCCACCCCGATCGGCAACGCAGCCCCCTCCATCGACGGAAAGTAAGACAAGCAAGCAACGTGGGTAAGAAAGGTAACGGGAACTGTAATTGTGCAAGCGGTGCTACTTGCCCAAAGCTTCCCTCTGACGCAGCTTCCTGTTTCTGTCTGGGTGCATGGTGGGGTGGGGCGGGGCAGGGGGCCCAATGTACTTGTGTGCCTAGGGGCCCTCGACGAATTAATCCTGCCCTGGTACCACCATTGCAGTTTGCATATTATGTACAGGTATTTTCTCTGTTCTTAGTGGGCTTACAATCTAAGGACCCTTTTAGTAAGCTGTGCTAGGCACTAATGTACACCTACCTTAACTTAAAATGACGTACCGTGGGATGTGCTCAGGCATCAAGTTTTATTAAAAAATTGATATTCTGCTTATTATCAGGGGCACTGGGCTCCTCCTTCTCCTGCACTGCGTTCCTGCTACTGGAGCTCTGATCAGCTCTTTGCACCAATTCACACTTTCAAATCACAGCGCAGAAGAAGGAGGAGCTCAGTACAGTTGGTCTGTGGTCTGACCCTTGTTATTGGATTGGAAGGTCCATTGTCCCATCCCACTTTTATCTTTTTGGTTTTGCTTTCGTGGGTCTGTTGCTTCTCTGGACACCTTGTGGCCCTTTGGACATTAATGGCAACATTACTGCACGGGTTATGTAAATAGTCCCCTGAGGCAGCCACCATGATAGGCGAAACAAGAATTCTTGTTGGGTCTTTGTAGTGGACTGAACAGCGTTTGTCATCTGAAGATGGACTTCAGTGGTTTGAAGCAGTACAGAATGACACCGGGACAAATTTTTCACCATTTCCGTGGGAACTCATTTTCCTGTCCCGTCTAGTTCTTTGCCTGTCCCTACCCTGTTTCTGCAAGCTCTGCCCTCATCTGCACAAGCCTCAAACCCTTTAAAAATATAAGTATTTGAGACTCGTGCGGTTAAGGAAGAACTTACAGGAATGGAACAGAGACGGGAACTGCAACAAAACTCACGGGGACGGGACGGTGAAATTGAGTTCCTGTAGGGATGGGAAAAAATTTGTCCCCGTGTCATTCTCTATGAAGCAGCAATGGAGATCTTAAGAGCTGTGTTGTTCCAGATACATGCATGTTTGCTACAGTGTGTGCATTGACTTTATTCACTGCAAGATGGTCTGTGTTGTGCATGCTGAGGTTGGAGTTTTTTATGCCAGTAATTTTATATAGCAGTATTTATAAAACTTATGTTAGTTGCTGACGAATTGGTCTGAAGCTTTTTTTTCTCTATCTCTTTTATGAGTTTTGCAGTGGTTTTTTGTTGGTTTTTTTTCCCTTTTTTCGGATTCTCACACTGTTAGCTTTCTTCTTTTTTTTACAACAGTTTAATGTTACATTTTGAATTTTAATCTGTTGAATCCCTTTTATTCTGAACATTACCTCATGGCCATTAGTACAAAAAGTTTAACACTGGCGTTTGCAGGAATGGCCTTAGCGTGCAGGAAAGGCTCGGGTAAGGATGCATTAAGGCCACTTTTTGCCTCAGCTGAGTAAAAGGATTCCATTTATCCAGGGTCACAAGGCGTTGCAGTGGGAATTGAATTTGATTTCCTTAGCTTTTAGATCACCGTACTAACCATTCTCCTTTTACTGTAACTCGGATGCGACAGGAAAAGAAGGAGACCCTGGAGACTCCACGGAGAAAAAAAAGTCCAACAGAAACCAAAGAAACACTGTGGAGAGACAATGTTCCTGATATGGACTTTATTAGAAAATCAATATAGCAATCCCCATACAAAACCTTTAGGACCTAGTCCACTGGGAACATTGGACCCAACACGGTCCGTGTTTCGACAAGAAAGTGTTCCTCATGGGTCCTACTAGTCCTGGAATGGAAGATATGTGGAAAAGCTAAATCATCGGTTAACGCGGAGCTTAAGTGCATCAGTTCTATTGGATAAAAGATCATTGGCTCCCTATTCCACACAGAATAACCTATAAAATCATACTTTTAACATTCAAAACACTCCGTAACAACCAGCCAGAATTCTTAAATAATTTTCTAATTCCCTACACCCCAACTAGAACACCGAGACCACAATCGCAGAATCTTTGAATGGTTCCATCTCTCCATATTATTAGCACTACACGAACAACAGACTTCTTCGTCAACTCATTACCCCTGGAACTACGGGATGAACCCATGCTAGATCGTTTCAAAGGAAAACTAAAAACGCTTCTTTATATAGATGCATTCAACCTCTAATGCACTTACCTTATGAAGCATCTTCATTTTTGCTTTGGTTATCAGATGGGATCTCCCTTCCTTTTGTATTTCCCCTATATGGCTCTCTTTCTTATTATATAATGTAATTTTTTTACCTTAATCCTATTGCTCCATTAGGTCCTGTATGTTTTAATGTATGTTACTCTAGTTTATTATGTACAAATTGCTTAGAAGACTGATAGGCAGTATACAAATTGTTATTAAACTTGAAACTTGTACATCCAAGCATCTGTCTTGCTTTTGCCGTTGAATTATCTACCTGTTTGACCACCTTAAGATCATCACGTACGATCACCCCCCAAAGTTCTTCACCCCTCTTTTTTGCACGAAAGTTCTTCACCCCAAACTGTATCGTTCCCTCGGGCTTTTGCAGCCTAAAAGATGCTCAAAATTTAGCGCCCCCAAAAAGTTGGCACTGAACAGTATTCTATAATGGTGTCTTGGGATTAGTGTTCATTATAGAAAAGTGCATAGTACCAGGATCTGCGCTCAACTTTGGGCGCGAGGAGTTACACCAACTGAAACCAGCGTCAACCACAGAAGTTGCCTGGGCTGCCTACTGGCAGCTGAATATCAGTCCTCATCTAAAAAATCTCTCATAGAAACATGAGGGCAAATAAAGGTCAAATGGCTCATCCGGTTTGCCCATCCGTAACATCCACTATTTCTTCCTCTCCCTAAGAGATCCCACATGTGTGTCCCACTCTTTCTTGAAGTCAGGCGCAGTATTTTTCTCCACAACCTCTACCGGGAGACCATTCCACATAACTACCACACTTTCTGTAAAAAAGTATTTCCTTAGATTACTCCTGAGCTTATCATCTCTTAGCTTCATCCTATGCCCTCTCCTTCTGGAGTTTCCTTTCAGATGAAAGAGATTTGCCTCATGCGTATTTGTGCCACATAGATATTTAAACGTTTATATCATATATCCTCTTTCCCACCTTTCTTTCAAAGTATACATATTGAGATCTTTAAGTCTGTCCCTAAACGCCTTATGACGAAGAGCACTGCCCATTTTAGTAGTCTTCCTCTGGACCGACTCCATCCTGTTCATATCTTTTTGAAGGTGTGATCTCCAGAATTGAACACAATATTCTAAATGAAGCCTTCAGTCTCACTCTTTTGGATCGTCCATCTTTGGCTTCTCTGAGAAAGACAGACAGAAAGCCCTGTACCTCAGTGTTTCTTAACCTTCTCCTGAAGGCAATCCTCAACATTTGGTTTTCAGGATTGCCATAATGAAGCTACATGAGCTAGATTTGCATACAACTGGTCTCTAATATACTGTAACTGATAATCCAGAAAATCCAGCTGGCTAGTTATGTCTCCTGAAGAACATTAACATTACCGTATGCATTTTTAGTCCACTTTACCTTTCAGTTCAAGGCAGATCATCTAATAATAAGAGGTTAAGAAACGTTGCTTTGCCTTGCTTTATGAGGACTTTGAAATATTTAGATCTATCACGAGTTCTCCGTTTTGCTCTATGAAAAGATGTTGCAAAATCTAGATCCATGTCTGGATCTCTGAACTTTACACCAGAACATTAGACTAATAAATGCTTCTTATGTAATTTCTGCGTGCAGGAAGAGAAGAGAAGAATGAAAGAGGACATTGAGAGAAGAAGACTGGATACGGCAGAGAAACGGCAGAAATCTTTGAGCTCCTCCGGCTCAGATGGAGAAGAGCCATATTGTGGACTGTCTCCAGTGAGTCCAACCATTAAGGTTAGTGTTCATGCCAGGTTCAAGTGGGAGAGGGAGGGTCACTGTCTAACCCAGGGATCTCAAAGTCCCTCCTTGAGGGCTGCAATCCAGTTGGGATTTCTGGATTTCCCCAATGAATATGCATTGAAAGCAGTGCATGCACATAGATCTCATGCATATTCATTGGGGAAATCCTGAAAACCCGACTGGATTGCGGCCCTCAAGTCTAACCTGAAGGATAGTTAGATCCCTCATAATTGGCTGTTCATGTTTCTGCTTTGGGTTGTATCTCTAGGCTTCCTTTTTTCCCATTTTAAAAGAAGAAGGGTGCGTCTGTGTATTCAAATTCCTTAATGCACCTTTATTTCTCACAGGTCCCATTTTATGCAATGAAGCATATTTATTAATAAGGTGTACTAAGTCTAGTCCATGCTCAAACCTTTAACAAACAAGGTATCTTTGTGTGCTCTGCATGCAGTAAATTCCTGACAGGAGGGAAGGTTAGACTTTAGCTCATACTAATATCTGAACAAGTCTAATTGAACTAGACACCAGGCTCAGATTCTCTAACCAGCAGCATTGTTGGAGGCCACCAATCGCGTGTCAATCATGCGATGGTGCCAGTTAGAGAATCGCAACTCTGGTAAAGCCAGGTGCTAGAAATTTAGACCAGGACTAGGTGAGATGGCAGGTTTGGGAGAGAGCTCATTAGCATCAGTCCGCAGAAAAAGAGAACAATTTTGTCTGACTACTAGAAGCACTGATTCTTGCTTGGGTCGATGGTAAAGTTTCAAATCGGGAACCTCTGAGGAGGTTCTTGTCATTGAGTTGGATATGATTGACTTTCTGGCTCTTTCTTCTCATAGATCACAGATAGGACGGAATCCTTGAACCGCTCTATTAAGAAAAGGTAAATACCATTGAAATATGACATTGTTAGTTAAGGGTGGCAGTGGGCAAGAAGTTGCCTTATTCCTTGAATAGTTTACCGCTGATGTTCAAGTTTAAGGTTCGCTGCTGAAATAAGTTTGGGGGTTTAATTTATCTGTCACATCACATGTTAATATATTATCCTTCTCTATCTTTTTTACTTGCCTTTTTTCTCACTTCCTGACTTGGATTTAGCTCAGGCTTTTTCCAGTAGTAGCTCAAGGTGAGATACATTTACTGTAGGTGCAGTTGGTAGCTTACAATCTAATGGGCCAATTGTATACCAGGGGGCCCCCTGTTAGATGTGCCAGTATCACGCACTGAAACCCTGATTCTATAAATGATGCCTGAAGATAGGCACTTAGATTGATACACCTAGCCAGTCTAGGCGCCTAACTTAGATTGATACACCTAGCCAGTCTAGGCGCCTACCTTAATTCATTAACAGGCTTAATCGCCACCAATAATTAATTAGCATCTTATAATTGACATAAATTGCACATAATTGGATTGTACAGTAGGGGCCAGATTCTGTAACCTGCGCCGATATGGGCGGCCACCTTAAAAGCAACCACTGATTGTGTGTCGATTACGTATTACCGCTGGTTTCAGAATCATGCCTAAGTGAAAGATAGGTGCTGGTAGTGTAGGCCTGGGTGTTCCAGGACTACATTTCTGGTGCCTATCTTCATATGAATCGTACCAACGTAGACGCTTTAAACCACCTAACCCCACTTCTGGCAGTAGCCATGCCTACTTTGACATTTGGCAGCCTATAGCGCTTATGTAGGCATGATTCTGGTGCCGGTAGGCGTTCTACATTGACCATTTTTTGCTGTTTCTAACAGCATTCTTCAGTTGGCTTAGGTGCCAGTAGGTTGCCTAAGTTTAGGCGCCGGCTTTAGAATTTCCCCGTAGGTGCCTAACTTGTTAAGTGCCTAGTCCATGGCGCCTACCAGAAAGTAGGCATGATTAGGGAGCAGATTGTGAGTGTGTTTTTCATGTAGGTGCCTGTTATGGACTTAGATGCACTCATTTAGGTCAAGAAAACCCTGGCATAAATAGGGCGCGCTTAAGGTTAGGATGCCTATTGATAGCAAAAGAAAACAAAAAAAAAACCCCAAAAAAACTCTGTGGAGTGACAATGTTCCTAAATGGACTTTATTTGAAAGTGTCAAAGTTCCAAAGGTACACTGAAATCATCCACATAAGAGCCTTAAAGGACCTAGTCCGCTAGGGATATAGGACCCAACACAGTCCGCGTTTCGACAAAAAGTCTTCTTCAGGGGTCCCTGGGGGTCCTATAAAGGTGAGTACGTGGGAAACAATTGTGTGGTGAGCCAGAAGTGAGACAATGTTTGCATTTGCAATGGGGGCGTTTTATTGATATCGAAACCCACCTAACTTTTATAGAATCGCACTTAAGCTACACAATACTCGGTGCCTACGTTATAGGCACCATTTATAGAATCGGGGCCTGAGCGCCAATTCTGTCAGAACATCTATGTGCCAAAATGCCATTATAGAATACTAGCATTAGCCAGCATTGGTGTGACTAACGTAAGGCAAGATCAATGGCAGACGTAAAATATCCTTGTTTAAGTGCCTGCTGCATCTACAGAATAGAATTATGTGTTTTTTGGAACCCAACACAACTGGAATCATTTCTTCAAGCGAACATAAGAACATAAGCAATGCCTCTGCTGGGTCAGACCTGAGATCCATCGGGCCCAGCAGTCTGCTCATGCGGCGGCCCAACAGGTCCAGGACCTGTGCAGTAATCCTCTATCTATACCCCTCTATCCCTTTTCCAGCAAGAAATTATCCAATCCTTTCTTGAACCCCAGTACCGTACTCTGCCCTATTACGCTCTCTGGAAGCACATTCCAGGTGTCCACCACACGTTGGGTAAAGAAGAACTTCCTAGCATTCGTTTTGAATCTGTCCCCTTTCAATTTTTCTGATTGCCCTCTTGTTCTTTTATTATTCGAAAGTTTGAAGAATCTGTCCCTCTCTACTCTCTCTATGCCCTTCATGATCTTGTAAGTCTCTATCATATCCTCTCTAAGTCTCCTCTTCTCCAGGGAAAAGAGACCCAGTTTCTCCAATCTCTCAGCGAATGAAAGGTTTTCCATCCCCTTTATCAGACGCATCGCTCTCAAGTAACACCATGTCCTTCTTAAGGTACGGCGACCAATATTGGACGCAGAACTCCAAATGTGGATGCACCATCGCCCGATACAATGGCAGGATAACTTATTTCGTTCTGGTTGTAATACCCTTCTTGATTATGCCTAGCATTCTGTTTGCCTTCTTAGCGGCCGCTGCGCACTGTGCCGTCGGCTTCATTGTCATGTCCATCATTACCCCCAAGTCCCTTTCTTGGGTACTCTCATTTAATAACATCCCTCCCATCGTATAGTTGAACCTTGGGTTTCTGTTTCCCACATGTAATACTTTGGGGGAAACAGAAACCCGAGGTACAACTATACGAATGAGAAATAATTTTTAAAAAGTTTAGATTTTGACTTAAGGTCATAAATTTATTATAGTGTCTACTGAATTTTAGGATTTTATTCCATTTTTCTTCTAATGTTTTTTTCCTTTTTAAAATTAGAACACTTTTCTCTCATATAATGTGGGCTTGATTGACGTGCTTAAGATTTGATGTACAAATCTTTTCTTTTCTTGATTGTTCCATATTCTTTACTTGGTGTAATAGCAATGTTTGAAATTATTTAATAAATAAATTGTAGATCCCCCCCATGCCACTCCATGTTCCAGCTATGTCGACCCCCCTTGTAGCTACATGTTAATGCACTTACGCTCTGCCTTATGAATGTAAGTTATTCAAGCCGTGGAGAGTTAAGTGACCTGCTCAATATCAGAAGTGGGATTTGAACCCGGCTTCGCTGTTCTAATTTTCTTCATATGCTTCTTTCCCTTTTTTGTCTTGCCCTCATAGTCTCATCAGTTTTTCTGTGTTACTTCCAGCCTTCCCATTTGTCCCCTCACCTGCCATTACTTGGGTTTCCTTTCTCCCATGTCTCTCCTTGTCTTTCTCTATTCTCTTCCTCTCTCTTCATCTTGCCGCTTGACTCTTTCTTTCTTACTTCTCCTATCTTCATTTTGTTTTCCAGTAATAGTATTAAGAAGAGTGAACCTGCCCTGCCCATTTCTAAGATTGACGATAGACTGGAGCAGTACACACATGCAGTAGAGGTGAGGTGTCTCTCTCTTTCTGTCTTTTTCTCATTTTCATAGTTGCAGTGTCTTTTTTAAAAAAAAAATTATTCAGACTCTTGTGAAATCATCCTTCCTGTCCAATTCCACTGCATAGAGGTTTCTTGGCTATTGTGTTAACTAATTTCAGACATCCTTTTTTTTTTTAATCTGGAACTTTTCTTTGCCTTTTTGTGGGCATACAGCTTAACGAAAGTGGCCTCTACTGGAGCTGCTCAGCCACGAGCCTTTATTAACTATTTTCCTCATTACAAAACCGTTCTCCAATCCGTAGTGCGGTTTTTAGCGCTGGCCATGGTGGTAACAGCTACAATGCTCATACAATTCCTATGAGCGTCGGAGCTGTTATCGCCGCAGACAGTGCAAAAAAACCACGCTCCAGTTTTGTAAAGGGGGGAAGGGGGGGTAAGCAAACAAGCAGAAGTAAAAGGCATTCTATTACACACAGCCACACATGTCCCTTTGCTTCCATTGAGGGCATAAGAGGGACTTATTTCATCTTCCTCACAGTGGTTGATACAGGTGCTTTAGTGAATTCCTTCTCCCAGAATTCCCTGCAGCAAGGCCCCTTTTAATGACATCACCCTCAGTATTATTTAACTGAGTGCAGATGCCGACCATGGCTTAAGGCTGGCAGTTCATGGACGGTGCGAGCTGAAGGCCAGCACTCTTTAGTGAGCCCCTCAGGAAACTACTAGGAAGCTTTTGAGGAGCTTTTTCTTGGTAAAGGAATTTCATTTGTGGTTCAACAAGGAAATTAAGGGGATCAGATGATTCCATGTATTCTGGGTCAAGATAAATATGTCCAGACGAAAACAAGAGAATTGATCCAGTGATCTCCACAGACAAATCCAAGAAGAAACAAAAAACAATGTGGAGAAATGATGTTCCTGAGATGGATTTTATTAACATTAAAACTTGGCAAACCACATAAAAACCTCTGGGACGCAGTCCGCTGAAAAGCTTTGGACTCAACACAGTCCGTGTTTCGACAGAATGTCTTCTTCAGGGGTCCCTATGAAGTCCTGTGGTAAAAATCCGTGGATAGAAATGCCAGTCGGAAATAAACTGATCCGTAAAAGCTGTGTGCAGGACAGGGGCTCAAAAATCCAAGTTTATTTCCGACTGGCATTTCTATCCACCGATCTTTACCATAGGACTTCATAGGAACCCCTGAAGAAGACATTCTGTCGAAACACGGACTGTGTTGGGTCCAGGGTCCAAAGCTTTTCAGCGGACTGCGTCTTAGAGGTTTTTATGTGGTTTGCCAAGTTTTAATATTAATAAAGTCCATCTCAGAAACATTATTTCTCCATATTGTTTTTTGTTTCTGCAAGGTAAATATGTGCCTTTACACCAGAGAGGGACTTATGGACTCTCAACTTGTCCTCAGACCTTACAGGAAGTTTGCTTGTGGGACTCGTATTGTTCCAAACTTAGAAGTAAAGGGTTTTTTAATAAATGCTCATTCTATGATGATTAAGCCAATTTTTATTCATGATTGATTGTTGGATGAACATTTAGAGCTGTTATTCATTTCCAAAACTTGTTTGATGAATACAGAGGACATTTCACCTGATTTTCAGCACTATTTATCAAGCCAGGATAGCTCCTGGCTGGTTAAATAGCGCTAAGCGCAAATATTCAGTACTAAGGGCCAGATTCTACAAAAGCTACCAGATGTTAGGCAGAAGTAGCCACCCTATCGCTGCCTAACTTAATAACTTACAAAAAATAAATAGCCACTGCTAAGTGGCCTCCAGGATGGTGCCTAGGTCCCTGGCGGCTAGCGGTGTATAGTGACGCACAAAGTCCGAAAGTGGATTTGTTTTAGTGTTACCAGACGTATGAATTTCCTTTTTGAGGACGTGTCTGGGGGGTCTAGACAGTTTTTCAAAACCCGGTACTTTGTCCCACCTAGACCGCCACCTCTCCAATTTGCTGACTATGACTACAAAACATTCAGGAAAGAACTTAAAAATTTTCTATTCAAGAAATTTGTTAAATGATCAAACTAAACCTGTTCGACCCTCCACAGATCCCGACGCATACTACATCTATTACGCACGTATTCTCCCTGGAAATGCCTAGGCCAACTCTTGTTGGAAACCGCCTAGAACGGAAAGGTATTGGCGGGATAGAAGACAACAATGTAATGTAATACCTATGCAGCTAATACAGGATACTGACCACGATGTGTACCTTTTTAGCACAGGAGGCATTAGCGATCCCTGGTCGCTCCTACTGTGGCAGCTGCCATTTTCAAAATGGCACCCTTCCAGCCCCTGGCAGCAGTATAACAGTTCTACTGATACGGTCAGGTGCTAAATAAGGGGATCACTCCTGCTCCCCACTACGGAGATATATGCCAGAGGAACTGTAGGGAAGGGTGTGAATTTGGAGGATGAACGTGCAGATTTTAAAAGGATCCGAGGGCAAGTGGTGGGTTTGGGGTGGCAGGGTAGTCGAAGACAAACTGCAAAAATGGGGGGTAGAATTGTTTTTAATCAAAAATCACCCGTTTCGCCCTTGGCTTCCTCAGGAGAACACGTGAACCAATTATATGTAGCCGTGTTCCAACCACATTTAACATACAATCACCTGAAAAACAAGAAGCCAAGGGAGAAACGGGTCCCGTTGGGATCGTGATTGAGCGGAAGCCTCGTTGTTATCTGAAGTTAAGTTCCACCTTTACAGTATTTATGAAATATTTATGATATTTATTATTTTAATATGAAAGAAGTTTATATTGGATTGGAGGTGGTGACTGACCAGTGGTTATAAAGAAACCCACTGAGTAGACCAGATTTTACTGCTCTAGAATGAGCTGGGTTAGGAATATCTGAGGTCTCACCGCTGTTAAACTGACAAATGTGCATCTAAAAACCATGAGAAGGTTCAGTTTTACCTCCTTCTTTTATAATAATGAACAAGAGGTTGTGATTCTGGGGTTCTGGAATCTTTTGTTACTCTTTGGGATTCTGGAATGTTGCTACTCCTTGGGTTCTGGCCAGGTACTAGGGACCTGGATTGGCCACCGTGAGAACGTGCTACTGGGCTTGACCCAGTAAGGCTATTCTTATGTTCTTTAATTGTTATTAATCAAAAATAAGAATTCTACCCCACATTTTTGCAGTTTGTCATTTTTTGACTTTTTTTGTGGGGGTTTTTGTCTTTGTTTTGGGGTAGTAGAAGGGATTGGAAAGTTCTGGGGGGAGGGAAGTTAACTTTCAATAAATAGCACAGCTTTGCAAATTTAGCACAAACTTCGCTATTGATGTCCAGTCTTCTAACTTGTAATCCGCTTAGAACCGCAAGGCACAAGCGGAATAGAAATCACTAATGTAATGTAATGTAATGTAATGATTTCACAGAATAGTGATCTTCTTTGCTGCTGATTGTTGTTTTAACTTGCACTGTGGTCGAAAGCCTTGCATTAGGTTATGTTATTGGTAAATCACATATTGTATAATGAATTGATGTGCGTTATTTAGTCAAGAAAGTCTATTTAGATGGGGAATGCGTAGCAACAGAAAATATGAAAGGTTGGTCGATATTGAGACCTCCTTGTAATCTTCCCAACTATTCTTATTTGTATATAGTGTCTTTTAACAGACCCTCAGAAATGCCACCAGCCACTCAAATACATATCATAGTGGTTGGATTTATACATTAATTCCTCACCGGGTCAATCCAACTAGTTTTTTTTAAATTTTTTTTTATATTGATGATTTTCAAAAAGTGCATCAGTGCATAGATAAAACTTTTTATAAATATAAAGCTAATACTTAGCTTAGCTTAGGTGGTCCATTCTAAGGGATCCCTTAGAATGGACCACCTAAAAGACACTATATACAAATAAGAATAGTTGGGAAGATTACAAGGAGGTCTCAATATCGACCAACCTTTCATAATTTCTATTGGTAAATCACATGCATTATTGCCACATAGTTTAATGAATAGGGACCTAAGTTTGTACCACAGGAAATTAAAGTTAAAGTGTCGTGCCTGGGTCACAAGGAAGATTAGTGGGAGAATAGGATGTGCTTGCATTGTGACTTCTGTCCTCCTGGGCTACTCTTCCAGTGGACTCATTGAGCTGCTCGGGCATTTCCTGTAGATTCTTTGGGTAGTGGAGATGTGCCTTTCGGATTACTAACAGCCTCTTTGCACGTTGCCCTATTGCAGAGCGCTAGTAAAACAAGCAAACTTCAGAGACAGCCTTCTATTGAACTCCCCAGTGCTGCCGACGCTGTGGCCAATAAGAAGACCCTGTTTGAGACGGGCGATGCCACTGCTCTTTCCGGTACTAAAGCTACACCCTGCAAGGTAAAGCTACTGTTTATTTCCTCTTACGCACACCCTCATACACCAAGATTACATCCAGGACCAGCTGAAGGGTATCTGACACCCTAGGTAGGGGTGGCTGAAGAACCTTCCTCCCATAGTCCAGTATCTCCCTTTCCTACCACCACCACCCCTTGTCCAGCATCTCTCCTTCCTTCCGTGCCCCAGCTTTACTCCTTTATTTGAATTTTATTTTGGAACAGCATTTGAAAATCACAGTATACAACAAAGTAAATAATCATTTTATTTTTATTTACCGCCACACCATATAGTTCTAGGCGGTTCACATACAAAAAGAATTCATACAAACAGTAAAGTACTCTGTTGTAAGGTACAATATAATGTGAACGCTTTTGCATATCCGGCATCATTCTTTTCTTTCTCTGCCCCTCCTCATGTCTATCACCTCCTTCACGTTTGTGGCTGTTGATGCCATCCTACTTCTGCTCTGCCCAGGATGCCCTGCAGGATGCAGTACTGCAAAGTAAGGTGTGTGGTCAGGGAGCCTTCCAGCGCAGGCCTGCTGGGTCCCAGGAGGAAGGACGTGGCACGGCTTGAGTGCAGGTGGATGCTCTGTGAAGGCTGCTTTAAAATGCTGCTGCTCTCAGCTAAGCCTCACTAGAGATACTCTACTGTTGCCACTCCCCCGCCCCCCCCTCCCAATTCTGCTGCACCAGCCATACACCTAGTCCCCCCTAATAATGGGGCTTGCCCTGATTATGTTGTGATAGATTCTCTAGGGTTGCCAGATTTTCCAACCGGAAAATCCGGATCCCTAGACACGCCCACAGGCCCGTCCAGTTCTACCCACCCCCACCCTAATTCCGCCCCAGTCCAACCCCCGCTGCCTGTGTGTGCGCGGGACGGCATCTCGTGACATCCACGCATGCGCGCACTTCTTCCCTGTCCACGATTTGAGGAGGCTTTTCAAAACACAGACAAAGTGTCAGGTTTTGAAAAGCCATCTGGACTCCCGAACATGTTCTCAAAAGGACGGCATGTCTGGAGAAATCCGCACATCTAGTAACCCTAAGATTCTCACACACAAAGACTTCACACTATATGATCTCTTTACAGCTGAGATTGTTTTTTACGAAGTGATAGTTCCTTGTTTTTATATTATAGGATACCGAGGGTTTGAACATTGGTGTTTCAGACCTTATTAACCAGTGGGCCAAAGGTACACCTGAGGAAATTGCAAAGCAGACCCCTTCAAAGCCAACAGTGAGTACCCAGTCCTCCACTACTATCCAATTTTTTTTTAAGCGTCTTTCTACTTTTATTGTTTTGTCATCTTCCTTTCACACACAGTCACTTCAAAGATCACTGTTTTAAACTCTGAGTCTGCCAGAACTGTCATCTTTTTACCTGTCTTCAGTTTCCTCTTTATCAGATATACAGTATGCCCTTCTGTGTCTGTGTAAATTTGCAAGAGTAAGACGTTGATATTTCCTCTGTGTCCTTGCTGAGATCGCCTGCTCTAATAGGCTAAATCGCTTTGCAATCTAAAAATGAACTGAGGCGCGTTGCAAATGTGAGCCGGGCTGTTAGAGATTCTGAATACATCTTTCTTTTTATCTGTGTCCAGGATGTTACACCTGGAGACATCCTGAGTAAAAGAACTTTGTGGGAACAGAAGGGCAGTCCGCACTCTGCCTCTGGCAAGGTATCAAATTTGCCATCTGACTTTCTTTCCTTTATGCTGAGGTTTTCTATCTATTGCTTAGTGAGCTGGAAGGAAGATGAGGTGTCCGTGCCTGGAAGTGTGGCATAACATAACATAAAACTCACTTGTATACCGTAAATACCATTAAGTTCTATGCAGTTCACAAAGATTTAATACTAATACAAGTGAAGAAACGTCTAATTTCTAACTTCCAAAAGATTTCCTACAAAGATACGTCTTTAAGGCACGTCGAAATTGCCGATACGAAATTGGGAATGTGAATACAGTGCTCCCCCCGCATATTCGTGGTCGGCGGTCCCGGTCATTCGTGGTATTTTCAGACTGCGAATGACTGGGCAGGAGAGGGCAGCCGGAGCGCCAGCGAGTGAAGGAAATCACTTGCTGTATGCTCCGACCGCCAGCTCCTGATTGGTGAGGCCCGACTTTAGTACAGGAAGAGGCGGTCGGAGCATACAGCGAGTGATTTCCTTCACTCGCCGGCGCTCCGGCTGCCCTCTCCTGTTGCAGTCAATGTATGCCCACATCCCCATCCCCACTGGACCGGAGCTAGCATTCTCTCCCGAGTGAGAGTGAAACCCCCCCAGACTTACCATGATTTCCTGGTGGTCTAGTGACGCGTTGGGACAGGAACAATTTCCATTCATTCCTACCCATTCTTTCTCCACAGTAAAAATGGCAGCACTAGTATTTAACAGCTTAAGCCATTATACAATTAGTACCTAAAATGAAGTGCCAGTTTATAGAATTGCAACTCTAAATTTTGTTCTCTGCCTGAAATCTTTCCTAACTTTAAGAGCTTAGGTTTTAAATGAAATAGAACTTTTTGAAATAAATAATACATAACCCTAGTCGGTTCTCAAAATGATCCATTAATGAGCTTAACTCTCAAAATTGGAAGCATTAATCCCTCGAATATCTGGTTCTAATTGTTTTGTACCCTCCAAAAAAAACCCCTACATTTACAATTTAAAAATAATAGGAGTTTTTGAGGATGCACCACACCCTAGTCATTTGATGAATGGGAGCTCTGTGGTGATGTAACCTATTTAGGTCACCTTCCTCATCTAAGTCTCTTATTGGTCCCCAAAAAGCTGTCGCAGGTCAAGAATCCTGTGGCAACATCTGTATTTTGTTATTTGTGGTTGTCCTCCATCTTACCTACTTCCAGATAAGCCAAGGAACTACAGGAAACCAGTTTCTGAAATATTAAGAAATCATAACTTAAAAGGACAATGTTTACCTGAAGAAGGGTGAAAGCTACTGTGTACTGCACTTTCTTTCAAGTAAAGCTGTAGTTATTTGTTGATAGAACACAACAGCTTTAAGTAGAGAGTAACAGCCCCTTAGCAGGATTCTGAGTAACTTCTGAAGTGAACTATAGATGTTAATTTTCTCGTCAGCTCCTATGGCCATGTCCACCATATTGACTCTGCTCCCACAGCAAGGAATAGTGTTTAGAGTTAATAGACTTTGGCGTGTACTGAAAACTCTGTTCTGGAAGGTCCACATAGAGCTGATAGAGACCAACTAATCCTTTGCTCCCGTCTTGTCTTCTTTCCTATCCCCCCCCTCACCTATCAGAATGCTGCTTCTGGGAAGAAGTTCAAGTTTGTGTTGACTGGACATGGCAAATATGAGAAGGTGTTTGTGGAAGATACCGCTCACTAACTGGAGCCTGCTTAGGCACTAAGGTAAGTATGGAAGAGGCTTGGTGTTGTCCCTATCTCCAATTGAATTACTCTCCTTTGCTTTGTATTGAGTTTGATCATGTTCTGGGCTGAGAACTGGAGAAGCTTTGATTCCAATCTAGCATTTCTCATGATGGTTCTTGTGGGAATGGGCAAATCACTTAACCTTTCTTTGCCTAGGTATAACTTTGATTGTAAACTCTATGGGGTCAGGGAAATACCTACTGTACCTGAATTGTAACTTGCCATGACACGGCCCGCCCAGAAAGTTACATCAGAAGGGGCAGGCCGTATCAGAGGGAAAGGCCCGGTGAGATTGCAGGCAACCTTTGAGTAAGGCTGCTACTATTGCTGCAGGGCCGAAGTCTGGCTGCAAAGGTACACCTGGTTTGGAGGGCCTGAGAGAGAGTGAGCTGCGAGATACCAGACCATGGGGGGATGGGGGAGAGGGAGGTAATTAATAGAATTTGAGCATTCGCGGATTTTGGTGTCCATCCTGGAATCAATCCCCTGTGGATATGGAGGGACGACTGTAATACCATTCCTTCCCTCCATCTCTGCTGTAGGTGGATAATTTCCCTTTTAATTACTTAGGGGGCCCATATACTAAGCTGCAGTAAGTGCTAGCACATGCTTACCGTAGTTTAAAAGGGCCTACTGTGGGACTCACTCAGGCATCCTATGGTAAGATCGACAAAATACTTTTCCTGGAGGGGGTATGCCTTGGAAGGCAGAGAGTAGGGGTTTCTGCCCTGATCAGTTAGCGCAGACACATAACTGCATGCTACCGGTTTAGCCTGCGAGCCCTTACTGCCTACAAAATAAGCACTCGGCCGCTCTCTTTTAATAATAATAATAATAATAATAAAAATTTTATTTCTTGTATACCACCCTGCCAATAGTTCTAGGCGCTAATGTCAATGCTAATGAATGGTTGAAAACACAGCAGATCAGTAGTACCAAGGAGGCTACGCTTTATTAAACAAACAAAACCCGACGTGACCACGTTTCGCCTTCACGCAGATGCTAGCAGGGGGATTAGTACACGTTTCCCCTTACAAGCAAAGTCTTTTAGACACACGGGTCAGGCTGTCTGACTATCTGAATGCAGCCTGACTTGTGTATATGAAAGACTTGGTGGCAGATATAGGCCAAATGGCCCATCCAGTCTGTCCATCCGCAGTAACCATTATCTCTTCCTCTCTCTAAGTCATCTCCCATACCTATTCCAGGCTTTCTTGAATTCAGACATAGTCTCTGCTTGTAGGGAGGAATATGTACTAATTCCCTACTAGTATCTGCCCCTGATACAGTCTGAAGGCGAAACGTGGCCATGTCAGGTTTTGATTAATAAAGTGCAACCTTTTCGGTACTATTGGTCTGCTCCATGTTTTCTACTTATATGAGTGCTTTCAGGTCATTGCCTCTCCATATGTTACATTACATTAGTGACTTCTATTCCGCCTGTACCTCGCAGTTCTAAGCGGATGACATTAGAAGATAGCTGGACATTTCCAGCAAGTTACAATTTAGGAGTTGGATACATAGTAGAGGCTTTGAGGAGAAGTTGAAGGAAGGGTGGAGATTTGAGGATTATATGTAGGGAAGTTGCAGTTCAGTGGCTGGTTACATGATAGTCATTGAGAGAAAATTAGAAGAGGGGTAGGAGGTCAGCTGGAAATTTGCATGGAGGGGGAGGAAGCAGCGGAGGGGGGGATAAGAAGACTGGAAAGATTTTTAGTGAATGGGTTACCATAAGGCTCCAGAAAAAGGAAAAAAAAGGATGGATTGAGACATCCAGGTTTTACATCCATTGCTTTCAATGAAAGTAAAACCTGGATGTCTCAATCAGACCTCTTTCTTCTGGAGCCATATAATAAGTTTCTGAACGGTCATTAACTCAAATAATGGAAAATTGGCCATTTTCCTGCTGCAGTAAAAATGACCTCAGCCTCAAGGAAAGCAAACAAAATGTTGGGTATCATTAAGAAGGGTATCACGACCAGGACGAAGGAATGCAATGGTGCGCCCGCATCTGGAATACTGTGTCCAGTACTGGTCGCCGTACCTCAAGAAGGACATGGCGGTACTTGAGGGAGTCCAGAGAAGAGCAACTAAGCTAATTAAGGGTATGGAAAACCTCTCATATACTGACAGACTGAAAAAGCTGGGGCTGTTCTCCCTGGAGAAGCGGAGACTTAGAGGAGACATGATAGAAACCTTCAAGATCCTGAAGGACATAGAAAAAGTAGACAGGGACAGATTTTTCAAATTATGGGGAACCACAAGTACAAGGGGGCACTCGGAGAAATTGAAAGAGGATAGGTTTAAAACAAATGCTAGGAAGTACTTTTTCACCCAAAGGGTGGTGGATACATGGAACGCGCTTCCGGAGGCTGTGGAAGGCAGGAGCACGTTACAGGGCTTCAAAGAAGGTTTGGATAGGTTCCTAGAGGACAAAGGGATTGAGGGGTACAGATAGGAGTAGAGGTAGGTTATAGGGATAGGAGTAGAGATAGGTTATAGAAATAGTCAAGGACCACTGCTCAGACAATGGGCCTGATGGGCCGCCGCGGGAGCTGACCGCTGGGCGAGATGGACCTCTGGTCTACCTCAGTGGAGGCAACTTCTTATGTTCTTAAGGGCATGCTAAATCCACTTTTTACATCAGCGTAATAAAAGGACGCCTGAATGTTCTTTGCCTAAAATGTGTGAACTAAATCCAGGTGAGTCTCTCTGTGGGAGCCATTCCCCCAATTTTTCTTTTCCAAATACTTGTCTTAGAAATCCCTTCCCGCATCCAGAATAAAGCTCTAACAGAACTGGCTGCATGGAAGAAGCAGATCATTTTTGGGGAGTTAGAAGACAAGCAAATTCTGTCCCAGTCAACCAAAAGGCATCATTCCAGTGTCAAAGTTCCCTGTAAAGGAAGACATCTCATCTTTGAGCTCACTTCTTCTGTTACTGTATTTCATTTCTATACACAGTTGATATTCAAGGATCTTATCTGAATAACTTCAAGAATTAACCAGACAAAACTTGTCGTATCAGTTCCCTTCCCTACTGACTGGCTATGTTTCATCTGAGTTAATTGTAGCCTGATTGAAACTTAGCTGTCCAAAAAAAGAGGCAGTTACAGAAGTATTTCCAGGTGTAAGGTTAACCCCTGGTCAGCCAGTGCTGATATGCAGCTTTGGTTGGCTAAAATTATCCAGTTCATTCTAGTCAAATAGCAGGTCTAAGGCTAACCAGGCCTTCTCTGGTCCATGCTCACCCTCTTCCCTGCAGGCTACCTCTGCTTCTCTGGAGTCTGAAAAGATGTGTTCCAGGCCATTCCCCCCCCCCCCCCCCAAATTAGGCCTGATTGCTTCACAGTTTAATGAAGAAAATGGAGATATATAAGGGTTAAATCATTTGAGATTTTAACAGGAGTTACATGGGTGTAGCTGAATTGTCGCCAGGGTTGCATTAACCCTAAGCCGATGTACATTTATTTGGATCTCAGGGCTGCCGGACATGACTGAAAGGCACTTGTGTTTTGGGGCTAAATTACAGTCTCTTATTGAACTCTCAGTGGTGCTGCTATGTGCTGTGCACTTTCAATATTTTCAGTTTGAGACAACTATTATCGCTCCATCTCTGTCTTGAATGTCTGTCTATTTCTATGGCACTTCCTGCTTGGAATATTTTCACGATTCAACCTCCCTTGACCAAAAAAGAGCTTGGATGATTCAAGCACTAAAGGAAATGAATGACGATGCCTTGTGTTTTCATTTTTTGAGAGGGGGGGGGGGGTAAAAGGAGAAAGAGGAGCCAAGAGAGATGTGAACTCATTTTTCATAAAAACGTTTATTTTGTTATTTTTCTTCTAGATTTATAAACCTTAATTTACAGAAAACCCCATAGGTCTTTCTCCCCTCTTCTCATTCTGTCTTCCATCTTACGCAGGCCATACACCATACTTGGAGAATGCCATTCTCTATTCTGAAGTGCTGGCTGTGCAAGGAATCACATGATACTGCTCATGTTCATATTATGCTACAGTTTTGTTCCCACCATCTATTCTCGCCACTACATCAATATCCTTCTTCCAACATTTCTCTTAATCTTTGACATCTACACACTTTCCTTCACCCTTCCTCCTGGTCACATGTTGGTACCAGGCTTTCCCTTTGAACTGAGACTGGGCTTCTTTACATCATCGCTCCTGAGTGATCCTTCTTGATTCCTATGCCTTTGATAAAACAGTCGCACACACATTCCATTTCTAATCTGTTTGAAAAGCATTTCAAGTTCAGGGTTAAGTACACTACAAAAGCACACTTTTCTCCCAGAGACAGGCAGAGAGGGTGCACAAAGCAGATATGCCTATTCGTCAGATCAAGAGCATGGCTATTAAATCAGAAGCAATTAACTAACTAGGCTGACATTTTCATTCACCATTTTGAACACTTAAGATTTCCAAAAAAGGCATAAATCGGCACGTGGATGTTTTTTTTCATCAAAATGTCCAAGTGCCAATTTTCAAAACCATTTTTCTGGACGTCTTGCAAGGCGTTATAGCTGCTGTTCATCCCAAACTAAAGGGGACGTGTTGGAGGTGTGTTATGGGTGGGCTTAGACTTGGCCATCTTGCGGTATAATTTAACTTTTCACAAGACATCCTGGATGAAACCGAGATATTATGAACTAGACCTGTTTTGGCATTTAAATGCCAAAAAGGTACTCAAACTGACCAGGTGACCACTGGAGGGATTAAATAATGACCCCCAGTGGTCACTGACCTCCTTCCACCCACCCAAAATGCTGAATGAAACAGCACACACCTGTCTCCAGAATAGCAGCATCTGGAATGGGAAAGCCTAGTGGAGCAGCACACAGGTGTCTTAAGTAGCTTGGTGAGTGGGCTAGAGAAGGACCCAGGCCCATAAGCCATTCTAACCACTATATTTATGATGGAAAGTGTGAGGCCACCAAAACTCACCAAAACCCTACTATATAGCCATATAGGTGGTATCTACAGATACAAAGGCTATTGGGGTAGTAGTCAAGTGGGAATAATAGGTTTTGGGGGAGTTTTGGAGGGCTCACCATACATTAGAAGGGGGCTATGGTGACATGTACTTCTGGCACCCTTTATGTGAAATTCACAGCTCTATTGGACTGGTTACATGGCATGCCATTGCTGGCCCCTCCCATGTCCAAACGGTCTGGATTTGGATGGTTTTGTGGTCGAAAATGGTGAACAAAGTTGGCCGTCCTAAGATTGGATGTCCTGGAGGCCAAGATATCTAAGTAGGTGATTTTTAAACAAAAAAGGAAATGGCTGTTTCTCCACCTCCCCCTTTGGATATCTTGTGGGAAACATCTAAAGTCAGACGTAGACATCCTATAGAAAATGCCCCTCATTGTCAGCTATATGGAAACATCTTGAAGTCATATTCTGTATTTTAGTTCCAGCTTGCTTAATCCAAATAATTATCTTCAACCTCATATACAGTATGTTGTTTAGACAAGGTTTGAATAGATAGGATTACTTCTTTTGATTTGTCATGTAACTACTCTGCTTCTAGTATAGCTTGAAGGCTATTGATGACTTTATGAGGTTAAGGAATGCTCGATACATACAAATAGTCTTATGTGAGGAGGTGTTGAAAAACTGTTGATATGTTATTCATATGTCTCAATTTTTTTCTAGTTTTCATGGACCTACGTGGGCTAAAGGTGATAACTTTTCAATGGCAGGAAAGCAAATAGCATCCGTTCAATACTTTTTTTTTTAATCCCTAAAGTTGGGTGAAGATATGGGCTCCTCACCTTTTGAGCAGTGGGCACAAGGAGACTTGGTTGTTAGTTCACCAAGGAGATTTGGGTAGTACTGAAAGGAAGGGCTGTATTCCAGTTAAGAGAAAAGAATCCCGTTATGGTCCTCGGTTCCCATTGCCATCCTAGGAGGCCTGAAAGCCAAATGACCTTGAATTCTGGGACTAGGCTGCCTATTTATTTCTCAGAGTTACATGCTTTTATAATTCTTTTGTACGAGAGCATTCATTGTAATTAAGACGGGGCAAAATAACAGCGTCAGCTTTGCAGAGAGGACTGCAAATGAGACTGTCACGGTAGAAATACACCTTGGACCATTTCTTGTGGGAAGATATATTGACCCAGTTCATCTTATTACAAAATAACTGCAGAGTTCATATTATTGGAGCATTTTATAGTTTTCATTTAAATGAATGATGCAGGAAAAAAGATTTTCACAGAAGAGCATTCAAAATGCTGTTTCCGTGCTTGGAGAATTACAGGCACATCAGTGTGTCTATATTTAGGCAGGTGAAGGGAAGTTCTATAACTTTAATTTAGGGGGGCCACAATTATATTCCCAATGAGGCCCAAATTCTATATATAGCGCCATATGTTGTGCGCACAACCGATGTGCGTGTACAACTTGTTTACCGAGACCAATCGGGTGCCAGTAATTGGCAATTTACACCTCATAATGCTAATTGGCGCTAATTAAAAGTTACATGCACAATTTGGTTCTAGTGTGCAAATCTCAAAAGGGGTCATCATGACCAGGAGAGGAGCGTGGACATTCCTAAAAGTCATGCGCACTGTTAAAGATTATGCCTGATCCCATGCACAGAGGTTTTGGGGGGAGTTTGGGAGGGCTCACCATACATTAGAAGGGGGTTATGGTGACATGTACTTCTGGCGCCATTTATGTGGAATTCATATATAGAATTACCCCAACAGAGGTGTGTCAGTCAGCGGTTCATGATTGGCTGAACACATCCTGCAGTTTTAGAATGCTGTCAACAGAGAATAAGTGAGTTGAACAAATTCTTAAAGATAACATAATATTTGGGAGCTGTGCTTGGATGAGCATAATGGCACCTGTGTAATTTCCAAATTGGTGCCTAAATGTTTTTTAGTACTTAAAGACTGCCCTCTGCAATAACAGCAGAGCGGTTTACAAATTTAAACACAAAAGAAAGGAACTCCATTATCAAAAGAAAAGGTGAAACAAGCAAAAAAGCGAGAGACGAAAAGAAGTGTGACCTCCTAAAAATTAAAATCTAAAAGCTGCACTCTGAAATCCCTCCCTTGGATCCAATCCAAACGGTCTTACGATGATGAATAATAACAGTCATTCTAAGGATATGCTAAACTGAAGAGATAGGTTTTCAAAAGACTTCTAAATTCAGTGTAAGAAGGTTCAATGGGTAATTCAGTAGGAATAGAATTCCATAAATATGGCGCAGATGCAAAAAAAAAAAAAAAAAAATAACGCATCCCTCTAAAATAACTTGTTTGTGATAAAGTTTTACATATGGTAGGATAAGCTCAGAGACATGGAGGGGCAATCAACGGGGTAAAAAAAACCCAACCACCTCACCATCCAATCATTGCTGATCTCCTCCACACTTTTTAGCTTTCTCAATTTAAATTATGAAAAACTGGTGAACGTCAAATCATTTCAATAAAGCTTGATATATTAAACAGCACTTAGCCATAACATGGTTCTTTGGTTCCGATGTGGACACATTTCGTTTACTGCTTCAGGAAACCAAAACGCCGACAAGCTGAACTACTATCATTAGCAGCAAGAAAAGGTAATTATCTAGAAAAATACAAAAGTCAAAACGTATAAGTTCCGACTGGTAAAGCAGTTAGCAGGGTTTAAAAAAGGTTTGCTTATTTCCTAAAAGTTCATAACCCATTATTATGATGGACTTGGGAAATTCCACTGCTTATTTCTAGGATGAGTAACATAAAATGTGTTTTACTCTTTGGGATTTTTCCAGGTACTTCACCTGGATTGGCCACTGTTGGGAAAAGAATACTGGGCTTGATGGACCTTCGGTCTGTCCCAGTATGGCAGTGCTTATGTTCTTATGTCAATCTGTCTTAACATTTCAAAAGCACGTGTTATAAATTTATGTTTAAAATTGTCTTTTTCTTTTATATTTCTGGGCCATAGACTATAGAAGTCTGCCCAGTACTATTCTTAATTCCATCTACTGGAGTTGCCTTTGAAGCTTACTCCAACCTATCCAAACCATCTCGTCATTTGCGGGATACAGACCGTAAGTCTGCCCAGCACTGTCCTTATGCTCCAAATTTCTGGAGTTCCTGTTGAAGCCCTCCCCAGCCCTTCTTAAACTGAATTATTGCCATGTACAAGACCCAGACCGTGCACGTCTGCCCAGTACCAGCCTTAGTTCTTCAAATATACAATTTACAAATAAATCATCTTCAAAATGGTGAATGTTCTGCTCTGCCTGGGAGGGAAGACATTATCCTCACTCTGATACCTGGAAAGTATCTTCCTACCTCACCAACAAGGACTCTGGAAAGCATATTTATAAAGGCCAAAAATGATCCCTTGCCATCTCGCCCTCAATCTCATTTTTTATTCTAGCTTTTGAAACTCCTCAGGCATCTAATGAAAGTCCAGGCGGGCTCTGTTCTTGTAAAGATTAGAATTAAATGCTAAATCTAATTATTAAAAGAAGAAGCACATCAAATAAGAGCATCACATGGCTCAGGCTGCAGTTATTCAGGACCTTGGACCTCAGCGATTATTGCTTCTCTTCCTGGAGGCCACTGAAGCCCAGATTCTAAAAGTGGAGCTGTAATTGACAGGCGTCTGAAGAAACGGCGCCGGTTGTGTATCACTCAGATTACGGCACAGCGTATAGAATTGTGGCCTGCTTCGAAGGTAAGCGCCAGAAATGTAGGCCCGGGTTTTAAAGGCCTACATTTCTAGTGCTTACCTTCGATGTAGACTCAAGCTCAGTGGCCCTAAACATCAACCCCGCCCACAGCCACATTGACATTCGGCACTTCTAGGTGTCTGCATAGATGCAATTCCGACGCCATGTTTTGTAGACACCTTGTGGCGCCTACTTTTTATTTTTATTTTTTTAATTAGTTTTTAAGAGCGCCATCAATTACTACTTAGTTAATAGCCAATTAAAACAACTTGGGAGCCAGTAGAGCATGTACTGGCACATTCCTAATGGCACCATTTTTAGAATCTGGGTCTGAATTCCACAGTAAAAAGGATTTCTCGGGGGTTTTTTTTTTTTTTAGTTTTTTTTCTAGCTTCTTTGGGATCCGATAAAAACTTTCGGAATTCAATATGCTTTATGAAATTACTGGAACAGAGCCAGCAAAGATAATAAAGGAATCTTGATTGGCTTACACCTGACCTTGGATCAAAATGGCCTGTGACAGATGAGTTTCTTTCTTTCACTGTCCCATCTCTTCCAGGGGCAGCTGTGGCAATAAATATTGGTGTCCATAACCCCTTAGTGATGAATTTCAGACTCTCTTCGTGCCCAAATGGTCATAGTCAGAAACCCCTGCTGGCTCAAGAATAGGCGTGTTTGGCCCAGCAATTTTCTGTTCCTTCTTTGAGAGTTCCAGGTCCAGTAGAACTGGGGCTGGGATCTAGCAATGTAAGCCTTCATTTACAATTACCTCAGGATTTTCCTCCCTGTTCTATATCTCTCATCCAGGGCTCCTTCCCATTTCCTGCTTTTGAAATGTTAAGACAGATTGACATAAGAACATAAGCCCTAAATTCAGCCAGTAGGTGTCACCATTGTATAGTGACAATGAATTCCTCTGTCCGCCAAAGGATGTGAGTGTCGCTTCTGCAGCTGACCAAGAGAGCAGAAATCCTAAGCTGAGAATGAAGCCTAGATCTCTCTGCAGTACCACTGAGCCATGGGGTCAGCCCTAGTCTTGAGACCAACCCTAAAAGAGTTAAGAATAACTATTATTCTTCAGTTGTTATCTATAACTGTAGACAGGTATATTTGTTGAGCATGTATGTATAATATATCTATATAATGCATATATTTGCTTATAGTACATACATATACAGTGTGTATGTGGACAGTGTACAAGGATATACAGATATACACTAAAGCCCCCACAAGCTCAAGAAAAGATTTCCTGCTCTAAAACTCTACATTTCTCGTTTTATTGATTTTTGTTACTCTGATGTAAGTAGCTTTCACCAAGCAACCTGTGCATGAAAACCACCCTTTAATACACTTATGAGTCATTTTCTTGACTGGAGCATCCCACAGGAAAGCACAGATTAGGATGAAAGACTCAGGGTCTCCATATGCCCCTCATCACTTATTCTGCCAACCCGAGGCAGACCTGTTGAAATCCTTTAGCTCCTCATGTGTGGCCTTGTGGTGAAGCCGACCTAAGTCAAACAAGGCTGTGATCTTCTTCAGAGGTCTAGAAGCAGCCTCTTTTAGTTTGCGGGCATCAAAGCGAGGTGCAAAGAGAAGGAGGGGAAGACGGCATCGAAATGGAAAGATCCTTTCGTCTTTTATTATTTGCATCTCTCCACTTTTCGTGGTTTCTTCTCTCTCTTTTGCTTGCTTGAGGCTTTCCTTCATCATCTGGAATAGGACAGCATTCCACATTTTGGTTGCCCGAGATTCCTTGGGTTTTGCTGTTTTGTCATCTATGGTAGAATCTTCATGAACCATTTCAATTTTTTTCTCTTCTTCTTTGGGCTTGGGTGTGTCAGATTCTGGAGCTGGAAACTCAGGCTCCTCTGGATCTACTACCAAGTGTTTTTTGAGGCGAGACCAACCACTTAAGTTGGTCCTTGAAGGTTTGATCTCAGTGGACTTCATCAAGGGTTCAGCCTTGGGTAAAATGCTAATGTTGGATTTATCATCATTAGCTGTTGACTGTGGTGAAGTGTCATGAACTGGAACATGTATAATTTTTGAATTGACAGATTTATCAGTTTTGGTTGGTGTTCCACACATCTCATCCATACAAACCACAGCAGAGATATCCTGCTTTGGGGTCGGTGACCTTGTAATTTCAGTGAGTGATTCTGAAATTTTGTCATTTGTGATTGCAGGCCTGCTGAAAGTGGTACCAGGACTTACAGGTCTGTGGACTGAAGCATTTGGGGTTAAAAGTCTGGGAACTGGTGTGCTTGGGGTTAACGGTCTGGACCCCCTAGCATCATCTGACTTTGATTTTGGAGTAGCTGCTCTGGGAATTTCAGAAGCAGGACTGGATGGACTGGGGGGAAAAACAAAGATTGTAGTGGTGTTTACCTGCTCATGAGTTGCAGCTGTGTTATCATTAGTATTGACCACTGAAGATAAGCACTTTGTTGGTAACTCTGAGTGACTTGTTTCAGGCTGGGCCATTGACACTGGGATCCTCTTTTCATCGTTAGGGGTCATATTTTTCTCATCTCGCTCCAAGGTGGGGGTCCTTGCCCTTAAAGTCTGTACACTAGAGACCTGTGTGTGCACTTCAGTTACATGGGTTACCTGTACTGGAGCCTCAAAGTCAGAGGTACTTAGATCAGCTGTAGTACTGGATGGAGTTTTAGGTGCTGAGATATGATGGATAGCTGATGACGAGTGCCCTGTAGTGGGCTTCGGAGCCTGGTTTGGTACAACTGACTCTGCCCTTGGCCCCTGTGGAGGCTGCTGGAGTTGAACGTGTGGAATGCGCTGCTTTGAGACAACTGAAATGGGTGATGATGGTGTCAGCTTGATATATTCAGAGAGGCTCCTTTGCTCACTTATAGTAAAGGTGAACGATTTTTGCTTGGAATATGGTGAGGCGACATGGTGGATCACAGGCTTAGTGTATCGAGGTGGAAGTGAGATGGTGAGGTACTTTGGTGTTTCTGGAGTCTTGGGTGGAGGGGTATATCCATTGTATTCTAGGTCAGGACTTGCTTCATTGACTGGAGAGAGAGTTGAGCGGTATGTATTTGGCTGAGGGGCTGCTAGCACTGGTTTCTTGGCAGATTTTTTCTGAAGTCTCTGAAGTCGAAGATTTTCTTTCCCAGGTTTTGGGAGCAGAGGGGGCGGAGCCTGTGGGTGAAGCAATCCTGACTGTAGAGGTGTTACTGTTATCAGCATTTTAACGTCCTGGAAAATACAAACAGAGAGAGAGATTATAACAGTCCTGAAGAACCAGGTTTCGATAGACTTTAAAACGCTAGGCTATAAAATCATATCTTGGCAGTCCTTCTCTCAGTTATTATGTGTTTCTTTTGCAGAAAGAAAATTCCATGTCCAGTTACTCTGAGCAAAAACAGTAGTGATGGAATTGAATGGTTTAGTATGTGGCACCTGCATAAACCCTTTATTTATTTATTCAGTTTTCTATACCGTTCTCCCAGGAAAGCTCTAAACAGTTTAGATGAGTTTATTCAGGTACTCAAGCACTTTTCCTTGCCTGAGTCCCAGTGGGCTCATAATCTCTCTAATGTACCTGGAGTAATAGGGGGATTAAGTGATTTGCCCAGGGTCACAAGGAGCAGTGTGGGTTTGAAAGTGTCTTTGGTGAAAGAAGTTTGAAAAATCTGCTTATTCAGTGAAAGGTTCTTCTAGGTCAGGGCTGTCAAAGTCCCTCCTCGAGGGCTGCAATCCAGTCGGGTTTTCAGGATTTCCCCACTGAATATGCATGAGATCTATTAGCATACAATGAAAGCAGTGCATGCAAATAGATCTTATGCATATTTAGAGGGGAAATCCTGAAAACCTGACTGGATTGCGGCCCTCGAGGAGGGACTTTGACACCCCTGTTCTAGGTCATGGTTTCCATTTAGTGGGGTAGTCTTTCGATTCAGAGGGGGAACAGATTCAGTATATTAGTGGAAATATAACCTTTTCCATGAACGCTGGGGTATAGATTGATTTATGGACCTAACGTGGTAATAAAATGGACACTTTTTTTGTCTGAAATCTCTTTATTGTATTGATTATTTTTAGTTTGGTTTTATTATGGTATGTTCATTTTATTATTTTTTTTAATACTCTTGAATTTGTAAATCACTCTGAATGACTATGGCCACTGTAGCAGTATGTAAAATTCAAAAAATAAAGTAAGTGACGTATCTGTAATCATTAACCTCACTCCCCGCCCCCCTTTTACCAAACTGCAATAACAATTTTTAACGTAGGCTGGTGCGCTGAATGCCCTGCGCTTCTCCCAACATTCACAGAATTCCTATGAGCGTCGGGAGCAGCAAAACCGCTATCGTGGTTTTGTAAAAGGAAGGGGGGGTGGGGGGTAAATTAGCTGCCCTCATGGAACTGCAAGGTGATGCTGAATCAAGTGCTCTTTTAATGCTTTTCATGTCCTTGTCATCAGCATTTACAATATCTTGATTGTGTGTTTTGCAGCTGGTTGTGGCCCCAGCTGGAGGAAACCAGGAAGAGCCTCCTCCCCTCTGGAGCTTTGCACACCATTACCCTAGAAGGATCCTTCATAGCAAGCTGTCTGAGACTTTTACAAAGCTGCCTGCAGTCTTATCTCCTATAGATAAAGCAGTTTTGTGCCATCGCAAGGCTTTCATCTCTTGGAAAAAAAAAAAAGTGTGATCAGCAAAATAAGACGACTTTCAGCCTTCCTGAATGGGAGTTTTGCTTCATTTGAATTATTATGACTTTGCAAACAGAAGAACATTTTCTTTTCCATTAGCTGTTCTTATAATAGGTATAAATCAGAGATAATGTAATTCTTATTCGCTGGTCATGGCCTAGGAGCCCTATTAATGGAGATCGTCTGTCTTATTTCCATATTATTTCCTGTTAATCTTTGCAATGTTTTAAAATCCCATCGGTTTCTCTAAGGATTAAGAAATATTTCTGTACTCCTACCTCCCAGTTCTCCTTTTATTTGTTTTCAAATTACAGGAAAAAAATAAGAACAACTATATTAAAAGCATGGAAAGATAACCAGGCCTAGAAAGTTAATGGGAGCGAACATTGGCGTGGGAGAGAGATAATTTTATAATCAGCTTCAAGAATGCGCATAAATAGTCCCAAGCGCATCAATAACCTCATAAAATACATCATTTTACAGTGCGGTTGCATATGGGTAGAGCTTAGAGCGCACAAAATCCGAGGTTTTGGCGAAAAGCAAATTTGCGGCTGAAATTTGCTGTTCGTTTTCACCGAACGCCCCTACGGCCAACCCTCTGGGTCGCCCGTCTCCTGACCACAAACTCTACCCTAGCACCATCCAAAGGCCCTCTCTGGTGGTCTAGCGGCCTCTTTGGGGTAGGAATGATCCCAGGTCGCTCCTGTCCATGCCAGCTTCACATTCAAAATGAGTGCAGCAGTTTCCTGCGGCATCCTCATGAGACTTCCATGGGAGGTTGGCAGTAGCCATTTTGAGATTGGAACTGGTCTGTTGACTGGAGCATTTGGGATTAAAGGTCTGGACCCCCTAGCAGCATCTGACTTTGATTTTGGAGTAGTTGCTCTGGGAATTTCAGAGGCAGGACTGAATGGACTGGGGAGGGGGGGTGGGGGAACAAAGATTATGGGTTGCAGCTGTGTTACCATTAATACTGACCACTGAGGATAAGCACTTTGTTGGTAACTCAGTGACTTGTTTCAGGCTGAGCCACTGACACTGGGATCCTCTTTTCATTGTTAGGGGTCATATCTAACAATGACCCCAAACCATGGCCAAAGTTTCAAGTTCAAGTGTATTAAAAATTTGTTAAACCACCAAATCAAAATTTCTTAGTGGTTTACAAAACATTAAAAAGGGTCTAACATAATGTGAGTAACAAGGCTGAAAACATAAAATAAAACCTGCAAATCAGTAACAACCCCCCACCCCCCAAATTACAGAACAAAACAGGAACAAAAGGAATTAAGGTGGAACTACATTATTGATAGGAAAGATAGGACAAGAAAAGGGAGACCCAATTGGGAAAAGAAAGGGATCAGAATCTTTGCTGAACGGAAAAACGGGAGAAATCATTTGGGCCAATTTTGTCGCGGAAACCAAAATTTGGTTGGCCTCAAGTGAACTTTGAACAGAGCATGGGCAGTGTGAGCAAGTGCACATATTAATTAGGAAAAATGATAATATATGCATGCATTTGCAAAATGTAGGTGTGGGCATATACACCAGTTCTAGGGTTGACGTAAGTCATTGCACCTTAAATTAAGGGACGTTATCGGCCATTTGCGCTAGTACTTTGTAAAGATAAGTAGGCACCTCCTTTTTATTATAGAATAAGCTTAAATTAGGTGCCTTAAATTGAGCTTTTAATTTTATAAGAGGTTACTAGGCACCTGTTCTTTTTTTTTTATAAAATACTTGCATAATTTGCTTAACACATGCCTACGTTGCAGGCCCAGAAATATACATCAACTCCTAGAGCTGGTGAAAATGTCTGCACCTCCATTTTGCAAGTAAATTATAGGATTTCATAATCTATGTATGTACTTTTGCCCCTGACCCATGCTTTGTGGAGACCTACCCTGTGCTCACCCAGTGACACATGCTAGTTGATACAGAGGCCATTAACTTGCACATGTGGCTTAATGATTAAAATACCACTTAGAGTACACTCCCAAATTATAATTTAGCTCCTTAGGGCAGGGGTGTCAAAGTCCCTCCTGGAGGGCCGCAATCCAGTTGGGTTTTCAGGATTTCCCCAATGAATATGCATGAGATCTATTTGCATGCATTGCTTTCATTGTATGCTAATAGATCTCATGCATATTTATTGGGGAAATCCTGAAAACCCGACTGGATTGCGGCCCTCGAGGAGGGACTTTGACACCCCTGCCTTAGGGTTTCTGTGGAGTCTCATGTACTAGATTTGGAATACTGGCATTCTGCCATGTGAGCACAGAAATACCCTTCAAGATCCTGTTCTTTCAAGGCTGTAACTAGAACCCATTTGAAATGAATAAAGATGGCCCGTTTAGGTTCTCTTGCCTCCACAGACCATAGGACTCTTAGAGGAATTGACCCTGGCCCATATAAGCTCCCCAGTTGCTCTTATCATGTAGGTCAAAAGTTGGTCAAGCTCTGGTGGCCTTCCCATTTCCATTGTCCAGGTGGACCAGCAAGCAGATTTAAGATTTCCCTGGACAATAGGCTGAACACTCAGTCTTGAGGGGAACGGAATTCTGTTGTAGTTGGTTTTTTTTTGTTGTTGTTGTTTTCCACAACATAGGAAATAAATTAAAGAATGAACACTTAGGCATACATCTACAAATAAGAGGCTTGAGAAATGAGGAAGATAGGGCTGTTGGAGCTTGCTAAAGCTGCTATCAGTAGAAATTCAAAATTAACAGAGGCAGGTGCCACCTGATTGACCGATTTATTGAGGCATGAGCTTCCGAGAACTAGCGTCTACTTTCAGTTTATCTTCTACTCGCCCCACAATCAGTACAGCAGGTGATTATTTCAAATTAATGAGTAGGCTGGGGTTCAGGTGCTAAATTTATTCATTCATTATTGGTTTACATTTGGGAATTGTGGAGATCTTTGACTGCTGTGACTAGTTGCTATGTCTTTAGGTTTACTAGGCGGAGGCCTTGCTGAATACTGGGTATTTCCTTGCCATTCACTTGTGCAATTGAGAGCCCTGCTAATGGAATCCATTGGAATTTCAGTCCCTTTCCTCAATGTTTCTTTCCCTGGTTTCCATCTGCTTGTAAGTAGTAATGTGGTACTTTTCTTTTGGGTGATCGTCACACTCAAGTTTTGAATTTCAAATGTGTTTTAAAGTGTGTAGTCATGTGTCTAAGTAGGAACAAAAGTACTACTAAACCCAGAATAAGATATACTGATAATTGGAGCAAATAAATCAAGCCCATATAAACCAGAGCAGGATGTCAGACTAGCCATTCCTTCCTTCTGTTGATTTCAGTTTATGTAGACCAGAATTGCTCTGCAGCTTTTAGACCATTGATCTAAGTAAATACCATTGGATGGGACCATGTTGGTAAAGGAATGCTTGCTGGGCTTCAATGGAAACCATTGTGATTTGAAGATTCCTGTCATATTTCTTACTTTTTCCTTAAATGGATTAAGAAAGAGTTGTCTTTACTGGTGCTGAAAAAGCCAAATTTCAAGTTAATGCCAAATTAGTTTTATTGAAATACTGGGCTGAATGTTAATTAAGACACTTTGCTGTTGAAACTAAAACATAAAAAATAATTTAAACCCAAGGTCATTTTGGATCTCTGACCTTTTTGCCAACATTAACAGACCATGAGCGTTCATAAGGCACCTCATTTGTAAAAGCTGTTTGCCCTTGCAGAATATGTTCAGGTAGACAGAAACTATTTTTGCTGAACAGAAAAGATCAATATGGCATCCAATAGATGTATGTATGATGTAAGCAATTAGCTATGTACTTTATGACATCAGAAAACCACAATTTGCTTGCTCATACTCTGAAATGAATCACATTAGGCTCTCCTCTGCACCAGGGCCCAGTTTGCAAAGGCAGTGTGATGAAGCTATGCAATTTCCTGTTGACGACATCATTTCCCTTCATAGAGAATTCTTTCTCTGAAGCACTCTCGCCATAGCACAGATTAGATTCTTTTGCAGATTTAAGCTTTTCTGATCCCTTCAGGAAGCTTTTTGGTTTCTCCCTTTCACAGCTGCCACACTGTTTTGTATTTTTTTGTATGCGTTTATAATAAAGAATATAAAGATGTTTCATTGCCAGCTGTTCTGAGGGTTTCTTTGATGTGCATGTTTCGTATGCCCATAGTACTGTATGTAGTATAGTATAGTAACATAGTATAGTACTGTTTTCCAGATTCTATAAAAGACATCTATAGTTAGGTGCCTAGATAGGAGTGGCTAACCAATTGTGAGGGATTGAAGGGCAACAGCAGACCCAGTGCAACAAAGGCGAAGGATGCAGCCACCCTCCTCCTCCTCCTCCTCCATGCTCTGCATTGGAAGCTGTATGAAGCAGGAACAGTTGCAACCTTTTGCAGCTCCAGGGGAGTATGGAAAGAGAGAAAGCAGCTGAAGGGTGTAGCAGGCATGGAGAAAGGAACGATGCCAGCTGCCCCTATCTGTGTAACGGTAGTTCTCCTTGGACAGATGGATCTTACAGCCACACAATAAAGCATGGTCGGAAAATACCGCAAATGACTGGGACCGTGAATCGCTGACCGCGAATGACCGGGGGAAGCACTGTATTACAAACTGTGTGCTGTGGCACACTACTGTACCTTGCGAGATTCCAGGTGTGCCACCAGAAGCCACAGAGGAGGAGAGGTGCCAGCACTGGCTGACTGCCTACAGGACATGCCTTCCCTGGCATCTCTCACTGGCGTCTCAGGGCCCTGTCTGGAGGGCCTCTGCGCATACCGACCTGATGATGGCACGCATGTGCATGACGCCATTGCATCGACATCTACGCCCTTCCAGATGCCCTCAAGCCACAGCCCCCAATCTAGTGTGCTGCCGGCTCACAAAGTTTGCGAGACACTGCTATAAAAATTCAAATATATAAAAAGCAAGGACTATAAGGCTCCTTTTACAAAGCTGTGGTAGCGATTCCCACAGGGCGAAGGCGAAGCAGCTCATTCAATTCCTACGGGCTGCATCGCACTTGCTGCACTGGGACTTGCTACCATGGCTTTTTAATAGAGGCCCATAATGCAGATTTAACAACTGGAAAGGTAAGCCACTGCATGGCCGAGATATAAATCAGAAAATGTGACAAAAACCTTTCATGACAATGGCTGAAAACTGGAGCACGAACACACATTAAAACAAAATGTTACGAAAGCTAAGATTGAAAGCATTGCAAATGACAGCAAATGCTGATTATGCAAAGCCAGAGATGAAACTGTAGACCAGGGCTACTCAGGTCCACAGACAGGCCAGGTTTTCAGGATAGACTGTGTATAGAACAGATATTTGTATGCACCGGCCTCCTTGATATACAAAACTTTCTTATGTATTTTTATTGTGGCTATCCTGAAAACCTGGCCTGCCTGTGTGGTCCTCGAGGTCCAAAATTGAGCAGCCTTGCTGCAGACCATCTAATCAGTGCCTGTAACATAATATCCTGACCTGACTATATAAGTGGCTAAATTAATTCTCTGGATTCTCTGCAAAAAGTATGGATTTACTTTATAAGACAACTCTTATTGAAAAGGTTAAAGAAAATGAGCAGGTCAAGATCTTGTGAGACTTTAAAATACAAACTGATAGGCAGGTGGAGGGCACCACTCCCGATATCACAGTCACAGTAAAGAAAAAATGACAAATACCATGATTTTTTTTAAACTGGAGGAAAAAATTGATGGTGCTACCAACTGTGATTTGAGCTCTTGAATCAAAACAAGTTTCAAGTTTCTTTATTTTTGATATACCGTCTATCAAAACACATGTCTAGACGGTGTATATTATAAAAGATTATAGGAAACAATTAAAATAGGGAAATAAAAACAATAATTTATCAAATGTTAAAAATACTGGACAAATTCAGATTCACATACATGAAATGGAAGGAAAGTAGGGAGGGAGAGGTTGTTTAAAATACATCGAAGTAAAATGAATAAAAAAGGACGGTAAGTGGGGAATGGTAAAAAATCACTTCAAAAGAAGTATTAGATGGTTCAAAGCTACCAGGGAATCAGGGAATTAAGAGGCGGAGGCTGATGCTAAAGAGTAAAAGCAACTTTAAAGAGGAAAGTTTTAAGTTTGATTTTAAATTTTCCGAGTGAATTCTCTAATCGAATGTCTAGTGGAAGGGAATTCGGTAACTGAAAAGATGGATTTGCGAGTAGTATCGTAAAACAATTCCCGTATTGACGGTATAGAGAGTAAATTGGACTCTAAAAATACATAGAATTTTTAAATTTTAAAGATACACCCCCATCAATTTTCCCAGCATTTGGACAGTGCTGCAGGCTGGAGCAAGTGAAAGAGGGAAGAGTTCTTGCTTCTGGAGGACTCTTGCAGCTTTTGGGCTTTGAAGATCCCCACCAGCCATAACAAGGGAGTGAGAATGTAGGGTGGGCCTGGGCCCACCTGGGGCTATGCCACTGCTTTAGCATTCCCAAGTTGGAAGCAGTATGAGCAGGGCAGATATCGGAACTCATACCACAAGAATGGCTATATATCAGAAGGAGGATGGTATTGTACCTTAAATGGACTTAAATTATTCCACATTATTCCACATATTTTGATTCTAGAGTTCCTCTCCTTATATATAAACCACTTCCTCCGCTTCCAGCATTGGTGCCATTTTCTGCCTCTCCTCACTTCCCTTATTCCTCCAGTCATAGGAACCAACTTCAGAATGATTGAGGGTGCTAAACTCATCTGAAGTTACCCCTCCTTAGTTTGCTCAAGGTGCTCAAGAACCCACAGAGATGGTACCTAAGCCTCCAGTGAGTCCAGCAGCAGTTCCTGACTAGCATCAGCCACAGCTAATAAGAAAAGCAAGTACAGTAAAACCTTGGTTTGCGTGCGGAATTCATTCCAGAAGCATGCTTATATCAAAGCACTTGTATATCAAAGCAAATTTCCCCGTAGGAAATAATGGAAACTCAGACGATTCGTTTCACAACCCAAAAACTTTCAAACAAAATATTATATGTACTTGTATTACAAGACTTTGCTTGTTTAGAACAGTCACTACGCTCCCGCAGTGTGAGAGAGAGAAGAACCATCGGCTCAGTTGTGATGATGTGACGCATGTATACTGTATGTACTCGTATTGCAAGACTGTTCATTTAGAACAGTCGCTACACTCTCACAGCATCAGAGAAAGAAAAACCATCGGCTCAGTTGTGATGATGTGATGTGTGTATACTGTATGTATTTGTATTGCCAGACCTTGCTTGTATATCAAGTTAAAATTTAATGAAATGTTTTGCTTGTCTTGCAAAACACTTGCAAACCAAGTTACTTGCAATCCAAGGTTTTACTGTACATCCAAGGCATTAGTCAGCCCTTAAAGTGGAAATACACACCCAGTTCTGATTGGTCATTGAGCTCTCTCGTTTGATTAGCCACTTCTGATTTTACTCCAACTCCACTACAACATCATTGCAATTTAACCTCGTGTCATTCTATCGTACATTTGAAATACAGATCACGTGAAGAGCAATTCTACACCTGGGTGCTCACATTTCTGCACACAAAATTACAGAATCCTAGCACCTATGTGTGGAAGTGCTGAAAGGGTATGCATAAGTGGCATAGCACGGAAATGCAAGAGGGTGTCGACCGGGGCGGAGCAAGGGTAGGCAATGTGCAGGGCTGTCCCTTATCCAATAATTACAGAATATTGCAAGCTACACTCGTCCCTGTCACATTTACATGAATGGAATTACGCTGGTCTATGGCTGCTGTAATTAGGCACATCGATACTGGGTTACACCAGTATTCTATAACAGAATTTGGGCACCCAATGCCATTATAGAACAGGGTCTGCCCAGGTAGCAAAGAAGCACCCAGTTAAAAAGAGTATAACTAACTAACTAACTATTCATTCATATGGAACATTCCAAGACTACAACAAACAAAGAATCCAACAAAACTGCAGTGATGGTCTACAAGATACCAAGTCTTTAATGAAAAGTCATAAACAATATGTATAAAAATATAATCATAAAACAGTTTGGGATCCTTTTAAACAGCTGCGTTAGGGCTTTAACGCGAGGAATAGCGCACGCTGAATTGTCACACACTAGACCTTAACGCCAGCATTGAGCTGGCATTAGTTCTAGCTACATAGCGC